>NC_059497.1:6009213-6609213 GCF_018139145.2 Gymnogyps californianus | reverse complement strand
TGGCAAGTCTGTAGTGTCTGTATGACTGTCACGGGTGCAGTTAAACTCCTACCCGGGCTCAGCATATGCACCTCTTCCTGGACAGGTATAGGCTGTGCTAATGCAAGCAGTTAGCTCAGATTTGGTTGTTATCTACAAAAACACCAAACCTGTCTACACTGGAGAGCACATCATCTCACTTACAGAAACCAGAGAGCAAATGGGGTAGAAAAATGGCTTGTTAGATAAAAATTTAGAACATTTCATCCTCCAAAACCACAACAGTTTTTAAGGTAAATATTCTGATGATTTCTGTTGGCAGAGGCAGCGTCTCTGTTAATGATGTAACTCAGAGCAGTGTTCTGGCTATACCAAAACAATTAAAGCAAGCCTCATTACTCACAGCCTGCTGGATCAGAGCTCACCTGCCCCAGCAATCTTCCAAGGGAGAAATCCCTATTAAAGTCTCGCACGAAGTATCAAGTTGTCACTCAAGATCAATCCATAATTAGTAATTGTTTTGGGTAAGGTTGACTATTCATATGAATTCAAATCCTGGAAGAGGAAGAGAAGCCCTGCTTCATACTTTGACTTCAGAATGAAACTATTGCAGCAGTACTTCAGGATGCATCAAGCGCAAAAACAGTATGGTTAATTTGGCGCAGCTCCGTGTGCGGGCCCTACCAGCTTCAAGCTGGTTCACATCCGTTTGGGTTAGGGTATTATATTTACAACTCCAAACTAAACAGACGTAAACCAGGTTAGGCCAGCAGAGCCCACACACAAAGTTGCATCAGTTCACTAAATCACTGTTAGAGTCACCTCTCGCTAAACCAGCAGTTGTGTTTAGATAAGGCCTGATACTATGAGTTGTTGCTATCGCATGATTTCAGATGTAAAAAAGCATAAAGCTTTGTAACGACATCACATTAACTGTCTAAGACGGCGAGGAATGACAAATTATAAATAGGAGGTGGCTTCAGACAGATTCCAGAAATGGATGGTGAGCAATCACTGTGGCAAATCAATGCTCCAGCGCAGAGTATCAGAGAGGGGCCAGGTTTAGTTTTACCCTGAAAAGGCAGTGACACATAAAAGGCTAATGGCAGGTGGTCATTCTGCATTCTGTACATTTCACAAAGATTTATGAGCAAGGCTGAATGCTGGAAAAGCAATGCTGAAACTGCTTGTGTCCCTCTGCAAGGTCAGCTTATTGTATTATGGAAACATTTCTAGTGAGACTCTTACAAGTTAAGACTGTTCTATTTTTCTCAGCTACAGGAAACAAGCTACTAAGAAAAAACAGCATTAAAAAAATTCACAGCATTTACTCTTAAAGAGTGAATTTTCAGTTATTTTCAGATGAGGAAAGACTATATTTAAGCTGAGAGCTTAAAGCTGGAAGGAGACTGATCTTTCAAAAATTTGTTTAACATGAAAATATTTAACAAGAGTGCACATAAATGTATTTCTAAAATACTAGTAATTTGTAAGTACTGTACATTGTAATTATTACGAATGAACGCTGTCATGAGAAATTGCGTAGGTGTCTGAATCAAGAATTTTGATGTTCGTGATTGTCAACAGCTTGATGAGGAAAGAGGAGCCTGACTCTTGGGATTTGGCTGTCAGCAGTGCAGGATATCACTCTCACTAGCCTCGGAATCTGGAAAAGCAAATTTCCTCTGAAAAACACGTTTTAAGTATTTAAGAATGGTCCTGTTCCACCACAGTAAGAGATGCATCTCTGGAGTGAAGGGAGGAAATAAAATTTGGCACCTATAAGCTGTGCGGGTTGGAGCTCCATCACACAGTCACGCTCTGAAAAGCTCCAACAGCGCAGGCAGATCACATCACCCTCCATTTTCAAGAAGTTGACAGCAGCTTGAAACATTTCTCTGCAGAGGCCTGTATGGACTATACCCACCACGAAGCTGTTCTTACATCCATTCATGCTGAAGTGAGCCCCACAAAAATAGGCGCTTAAATCCCCACCAAATCGTTCCCTCAAAATTCTTATAAACTGAAATTTTCCTGCTAAGGCATAATGAACACGTCCTCCTGCGAGCTGCACCTTTCATCCCTGTGCAGATCAGTTTGCTGCAGCCCAATAAAGGAGATTGCAGGGACAGCTGTTGCACCTCCCTTCAGAAGGGCAGCTGAAAATAAACTGCAGACTCAGATCCCAGGATTTATACTGGGCACCTTCACTGTGCTGGGGCCATACCATTATCACTAGATCAAACAGTTCACTCACTTGGAGAGCTTGCAACTGGAGGGTGGGGGCTGCTATTCCCCTGAAAGGGTCTGGGTTTCTCTTTCGTTCATTTTTTTATCCCAGCCCTGTGTACAAACACAATTTTTTAAAAAGCAGAGCAGACATTTCAGAGTATTTAATGCTCCCCCTGCCCTCATTTGTATTCAAAAGTTAGAAAGAAAAAATCTCAATTTATACAACCACTTACATAATATTCCCCTCTCCCAACCTTCTTAAAAAGACTGCTCTAATATGCATAGTCTGACAGGCCTTTTTGACTTATGGTATACAACAATCCTCAATTGAGAGCTAGCATACCAACTCAAAAGTCTTATATTTTAATATTAGTCAGTTATTATCTCAGTATATTACAAACACACAGCACTTAAGATGTCTCACAAGCCCCACAGTACCTAATCTGAATTCTAAGTCTCTAAAACCCTGTTTGTAATAGAAACAGCTCCCAGCCCCTAACACTCACCATTAAAAAAACCAAGAGGCATTATAAATTGCAAAAATAATACCAGGATGACAGTAGTTTCATCTAGGTTACAGCTGAGAGAGTTCTGCACATAAACGTTGCCGTTAATGTTTCAGCAGGTTTCAGCCATGCCAACATGAGCTGCAAGACACCACTCTGGAACAGCGACCGTTCCAGGCACTGCATTCATTGCTCATTCCTGCATTTTTTGCTGAGATGGCTTTCAATCTTATCAAACCATGTTGATTCAGACAAGTATGCAGCATTAAAGACTTGTCTCCATCTCTAATGCAGGCTCAAGAATTTTATTTGCAAAAGCCAGAAAGCTTTCAGCGTATATGAAGTATAACAAGCTTTCCCTAAAATACCTTCGCTTCCCAAAGGAGATTTCCACGTGGGGCCAGAGCTCTGGACTGCCCAGTAGCACTGCTGTGGAGATGAGAACTTTTCCATAGACAGCACTAAGGGACCAGGGTCATCACTTCTAGCTGCTGCCATAAAGGAAGTTGTAGCTGAAAATCCTATCAGTTCACTTGCTCACTGTTTATGGGGAGCAACAGAGCTTGACTCATCTAATCACTAGATAGGATAAACAGAGGCTGAGGAAGGAAACAATGAAGATGCACATTTCCCATCACAAATATCCATCTACTTACTAAAACAGAGTAAGTTTCCTCCCAGCATCCAGTAGCTGAGTGAATGCTGTGGTTTCCAGAAGCCTAACTAACCAGTGGAGAAACTGTCCCTAACCAAAACAAAGGTCTTTCCTCCAACTGCTGCAAGGAGCAGCGATTCTCCAAGGCTCTAACTCACTTCAGTTCAAGGTTAGTTTGTTTAGTCTAGAGTTAATTCTGCCCACTTAGGAGATTGTTTTGAAATAGAGATGCAAGGGACAGACAATTGAACTAACCCACAGGGACAAAACATCAAGCCAAAAAGGGACTGAGTAAGCCAAAAGCAAGAAAATAAAAGCATTAGGTTGGTAAAATAGCACTTCAAATTTTAACTAGCTTTGTCTAATAAATTCCTGGTGTATTGTAGGTAGCTTCCAAGCTTTCTCACTTTATTCAGAGTACATACTATTGTATTCCTATTTATAAGTGAAACCCCCCAAAAAAAGATTTCACTTACCCTAGTGATAAACCCTATTTTTGACAGTGTCATATTTCAGTTTGATGAGCAGCGTTAAACACAGTACAAACAGCTTGCAACTTCTATTTTCATTGGCAGAAGCGTACCTTCGGAAAGAAACTTTGCAGAGTGCGGTGGAAAAGGTATGACTCTCCCTAGATAACCTTTTCTTCCTAGGATTAATGTATTTTTAGGCAATGCAGCCACCCAGGCTTAAAAAATGCAGCCTGATGTATGACACTATCATCACCAACTAAAAGATCAGAAGCTAAACTACCTTAAAGTACAGCTGTGATGCCCCAAACATATGCATATGTAGTACCCGAATACTTCATTCAAGAGTTTTCATGCCACTGCACGTTGTGTTATATCCTCACATTTCAAGGCACAAGCTAGCTTTTACCTTTTGATGATTAAGAAACTTCTCCTAGAAGCTGCTGCCCTATGAGCACTCTGTGTGGGTCATGACTGCCGATCTATCTCAGCTATCCTGCAAAACAAACCCAGGCTGCTTCAGCCACTAGTGGAGTTCCAACCCTTTGCTCCATGCTCTCTAGCAGTGATCTCTATTTTTCTAGAGCTAGAAAAAACACCAAGCCACATAGGAATCCTCTCTTCCTTCCCCTCAGTCTCCTGGATTTTGCTCCAGTGTTAGCACCTCGATGATTCTTCCAACAGTCTCCAGACTGCAGTGATTAGGGAGAGCGGTCTGTAACGCATTAACCCTGGCTGTGTCTTTGGACTGTCCAAAAATTCTGCTGCCTTGCGCTTTGCTAGGACTGCACACAATGTTTGGAAGTGAGTAAAGGGCCAAATTTGCTGAGCAGCAACCAAAAATTGACCAGCCTTAGTTTGACATGGATGCTGCTTCATAAAGCTCTGAAGAGCAACCAGACATGCCTGCAGTTTTACAGCTCTGGCTCAGAAGCAGGAATAACTTAAACTGGGACTGCCAGAGAGGTTACAGCCTCCGCTATCTAACCCAGAATCGCTGTGCAAAGTACCCAACTTTTCATGAAGCAGCTTCTGAATTATTACAGGTGCCCAGCACCTGAAAATAAGTCAAAAGCAAGTGCCAGGCTACTTTAAGAGTATTGTAAGTGACAGAAACTCAGGAGTTATTTCATGAGCAACAGGCAAAAGGGAAACAGCAGGTATATCATCAAAGGGCAGACAAAGGATAAACAATCTTTTCTGTTGTCATCGTTTGTGAACCAGTCCTTAAAGACAAACAAGCATTGCCTATTACATTTGGAGATGCCTTCCCAACTATAAGCATCAGAATTTTTTTCCCTTGAGACTCAATTTTCGTAAAAGTTTACTCTTCGGTTCCACCTGTCACTCAGGAGGAAGAGAGAACATTTCATGCCCACTTCCCACCCAAGAAGTCCAACTGTGGCCAATAGTTTGTTTTACCTACTGGTAGCGGTTTTCTTGATGATTTCTAAATGTTCACTCACATTTAGCTAATATCTCCCTTTCCATTCTGCATTAGACACAAAAACCATTGCCAAAAATACACTATATTCAATGAATTAAGTTAATCACTGAAAATATGGGATTGATGTTCATCCACAAGCATTTTGCAGGCACTGAGATAAAGATACACGTATAACTGAAGCCACAATACAGGTAACAGACACTGGCCTATGGTGTAGGTTTATGTTGCACCTGATGCCTCCAAATAGGAGGACGACGCAAGCTGGAGGCTCAGAAACACCACTTGTAATGTAAAAGGTTATTTTCAAAATACAGCTTCATAGCTATAAATAGCAAAGACAGCTTCTCACCCAGCAAGTACACAATGGTTCTCAGCCATAGTGGCCCAGATACTAGAGAAAGCATAATTTTACCTTTGTTGAGCACCACACAACATTTGGGGCCACCGTGCACTTCAAACAAACTAACCCAATTTGTAAGATTGGTCTTAGGTTTTGTAGAAGCAGATGCCGACTCTGACAAATTAAGTCAATTGATTTTGTTAACCCTTCCATTAACTAAAAAGACATTTGCTTGTACAGAGCAACTCTCACTTAATATTGAGTTCTTTAACCAAAGAAAAAAATTCCTACCCAATCTTTCCTTCAACAAAGCAAACTCTTTTCAGTGTGTAGGATTTCCTTCCTCACTGCATGGCCATTTGGTTTTACAAGTATTAAATGAGAGCAGACGGTCACTACCATCTGCCCTATATCTCATAATGTTATGTTTCTAATACTAAGAGAGGTTATTAAAAAAAACCTCACATGTACTACATTCATTTCATTTGTCAACCAGCACCCTGGGGACCCACAACCTAACTGGACCTCAGCTGACACTTTACCATAGACACTATCTTTCCCCAAGTAATATGAAAACAAACATATTTTGGACACATTCAGTGATAAGGAACTCATAACAACCTCTTCAACCATGACAATAAACATTTTCATCTGATACAGATTTATAGACTCAAGATACACATGTACAACAAAACCTCTAACAAATCAGTGTTTGTTCCATTTGGGTGTGCAAGAACATCTCAGCACTCTTCGGTGTTATCTGAGATAAGCAGATGAGAAAATGTTAATACATCAACGGGACACTGGAACAAAGCTTTTATTAAATTCAAAGTAAGGTCAACCTCCCTTCCTGTAAAGTTTCTGAAGAAACACTTCATGTAAGAGACTTGCTTGTACAGCTAGCATCTGCTTCACTACTCACTCACCTAAAAGCTCTTTGAAGTATCAAGCCCTAGGTGTTACTGTCCAATACATCACCAGATACTTAGCTCCTAAGACACAATTCTTCACGTATACAGAACTATATTTGCAGCCTGCTTGTCAATATATGGCTTGTCATATGTTCAAGAAGTTGGACCTAGCAGAGGTAATCACCCATTGTCTGATGAGTCCAATGCACTTTACGATACACTTTTGGCCAAGCGTCACATTACGTACATCAGCAAGATATCCAGATACTTCTGAAGAGATCATAATCAATCCTGGCTGGAAAGCCCTCATGAAGTTATCCCAACTCTACCATACTTCTATCCACCTTAGATTCAGCCTTCTTGCTTGTCAAAATGCTTTCAATAAGCAGCTCTTCAGTAACTGGCTCTTACTAGTGTCTATACGATTATTTATCATCTAATAAATGTATACGTGCTGTATGGGAGAGTACTTATGCAGCATAACTTATTTGCTATTGCTATACCAAAAAAAACAACCAAACAAAAAAGCTGAGCCATTACAAAGCTCACTGCTTTGCCAACTGAAGTCTTATTCAACCTGATGGTCCGTAAGCTCCTGTGCTCTTTGCCTCATAACTTATTTTTGGAACTCCAGAACAAAACTCCAGAACAAAACTCCAGAACAAAACTCCAGAACAAAACTCAGAACAAAACTCCAGAACAAAACTCCAGAACAAAACTCAGAACAAAACTCCAGAACAAAACTCCAGAACAAAACTCAGAACAAAACTCCAGAACAAAACCCAGAACAAAACTCCAGAACAAAACTCCAGAACAAAACTCCAGAACAAAACTCAGAACAAAACTCCACTGCCCCTTGTTCACTGACAGCCACGAGCAAGCGAGCTTGTGAACCGAGCTTTTAAACGTCCCAAATGCTTCAGTTCAATAATACCAGCCCAGCAAAGAAGAAAGCCTAATCAACTCAATTACTGTCCTGCTATTTGTGCTATTAAAGCATTATTCTTAACAAACACATTATTTCCAGATGTTATTCCTGGACTGTGCTTCTTTTCCCGGTCCCGTCGCTACACTACATGCTTAATCTACGAGATCTTGAGCTAAGAAAATTTTCTTCCTGAGGCTGGCCCAGATTCAAATCAGATTCGTTTCACTGACCAGATGCAACAATCTGGGACGCTGATTTCACATGCCTTGCTAAATTCTGAATCAGTCTTAGATAGCAACAGGTTTCCCAATATTAAAGGGTAGCAATTTCACATGCTCCCTTACATTCCTGTTCATTTACACAACGACAGCAAAAGCTACAGATGAAACACAGCACATGTTTCCAGACAGGCAAAGCTTTACCACTCCGAAGCTAACTTCTGCGACCACTTTTGTATGATCTTCAGTACATTTGGATGAATATTAATAGAATCTACGTCGCTCATCTGAGATGCAGGCACTCTCTGGTCTCTGCAAAGGTTGCCAACGAGCAGTGTGGGGAGTTTCAAGGCAGCTCTGATATAACAGAAACACAGAAGCTGACGAGACACTTCTGACCTTGCAAAAACCGCACCCCCCCGGCAAATTTTCCTAGTACTGCTGCTATTTCAGTAGACCCCAAGCACAAAGTCAGAAGTTTTCCAAAAATTAATAAATTGGCCACCTAGCCAGGCTCGAAGCTCTGCCAGCCCAACGCTTTATTTTGCTAATTAAGCTACTTAATATCCCTGTGAGAACTCGGCACATCAAGCTGCTCGACTGGAATATGCTACCACGCTCCCCTCCAAACTAGGTCTCTGCTTCAGACACACGCTAAATATGCAGGATGAGGCTCAGATCAAAGCTTTCTGTCATCGCTTTGTTTATAAACAACCCACTACTGGTGCTGCAGGCACCGCTCTGCTCTCCCCCGCTGCCAGCAGCAGGGGAAGCGTCTGAAATCCCCGTCCCCCCCGGCTCCGGGGCTGAGGAGGCGAGGGCAGAGCGAGCCACAGCCTGTGCCCCCCTCCCGCCTCCCGGTGCCTCGGCGGGGGGCGCGGGGGAAGCCTCGCTCGGCGGGAGGCGAAGGGAAGGGACCGCCGGGCCGCTCCCCCCGGGCCCAGCTCCCCCCCCCCGAGCCCGGGCTCCCGGTACCTGGTGCAGGGCTGTCAGCCCGTCCACGTTGGTGGTGTTGATGCGGGCGCCGCGGCCCAGCAGGCGCTTCACCTCCTCGGTGTCCCCGCTGGAGCAGGCGGCCAGGAAGACGGCGCCCTCCTCGAAGCGGACGCGGGACCCCCCGGTGCCGCGGTGCCGACCCCGGCCGCCCCCCGCCGCCACCGGCTCCTGCTCCGTCAGAGAGCCCTTCCAGCGTCGCAGCTGCTCGGCCCGCCGCAGCCGCGCCGACTCGGCCCGCTTCCCGCCCAGGTGCTCCGGCTCCGACATCGCCGCCGCCGCACTGAGGCGCAGGGAGCGCGCCGCGCCTCAGCCGGGAGCGGGGCGCAGCGCCCCCGCCGCCATCTTCGCTACGCCCCCCGCCGCCGCCGCCGCCGCCGCGCCCGCGCCGCCCGCGCCCCGCGGCATCCCGGGACATGTAGTTTCCCGCGGGCGGCGCCGCACCTGCCCGCGGGGCGGACACAGCTCCCGGCGGCCCCCGCGCGCCGCCGCACCTGGGCGCGACCCGGACTACAGCTCCCAGCGGCCCCCGCGCGCGGGGCGGCCCCGCCCGCCCGCCCGCCGCCGCAGCGCCCTGCCCGCCGCCGCAGCGCCCTGCCCGCCGCGCCGCCTCGGACCGGCATCCCGCCTACCGACCGCGGCTGCTCTGTGCGGCGTGAGGAGGCAGCACCGCCCGGCCGTGCCCCCCTCTGCGGGCCAGGGAGGGCCGGGGCAGCCCGCGGTGCCCGTGTGGGGGCCTGTGGGGGCACGGCGGCGGGGGGGACGGCGGAGGGTGGGGACAAATGGCTGGCACAGAAAAGAGCCCGCTCTGTCAGGGAAACCAGGCCAAATCCGGCAGGTCCGGCTGCCCCTCCCGCCCACGCAGTTGCCAGTGAGGCGGCCAGGAGGATGCTCAGCTTCCAGAGAGGCGGTTTCCAGTTTTTCCCGTCTTTAAACCCAGAGCCTGGCCGTCCCTAGGCAGAGGCGAGTGGTGGTCAGGCAGCACCAGCCCAGGGAGCTGCGAGGCGAGGAGCAGAGGTCTGCATCGTCGTCGCGGCCGCCAGGCCCAGCGGGTCTCCGGCCTCCGGGCAGGCGCTCGGGTACCGGCCTGCGGTGGAGGGCGATGTCTGTAGGCCCTGCAGGTTGCTCCCTTCCAGCTCTGCCTGCTGTAGCCAAACCAAACTGTGAACGTTTTCGGATGAGATCTTTGGGTTGGCTTCGTTGCGCCTTCTCTGAGCCCCCTCTCGTGGCTGGAGTGTCCCGCTCACAGCACCCTGCGGTGCTTGCCTGGCTCTGCTCTGTCAAGGTGCTGAGGATCAGTCTCTCCTGGCAGACGGCTGAGCACGGTTTTCATTCTGAGTGGAAGGGCTGCCCCTCTTCTTCAGGTTGTTTTGCGGTGTCAAGCTGCCAAACAGAGGATTTACCTCAAATTGTTCATTAGAGGAATCGCAGAATGAGCACAGTGCTAAATGATCAGTGACAAATCCCTCAGACCAGATGGCATTTGCTCATTAGTCTTAGAAAAAACCCAGCAGTTTTCAACAGAGTTCCAGGGAAAACCCCAGGAACTACAGTGCAGTGTATATCTGATATCCCCAGCATGCAAATTATTAGGAACCACTCTAATGAACAGAGTTAGGGGCCACATTAAGGGCTATTAAATATTCATAGAAATGCCAGATCATGGTTCATTAGCAGTCTAAAATCGCAAAACTGGAGTTAGGAATTACTGGTATAGGAATGGTTCAGAGAAGAGCAACAGGGAAAAGGGCTTCACACAACGCGCAGTTTAGTAGGGAGCTCCTGACAGCAGGGCAGTAAGGATGCTAGCTGTTGAGGTGGGTTTAAAAGCAACAGGACAAATTAACGGCACTAAATCAATCAAGAGTCATAAATACAAAGTCGCCGTCCTTGGTTGAGAAAGGCCTTTGGCTGTGGGTTGCTGGAGGCTGGGATCCCTCAGCACATGCTCCTGGCGCCTGCAAGAGATGGGTGCGTGCTGGGTCATGTTCAGCGTGACCAGCTATCACCTTCCCATGCCTTATATTGCATTCTTCCCAGCGGGATCGGTTATTCATGATGACGAGCATGCTGAGTCCATGCTGGACCAGGCCTGGAGCTCCTTAACTTTGCATCTATTGCTTCAAGAATTTAATTACTTCTGGCTGCATGCCAGGCTGACGTGAGCCTTAGCTCTTGCACAGAGTGATGGGCACAGCCATGTTAGTGGTTCAGCTTACGGTTTTGTGAGCGCCTTCCCTACCTGCAGCGTGCTAACGGGGCAAGAGGCCATCCCGTTTCCCCCCGCAGCTGACAAGACCACCCCATGCTCCTATGAAAACTGCCTGATTGAGACTATCAGCCATTTATGTTTTTAAAACATGCCTTTTATTTTCCTGACAGGAATTTTACCCAGGCATATTTGGAGAGTTTTCTGCATTTGTCTAGGATTCCTGGACATCTGACTAAGCTTCTGGATGCTGAGAAGTCCTGCACAGCCACATCTCATGAGAACTGGCTGTAAATCACACAAACAGTGATCTCAAAACTTCTGGCATACGTACCGTTGCTCCTGGGATGCAGAGCTGCTTTGCACATGCACAGGTTTGCACGTGTCCCCAGCCCGCGGGATTCCCTCTGCACGCCGGTGGGTCAGTACAGTGCCTTCCTGGAAACGTCGGCTGTC
Organism: Gymnogyps californianus; assembly: GCF_018139145.2. Taxonomy (NCBI): domain Eukaryota; kingdom Metazoa; phylum Chordata; class Aves; order Accipitriformes; family Cathartidae; genus Gymnogyps; species Gymnogyps californianus. The sequence continues at coordinate 6,597,869 of NC_059497.1, read as the reverse complement.
GTGTGTGCTTCCTGCAAACTGCCTCCACTCTGTAGCAATCGCAGCCAGAAGGATGGCAGCCCTATGCCAGATCTGACTTCTCTTGAAAATGGCATATATCCCCAGACAAAAAAAAACTTGGCAGGAAGAGGAGACTGTTGTCTGTGACTATGAGCCTCTTGCTGTCCTTCCATCACCTCAGGCGCCCCGGATCTCTGACACGTGTGACTACAGTCCCATATCTGCTTTCCTATGATCTGTTCCTTCAAATTCAGTCCAGCTCTGGCCTTCCTCCTATTTCAGCAGTGGGTTTCTGAACAAAAATTCATTATTCCAGGTCTGCTCCCGGGATGATCAACATGAGAACGCATGGCTCAGCAATGCATCTCCTGGATCCTGAGCAAAAACCACGTCTGTGTGCTCCCAGCGGCTAATATCTTTAAGTACCAGTTTCCTTCTTTTCAGTCTCTCTCTGAATTTCCTTTAACTGCTCTGTTACAAATAACTGCTTTATTTATAAAACAAAATCACTTTCTGGAATGGACTAGATTTGTTCTTCTTACTCACCTCTGCCAGCAGCCTGTTTGTCTGAAGTTTAAAAAAAATAAAAAATTTCTCGGTCCCTTTATGTTCACTGAAAAATAATTTTACACCACCAGCCGTGAGAGCCGTGGTAGATCCATGCAGGAATCGGATGGCTTGTGAACTCTGCTCTCTTTGAAGGTTCTGATTGCCCTGACGTTATCCTGTGAATACTACTGGTTTTGTTTCAAGCTCTTAACAGCATTTTTGATGCCTTGATTGTTTTTGGTCACTCCTTTTGGCACCTCTGGTCCCAATCCACTGACCCAGGACACTGTTTGACTTAATCCTCTGGCGTGCCCATTCCCAAGTGCCCAGCCGTGGGAGACCCTGGCACGTTTAAACCGCACCCTCGCGTGCAGGTTACGCTGTGCGAAGCCGAGCAGACCCTTAAGTCTTTTTGGAAATAAAACTGGAGCGGGTAAAATTCCCAGTTAGAGATTGCACACTGACCTGGCTTGGGAAGCTGGGAGACAGCGGCGGGGGGGGGGAGTCTCACAGCCCTTCCCACTCCCACGTCCCGCTGCCGGTGCAACACTAGATGGCGTGGGGACCCACGGCACCTGCCCAGCTCCCGGCACAGCTCGGCCTCCGTCCCTGCGCTAACAGAGGAGTCCCTGAAGTGAAAACTTCTGGTCTCCTGCATCCCCTGGGTCTGCTGGATACTGTTGGCTAGATGGGGAGGCTGGAGCAAGCAAAAGGGAAAGGACAGCCAAAGCCAGCCCCGTGGTGCACGCTGCGAGAGAGGCACGTCTGCTGGTTGGGGAAGACATTGGGAGGTGAGATGTGACGAACTGTCAACTCTCACCCCTCCCAGAAAGGGTAGAGAGTGTCCCTCTGTCAGACCGCAAGGCATCCCGCTGTCCGTGCTGGGGAGGCGACAGGCCTGGACCACACTCACTCTCTGCGGATGGGGTTACGTACTTCACAAGCCTGGTCTCCTCCCCCAGCCCCCTCCAGAGCAAAAAGCCTCAAAGACCAGAGCCGGGGTTTGCAGCAGTGGACCCTGAATTTTGGGATGTAGGGACCCTTTCTGAAGCTGACGGCCAGCTTTTAATACACCCACTCCACCTCCTCTGGAGAAAAGAAATCAGGGTATGTGAGCCTCCGGAACCTGACAGCCCCTGCCTCACACCGGTGGGAGGCCAGCTGGAGGGGGCAGGTCTGCCCAGCTCTGCGGGAGGCTGGCATCTGCAGCACCATCTCAAGCACCGTGTGTGAGACACATCCTCTGAGTCATCTGGCAGAGGTTTCCCAACCTCCAGGGGAAAGGATGCTCATCCCCGCATGCTGTGGCAACGTCAGCTCTGGGGTATGTCTCTAACTCTCTACAAGGCCTCAGGGAACACTGTGGAAGGTCCGTGGCCATCATGACCAACTGCAGTGGGTGAGGTCAAGGTGCTCACATCACCGTCCTGGCAACTGGTAATGTCCCACTCAGTAATATGGCTGTACCCAGTAACTGAGACCCACACATTCCCTTCAGGGGGACCCTGAACGCCCGGTTAATATGTTCCTAATGCCATGTGTTCCTAATGTCCCTGACAGATGAGGTGACCTGCTGTGCTCCGAGCTGTTGGATGGGCCATGCCCAGCAAGACTGGGTCCTTCAGGTCACCTCTGCTCTGCTTGTCCGTGCTTGGTCAGGGGCTGGGTTCCCCCAGCAAGCGATGGCCATTCATGCATGTTGTGCACACCTGGCATGGCAGCATGGCTTCTCTCCCACTTGCAAGACAAAAGGCATCCTGGTCCTCTGTGACAAAAGCCTTCCCTGCACACAGGACGTGAGCAGCACATTCCCCTCATGATCCTCGTCCCCTTCCTGTGTTCCGGGCCTTGGTTCAGGACCAGGAATTTCTTACCCAGAGTTCAGGGCAAAATTACTGTCAAATCTAATGCCAAAGTTTTCCAGGTCCAAAGGAAGCACCTCCCTGCTGCTGCCCTCCCAGCCCTCCTCCCTTCCTCCCAGTTTCAGTAATGCACTCCCAGCAGCTGGAGCAGCCTGGGCTCCGCAGCCATCCGGCAAACAGGCTGCCTGCCCTAGGCGAGCCGCTGTGGCTCAGAAGAGGAGAATGAGTGGGAAGGGTCCCATGAGCCCCGGAGAGCAGTAGACAGCCTCTTTGTGCCAGCTGCCTTTTTTCTTCAATGCCTACTTACATTTTTTGAGTAGAAAAAGGCCAGCCCAGGCAAGAGAAATTAAATAGGAGCTTTTGCTAACTGCATCTTGGCCTCGCTTGACAATGCTGTCCATGGCCACAGCGATTAGGAGCACTGGAGCATCCAGCTTCTCTCCATCCTCACCCACTACAGGGGCTGGAAGATCCTCATGGAGCACAGATGCTTCAGGGACTCCTGGGGCAGAGGCTCAGGGTGGGAAGCAGCTATAGACACCAGCAAAACTGTTCCCTTCTCCTGGCTTCCCCTCATGAAGCTCCCTGTGTAGCTCCTCCTGGAAGGGGCTGCCTTTTGCTGGCCTCCAAGTCCAGGTGATGGAGCATTGATGGACTGAATCTTCTTTGAATCTTCCAGGACATCAAAAATGCCTAAGAAAGGGAAGATCCTTTCTCTGTCTAGTGCCACCTGGTTCCTGTCCCTGTGTGGGGTTTGCTGGGGATCGGCGAAGGTGTCCCACTCCCCTCCCTGCCCTCCTGTTGCAGCCAGCTTCTGCAGGCAGAGGGGGAGTGCCAGTGCAGGCTGGATCCAGGTGGATGTTTCCCAAGGGGATGGAGAGTGGGAGTTTGTACCCCAGCAAGCTGAGAATCAGGCAGGGACGAGCACACGAAGGAACGCCCAAACACAAACTGGGACTGCAGAGTCCTGCCGGGGGGGTCTGAGCACACAGCAGCAACCAGTGTCTGACAGACAATTCGGTGCTGGGTCACACGGCAGGGCTTGCACGTGGACCGCCCTCGGCTTTTCACGGTGGAAGCAGCGTTACCTGGAGCCTTAGCGTGTTTTTTACAAGGTCCTGGGCCTTCTTGGCCTCCCATGTTGCCCTGGCATAGAAACACACAGAAAAAAAATGGATATAGGAGCTTTGTAGCCCTGCAACCACACTTTCTGTAGGCTGCTCCCGGGATGTTTGGGCACGGAGGGCACTAACGTGTGGTGTGAGGGTATGGCAGGGTCTGTGGGACATCAGGGAGGTGGAGGCAGTATCTCTGCTCCTGCAGACACCGAGGTTGCACAGTGCCCATAGTGCTTTGACCTTTTCACTGCTCAGAGCCCTCCCTTCGCAGCTCCGTAACCTGCCATCCAGCGGTGCTGGAAGTGTTTTCCCAACGCTCCCGCAGCAGCCTTTCCCTCACAGTTTCGTGCTGTGCTTATTTCTTATCCCCATCTCCCTGCACCCACAATAGCATTGGTGCGGTGTGTTCCCCCGGGGAAGTCGTTGCCAAAGAGAGTCGCTCCTTACTCCGCCGTTCTCGACACCTTCCTCTTGCAACTCTTATTTTATTTTAGAGGAAAACTCTGAGCATAACAAAATACTGACCTAACTATCTGATAGCTATTACCGATGGCCCATACGCTTGGCGACCAGCCTGCGGGTTTTAGGGAGCCGCGGCGGCTGGCCCCGAAGGGTTCATCCCCGCCGCGGGGATTCCCAGCGGCGTGGGGCCGGGGCAGCGCCGGGGCTGACGGGGCGCTGGGCGGGGGGGGCGGGGGAGCAGTGCCCGTGCCCGTGCCCGGGGGTGGGGGTTCCCCGGGGCCGGGGGTTCCCCGGGGCCGGGGCCGGTGGCGAGGCCGGCCCGCCCGGTGCCCTCCTCCGCCGGGCCCTCGGGGCGGCGGCCGCCGTGACATCAGTCCGGGCTGGCGCCGAGCGCAAAGCGCCGCCGCCCCGCGACCCGCCTTCCCCCGCCGCCAACAAAAGCCCCCGGGCGGCCGCGGCCCCAGCCCCGCTCCCGACACCGACCCGGCCCGGCACAGCCCAGCCCAGCTGCAGGTAGGTGCGGGGCGGGGGCGGCCGCCGGGCCCCGCGGCGCGGAGCCCCCCCCCCCCCCGCCGCGGGCGGCCCCGGGCCCCGCTGCGGAGCCTCCGGGGCTGCCGCTCCTCCCGGCCCGGGGCGGGCAGCTCTCCATCCCTCCATGCTGCTGCATCCCCTCTAGCCACTCCATGCCCAGCCCTCCCCCGGCAGAGCCCGTGCCCTCCGGCTGCGCCCCCCAGGCACCTCACCTGGGGTGCGATGCGGGGCTCGGGGCTGGAGCAGGGGCACAGACCCCGCCATGCGCCCGTGGGGTGGGCGCGGGTGCCGTGGGGCCCACCGAGGCACGAAACGGCATGAGCGTCCGTGCACATGATGCCAGATGCGGAAGCCAAAGCTCTTGCATCAGATGGGGTGAACTTTGCTAACCCGGCGGAGAGCGGGCATCAACGCAGCACCGGTCGCTTCCCACCGGGACGCCAAACTCTCTGCTGGCATTAATCTTAACCCTCTGCTAAGCGTTCCTGTTCCCTTTTTGCAAAGGGAAATCTCAGGGTTGTGGTCTCGGGGGGGGGGGGGGGCTGTGAGAGGAATCCTTGCACCCTGTCGCCTCGCCAAAACGGGGACTCTGCTGTCGCTTCGCTTTGCAGCCTGAATAAAGCTTACACCCGGGGAGACTGAGCCAGCTCGATCCTCTCCGCTGGTGTGGACTGATGTCGCTTTACAGAGGAGATTTGCATCGCTGAGGACCTGGCTGGGCACACGCGTTGAGCACAGCTTCAGGTGCCACTTTCCGAACCTCAGAGCCGGCAGCGGGGCCAGCACGTAGGAGGGGGTGTTAATTAGCACTTGGCAAAAATACCGGATGCTGCCAAGTCACGGTATTAGATATAGGGAGAGATGGACTGGGTGAGAAGGTGCAAGCACTAAAATAGTATTAGGTGTGAGATCGGCTTTGGACGCTGCACCTCCTGGCTCTTTTGGTGGTGAGGCTGGAAAGGTGGGGTAGTGTCTGTGACCACTCCTAGCCCTGGGGAGGACTCGCTGCTCAACAAGTAGCTCAGTGCTTGCTGCTTCTGCTGCTCGACGGACACCATGGTGCCTTCCCTGCTCCCGCAGGTTGGTGGGCACTGTCTGTCCAGCCTCGGGCTCGCAGCCGGCCTCTCTCGTCTCCTGGATCGGGGCCTCTCCGGCCGGGATGTCAGTGCCTGAACCCTGCTTCTGGAGCGGCTGAGCTCGGCTCCCTGCTCCTGGGAGGCAGCACAAAATGATGTGACTGATTGGGGAAAATAAGGGCTTTGAAAAAGCTAAAGTGAGCTTGGTCAGGTTATGGATTTTGATCCCTGCAGGAGACAGTAGCTTTTCTTAGCATACCTGAAAATGCTTTTGGCTTTTGTTCTGGATAAAATCGGGATTTTCTTTGAGGAACCAGTTGTGATAGGAAACTTTCAAGTTGCCTTTGTAACCAAAGCTTGGGAGCAGTGTGGTCAACGGGCAATGGTGTGTTGGTCCGCAGGCACGTCATGGCTGGTGAGTACTCACCGGCAACCATGTCTGGCAGGCGGCTCAGCGCGGTGCTGGCCTCGCGCTGGCCCCTTCCCTGGCACAGCAAACTTGAAGGCTGCCTTAGCTGTGGCAGTAGACTGACTGTGTTGCTTTGGGAATTGTAGAGTAGATGAGCCGTGTGTGAGGATCACTCTGGACCTCGGACCCTCCTGACTTTCTGCCCTCCTCTCATGGCAAAGCCCTCAGAGATGCCTGATTGATAGAGCTGCATCTCCTGGGTCAGTTCTTTGATTTCTCCATGGTGATGCCCACTGTTTTGCCATGTCCCAGTGCTCACCAGCCTCAGGACCCCGTTCTCCTCTTGCTCACCAGTTCGACATCACTGTATCACAAATGACCTTCATTTATCCTCATTTACACTGTTGGCCGCCCAGAGTCTCCTCATGTCACTGCTCCACACCCAGCTGATTACATGGCAGGGGGACAGGGGGGACAGTTCTCACTTGCCTCTTGTGGGGTTGTTTCCACTTGTGCCCAGGTGATGTGAAGGCTGCTCCATGACAGATGCTGTTTGTCTGGGGCAGAGAGTCCCCCATGGGCCCGATTGCACTTAGCGGTGCTGAACCCCTGATGCTCTGTCCTGGTGATTTCCCACGTGGTGTTACGTGTATCCCCGTGAGCTGGTTCCTTTCTGCTCTGCCCCCACACTTCATCTGTCTAGGTGCCTCCTCCTTCAAATTTCTGCTTGTTTCATAGCTGTGCCAGCTGCTCTCTAAACTGGAAGGCGGTAATCAGACCCCAGGGCTTGGGGCTCCTACTATAGTTTCCTCCCCTTTGACTTGTCCCTTTGCCAGGCCATGTAATAATCCTGTGTGGGCTGCTGTGAACATCGTTAAGAGTGAATTTCGTGCAGTGCTGATGGTGCTTTTCTGCCATCTGCTTGTATTAACTGCTCTCATTGGAAAAAAAGAAAGAACCTTTTACATGGGCCAGCATGAGTACTGTACAGCACTCCTGTACCTCAGTGATCTCCTCCAAGCACAAAGTGATTGCTCTGCAATTCATTACTGTAGGATTTTAGTAGGACATCTGGCCACATACACGGGAAAGGTTTTCCAGCTATTGCAGAAGCTCGAATGGTTGAGCTCACATCCCGGTGGCTGCAGGTAAAGTTCATTAGAGGGTGAAGGGGGAGAACCTGCACTGCTCTGAGTGCTCCCGTAGTAGTGAAGCTGCGTTCACAGGGCGGCGGGTGCTGCTTTAGCTCCAGCAGTTAAAAACCAGCTGCTCTCAGGCAGGTAAAACGGTGGTTGTCAGCTTTGGTGGGAGTGACATAAGCACACTGATCTTTCAACCCACTCTGAGGGGAGGGTGAGCGTGTGTTCCTACTGCCTGATGGCTTGGCTTCATCTGCTCACTGCTTCCCCTTACAGCTCAGGTTTAGGTGACATCCCAAAGCACCAGAACATACTGGTTCCATACTGGTTTATGCTTGGTTGTTTAGTGTAGCTTAGGCTGCCTCCCAAACTGGTGCAACACAAGCCCGTCTGAAACGTGGGTGAGTCTGTAGGCTTACATTTGACCCGGTGAACTGTCCTGCTGCAGTGTCAGACATCAGACGCTGAAATTAGAGGTAATCTCCAAAAAGCGTCAGACTTGTGTGGTTCTGCACAAGCCTCACTTGTGTCTATGCTTCCCAGCAACACAGCTGTTGATAAAAGGATGGTATCTTGGTTTTTGAGGCCCCTTGCCTTATCCAGAGCGGATGATGGATTGGCTCCGGGGCTGAGCCACGCTTGGCGGAGAGGATGCTGTCTGCAGGGCTCTGGTGGTGTTTGCTGCAAAGTTGTGGTGCATGGGATGTGGAGCTGCAGGAGGGAGGAAAATAATCTTGTTTTTTGGCAGCCCTGGGTGTCTCTCTTGCCTATGCTCAGTGAGGTCTTTTGCTGCAGGACAGTTACCTCCTGTTCCTCATTCTGCATGGGTCTAATAGTGATTTGGAGAAGTGCGACTGCGGTCAGTAAGTGTTGCAATTGGACAGAATATGGTGCCCAGGTCCATGGTGCAAAGTACTCTGAAAAAAATGTTGAAAGGGTTGCAAACTCTCCAACATATCTTGAAGTAGTCATTAATTAGGGAATTGGGATGACGGGTCTGTGTAGATGGCTATTGTAAGGATTTTGCTTCGGAGGCGGCTGGTGCAGGTCCCGGGCTACGGGAGCAGGGTGCTCCTATTCTTTTTTTTCCTGCTGATACTGACCTGTACCATAAACTGCTTTTTGGTTTCTCATGTGGCCTGCCGGGCTCTCAGCATGTGCCTGCATATGTTTTGGACTAAGAGGGAATTCCCAGCAACTTAAATCTTATCTCAGGCTCTCTCTGTGCCCAGCTGTGAGCTATCACAAGCCCATATATCCCCAGGATAAACTCATTTTCATGGTCTCTCCTCACAGAAAATCCATCCTGGCGTGTGCCAGGAGGTCTTGCTGGGATGTGGCTTTGCTGGCGCTGCATCTGTGCTGCTGGGTGCTTCATGGTGAGCGTCACCTGCCGAAATGACAGTGGTGTTTAAACTGCGTGGAGGCATCTGCAACCTTCCGATGGCAGATGGAGGAAAATAAGCAGCAAAAGGGCTTGAACTCCTCTTGTGGCAAACATCAGATGACCTTCACCCAGTTGCACCTTTTCTCCTCCCGTAGACTTACAGGCAGCTCAGAGGAAGGTGTCCCCACTGCCAATGTCATGGTTTGGGCAGATGAACCCTGCTGTTCGGACCAAATAGAGCCTCTTCCTTTGCTGCTGCTGTAAAGGGGAAAAAAATGTGCTGTGGAAGCAAAGGGGAGCAGCTGGCTCTGAACCACGCCAGGCAGCTTGTCCTTAAGCGTGCTTGCAGATGCCCTAGCTGTGGAGCAGGGAGTGATGGCAGGAGTACTGAGGCAGGGGGCTGCCTGCATGAGGCTGCCCACCAAAATCAGGGCTGGTGAGTCCCAGAGATGGGGTCTGCTGGCTGTTGTGTTTGGAATGGGATGGGGGACCCAGAGAAATTGTAGCCAGTGTTGTGTTATTCCTGACGAGGGGTCTGACACAGGTGGGCACGGGGGAAAAAGGGGCCAGTGGGCTCCCACACCATGCAGGCATGGGCATCTCTGCTGCCTGGGCTGGCGGGGGGATGCCGCTGGATGTTTCTGTCCTCCAAGGAAACTCCTGATCCAGGTCGGGCCCTCCTCCTGGTGCAGGGGGAAAAAACAGGCTCTGGAGAGAAACAGTTTGTGTCCTTTTAAGGCAATCCAAAGGCTGGGACTGGAATGATCAGCTGGAAGGGAGGGATTTGGCACGGGCTCCACTGTGTTGGGAAGCCCAGCCTGCAGGGCGTTCAGAAAAGAGACTTCCCGGCTGCTGCGATCACACCCCAAACACAGCTCCTTGGATCCCTGGAGCCAGTACAGCCTCTCCAGCCCCCGCTCCCGGCACCCTACACAGCTCTCTCTGTCTGTCCCACACTGAGACCCTCCGTGCATCCAGGAGCCGGGAGCTGCAGCCGGCTAGAGCTGGGCCAGTGCCTCTGCGCAGCCCTGCCAGCACGTCAGCCCTGACCCACGCCCTGCCTGCCCTGCCTGCCCTGCCTGCTATTATAACCAGGTTGAGATCAATTTCCCTTTTCTATTGCCTGACAAAATACTCTTACACAAGGAAGAGCTTGACTTTCCCATATCCTGGAAGGTACAGAGATCTCGCTGTGCCTGTGAGCAGAGGGTTTGCAGCGCTTCGTCCTCCCTTATCTCTCCATTTGACGTTTATACAGCCCCCCGTCCTGTTGTGTTTAGCATCCGTCTCCCTGACTGCCCGCCAGGCACTGACCCAGCTGTTGGGTGGGGGATTGGAGACCCAGAGATGGGGCTTCAGCTGCCCGAGGCGACCCAGGGATTCGGAGCTGCTGCAAGGAGTGGGCTTAAAGGCTGTGCCCCCGGTGTGCCCCGGCAGACCCTGATCCCCTTCCTCATAGGCATGCAGCCGAGCCGAGGGAGGTGATGAGATCCTGCGCATGCTGTGGGGTGGCACAGAGTGTAGTGTGAAAATGGTGTTTGGCTTCAGGGACCTTGTCCTGCTGCTTTAGCTGTTCAGGAGTCGGGAAGCACATGGCTGTGCCTACAACAGAGAGGGTGACTTCTGCTGCTTGTCCTCATGTGGGAGCAGGATGGAGAATTACAGAAGTGTTGATGGAGAGAGGCCTCTGGAGACCTCCCAAGCTGCAACTTGTGCCTGTTGACCTTTCTTGTATCATTGGGCACCACCAAAAAGTGTTTTGTTTTGTTGTCTTTGTAGCAACCTTAGGTTGCTCTTAGATCCTCCTTAGCCTCCTCTTGGCCACACTCAACCAGCCTGCCTCCCTCAGAATCTCCTTGTAGGACTTCTACTTTGTTGCTTGAATGTCTTGAGGTTTATGTTGGCCTGGTCTTCAAAAGTATCAGGGCCCCTCTGGGTTGGAGCTCTGCTACTTGTGTTAGCTGCTCACAGTATTTTGGGGTTATCTGCAAATTTGCAGATCAAGGGGCCTCTTGATCATGTCTCATCAGATAAATTTCAGGAAAGAGGAGAGAGAAATAGAAGCATTTATATCCTGCCAAGGAACTGCATGGTAGCTTAGGTTGGTGCTCAGGTGTTTGCCCTGCACGTGAGCCTGTGTCCCTGGGGCTGGTGATTTCCCAGCCTCCGTGACTGTACCTGCAGTCCTGGAGGAGACTGAGATGCCCGAGTACAGGGGGAACCTGTGAGCGGTTGGCCAGGCAAGGCACAAGCTAATGATGCTATGGGGGACATGGTGCCAGAGCCCACTGTTTGGTGGTACCGGGGTCAGCTCCTGCCCTTTGGGCAACCCTGACTATACCCCTGCCCTGTGGTGGCAGAAATGGAAGAGATGTTAAAGGAGGAGAAGCTGGAACTGTTTCCAGCTGGGGTGACAACCTGTACACTCTCCAGCACCAAGGATCAGTCACCCTGGCCATTGCTGCGTTGCCTTGCCGAGGGATAATAGCAGGGCTGTGATCTAATGAGGTGCTGGTGCCGTGGGTACCTCTGTAAGCGCTGTCTCCCATCATTGTCCCACTTCCTCCCTTTTTCTGGCACAGAAAGGAGCTGTGAGGTCCCATGGCTTCAAGGACAGGGGGATTTCTGCGGCTCCTGGCAGCAGTGGTCCCTAGGAGGCAGCTGATACTGCTGGGTGCTGTAACAATGGGTCCCATGGGCATCCTGAGGTCTGCTAATTCTGCTAATTACCAGCCCTGCAAATCTGTGCAAACAGCAAACATCCGTGGGTGGTCTCCGCATGTGCAAATGTGGAATGGCTGCTGGAGCACTGCTGGTGGGTGCCCGCTCTGGCTGCCTCGCTCTGCCCCATCCCTGCCTCCTGCCTGGCCAGTGCCCTGCCTCACCTCCCGCCCTGACGCTGTTTCTGCCTGTGCTTTTTCTGCAGGATGCCAAACTGGGGAGGAGGAAAGAAGTGCGGCGTCTGCCAGAAGGCAGTGTACTTCGCCGAGGAGGTGCAGTGTGAAGGCAGCAGCTTCCACAAGTCCTGCTTCTTGTGCAGTGAGTACCAGCCCTTCCCTCGCCCCTCCTGCGCCGCTTCCTGGCTCTCCGCCGGCTGGGCGCCCCGTCATGTCCTGTTTATGGGCCGTGTAAACGCTGATTAGGATTTCTCTACAAACAGCCTGGCTGTGGGAGCCGTGTGGCAGGCTTTCTGCTTTTCTCCAGACTTGGAAGTTAGTTCTGCTGAAGGAACACAGATCATCCCAGGACACCAGGGCCCATCCAAGCTGTCAGGGCTGACCTCAGCCAGCACCCACGCAAAGACTTAGTCTGTCCCTACACCAGGGAAAGGCTAGGCTGAGTCCTCTAGACTATCTCCAGATGTTCAAGATTGGAGCATGAGACAGGGACTCTCCAAACAGTTGTGGCAGGAGGTGGCACATCCCATTCAATGCTCTGAGGTGATGCTAGCTTTAGTCTTCTAAGTGGCTTTGCCACACTAAAAAGGATGTTGGGCCTTGGGAACTGGCATGGGATCTGCCCCTGTGTCCCAGGACAGGATGGCAAGAAGATGTGGTCCTGTCCTGGCCCTTCTGCTGATGGAAGGCCTTCTGTGAAGTGCTAAAGCATCACCTCCAGCCTGCCTGCAAATCTGCTATTGCGGAGGGTGTCTCTGTTGTATGTTTGGACCCAAATGTCACCTCCAGGGAAGGGCAGCAGAACAGGATCTGGCTGTGGGTTAACTCACTGCAGAGATCCCTTCCTCTGCCTGCTCTGCAGGATCCTACAAGTACTCTTGGGTTCACGCTGCAGGTCCCCAGACACCCTTCCCCTCCCTTTGGGGATACCAGGGCAGCAGTGCAGGGACAGGCGAGTAGTGTTACGGTGCTGAGAGCAGCTCCTTAAACCTGGGGCATCCACACCGAGGGGGGCTGCAGGACCTTTGAATAAAAAGATAACCACTGTCCTCAGCCTGTGTTTTACCAGATTTCTGTCCCCTGCCCTTGAAGACTATGATACAATAGAACTAGTGATTCTCATGTGCTAACAGGAGCATGCACGTTGCCTGTGTCCGCTGATGGCTCATCAACACATTGCATCTGACACAGAGCAGCAGGAGCAGAAGTGCATCTTCAGAGCTGCCCTTGCAGCAGGGCCCCACTGAGGTTTAACATTTTCTCAGCTGGTCCCTGTACCCTGTTCCCAGTCGCACCATCCCATTGCAGCAGGGAGCACAGCCGTGATCTTTTCCATACAGACAGTAAGCAGAGCTAGGGTCTATAAACGGGCACACAGCTAGAACTAATCTCAGTAGACCTATTCCAGCAGGGAATATCAGTGTCCCTGTGGGGCCGATCCCTGCTGTGCTCCTGTGTCCACCTGGCACAGATACTGGATACCTCTTGGCCAGCCTGCCTGGGATGCAGCATGCACAGATGGATGCAGATGTGAGAGGGAGAGGCTGTTGCCACGTCTCTGCTCCCTGCGTAGCGTGAATAGTGGCCAGCGTGGCCGGTAGCTCTCGTATGTGGGAGTTTCCAAGCTGGAACCCTTGCTTTGGCTCGAGAGGACTAAGAGGGGGAGTTGCGGAGAGGCTTTCCCCGGGCGGGCAGGGGGGTGGCAGGCTGTGTCCTTACTGCGGCCGCTCTCTGCAGCAGGAAGTCGTGTTTCTTCTGCAGCCTCAGATAAGGAGGGTGGGGAATGTTACCCTCTCTCCCCGCCCCCACTGGCATTTACCATCTGAGTCCATATCAACGGAGGACCTCAGTATCGGGACTAAGATCCCATTGCATTGCAACTGCCCTTCCCTGCGACCCCTGTGCATACAGCTGGATTGCTAGGGAAAGCTTCTGCCGTGCAATGCTGGCACCCAGAGCACAGGGCAGGCCTCCAGGAGCCACAAAATCAGGCAGAAGGCATTGCTTCGAGAAGGGAATACATGGCTGAAGTGGGGAAGAAGGTCATCCCATGTCTGCTCATGGAAGCAAGTCACCAGGGAGTGGTCCAGAGCCGACTACAGCCAGGGCTCCTGTCCCTGTGCTTTGCAGATGTACATAATCACACTCCACACGTACCCCAGCAGTTCTGCCCGTCCCGGCTGCCGGCTCCCCAGTTCAGGCTATGGCTTACATGCCAGCCCACGGTGCTGTCTGCTGTTCCCAGTCCTGTGCCACAGGCTGCGGGTGATGCTGAGCTGCACTGAACTCCTGCGTTCCCAGCCTCTTCCCCAGTGCTGCGTTTGGGCCTCATCAGGGAACTTGAGGCCATTATCTTTAGGGGAAAAAAACAAATACTTTGACCTGATCTGCTGAAAAAATAATCAGAAAGGAGCCAAACCTACCACAGTGCATTAGAACTGGAGATCGGCTCAGGGAGTGACTTGGTGATTGACTCAGTGGCATCGATCCAACTGAGTCAATAGTACATGGCAGAAATGTGCTGTAATGAGACCGTTTGGCCTCTGAAAGTAGGAGCAGCTCTTGTCTAATTGTTTTGTGGAGCAACTCCGCTGCTCTTAGAAAAACAGAGAGTCCTTAACTCGCTGAGTGCGGCATGCTGGAATTTCTGCAATGCAGAAACCCGGGAGCTGGGGGTTGATTTCTAGGAAGCAGATCGGGAAAGAATTTTTCTGCTGCCTCTCAAAGCGTCTGTGGCTAGTACAGATGAGGGACTGTGAAAGCTTAGGTTAGAGCTCTAAATCCACCCAGCACGGTGGGAGAGAAAGACAGATGCCACTTGAGATCATTCACTCCCACCCCTAGGACAAAGCTCTTTAAATGTGCCAGTTAAAGTGCCCACATTCCCCTCCTGGAGGGTCTGTCTGAATGCGGAGTTGCTCCTGATGGGCTCCAGGGTAATGCAGAGACAACCCCAACACCAGCCCATTAGCTTGGCAGCTACGGGATCAGTTAACCAGAGCTGGTCTTTCTCAACAGGGATGCGTGCTCCATCCCCACCTTCTGCTGTGGTGGGACGGCGGAGCCCGTAGCCAGGAGAGGACCCTGCCAGATCCTCCTTAGATGGCAGGAGACATTTCCCTTTCCACCTCCTTCTCCCAGCAGCAGCACATGGGGTTCTCTGTGGCCCCGGAGGAGAAGCACCATATTTAGTAATTGGGCCGAGGAAGGCTGCCTCTCGCCCCCGCGTTTAGTGCTGCGGTTTGCGCTTCTCCGAGAGGACAGCTCTGCTGTGTTTGCATTCCTGTGATATTGGTAAAGGCCAAGGAACTTTTCTGCTAGTGAAGAGGCCAACAGGCTGCTGGGAGCCTCCACATTTAAGGCATGTAATCGGGATGGGGAAAGGCTGTGTCGCAGCTGTAACAGGATCGGTTTCGGGGCTGGCTGCCAGCGCTGTGGACTCTGCCCCAGGAATCTGGATCCTGCACCGGGGCAGGTAAACACTGGAGATAACTGTGAGCCTGTTTGGGTGCTGCTCGCCTCCCGCTCCGGCTTGCGTGTTCCAGGAAGGATTTGGAAGCTGACGTGGAGGCTGAGATCAGAGCTGGGACAGGAGTCACGAAAACCTACAAATCGAGAGAAGAGTCTGTGTGGCCTGAGCCCAGCACCAAGCTCAAGCTCTGGATGGGCTCAGCTGGGACCCCAAGCCTGGCTGCTCTCTCCTCCTGTCCCATCTGATATCCCATATTGATCCCCAAGGCTTGAACACCCAGCTGAGTTAGTGTTCCTCACCTGAGACCGGCCTCTGCACACACCCTAATCATGGCACACACCAGGGGTGACACGTTAGCATGAACTCTTCCATCGTGGTCTCAGGGTCTGGAGAAGCAACTGTGCACAATAGCATAATGTGCCAAAAAACTTACAGTGCGTCAGCTGTGGTAATGGCTGCAGGTCTGCTTTTAGTCCGTCTAAACACAAGGAAAAATGTATTTGCTTACTACTTTCCCCCGAGTGCCTATCGCTGCATATTTGCAGCGGACTAGGAGTGTGGCAGAGCTGCAGCTGCAGCGGGGCAGGGGTGTCCATCCCTGTGCCTGTGAATCCTGCAGTGATTTGTAGGGAAATTTCAACCCCTCCCCTGGTTTAAATGCATCTCCAGGATACCAGCATCAAGAGGGTTAACAGAGCTTTTTCTTAGTATCAACCTTGTAGCTTTGGTGGTTGCTTCCTTTTAAAGCCAGACAATGTTCTTGTTGTGATCCTTATCTCTGGCTGTTTTGCATGCACTCCATTTAACAGGGATCTTGTCTAGGGTTTCCCTACTCCTTGAAAGCTGAGCTGTACTACCCCTTGTGAGGACTTGTTCTTGCCAGCTAATTAGTGAGCTCTGGATGAGCAGGCTAATGGCACGGCCCTCCCCTCTTTTCTAGTGGTCTGTAAGAAGAACTTGGACAGTACCACTGTTGCTGTGCATGGAGAGGAGATCTACTGCAAGTCCTGCTATGGCAAGAAGTATGGCCCCAAGGGCTATGGATACGGGCAGGGAGCAGGGACCCTGAGCACTGACAAGGGCGAGTCTCTGGGAATCAAATATGAAGAGTGAGTTTAAGTCTTGTTTTTGAAACTGGGGGTGTTGTGGGCACCTTTTCCCCCACGTCTGTCTGCTTGTCATGCTTGGCTGTGTAGCCCATGCTGAACTTCCAGCAGTATCTAATCTGGAGACTGCCGTGGGCCGCCCTGCCTTTCTGCTCCTCAGGGGAAACCTGCTGAACCCTATTTGCAGGGTGGGATGGGGCTTGACGGGACATGTCCCCATTGCCTAAGCATGCTGCCCATCCCCTCCTAGCACGCAGCGGTGAGGCTGAAGTTTCCATGGGGTTCAACACATTGTGCCTAAAGCTCCTGGCTCTTCAAAACTGGGTTGGGATTTGTGATCCCATAGCTCTTCCCTCCTCCATCTTGCTTGTGCAGCCCTGATCATGAACTCCCTCCCATCCACAGGGGCCAGCCCCACCGACCCACCAACCCTAACGCATCCAGAATGGCCCAGAAAGTCGGAGGTGCTGATGGGTGCCCTCGCTGTGGTCAAGCGGTGTATGCAGCCGAGAAAGTGATTGGAGCTGGAAAGGTAAGAAGAAGGATGGAGCGAGTGGGGCGCGCACATGCCACAAGTTGCTGTGTGGCAGGGAGACCTTCAGAGGAGGTCTTGACCTGACCCACAGGCTGATGCAGGCTGGGCTGCCAGCGCCTCCAGCCAGGGCTGGGCTTGGGGCCCAGTGGCCATGCTCACCTGGAAGCCTGGCACCAAAAGGAGATCTTGGCGTGTTTGGAAACCAGCTTCTCCAGGCTGCATTGCTCTTACAGACTTGTAGAAGGGAGAGAAATACATTTTATAGTAAATATTCAGAGCACTGCTCAGCAGAGGTCACAGTGGACGTCCCTGCTGCTGGATGTGTTGGGAGGATGAGCAGTGATGTGGGCCATGGCCACTGCTAACTGAACAAGTGCGACGTCCAGCAAGCCTTCTCCACCCTCTGCCACAGGCTGGGATGCCGCAGCCCGAATTCGGGGCAGGGAATGAATTCCAGTGGTCAGCGGTGCCCATAGGCAGGGCAAGGTGGTTGGAGGTGTGGGCATGGGCTCGGTGCATCTCTCTTGGGCTGTTCTGCTGGTGGACTGGGTCTGCTCAGGGTCAGATGTAAAGGACACTCTGCAACAGCCCCAGTACTTGCTATGTCAAGTTCATCACCTCACCAGGGTCCTTTGCATCCTGAGCTGTGGCCTCATCCTAGCCCAGCTCTGGGAAGCCCCTCTGAAAGGCATGGGGACACCTTCTGCTCTGTGAGCCCTGGGACACTGGGTGAGGTCCCTGCCCCAAAGCAACCTTCCCTCCGAGGTCAGGTACACGTGCAGAGCTTGCCAATGCAGCCGGGTCAGGCTGCTTGGCTTTGTGCCACAGGGGACGGGATGGCTGTGCTGGGAAAGCCTCACTGCCTCACTGGTGATGTTGGGTCACTTACTGACCCCTGCTGTGCTCTGTCCTCCCTGGGGCTTCTGTGTTTGTCCTCTGTCCCCAGAGCAAGGAAAGGAGGCATCTAGTCAACAGAAAGGGCCTCCCAGCATCATCATACCCTAGCTAGGGATTGTGATCCCTAGCAGGGATTTGTGATGGACACGTTGAGGATCAGCCCAGGGTCAGAAGCCAAACTTACCAACTTACCAAAATCATGATCTGGGCTTCCTGGTAGGCTTCCGGCCTCAATGTTTATGGGGAACCAAAGCTGGCAAAGCAATTACGCTCAAGCAAACCCGGGGAGGATTCCAGAGCATGTATTTCATGTGCTAATGTTTGCTGGATGACTCCGTCTGCTACGTCCTCCTCCAGCCCCCTAATTTCACATTTTTTTCCAAAAAAGGTTTCATGTTTTCCAAAGTGTTTATTTAAATTCCTCCGTGAGCAGCTCTGGCTACTCTAGGTCTGCTCAAAGGCTGTGAGCTCATTTATCCCCAGAGGACTGGTGGAGCTGGAGGGGGGGGATGTTATTTTTAAACACTGGCTGATTTCTGCATTCTTAGTATCTGTTTGCTGCCTTCCTTGGAGCTGTAGTTGTGTAGGGGCAGGTGTCCCAACCCTGCTGCCACCCCCCAGGCTAACATACAGCAGCAGTGGATCTCAGCTGGATAACTCGGGGGATTTATCATGCTGCTCGAGGGAGGACAATCTCCAAAGAGGGGGGTGATTGCTCCTTACAAATTATTGTACAAATTACTGTACAGATGACTGCTGCGAGCAGGGGTGAAAGCTCTCTGAAACCAGATCAACATGGGAGCAGTGACCACACCTGATGGTTCCTCTCTGTATCTTTCCCCCGGGGCTGGGAGGACCGCTCTTTCCAGGCAAAAGCTTTCATCCCGTTCAGAGCTCTTTGCCAACCGCTTTGGGTCAGAAACAGAAAAGTGACCCCGTTTGGTAGCCAAAGCATTGCTGCCCTGTCCCTGGGTGTTATCTGACTGGGCTCTGCTCCTGTCCCGCAGTCCTGGCACAAGTCCTGCTTCCGCTGTGCCAAGTGTGGCAAAAGCCTGGAGTCCACCACCCTGGCAGACAAAGACGGGGAGATCTACTGCAAAGGTGAGTGCCACCTTCCCCGCTGGCTTGTCCTGGATCCCGAAGGGTGGAGGCAGGGAGTGAAAACCCCCATGCAGGAAACCAGGATGGGACTGAGGTTTGGGGAGGTGGTGGTCCCAGCAGCTGCATATGGGGACTGGCTGTGCCGGCTGGCCACAGAGCCAGGGGATTTCCCGCTGTGCCTGGGGCCTCTCTGTTTGCCCAACAAATATGGCAAACCCTGTCCTGTTTAGGCAGTGCCTGTTTCGAGAAGAGGACCTGCTTGTGTTCCGCTGCCAGCCTTATCCGTCTCTCCCTTCCTGTCCTCTGCAGGTTGCTATGCCAAGAACTTCGGTCCCAAGGGCTTTGGCTTTGGGCAAGGCGCCGGGGCGCTCGTCCACTCGCAGTGAGGCACCAGGAGCCGGGCTCTCTGCTCGCTCAGGGCTTGTCCATACCAGCCTGTGCTGCCCGACCCTTCCCGCACCCACAGTGAGCATCCTCACCATCATCAATAACCACCCGCTGCTTCACAGCACGAGCCCCTTCCTCCCCACCCTGACCCAGCGCACCCCGAAGCTGTGAGAGTCCCAGCATCGTCCCCATCGGGTCCTGCTGGTGCGGGTGCTGGCGGGGAGATAGCTCACACCCACCCGCAGCGAGGCCCGTGCGCCCGAAATATTCTGCTCCGCGTTGCCCATCCCGCCTGGATGTGTGCTCAGCTGTGCCATGCCGTGTCACTGAGCAAGCAATAAACATCAAAGCTGACCCACACCTGGCCTTGCCGGAGAGTTTATTCCCCAGCTGGGGCTGAGGAGGTGCACTGGGTGACCAGAGCTGGAGGTCAGGAGGTAGAGGGAGGATGGGAGATGTTTGCAATCGTGGCAATGTTTGCAGTCGTTAAAGCATGAAGGCAGGAACTGCTCGGTGCAGTTTGACATGGCCCAGCTGCAGCCAGCTGAGCTCTGTGGGTCGGCTGGGCCGGGCTCTCCCCCTGCTCTCGTGGTGGATAACCATTTCAAAAGCAGCGGTTGATGCTGGGAGGCCCAGGACAGACCTTCCTGGGTGTGTCAGTAGCACAACACGTGTGCACGCCCTATCGAAACCCCTATCAGTGCTTTTACGTGGCGCCTCTCCAAACAGGCGTGCCCAGCAGTGCTGAATAATTAACAACTTTTCACCTACTCCTTGGATTTTTAGCAGCACTGTGGATCATTAAGACGTCAGTTTGGCAGCTTCCCAGATTTAATTCATTTTCATCTAAACTCTTTACTTTCTTTCTGTGATCCTCTCGTTTGACCGGTGTGACATACCCACAAGATCAGCCTCGCTGCCGCTTAGAGTTATGAACTCCACAGGGAATTTAGTTCTGGGTTTTTTTTAAAGTTATAAACATTGTGGTTGAGTAAATGAGATGGGTAGTGTTTTTAGAAGCACAAGAGAGGCAGAAATCCTTTTACGGGGCTTGACTTGGGCTCCTTTACCAACTTAAGCACTTTCTCCCATTCATCACACCCTCGGTTTTTACACAATGTTTTTGAAGCTGAGATGGGGCGTAAGCTCTTTAAACATCTCCAAAATCCTCCCCCCCTGCCCAGGTTTCCCAGCCTGGGACCCAAATTCTAGCTGGTCCCGTTGCTCTGGGGTGTGTGGTTGGGGTTTGGTGAGGTGATAGCAGATGGCACTTGGCGTGTAGAGCAGACAGCCCAGGCTCAGGGATGCGGTAGTGCGTCGGCAGCTGTAGCACAGTGGGCTCACATACCACCCTTGATACGGAGACCGAAACCTGGCTCCCTCGTTTGGCAGAGGCCCTGCTCCCTCGCAGAGGCGTGGGGGGTTAGGAAGCTGCCTGCTTTCTCCGTGAGCGTGTGGTGGATGCTGTGCTGCTGCGGCATTTCAGCTGGATCTGCCACAGGCAGGGATTGCGCCCAAGCGACGCTGTTTAGTCAATAAAGCTAGAACAAGTCTTTCTTTAGTCTCTTCTTCCCATAGTTGTAGAGGTTGTGTCAGAGAGAGGGGAGGTACTGACATATCGCAAATGTGATGGACCCCATAGACGCCATTTGCTCCTGGAGGCCTGGTCAAAGCCAGGAGAAGATGCTGGATTTGGGTTTCATGGGGACACAGAAACATGTAGGGTGGAAGGGCCCTGCAGAGGTCTCGAGTCCAACTTCTTAAAGCAGGGCTAGCTCCAAAGGCCAGGCTGATCAGAGCCTCTGGTGTCCAGTCAGGTTTGGAAACCCTCCAAGGATGGAGGTCCCACCACTATGGGTGTTGTCACAGCGTTGCGCTGTACACCCAGAGAAGGTTGTTTTCCTTACGTGCATCAGAGTTTCCCTTGTGGCCCCTGTGCCCATTGTCTCTTGTTCTATTGCCGTGCGCTGCTGTGTCCCCCTTCTCCACAACCCTCCTCCAGGTAGCGGAACACTGAAGTTCGGTCTCCCCGAGCCCTCTTGTCTCCAGGCTCGTGGGTCTCTGCTGAGCTTTCAGCCCCAAAGGTCCCAGGTGACAGCATGGTCAGTGTCCTGGGACAGGGACCTTGCCCCAGGGGTTTGCAATTGGTGCTGCACGCCTGCTGAAGTTGCACTGTTCACCTGAAACTGGCTTAGGGCGTGACAGAGACCAACATCCACAGCGTTAGCAGAGGCTCTCGGCGTGGGGAGACCAGGACAGGCATCGCGGGGGCTGCACATCCAGACAGAGGGCATGAGGTGGGCTGGAGGAGATGGTGGGGCAAGGCCGAGGAGAAGCGGGGTGGGATTAGAGGTGCTTTTTGGGCATCCCTTGCCCAAACTGCAGCGGGATGGCTGCGACCATCTGCTACCCTCTGCTGGTTACTGCTCCCCGTGCACGGGCACAGCCCTGCGCTGGTCAGCCGGACGTGTCTGGACACCGGCACCCAAGCGTCGTCCAACTCCCTTTAGAGGCAGCAGAGCCGCATTGCACCCAGCAGCACCCATCCCTCCCTGCTGCCGGCATGGGGGGCTGCCCGCCCTTGGAAAAGGGGCTGTGGGACCCAAACCTGCCTCCAAAGAGACGAACCAGAGGGTCGGCTGGTGGCCGAGCACCCTGCAGCCTGGAGGCTGGTGGTGATGGTACCACTCTAAGGGGTTGGACTGGAGCCCTCTGAGCCCCACGGTCAGTGGTGCTGGGGGATCTTGTGGCAGGGGATGCCACACGGCCACCGCCCCATCCCGGCCGTCAGCGCTTTGTGGGAACGTCACCCCAGCAGCTGCTGAGCCAGCCTGAGGCAGGACTTCCCCCCGCAGCCCCCGTTACCTGCCCGCGAGGGCTCTGTGCGGACGGGATATGTGTGGGGACCGCGGGCAGCCCGCAGAGCAAAGCCTTTCGCTTGCCAGCAGCCTGACGCAGTGAGTCCTGTTGGGTTTGCTGGAGGGCAGGAGCAGCGGCGTCGGCCTCCCGGCAGCCCGGCAGGATAAGCCTCCTGCTCTGCGGGTCGGGAACAGGCAGCCGGGGAGAGAGGAGCAGAGAAAGACTTTGTCAAAACTCCTTTACATCCACGGCTGTGGGAAAATGACCTTCCCTTGGTGGCTGGAGCCTGGAGAGGCAGCGAGCAGCGGAGCTGGGGTCTCAGCGGGGCGGGGGTTGGCAGCCCTTGGCTCTCCCCAGGGTGGTGAGGAATAAGATCACGTTGACCGGTGAACCAAAAGTGCCCACAGACATCCCAGCTTGCCAGAGCAGAGCCGGGAGCGACAGTCCCGAAACTACTCACCCCCAAATTTCCAGGGCTCAGCATCCCTGGAGCTGAGCTTTACCTGTGTGTGGGAAAACAGCCTTGGATGCTCCTTTGGGGGGGAACCCACACATCTGCTCTGCTCCTCCCAAAAGTGCTGGGGTGCTCAGGGTGACCTCCGGGGCTGCGCTGGCCCCCCTGGCTGTGCCCGGCCCCACGCTGCCTTTGGCTGCGGGGGTGGCAACGGCCGCAGGGGAGCCAGGGCCGCCTGACATCACGAAACTGGGTCTCCTGGGACACCCAGGATCTCTGCCAGCGTGGCGAGGTTGGCCCCGGGGAGCACGAACCAGTTCCTGGCTCTGGCAGCCACTGCCCTGCCCTCTTAATGAGGGATAATTAGGTGCATCTCATCTGCGCTGCAGACTTGCCCCCCGGCCACGCCGGCTGCAGGCAATGCCCCCGGCAGGGACCGGGGGGGGATGGAGGGGCTGGGGCAAGAGGGGCTCCAGCCGGGGGGCACTGGCGGGGTTGGGGTCTGTGGGGGCACGAGCAGGGTGATTCAGGAGATGAGCGCCGGGGCAGCAGCTGCGTGCCAGGGAGCCGCGGGCCGGCCTGCGGGCTGCCAGCCCCAGACAGTGACCCCGGCACGTCCCCGGGAGATTTTTTCCCCTTCCACACCTCACCTGGGTGAAGGGACCTGTACCCTCAGCATCTGCGGGGCACATCCAGCCGCCCAGCAAGCTGTGACCATCACCCCCGTGGGCAGCACGAAGGCCCCCGGATGTCCCCGCCGGCAGCCCTGCACGGCACGGTGAACCCCTCTGTGCCAGGCCCTGGCACGGGAACAGACGAAGCTGCGGTGGCCGGGAACAAGACGGGCTGGAAAGGAGACGGGTGTTTCGCTGCAGGGGAGGGTGGACTCAGGCAGGACCGGGCTGTGCCGTGCTGTCCCGGCCCCGCTCCGGGGGTGCTATCCCCCCCCTGCACAGGTCACATGAGGCTGGGGAATGCTGGTCCTTGCTGCGGGACAGGCTGGGGGCTGCAAATCCCTGTCCCAGGGGATTTGGGGGATGGGAGCTCTGTGTGCTGAGGGCTGGGCCAGCACCCTTGGGTGCAGGGCCAGGTGGGTGGTGGGTGTCAAGGGGTGTCCCCACTGCAGGGCAGCCCTGCACAGCCATCTCGGAGTGGTGACACCAGACATCTCCTGTCTGCAGGTGCCCCCCGTCCTGGGCCCCCACCCAGGGTCCCCACAGCTCCTGCCTGGCTGGTGCTGCACCCACAGCTCCCTGCCCCTGGTGGCACTGGACCCCATAACCCTCTACCCTGGCTGGTGCTGAACCCCATAACCGCCTGCCCTGGGTGGCACTGAACCCCATAACCCTCTGCCCTGGCTGGCACTGAACCCCATAGCCCCCTGCCCCAGCTGGCACTGCACACCATAATCCTCTGTCCTGGCTGCAACTGCACCCCATTGTGCCTTCCTGGCTGGCACTGCACCCCACAGCCCCCCACCCCAGCCAGCACTGCACTCTGTAGCCCCTTCCTGGCTGGCATTGCACCCAGAGCACCCTGCCCCAGCTGGCACTGCACCCCACAGCCCCAGCTGCAAGTGAGACTGTGCCCCATAACCCTGTGCCTGGCTGGCGCTGCACCCCACAGCCCCTGTCCCCACCGGCACTGCGCCCTGCAGCCCTGTGCCAGCTGGCACTGCACCCCCAACAGCGGGCACTGCACCCCATGCCTGGGCTGCCGTGCAGAAGTCTCCAAGCCCTGCCCTGGCACTGCTGCCGTGCAGACCCATGCCCACACCCTGCCTGTTCACACGAGGACCCCGGGGGCAGCGCCTGCCCGCAGGCACCCCAAAAGTGCCTCCCGGGTGAAGTGGGGCTGCGCTGGGCCTGGCCGGGCTTCGCCTGGGCGTGAAGGGTGCCTGTGCGGCAGGAGGGGCCAGGCGAGGCGGGGAGGAATGCGAGTGGGAGAGCGGCCGGGCATGTAGCGACAGCTCCTGGGGCGCGCGGCGCCGGGGATCCCACACGCTGCACGGGGCAGGGAGCAGAGCCCCGGCAACAGGGCTGGCGGCCGGCATGGGGCACCCCATCGCTCACCCCCTCTGAGAGCCAGGGAGCGGAGGGCGGCGAGTCCCCCGGGGGCAGCACGGCTGCCGCAGGGGTCCTGGCCCCGGGGAGCTCGGCTCCAACGTGGAGGGGCTGGAAATCCCCCGGCGGGTGATGCCCGGCTGGGCTGACACGAGGTGCTGAGGATCCCGGGCGGCCGAGGAGCCGCTATGACCCCTGAGAAGGTGCTGAGAGAGGGGGTGCTGGAGAAGCGGAGCGGGGGGCTGCTGCAGCTCTGGAAGAAGAAGCGGTGCCTGCTGACGGAGAAGGGGCTGCAGCTCTTCGAGCCCAAGGGCTCGCGGCGCAAGGAGCTGAGCTTCGCCCGCATGAAGGCGGTGGAGTGCGTGGAGTGGAAGGAGCGGCACATCTACTTCACGGTGGTGATGGACGACAGCCACGAGATTGACTTCCGCTGCGCCCAGGAGGACCCGGGCTGGAATGCTGAGATCACCATGGGCCTCGTCCGCTTCAAGAACCAGCAGGCGATCCAGGTCGTCCGCGCCCGGCACAGCTGCCGAGCAGGTACCAGATCCCCACCGCGCCACGGGTCGGGGTGCAGGATGCACCGGAGGATGAGGTCCCCGGCCACCGGGTCCCATCTCCAAGTGGTTCGGCTTCCCCATGGGAATCACAGAGGGGGTCCTATGGATGGGGATGGGTCTGCAGAGCAGCGGTACTGTGTGCCCCGGCACTGGCTGGGCTCTGCCCTTCGCATCCCCCACTGGGTTTCACCTCCCCGTGTCCCTGCAGAGGGACTTTCTAACACCCTTCCTCTGTCTGGGGTGTCCCCGAGGGATATGGGGCTCTTTGCCATCTTGCACGTGGGATGGCGGTGAGGACCGTGGCTGGCTCTGCTCCCCAGCTCCCCTCGGGGCTGGATCCTGCCCCACGTCCCAGTGCTGGCCGGGTGGGTAACAAGTGCCTTCTCTCTGCAGTGGTGCAGTTCGACGCAGCCCCGGTGGGACAGCCCGCGGACGCACAGCATCCAAAGAGCAGGATGGAGATGGCCCTCGGCTCGGCGGGCGGTGGGGAGAACGGGATCCCGGCGGGCAAGTGAGGCCACCGCTGTCTGCAACCTGGGGATGGGGACGGTGGCCCTGGGGAGGCCAGTGCGGGCGCTGGCTCCCCCCATCCTGGGGCAGGACAGAGGCACTGCAGGAGCCGGGCTGGCACAGCTGCAGGGGTCAAGCCATATCCCCTTGGCAAGACGGGGCAAAGGACACAGTCAGGGCCACCACCTGGGGCTCTGGACATGGCAGGAGGTGACATCCCTGCCTGGGGGCCCACCATCCTTCAGCTGACATGGCCAGGACCTTGGTGGACTGGTGGGGACCCCTGGGCCTCTCCTGCGGGACAGGGGATGGGATGGATGAGGTTGAGCCCGAAGGAAGCAGTGTGATGGAGAGCTCTGCCTGAATGCCAGTGACACTGGGACAGATGGATATGGCCGGGGACACGGCTCCCCCTGAACCCCCACGTTGAGAAGGGGCTGGAGAGCTGCTGCTGCAGCAGGGACCCCTCTGGGCACTGTACCCGGATGGCGCGGTGACACGGCCGTGGTGCTGGACACTGTCCTGCCCTGGGCTGTCCTCGGGCTAATGGGGGACGCTGGGGAAGGCAATGGGGACCCCAACTCCCTGTACCAAAAGTGTCCCCAAACAGGACCTTCTGCTGCTTACCCTGGTGTTTCTTTGATTTGTGGGACCCCGCAGGGTATGGGAGAGCACAAATCCTGCACAGAGCGTCGCTGGTCATTGGCATCCCCCTAAATCTGCCAGCATCCCACAGTCGGGTTCCAAAGCCCCCTGCTGCGACCCTGAGCCTCTCCAGTCACCCATCCCGCTATGCCCGTGTCCCCAGGGATTCCCACGGTGCTTTGTGGGCAGGTGACTCGGGAGCAGCGCTGCCCGGCTTTGCAGGCAGGGACGACAGGCAGGGGAAGGGATGGCTCTGCCCCGACAGGCAGCACAGAAGCGAGTGCCTCAAGCCACCCTGCTCCGCAAGCCGGAGCCTGAGCCCCAGCCCTGCGGCCGGAGGCGCTGCAGATCCTCCCGGAGATTGCCTGGCTGCGTGGGAATCGGGGAGCACGGCACCCCATCCCCCCGGGCTGTGGCAGCCGGCCCCAGCCTGTGCACCGGCCACCTCTGCCAGACCCCTACGGGGCCCACGGAGTCCCGTCCCCGTGCCACAGCAGCTCCCGGGTGGCTTTGGGGAGGGATGGTGGCATGGCTGGAGCCTGCTCACCATGCAGGGCCAGGCTTGTGCTGGCTCTTTCCGAGCAGCCTGGGAATAAGCATTTCTGTGTTTTTCCACCCAAGGAAGCCTGCTTGGCCATCCCTGGTCCTCAGAGCTTCATTTGCTGAGAAACCCCCCTGCTTGTGAGCGGAGACAAGTGGGGGGTCCAAGCTGGGGGGGCGCAGATGAAGCCAGATCCGAACCCTGCACAGACGGAGCTCTGCACCATCCCTGTGCCACTGCAGGGACAGAGGGACCAAAACACAGTGGGCTCCAGGGATGGTGTGACCTGGTCCCCTGCCCACAGGGAGATGATCTGGGCATGGAGCCCTGCGTGGACCAGCCCCCCAAACCAGGTCCCCACACACATTTCAGGAGGGAATGGGGTTGTCAGTGGTTGGAGGAAGGTGCTGGTGCTCACACAGCATTTCCATGGCAAGGATCTCCGTCCTGGGGTTTCTTGTAAATCCCCAGCTCCCAGAGTCAGGGGATTCAGTGAGGCTCATTGAAAGTCCTGCAAGCATCCTGAGCCTGTGCCATGGCAGGGCAGCACCCAGGGGTGGGGCGCATCCAGTGCGAGGGGTCTTCCAAAGTCTTCTGAATTTCAAGCCAGTTTTGGGAGGTCTGACTCCTCGTTTTCAGCTTTTCTGCTCTCTCACTCACTGTAAATAGATACTTTCTGTTTTCCAAGTGCCAGCAAGGAACTGGGGAAGAAAATGTTCAAGATGGGTGTGTATAAGCACCAGCCCTGGCTGTGGGCACGTTCACCATGCACTGATGGACGAGGCAGCAGAGGGGCCGCAGTAGCGGCGAGCTGGGGAGAAATTTAGGCAGTTAATAGAGGGAGAGGGACAGAAAGAGCAAGGCAAATGTGTCGGCGTTCCAGGTCCGGGCATGGGGAAAGCCAAGGTTTTCCTGAGCTCCTCATCACTCTGCAGACCAACACGCAGCCAGAGCCCCTGCCTGTTTCCCCCCAGGTTTGGGAGTTTCTTCTGCGCAGACACCCAAGTCTGCCAGATCCACCCTTGGCGGGTGGATTCACAGCCTGACCCTGGGAGCAGGGGCTGGGGGGTGAGAGCCGAGCCAGTGGTGTGCGGGTGGGAGGCAGGATGGCTTCAATCGCTGCCTGTGAGGGCTGAATTTTTCATGCGGAGGAAAAGGTCACCCAGAGACTGAAAAGCAAATAAACAGCCAAGAGACTCAGCCAGACAGCGGAGCAGGGACGAGGCCGGCAGCTGGCGCATCCCCCATCACCAGTAACGTGGTGCCAGCACACTGCTGGCCTGGATGGGGCTCAGCGTTGATGGATGAAGTTGGGTAAATGGGGTGATTTTACCCAAGGGAAAATCGCCTGCAGGCAGGGGCTCAGAGAGCAACTGGGTTTGCAGGGGAAAGCAAGCGTGGGGGGAGAAGCGCCCTAGGAGCATTGCAGGAGGCCAAGCACTGTGAAAGTATTTTTAGTTGACTATTTGCACAGAGTTAGGGATGCAAGGGAGCTCGCAGAGCGCTTCCAGCCAGCCCAAAAAGCAGGGAGAGGACACACGGGAAGCATTTCTAATGCCCCTGGAGGTGGGGAAACTGAGGCACAGCAGGGGGTTGGTAGGCATGTGGCCTCGCAGCCCCCACCCCAGCATGCCAGCTCCCGCTGTGAGGAGGGGCTGGCTCCTGGGGACCCCTGTGCTGGGGACACCAAGCAGAGCTGGGGCTGAGTGCTGAGCCCCAAAATGGAGTGAGGTGCTCCGGAGCTGCCCGAGTTCAAACGCAGGAGCCTGAAAATCCAGCTCTGCTGCTCCCAGCCCCGAGGTGCCCCCACTCCATCGACCCTCCCCGCACTGCTCAAAGGATGCCCCAGCGCTGGGGCTTCTCTGCGCAGGCTGGGGGCTGCCCTGTGCCTCCATTCCTGGGGCCAGGGACTCTGCCACCACCCATGGGTGCTGGGGCTGGCACCCTTCGTGCAGCACCACGAGGGTGAGGTCAGGTGCAGGGGAGGTGGCAGGGGGAGCTTCAGGGCTCTTTTTTCCACCTGACAAAATCCCAGTGCCCAGCCCTGGCTTCGGGGTCAGTTTGGGGCTGGCTGGACACCCCCGACACCCCGAAGGCAGTGGGGGTCACGCTGCCGAGACGGGGGTTTGCAGCACGACAGTGCCAATGCTTTTTGGCACGTGAGACCATGTGTACCTCCTCCACTATTGCGTGCCCTGCAGAGAGGCTGGCAGTGCCTCGCTTCTCCTGTGGACATCGGTGTAGTTTGTGGGTGGTTTTTCCTCAGATAAAAATGAAAAGACAAAAAAAAAAAAATGACAGTTGTAGCAAGCAGTATTTTTTTTTTTAGCTTTGGGTCAAGTGTCTGGCTTCCTTCAGATGCTCCTAAAATTATTTCATTGTTGACCATCCTTAATTTTAATTCCTAAATCACTGGATTTTGTTTTGGAATCCAGAACCTGCCCCAAGCAGTGCCAGGCTGGAGAGCTGCCCCGTGCCCACGCTCCAGAGGAGCAGACGGCCGGGACACCCACACCACCCCTGTGGTGGGTTTGGCCATCTCCGATAAAGTCCTCTTGCGTTTGAGTGTAGGAAGACATGCTGTCATCCGTAACATAGAGCTTGGGATGCTGAGGGGAGTCCAGGCATGGACTGCAGGGATTGCACGTGTGTTAATTCCCCATCCCCAATGTCCTGATGTTGTGTCTTGGAGAGGGTGTCCCAGGAACGTGGAGAAGGCGGTAGGTGATGAATGTGGTTGTGAGCATCACCCACCAGTGGAGCTGGGGCTGCGGGAGCTGGTGGGAGGGAAGGGGCTCACCACCCCATCTGGCACCGCACGAAGAAACAAAAATAGCAGCCAGGCGTTGCTGGAGCTGCAGAGGGCAGCAGGCAGCATCCGTCCGTCACCCACTGTCCCGGAGCAGGAGTCACCAGGCTGCCCTGGTGACGAGGGTGGCTCAGCCCAGTCTTGCAGCCAAAGGGGATGCTGAGGTGCGTCGAGTGTCTCAGAGACAGATGGGAGGGCCTGGAAATACCCTGAAAATGTCTAAAAAGTCTGTCAGGGTCTCTGCCTGGGCCTGAAATTTTGGATTATTGGGAATAGTCTTTTTTTTCTCCGGGAAATATTTTGCCTTAGGCTGAAAACCAGACTGGTTTTTAGGATATTTAAACTGACATCGCTGTTGAACCGTGTCAGCCCATTAACACGGACAGAACAGCTGATATCCTCCTCTTCTTTATAAGAGTCGACAAGATCAGCATTGGGAAGGCTTCATGTGTCACTTGGCAAAACCACGGAAAGCTTACAGTCTTCAGTGGGTGGCTCAGCTCCATTTTAATAATGTCTTTCCACTATCCCAAAGTAGATAATTCCTCCTTATTTAATAAAGACTTTTCTATGTGCCAATGGCACGAGGCAGGGAGCATGTGCTGTCGTGTGCTGTTCGTAAAGAACCCATTAGCTTTGAGAGACCCCTCCTCAGCTTTGGCACCTTCTGCAAAAATTTCAAGTCTCCCCAAAGCGTTCAAGCTGAGAAAAACAACTTGTCCCCCAGTATTTCTAGAAGTGGAACATATTTCTCCCATTTTGTGAAAATTGTCCTGATTTCAGATCCAGCCCCACAGCTGCCTCCACACGGATTTACTGCCTGCCGCCATGCAAAGTGGGAAGAGCGAGTCTCATGCCCGTGGATGAAGAGGCTGAACACAGGCACCGTCCCCAGCTGCACCACGTGCAAGATGGTGTCCAGCCAGGTAGGGATTCCCAGAGCAGGAGGCCGTGGCTGGAGAAGACAGGGCTGTCCAGCTGCAGGAGCAGCTGTGCTCGCCCTGGGAGCCCAGGACATGGAGCAGCAGATCCCAAATGGATGAGGAGCCTCTGCCCCGCCGGGCAGTGGGAGACGAGGGTGTCCTGGTAGGGCTGATGCAATGGGGTGAAGATCGGCAGGGCAGAGACCTGAGCTGGGAGAGGTCTCTCAGCCCCATGGGGCATGTTTGGGGTCTGGCCTGGGGCCTCGCTGGTTGCCAGGTCAGGCTGTGATGATCATGCAAATTCTGGTCCACTTTGCATCTCCACAGCTGTCCCCGCTGCCAGCTCCGCTTCGATGCCTCGGGGCATCACCCGAGTTTGGTAAGACGCACAGATGCAGCAGGCTGAGGAAATCCTTTGCAGGGCTACAAAAAGCATTGATTGTTGGAGAGCATCCCCGGGAGGCTGTCACCCTCTGCTGTCACAAATTGACGGAGCAGTTGGGACTAGCTGGATCCCTCCTGGCAGCTCATGAGGGGTGATAGCTGCCGGACGATCTGCAGGAGAAACACCCAGGCGGGGACCGTTTCATCAGGACAGGTCACATGGACCCTCACGACTTCATTGCAACGTGACGCTGCAGTCCTGCAACCTTGCAATCACCTTGCTTGTAGGAGGTGACCTCAATGTCCCCGTGTCTCTGAGCTGTTCCACAGAAGGAAAACCTTCTCCCACCCCGTGGTGAGTCTGTGGGGCATCCTCCATCCCAGCCCGGGCAGCTGGTGGGCTCCTGCCATCCGCCCCGGCATTTGGGGCTGGCTTTGAGCGTGGCAGCTAAGAGGTGGGATGGACGTGTTTGGAGGGTGAGGTCCCAAAGGACAACAGAGGCTCAGCTGTTGTTTCTAAGTCTGTCCTGGATGCCCTGGGAAGCCTGTTGTCTTTGTGAATGTCAGGGTTGACGAAATGAGGATGGTGCTTGGAAGAGGGCAAGGACAGGATGGGTTGGATGGCTCCAGAGCCTTGAGGAGGGAAAGGGTTCCCTCTAGCACTGCTGCAAGTCTGCTTCTTCAGGGAAATAGGCTTCCCATGAGGCAACCAAACTGCTCACAGGGGTCAGATACCTTTGAATTTGGAGGCCTGACATCTTGAAACCGATGCTGAAGCCCCGAATCAAGGGGTCCCGCTGCCCCATTCCTTGCCTGCCCTTTCTCCTCCTCACTCCAGGTCCCAGCAGAGGATGAAACCTGAGACTGGAGCAAATGGCATCTGAAGCAGCCCCCGTCCCCCAGGCAGCGGGAGCTGGTCGGGTCCCCGGGGCACGGCTGCGGGGAATGCAGCGCCTTTGTCACGGGCTAATTTTGGCTCCTCTGTGCTCCGAAAACAATCCCAAGGCAGCCGGGAGGAAAGATGCTGGAGGCATGGCCCCGCGGGGGCTTTTGCCTTATAAAGGTCTAACGGGGCTGGTATAAAGCCTCCTCCTCGGTGGCTGGGAGCAGATCCGCTGCGCTGGCACTTGGAGCCGGCAAAGGGGAAGCATCCTTGGAGGGGCCCTGGAGGAGGGTGGGCGCAGGGCGGTTTCTCCTGTGCTTGCTGGGACTTGACTAGTGCAGGTCAAACAAGGATGGGACTGCCACTGCCATTGCCACTGTCACCATCACCGACCTTGCACCAGCTTGGGGGCTGCTGCATCGCCCCCCACCAGGGCACAGCTCCCCCCTTGGTGTCCAGGCAGAGGGGAAGGGGCCAGGGAAGGCGGCCGTGCATCCCTTGCTCTGCAGGACAGGGGAGCTCTCTTTGCTCCCTACCATGGGAGCTACCCCGCACATGTAGCTGCGTGTCCCTCCGCGACCGTAATAGCCTCAGGATTAAAATACCGGGCATTGTCCCTGCTGGGCTGCACGCTGGGAATTGTTTGCTCCTAAACTTGCCCCTAAAAATATCCCAGGGAACAGGTGTCGCCTGCCCCTGCGGTCCTCGGCCGCGCGAAGCCTCCCTCCACGGGGACACTGGGCAGGGGGCTTTGAGGGGTGCAGAGGGGCAAGACAGCAGCTTTTTTGCTGCTTTTCAGGAATTTCATGGGGAAAACATCAGGGTTTGTGAGGGGCTGAAAGTTGCTCGAGCATCCCAAGTTGCTGCGCTGTACTGGGTGAGTCTGGATGGTCCTGCTCCCCAAAGAGGGGACTGCCCCATCCTTGGTCCCAACTGATCATCTGGCCTGATGCTGTAACCCCACCTTTGCTGTTTTACCCCATCACCCCTCGGCAATGTGCCCTGGCCTGGCCTGGGGTGGTTCTGCCCTCCTGCTCTGGCAGCTCTGGTGGCTCCAGGGAGGCTCCTCGGCCAGCGCTCCCGTGGGGACATCACTCTGTGCTTGCAGCGTTGCGGAGCGTGTGTGTACCATCGTGCATGGGGGTCAGCACCGCATCAGCTCTCCAGGCGGCTCACAGCCCCCCACCTCCCCTTCACAGACTTTCTGAAAGAAAAAAAGAAAAGAAATAAAAGAAAAAAAAGAAAGAAAAATAAATTCAGGAGATTTTCTGCAAAGAAAAAGCACTGTAGTGTTTTTGCTCATGGTTTCTGCCCCCTTGCAGACTCAGGGCTTTTCCAGCGTCTCTGATGCTGGTCTACATCAGAGAGGAGTAAGGCAGATGTGCCATGAGGAATACACCCCGTCTGCACGGGCATTGCCGTTGCACCACGGTCAGCCTGACCTGCCACATCTGCGTGCTCACACACGACACGCGTGTGAG
The DNA here is from genome assembly GCF_018139145.2 of Gymnogyps californianus. Taxonomy (NCBI): domain Eukaryota; kingdom Metazoa; phylum Chordata; class Aves; order Accipitriformes; family Cathartidae; genus Gymnogyps; species Gymnogyps californianus. The sequence continues at coordinate 6,564,829 of NC_059497.1, read as the reverse complement.
TAAGGCATCGGGCAGCGAGTGCTGGCCAAGCTGGGGTGATTCACATGCAACCAGCGCGGGAATTCACCAAATCGTGCAGGGGTCACGGGTGCGATAAAACACGGGTGCACTAACGTGCGCGGGCAATGTGTGCGTGTCGCCCTGTGTTCGAGACAGTGCCCCAGGTGTGTGCAGCACGTCACAGGGCGCCGGGGCTCGCAGCAAACGTGTGCACACCAGAGGGGATTTGTGCTATTTTTACTGACCACTTGCAGGCAGGCTGCGATTTAAAACTCCCCCTCCGCTGCTGGCCCCCGGCAGTGTGTGGCTCTCTGGAGGCCAGGCATCACCTCCCTCCTGCACAGCCCTGAGGTAAGGCGCTGCCCCGGGTGTCCCCCCACCCGTGACTCCCTGGGTGTGCTAGTGCTTGACACGGGCGCGAGCGTGAGACCACTGGGACTTGCACGTGGAGGCATGGCAGAGAGGAGCCCCCGGCACATGAATTTGTCTGAATTTGTCCCCCTCTCTGAGGTTGCTCAGACATTTTCTCTGCTCTTGGAGAGAGGATTGGTGAGACTGCAACGGGGAGAAATACTGCTAAAACACCCAGCTGGGCTTTGGAGCTGAGATTTGCTCGATTTTTCTGAAAACCAGCAAACAGGACTGTTTTGGGGAGCATTTGTCTGTGTGTCCTAGCCTGACTGCTCACGGTCACTTGTGTGACCAGGGAGGTGAGGTTCAAGGGTGCGAGCAGAGTGTGTGTGGCATCATGTTAGCTGGGCGTGTGTTTGTGGTATGTCTCGAGCCCCTTGGGATGGGGGAGGATGTCAGGATTGACTGTGTTTGGATTTATGGGGTTATTTCTTTTAAGGATTTCCATGATCTAATGGTTTAATAAGCTTTTTAAGCTTTTCATGGCTGGGGGCATGCAAACAGTGCAGAATTAGCTTGTCCAGATCCTCTCGTCCCCATCAGAGAACAAAGTCTCTTGTGGATGCTCCAGATCCAGCTGAAGCCCAAAAGTCCCTGCATGAGATTGCTGGGGATGTTTTACTGGCACAGCTGAGTCCCGGCTGTCCTCTGGGAAGCCACTTTGGAACTATCGTGCCCTAAAAATTGATTGACCTTGGTAGAGGTCGTCAGCCTGAGGTGTGGTATGGGTCCCACCTTCTAGGGACGCTGGGCTTTGCTCCGATGCGGAACGCTGGAGACACTGAGAGGCTTCACCCAGCCATTGCTCACCTCCAGAGAGCCAAAGGCTTTTCTGCCTCCCCCAAAATAAATTGGGGGAGAGCAGCTGGGACCTGACCAGCTCAGTGCACCGATGTCAGGCAAGAGGAGCCGCCTTCCCTGCATGTCCTCTGGGATTTTTGTCGTATCACCAAAAACCTCCAAAAAGGCATGAAACTGGCGGCTCCGGCTGCATCTGACTGATGTGGCTTTTGGGAGAAAAAAATTTCTGTTCTTGGGATTTTTCCTTGTAAATCCAGAGATCTGGCAGGCTCTGGGGGAGATGATTCCTGCTGGGATTTTATGGCATTTCCCCCACAAACTCCATCCCTTCAGGCCACGGCTCTGGCCAGGCAGTGGGGGGCACGGGGAGGGAACAGGGACAAGCGGATGGAGCCGGGAGGTGCACTGCGATTTGCTTGGCACAGGCTCCACGCACACCTGGGAGCAGCTGTTTGAGACCAGAATTGTTCCTTTTTCTTCCCCCCAGCAGGAATCTTTGGGGTTTCAAACAGTGTCCAAATTTAGGGGGATGCAAAGAGATCAGAGCAAAAAAATCCCAGCTTTGCCATTTCAGTGCTAAGGAGAAGGGCTAAACCCACCACTGGAAAATGCCGTTTCTTTCTGAAGTGTGGCATCAGTTTGTTACTCCTGGTTGGAAAGAGAAAAAAAAAAAATTGATTGGCATGTTCCCACACATTTTTCTATTACTCAGGCTTACACGGTGCCCCAGCTTCTTGGCAAGAGAGGGAGGTGTTAGAGGCAGTGCTGGGGAAGCTAGCGAGGCAGTGCATTTTGAAGCAGCTGCCAGGGCATAGGATTACCAAGGAAATTTAAAATATGGAACTGTGACTGTTTCACCAGGGACGTGGCTGCTAAAGGAATCTGCTCAGCCGCTTGGCCATGACTTGTTGCCCCTTGCTCCGTCACTCCTGAGACGGGTTTTGGCTCCACTATCCTTGTGGCTGCCCACAGGGAGCTGCGGGACGGGACTCCCCGAGCCAACACAGTGCGGGGGACCCCAAGGTGCCCCGTTTCTCCTGAGCTTTCCAGCCACGCTCGCCTCCGTCCCTTCGCCCCGAGCTGGGGTGGGTGACGCAGCCGGCAAGGGAGCAGCTCAGTGCTTGGGAAAACCCCCGAGGAGCAGGAGACCAAGTCCTGCAGGGCCGGCTGGAGGCAGGTTGGAGCTTGCCCGAAATAAGGTTTCCTCGGAGCTATGTGGTTCGTCTTGGTGTTTCACAGAGGGATGGCGAGGCTGCGGAGTCGCTTCCCTCCGCCGACAGCACGGGGCAGCACCGGACCTCAGGAGCATCCCGCCACCACCGACGCTTTCTGGGTTCGGGTGGATTTGGGATTTGCTCCTTTGTTTCAGCTTCTTTCCTTTTTTTTTTTTTGCAGGTGAACAGCACACCGCCACAATGCCAGAGCCGTAAGTAGCGCGGGTTTCCCTCAGATTTCACTAAATTGTCGCCTGGCTGCTGGGCTGCTCGTGCCGGCTGAGCTAGTCCGTTTTTGGAGGGGCTCAGCTGGGAGACCAGCCCGTGCTTAAGACCTCTGTGCCATTCCCCTTGCAAAAACTATCTTTAAATAAAAATTGTTAGTGATTTCAATGTCCCGATTCAAACCTTGGAGCTTTCCTGGATCCCAAAATAGGGATCCGAGGTGGGCAGCACCACTCGCTTTGCCATGAGGCTCTTTGTACAAATATAACATGTTCCCCGGTGTGAACAGAAGGGAGAAACCTCCCTGCAAGTCTTTCATCAAGCAGTGACACGGAGATGCCCCAGCCCTGCAAACCTGAACATGATCCAAGCATCCTGCGTGCCAGCCCCTGGCTCCGTGGGGAGCGCGTGAATGAGGGTGTTGTGGCCCGAACCACAGGGACCGAGCTGGAGCTGGCACGATGGGCACCGTGACAGCGCATGTGCTGCGTTTGAGTGGCATTTTGGCTTTCTGAGCAGTGGCCCTGAGCGCCCACTGCATTTCCAGAGAGCACCGTCATCTCAGACCTGGCTCACTTGCAGGTGGCAACTATTAGATACAGAAATAAGGAAACCAACTGCAATCACATGAGATGTTTTTCTTCACTGTCACCTCTTTTTGACTCTTACTCACTGATGCCCTGTTCTCTTCTCTTGTTCCTTATTGCTCCTTCCTGAACGCACGCCTGCCTGCAGGGAGGTAAGTGCCTTTCCTTTCGGGAGCGATCTCGATGCTACTCTGCATTTGCTGTGAGTTTGTTTTCAAAGGGTTTGTTTTTTTTTTCCCCTCCCTTTTCCCCTAGAGAAAATCCAAGATCACAGCCTCACGCAAACTTTTGTTGAAGGTGAGTCCTGAGGGTTGGAAACTCCCTGGGGTTTGTCTTGCTGGGGAAAAGGAGCCGGGGTTGAAGTGCGTGGTCGGTGGGACAGCGATGAGGAACGGCAGAAGTATGGGCCTTGGGGAGCAGCTCCTGTTCCCACCTCTTGTCTTCTCAAAAATCCTCACTCATGTGGGCTTTGTGGTCCATGCACCAAACAAACCTCCCCTCACCTCCACTTTACTAAGGTGGGGAGGGACTCCGACGCCTTCAGCTCTAAAGCCACAGACCTCGTGTTTGTGCACCAGCAGCTCTGCAGCAGAAGCTTGGGAGCTCCCTGGGTTGTGGCTTGGGAAAATCATTTACTGCCACAGCAGAGCAGACTGATGCAAAGAAAGTGCCGACATCAGCATCCATCGGGACCACCGCCACCGCAGCCCTGTGGTACCTCTGGCCATGCTCTTCCCCTTGCCTTCAGGGTCACCACACAAAAGATGTAGGGATTTTTGATGTGTGTTGCAGCAGCACAGCGATTTTGGGAGGACAGCTACAGCAGGGAGGAGGTTTGGGAAGCAGACAGGACTGTCCCATCCTACAGATGTTGCACGAGGAGGCTCAGGGAGAACTGAGGAGCCTGTCTGTTCACACTTCTGCCATTTACTTGTGCTTGTAGAGTTTGATGCTGGCAAAAGCTAAGGAGGAGTGGGATCAGGAGATTGTGGACAAGCAGTCAGAGAAGGAAAGATACCTGTCTGAGCGGATCACACCACTGCGCACCAGTGGGCTTTCCTTGAGCCAGCTTCAGGTATTTCTCAGGTCCGAGGGTGGAGCGAGCTCCTTGGGAGCATGGAGGGGCATCGCTTACCGCTCTCCTGTTGTGCTTGGCCCCCAGGACCTGTGCAGGGAGCTGCACGAGAAGGTTGAAATTGTGGATGAAGAGAGATACGACATCGAAGCGAAATGCAACCATAACACTCGGGAGGTAGGAGGCAGGATGGGCTGTTTGCTTCTACGTTAACTCCCGCCCAGATGGTAGCTTGGGCCTCAATGGGGGTCTGTCATGGACTGGGCTGAGCTTGGATGTGGGACATGCACCAGGATTATCTAAGGGTTGGTATTTGCTCTGCAAGGCATCACTCAGCACAAGGTTCTTCCCTGCCTCAGGGAACTCAAACTGTCCACTGGGTCCACAGGCAACCTCCTCGCTCTCCTGGTCACCCCTTGTGGGTCTGGGAGCTCCTTCTCGTGGTACGGCTGCCATCTGAGCAGGCTGGGACAAGGCAATGGCAACAGCTCTGTGCTCAGGTGGACAGTCCCTTGGTGAAGGCGGTCCTTATGGCTGCAGGAGAGGCTCAGTGTCGGCAGAGACTCCTGCTTCACACAGGAGCTTTTTGTGCAAGGCAGCCATGCGATGACCTCCCACTCCTCCTTTCCTCACCCTGCAGATTAAAGATCTGAAAATCAAAGTGCTTGATCTCCGAGGAAAGTTCAAGCGACCCCCCCTGCGGCGAGTCCGCGTCTCTGCCGATGCCATGCTGAGGGCTCTGCTGGGCTCCAAGCACAAGGTGTCCATGGATCTGAGAGCCAACCTGAAGTCTGTCAAGAAGGAGGACACGGAGAAGGTGGGTGACTCTTCTAGAGGCCAGAGATGGAGACCTCCTAGGGATGCCCTTGCCCTTCTCCAAGGTCCCCTGTGAAACCTGCATGGGTTGTGCTCATCCCTTGTAAGCCTCAGAAATAGCACGGGGCAGTCCTCGTGAGGCACTGCCCATTGCGGGATGTTGTAGGACCACCTGGGAGCAGTTTGACTGGGCCAGGTAACCAGTGGATGATAACAAGTGAGATTTAGGGCTACATCCATGATGCTCTTCCCTCCCAGACCATGTGGGGGTCTTTCAGCTGGGGCCCCCTTGGCATGTCTATTGAGCTGCACTTGCAGACAGTTTGATTTTTGGTCTTCTAGGGAACCAGGAGAGCTCCTATTTGGTGCAATCACACCCAGAAAACACCCAGGAAACTCCCAGACCCAGATTAGATAAGAGAGAGCAAGCCCAGCAAGCACGCTTGGCCTGAGATAAATGGCCCAGTTCACACTGGCTTTGCAGAGAAGCGAAGGGGGAAAGTCTCAATACCAGAGATGGAGAACGATGCCCAAACCTGCCTAGGGTGTGCAGGCACCCCAACAGCAAGAGTTGTGCTGCTTTCCTGGGGCCTCTCCCCAAAGGGGTTTTAGCCTTTGGTCCCAGCTCAGCAGATTGGATGAGAATCTCAATTTTCAATTATTTTTCCTTTTTTTCCCCCTGTTGCTAGCATAGCACATTTTCAGTCCTTTGGATAGAAAACTGTGTTTACAGTCCTCAACGCCAGGTGGTGAATAGATCTGAGTTTATTTTAGTTGTCGTGAGATGACTTTGGGGCATGGCTTGTAATCTATGAATGCTTGTGGGTTGGCAGAGAAGACACCTGAGCGTGCTCCCAGAGCTGCCGTCATCTCCCCTTTCTGTTCTGGAAGCGGCTGCCAGGCTCTCACTGTCACACCAGCAATCCCAGTCCCCTCCAAAAGCTTGGAGAAGGTGGAGATGGGTTTTATGTGGGCTGGGAGGTCTATGCAGAAAGTGTTTTTGCTTGCATTTGCCCCGGTGTGCTGGTGTAAATCTGGAGTAAGTCCCATGTGATGGTTTCTTCCTCCTAAAGAAATTTTCTGGGATTTTTGTGCCTTCTAGTGCATTAATGCAACTTAGCCAGGCTTTGGGGGGGTGTCCACATGAATCCAGACCTCCCTGTAGAGATCAGACTGCTGTTTGCTATCTTCCCAGTCAGCTCTACGTGCAGGGACACACAGCAGAGCTGGCTCTGAGGGAGAGGGCATTTGCAACAGGGCAGCTGCCTTCCCCATGCTGCTTGTGCGCTGGGGCCGAGGGCTCTGTGCAACGGGGTGGGACAGCGTGGGGCTGCTGGCCACCCCATCACACGGCCATTGCAACCCCCATCCCCGTCCCTCCCGGCAGGAGCGCCCTGTGGAAGTGGGCGACTGGCGCAAGAACGTGGAGGCCATGTCGGGGATGGAGGGGCGAAAGAAGATGTTCGATGCTGCCAAGTCCCCCACGGGCCAGTGAGAGGTAGGGGACCGGTCCTCCATCCCCTGCGATGGCCCGTGCTCTCTGCAGCATCCCTGATCTGCGCTTGTGGCCGGGCAAATGCAGAAACCGCCCCCACTCATTACAGAAAAAGGCATCAGATGCCCCATCTCCCACCCCACACTTGGGACGGGTGCCCGTCCCACACGTCCCCGCCATGGAGCCCCTGCCAGCAGCTATCCTCCTCTCCCAGCTTGTCCTCCCCAGCTCTCTGGGGTCTGCTGCCCACGCCACACTCATCCTGCACAGCATGGGCATCGCTGGCACCAATTTCGGGCTGCTAAAAGCAGCCCGAGAACTCCTCTTCTGCCCCACTGCTCTGCTGTGTTTCTTTCCCACAGGAGCATCAGGAAGAAGAGCCTCCCCACCCCTGCTGCCTGCCTCCCTTTTCCTTGCTGCCCCTCCGTGCTCTTTACGCCCTTACCCTGCATTCACCACTGAGCTGAAACACGTGGACAGCTGTGTGGGAAGGAGATCTGAGCTTCTTTCTTTCAGCACTGCCATCAGCCCTGCTCCCGCACGGCCCCGGCACAGCGGCTCCCCAGTATTACCTGCATGGGCCATGCTGTCTCCAAGGGGCCACTGGCCATCCCTCCCCTCCTACTACTGCAGAGAGGCCCTGGAGATGGCTGCTGGTCCTCCCACTCCCCCATCCTCCGGTGGGTACAGCCTGATATGTACCTGCACAGCTGCACGTATATTAAAGGATGGTCTCCTGGGCAGAGTGCTGCGTGGGCTCGTCACTGTGGGAGCATTGGCCAGGGGCAGGTGCTGGTCCACAGCCTGTGGGTCCTTTCCTGCCACCCTGCAATGTCCCTGTGCCGGCGCTCAGGCCAGCAGCACACCCTGGGATCAGACTTGCTTTGGGCTCATCTCTTCCAGCCCCCCAGGCTGCTCCCCAGTGTCCCTGGTGCTCCACCAGCTCTCCTGAGACTCCCCGGCCCCATGCACGGGCCACCCCTGTCCCCTCCGATGCACCGCAGCCCTTGCCGAGCTCCAGCGATGCACCAGCCTCCCAAGCTTGGGTCTCAGTGCAGAGATGGCTGGCTGCCAGCTCCCCCCACCCCTCCCTCTCCTCTGGTTTTGGAAAAGCCTTCAGAGCTTGCTCACCCAGGCACCAACGCTCCCACCGGCTGCCCCATCACAGGCACCGGAGCTGTGGGAATCGGGGCAGCCCCATTTCAAGGCTTAATTCGAGCAATGTTTCAGGAGAGCATGAGATAAATCCATCTTTCAGGCCAAACAGCTCGCGCTTCCCCACTAGTCCTATCATTTTCTATATCACAGCCCCTCAAACTGCAGCTGGTTGAGTGCAAGCAGCTGGGAATGTGCCAGCTCATCCCCAGAGCAGGGCTGGAGGGGAGAATTGGTGAAAATTCACACCAAATTGGGTCTTCTGCCTGGTTGCACTGCAGGAGATGCTGAGGCTCAGCCCCCACGGGGTGCTCTTGGTGGCCGTAGCGGTGCCTTGTCCATGTCCCCAAGGTATCCAGAGGAATCGCAGCATCCATGGTTTCAAATCTGTGCCACGCCGTGGGTGTTTTGCAGCTCACCCCTGTCCCTGTGTAGTGAGCTTGTAAAGCACAGAAAACGCTATGAACTTGGAGCAAAGTGCAGGTCACCAGACAGGCACCAGAGCTGGAAGGAAACACCATCAAAAAGTGCACGGTCTCCAACAGAGCTCAGTCTTCCCAGAAAAACATTGCATTTCTTTAGGGATAGAAAAAGGTGGCCCCTGGCTCTTGCAGGACTTTCTGCAGCAGACTTGGGTAGCTCAGTGGTCAGCAGTGCAAGCGAGGGAGAGCCATCGTAGGGAGGTGGGTTTGGGCTCCAAACCGGCAGGACAGCTGGATTGCTCTGGGCATCACATCCCCTCCTTTGGCCGGTTCAGGGATACTGAGATGAACCGCTCACTTTTGTCCCTGGGCAAAGAGGGTTAGGGCAGATGGCGACACTTATTTCTAGCATGGTCATTAGCACTCGGGCTGCCACAACACCCAGCAGCTCCTTCACAGAGAATTTAAGACTCAGTATGAAAACTCTTCCCAAAATTAGGGTTAGATCAGAGGTGGCTGTCAGCTGGAAAATACACATTCGCTCCCTTAGCAAGCACAGATGCTCAGTCTTTGTGTGTCCACCTGACCCTCCATCCCCATCAGCATCCTGCTAACTGGGGCCAGGACCACACCCTGCATGACCGGAGCAGTTGCACAGCACACAGAACCTTTTCCACCCATTTTTTCCGTTCCAAGCTTAATTTGGCGGAGCAGCCACAGCCTAGCATGGCGCCAGGACTCGCTGACCACTTGTCCTCACCCTGCGCACCTCGGGACGGGCTCCCAGCAGGCGCAGCCCTGGGAAGCGAGTCTCTGTCTTGGCCAACCCAAGCAACTCCGCTCTCGGAGGTGATCGGAGATCATGCGTGGCGAGATCCCAGGATGCTGCCACGGACCAACCTGCCCCACCACTGGAAGCAAAGGGTTTCGGCTACGATCTCGTACCTCCGAGCTCGCTGCCAGAGTGGGAGCCGTGCCGAGGCAGCGTCCTGGGATCTCACCACGCACGCTATCCCCAGAGGGAACTCACACACTCGGCAGCGATCCTGGCAGAGGAAGAAAGGTGTGTAGGGAGAGGTAATAACTGTTACCTGACCAACTGGTATAGCTGGAAAACGCAAGAGAGGTTTCACGGAAACAAAGCCTTCTTCAGACCTGGAACAGAAGCAGAAAATGGCGAGCCAAGTCCGGGTCGAGAACAGTTGCTCTGAGCTTAGTGCAATTATGCTAATTTGGTAATTAAAAAAAAAAAAGGGGGTGGTGTTTGTGGGGCGGGCAGGGATGGTAGTGAGATGAAAGGCAATATGGGTGATGGGTGCTGTGGGACCAGGCTCCGGTCGATGCTTGGCAGCCAGCCTGTGCCCGTGCCCAGCTCATTGTCAGATCGTGAGCACCAAGACACCTGAAACTGCTGCAGAGCAAAACCTCAGGGCTCACCAGCACATCTCTGCAGCCACAGTAAGAGCCAGCCGGGGTGTACTCAGCAAGGTCCCAGAGCCCACAAGCACTCATTGTAGGCTATAGATGACTTTGCATGGCTGCCTTGTGTTTTAGATCGAGGGGGGGAGAGAAAAACCCAACCCCAACGCTCTTCCCTCTGCAAGTTCCCCTACTTTTTCAAAGTACGATGCTCCCCAGTCACTGCTTTCTTCCTTCTCTGGTGGAACACCACATTGATTGGTCATGGGAAAACAAAGTTTTGTGGATTTCAGTTTTATTAGAAACATGGAAAAAACCCATCTCTTTACAGGGGTTGACTCTCGAGGGGAAAATGCAGCTGTCTGCTCTGAGCATGAGGCTCTCCTGGTTGGATCGGGGGACTGGGAGTCAAGTCTTCTCCTCCACCTCTGCTCTGGAGCTGCTTCTGCGGCTCTGGGCTAGCTGGGAGCCCAGCTCTCCCCTTGGTCAAAGGGGCAGGTTGAGCCTTTCATCCCAGGATGTGCCTGGCTTCCCTTGCACCAGGTCAGCTCTGCAGTCCCACTGTTGCTTCCCTCCTAGGTGACAATAATCTCAATTTCTTCCCTCTGAATTGGAAGGGAACCCTACGGTAATCTCTTTTTACTGAAAATTCAGCCCAAATGGGGGACTTGCAAGGTTGTTCTTAGGGAGAGAAGCTGATGCTGGAGCAGTCACTAATGAAATTGTATTTATTTCCAGAAGAATTGCATGAGTCAGTCCTGTCTCCTTGAACTGAGCCGAGCCCTGTCCCTACCATCCTCCAGGTTGCTCCATTGCAGCCAAGAGCCCCCAAAGCAAAGCAAAGCAAAGCAAAGCAAAGCAAAGCACTGGAAGCTTGAAATTGCAGAAATTGCAAATTAAATTGGGCGGTAGAAAAAAATATTAATCAACTCAATGTTTTTCTACTGGAAGGGTTTTGCTGGCAAAACTGCAATGAGGGAGATGCAAAGGGCTTGGCCTGACGTGGCCTTTCAAAAATATCCCTCCTCATTGGTTGTAAAATGGTCCCTTCCCGTCCTAGGATGCTCTGCGACCTCCTTGCTAATCAGTCATGCCTACAGACATCTGAACTGTGCCCAAATGTTTCCCTGAGTGTATTTGCAGCTCAGCTGGAGGCTGGACCTGCAAAGGGAGGAAGGGGAGGAGGATTAGTGGCAATGGGCAACCCCAGGGTGGGAAGGGGTAAAGTTTATCCCACGGCCTCTGAAGACCACTGCAGCACCCTGCCCTGAGTGGGGGTTAATGCCAGGCTGCATTGCCTGGTGTAAAGGTTAAACATTACCCCTCCGCGGCCCCCGTGGCCTCCGCGGTGCTGCCGGTGCAGGATCAAACCCCGCGGCTGCAGCTGCGCAGGAGGCAACCCGGGGGCAACTGCACCACATCGGCAGGGTTATAGCATAACCACCCATCACCCCGGCAGTGGTCGCTGCGGGTCCTGTGTGTCCCCTGAAGTATAAAATGGGAAGAAATGGGTTTCTTCACCCCTGTTTTCCCCTCCTGCACCTGCAGCCCCTGGGAGGAACGGGGCTGGGTTGGGGTATGGCACTTGGTGTGAGGAGGGTACATCCATCTTATCCATCTTCCTTTGCTGTGGCCTGAGCCCTCTCACTCACTGCTCACAGCAGGGGGGATTTCTCATTAATTGCAACTAATTTCACGTGCTATGAGGGATGCAGTGTGCCATACAGCTGCTGGCAATGAGTCACACTTATTCTATCCGTGACCTGAAAAGTTTCCATTGACACCACTTTTGGGGGATGTCCATGGTTCTTCATCATTAGACCTGGGGCATCACAGGAGATGGCATCTACTGAGGAGGCCAGTCTGCAGAGGAGAATGGGAACCTGAAGGACACTATAGCATCCATGGGGCACCATGGTGGCACTTCTGAACCAAGATTTATCTAAACTATTTCTTTTTTTAAAAAAGTTAAATTATAGATGAAAAAAAGCCCTCTGCAAGCTAGGTGCAAGGCAGTTTGGACAACGGTTATTCCTTTCCTACAGAAAACAGAAAAGTCTGTGGTCAGGTTTTGTTCAGTTTCTGAGCAAACACACACCAATCTCAGACACTTCCTGGCTTTCCTATTTCTTTTCTGCAGAGGTATCTCTGCACTATCAGTTTCTAGTGAAAACTGAAACACATCTTCCCAAAAGGTGAGGGAATTGGGAATTGATGGCCCTGGACCATCCCCGTGCCAGTAGAGCACCAGCGGCGGGGATGCAGGGAGACCTCCGTCTGCAGGGGGGAGCGGAGCTTTTTAAAACATTTGCTGGTGGGACCTTTGTGAGCTGTTGCACCACTGCAGCGATGGGATGGCAGCTGAGCAAGGGTGAAAAACCCCTTTTCCTGGCCATGGAGGCCCGTGCCCCAGCCCAGTGGGGAAGCCTGGGCAGATGATGCTGCTGACTCCTCTCCACCACCGGCAGCACGGCAGGGATGAGCCTGGGGAGCCGAGGGAGGAGCTGAGCTGTGGCCGATGCTGGGGGACCGGCATGGGCAAAAAGGGTGGAGGTGGAGGGTTCATCGCTGGGCCCTGGGGCGAGGTTGAGGAATGCCCTAATTACAGCACAGTTGTGGAAACTGGAAGCTCTCCACTGCCCTGTAGCCAAAGAAACAGGCTCTGCGTCGGGATGAGACACAGGACACTGTTCCCAAGGGAAAAAAAAACCTGCTGACACTGGTCTAGCTCCTTAGTGGGTATAAATGGGTGTCTTCTGCTGATCTGCATCAGATGAAGATCTGGCCTCCCTGAGCTCCTTGGGCAGATGCAGGTGTGCCGGCAGAGCCCTCCTGCGAAGCGGCTGGAGAGCTACCCCTGGGCAAAGCGGGTACCCGGAGAGAAGTGCAGTTTTACACTAGATTCTTGCTTGCGTGCAGCAGAGTCCTGTGGCACAACTCCCTTGGCCAAGAGCACATAGCTTTCCTCTCCTGGTTGTAAGTCTGGGACAGCAGATATGACAGCCTGGTGCGCAGAGCAGATCTGGATAACTGTCAGACTGGTTCCCCTGAGCTCCCCTTCCCTGCATGGACTCATGCCCCTGCCTAATTTCATCACCTTCAGCTTCGTGGACCTGCAGTTTGGTCTGGGCTTCGGTGATGAGCTCAGGGTGGCCAAAATAGCTTTTGCAAAGGGAAGTCCAGTCTCACAAAGCGACTGGTGTTCACTGAAGGCATCAATGAGCTTGTGGATAAGGGCAACCTGGCAGATAAGAATTTTCCTGGATTTTGGGAAGCAAAGACCTTTAGGTCAGCCACGGCTAAGAGGAAAAGTCCAAGTAGAGGTAAATAATCAATTAGCACATAGGAAACGATGGTGAGATAACAAACTCTGCTGATAATTCTTGTGTATTCGGCATAGCAGAGATGAAGACTGGTGACACAGACGTTCAGAAGGTTGTTGCAGGACTTGGGGTTTGGGGATAAAATGGCAAGGGAGGTTTGGAGGAGTATAAAGTGACACACAGAGGGAAAAATCCAACACGACTTCATATGTAAGATGATGGGCTCTGGGCTGGCTGTTGCCTGCTTGGGAGTGATAGCTTGGGATTATGGTGAACATGAAAAAACATGAGGAACATCAGGGAAAACATGAGCTAAATGCTCCGTAAAACATGAGCTAAATGCTCCGTGGCAGCAAACGTCTCAAACCATGAGAGATCAATGCTTTGTGCTGCCAAACAACTCCGCAGGACCTCATCCAAATTAAAGGAGGAGAGGGACCTTTTCCAGCAGTGGGGAATAGACCTGGGGAACTCCTTGCTGAAGGATGCTTTTTATACTAACAATTTTCGTGGGTTTGAGGGAAACTGGGCAAATCCATGGAGGAGAAACGCACTGAGGGGTCTTAAATAAAGAGGAATCCACGTTCAGCTCAAAAGGTCTCTGAGCTGAAAATAAAGACCGGGGGAGTGTGAGGGGCGAGTGTCATCGAGGCTCATCCTCTGCCTAATCCCCAGCCACTAAATGCCTGTCTAGAATTTCTTCATCTTAATAATAAGAGGAATCACAAACTGTGAGGTTTTATATTCCTTTGCCGTGTAGATCCTAGCTGGGGTTGTTCTTTCACTACGTTCAGTCTAATCCTTTTTAAAATCCTGTTAAGTCCTATGCTTCAGTGATATCCTTTGGCAATGAGTTTTGCAAGTAAAGTGCTCACTGTGCATTAATCAGAAAGGTTTATTGCTTTATAGTAGCTTGCTGATGCTGAACTGCTATATATAGTTTGTCAGCAATTAGCAGGACGCTTGCAAGGTTATTTAAGTAATGTTTTTTCCTTATGCCACAACTTGCTAAATTTTCTGTGTGTATGAAAACACTTGAAAGACAACTGGTGACTGCAAGAAGAAAGAAAACCAGAGAACGAGCCCTGCTTGGAGCGGATGGCTCATTTCACAGGGCTATCTTTTAGAAATGGGATTTTAATCAGGAACTTTTGATTAAAATAATTCCTTTGGTTGCTCAGGTCCCAGGCACACCCCTGTGGGCTGGAGGCATGCGTGGCAAGCCCAGCCTTATAACCAGTCCCTCGGGCTGATGGAGAGATGGATCTCACGGGGATCAGAAACCAAATTTGTACTCAGGGGGTCCTGGATGACTTTTTCTGCAGGCATCCGCTGTGATAGCTGCCCAGCTGCCCCCAGCAGTGGGAGCACTGGGGTCCTGGCCACGCTGTGCGCCTGGGCTGGCCTCAGGTAAAAACCAGGCTTGGACCCTGCTCTGCTGTGTCTGGGTGCCCCCGTCACCCCGATAAGACAGTCCCCCCATTGCCTTCACACCTGCCCTCTGAAGGAGAGCGTTGCCCTGTGTGAGCATGGGGGGACGGGGTCTCGGGACCAGCCCAGGGGGGGACGATAGGATTGATGGACTGGGTCCAGGCATGGGATGAGCCTGGGCACACAGCTCCCCTCTGGCACAGGGCTTCAGCACCCAAAAATTGGACACCCCCATGCTTGAGCCACTTCCTCTGAGACTTTGTGAGTACTCTCTGCTGTAGCAAAGCTCGTAATGACAGCTCAATCCAAGACATCCAGAAAAGGCTGAAAGGAGCAGGGCACCCTCCCATGCTCTTTGGAAAGGGCTGGACTGCACCCAGACGGAGGTGTTTTAATGACTGTTTTGGATCCCTGGGAGCCAGCCTCCTCCCACTCAGCCCAAGGTAATTCACCTCCTCCACCAGTGTTGGAGGAGTTGTTGACTGGTGGAGAGCGGCTGGTAAAACAGGTTCTCTGAAGGGAGTTGTCTCCGAAACCCTGTGAGACCTGGATGGATCGAGCCCCGAGCGCGGGTCTCTGCTCGAACCCTGGCACAGCAGGCAGCGAGGAGTGATTTGCTTTTGCGTGGCACTCCTGGGCAGGGCGTCTTTTGCACGGCGCCACTAGTAGACAAATTACAGCCTTGCGTCTGTCAAGGTAGATAAGAAACCATGTGATGCAGCGTGGTGGTAAACGGGTTGCAGGCAGGGTAAAGGTGCACAGGGAAATAACCTTGCAGGGAGTTCCTCGCTCCTTGGGGAGCAGAGTCTCCGGGCAGCGCAGATCCCCGTGGGTCCGACAGCACCTTGGCCTTGATGCCTGCACAAGTTTTGGGGGCTCTCTGAAACTCACAGAAAGCAGGAATGTCTTTTAGCAGAAGGAACTGGTCTGATCTCTCCAGGTAGGTGCTATGGTTTAATGCTTAACCCTTTCCACTGGCGAGAGGGAGGGGGTGAGGGTGGGCTGCTGGCACGGCGAGCCTTGGCCGAGGGGTGTTGGGGAGGATGGGAAGAAGGGGCAGCCGCCGTGGGGGGTGTTGCTTGCAGAGGTGGTGCCAGCCCTGTTGAGAGCTCGACACTGCTGGAGTTTCTTGTGGGTGGGCAAGATCAGAGGCATTTTTGTTTCTGCTGCATGGGGAAGCTGAGCGCTGCATAGGAAAATGGCTCTGGAAATGTGTCCTTGCCCCATGTTGGATATATTTTTGGTCTGGTTTGCCTTTCTTTGGGGTACAGTCTGGCTGGGCTGTGCCTCCAGACTTGCTCTGGAGCCGGCTGTGGGGTTTTTCACTCACCTCATATCCATACAGCCCCTGGGTGCGTTCCCCAGCTCTGCCGTGCGGAGGTTGCAGCCTCTGCCCATCTGGTGCTGAGCAAGCCCTGATTCATCGGCAGTTGCTGAACCATCCCCGCAGCCCTGCGGCATTGGCCGCTCCGCTCGGTCTTTCCTAAAAAGTGATTTTGGCTCCGATGGGAGCCGGGGCAGGTGAGGCTCCTGGGCATCGCAGGGTGAGTCAGGGGCTCACACGAAGCCTCAGTGATATGGGGATCGCTCCCAACCTCCCACAGACCCCAAGGCAAGCACCGCCGACCTTGGCTGCACAGGCGGGGTGATGGTGACTCAAATGCAGCCACACTCTCCCACAAAATGGAGCAGAAATCCTAGTTTAAGCAGATGTGATGGCTCTGAGACTTAAGTGCAAACCCCAGTACTTCAGGTAGGACACCCACCACAGCCAGCCCAGAAAAGGGAATTGAGACCCCATTGCTCGGAGGCTGCCAGCTCACACCCTGCTTCCATCACGGATGGGACGGATCTAGAGGGCATCCCAGCCCCATCCAGATCCACCTCCTCTGAGCCACGGACCTGCCCGAACACAAGCTCACCGGGGTCCTGCACCCAGGTTGTTTCACAACCCAGGAAAGCAGTTTCTCCTCTCATTAGATCAGACAGCATTCACTGAAACAGCATAAATGTCAGATATCTCAGCACTAATGATTAACAGGGCAGGAGAGGACAAGGCAGGGGAACACTCGCCAATTTTATTTTATTCATCTCTTTGAGGTTGAAAAAGGTAAGATGGTGAAAAATAAATCCCTCTTTGAAAAGAGGAGGGAAAGATTGGCAAAGCAAAGCCATAGCCTAATGGGCGGATTACTTAATTACAAATAACGAGAAACTGCATGTTGATAATGCCAGGTTACCTGCTGCGTCTGAAGGAGCCAAGCATATTCAAGGCAGGAAAATCTCATTTTCATTTCAAAGGAGCCTATGCATGCAAAAACAAAGAAGTAACTGGCTCTCACGTGGATTTAAACTGGCGTTAGTGCTCCGCGCTGTCACTGCTTGAGGGACAAGAGTGCTTAGCAGAGGCACCTGCGTGCGTACGTCCCCACGCACGTGCTAACCTTGCCGGGTGGGAATGTGTGTGTGCAGTAATTGCTGCACCGGGAGATCACACCATGCCGTGCCAATAAAGCCGTGCTGCCTTCCCAGTGCAGCTGAGCTGTGTACAGATATTTACAGGGTCAGGCCCATGGAGGCGAGCCCAGCCGCAAGGAGGTGAATGGGGAGGTGTCCCCCGGTGGGGAGAGAGCCGGCTGGGGATGCTCACGGGCTCTCTGGGGCAGGTCCCAGCCTTCTCCATCCCTGTCTCTCCCGATGCCAAGCATGGCATGGGGGACCACCTGGAGCCCCCCAGCAGTGGGTCTGATTGCTGTTGGGGCATGAAGGCTGCCTGGGGGTGCAAGGGGCAATGGGGATGGAGGCAGCGGGAGGGAAGGGCAGCACACCCCCTGTCCCCAAACAGGCGCTGAGCTCTCAGCCAGGACCCGTCCCCCCTTTGCTCTCCGTTCTGCTCTGCTGACCCTTTCGCGCTCCCCCACCTCCCTTGACCAGGAAGAACAGAAGCCGTAAATAGTTGCGGGGGGTAATGTGGTTTAATTTATGACCCAACTTTCATTACACAGTAACTCGTGAACCATGCTGCGAGTCACCGTGTCCGCAACGTTAGCGATACTGCAGGCCCGGACCTGCTCTGGCTTTCATGTTCTTAAAAGTCAAATTCAAAGTAAATCCTGAGTCTGGATGAAACTGGAGTGCCAGCTACAGAGCTGGGATGCTGCGACGGGACGGATCCTGCGCAGGGAGGGCTCTGCCCCGTCGGGCTGTTGGGGGTGCTGGGAGCTCTGCTGGGACCCCTGTGTGTTTACAGCTGATTGAGGACTAGTGCTGTAGGTAAATGAACACTGTTGTGAAAAGCTCAATCCAGCCAATAAAAATATTTTCCAACACAGTTCATGCACTGGCAGAGAGGGTGGGCAGGTTTTGCAGAGAAAGGAAGGGAAAGCTGGTGTTTTCCAAACAGCATTTTATTCAGGGTGGCTTTTTATCCCCAAAAATTATACATTTGGCTTGTGCAAAATAAAATCTTTAAAGATGACTTTTTAAAGATGATTACAAACCTTGTCTTTTTGGTACAGTTTGTGATTATAAACAACTCCCAGTCCCAGCCACATGCAGGGAGTAAGAGGAGCTCCTGCTGTCCCTGTTTCCAGGCAGAGCTTGTCAGTAGTTGCCTTCAGCCTCTGATGCTTTTGCATCTAAGGCTTTTTGCTCAATAAAAATTAAAATGCCATCGCCACAACTCACGTTGGGGCTAAAATTTTCTGCCACTAGTGGTTACCCTTCCAGTTTATGTGGTTGAGATCTATGTGGTGGCTCTAGGGTCCTGGTCTTGCTGAGTTACAGGTTAAATATCCTTGCCTGGGAAGGTTTGCTTAATGTAGGGATTCCTTTTAAATGAGTGCTCCCTCCAACAGAAGAAATTAGGAGTTGTAAAGTCAAGCGCTTATGTTGGGAAATGACTGCATCAGCTGGGTGGAGCGAGAGCGCTTTGCAACACCTGGCTCGTGTTGGCATCCCTCTCCTCCAGCCCCGTGCAGCAGCCGGGGAAGGCAACCTCCATCAGCCCCTTGGCCCTTGCCCGAGGGTGTTTCAGTCTCCTTTCTTGTCTGGCATCAGGACTGCAAGCTCCCCATGCAGGACACAGCCTCACCGTGTCCTTATGTTTCATCCCAAACAGCCTGGCCAGGCAGAGGACCCTTGAGGATGAAGAAGAGCAGCAAAGAGAGCGCCGGCGAAGGCACCGGAGCCTGCTGTCCTCCACGTCGATGGATGAAGAACCTCCTAGCCCTGTGAAAGACACCAGTCCAGCTTCCAGCAGGTGTGTGGGGTCCTGCTAGCATCAGTCTTACTCATGATGCTGATGGCTCGCAGCTTGCTGTCTTGTTTTTCTCAATCCTGAGCCAAAGCTGCTGCAATTGGTGGGACTCTTGTCTGGATGAGAGTGGGCTGAGCTGTGGGAAGAGCAGGGGTCCAACGGGCCTTTGCACAGAAGGATGGGCTTCACAGGAGGAGCTCCAGTGGGCTCAATCATGGGTCTCAACATGACAGTTGATGAGGAGCTGGTGTGCCACGGTGAGGACTGGTGCCGAGGTTGAGCTCAGGTGGGTGCTGGCCATGCCCTGGTGGGATCTTGAGCAGGTAAGACCAGACAGGCACCCATCTCTGCAGGGCAGGTGAGCCGAGCATGCAGAGCCTGGCTGGCTGTCCTCCTCCTCCTCTGAACCTTGCAGTGATGTTGTATGACCTTTGCTGAAGTGGGGAGGTGACCCACGGGCTTTCCAGTGGTGCTCCCAAAGTCCCTTGCTGCAGGGAGCTGGGATTTGGAGGTGTCCTGAGGTCAGGCTGCCCTTACACAACCTGAGCCCCTCTCTAAATTGATTCTGGAAATGTTGAATATTTAGATGGTTTTTGTCCACAGTGAGACTCATGCTCTAGAGGTGTTTCTTTCTGTGTTTCAGATAGGATGGAGTTAGGATGCTTGGGTTGGATATGGGTTGAATAGGGGCTGGACATGACTAATACGAACAAGCTAGACAGGACAAGTCCCCCTTCCCTGGTGCTAGCATAGGCTGGCCATGTGGTGACTGCAATTCAGGAGGAGGGCAAATATTATCCCGTCTCCTTCCCAAGCCCTGGAGACTGTGTAGATACAGTCTGCATGGCCCTGGACAAATGTCCTATCTGCCCCTTCCCAAATCTGGTGCCTATGTTTGCCTGTGGGAAGGAGGGGAAATGACTGTTTCGCAGAATGTGTTGGGACTGTGGTTGGACCCTGCCCTAGCAGACTGACTTACAACCAACACTTTAAACTTAAAGATAGTGGTATTTTTTCCTAGTCTAGTGAAGAGCCACAGACACACGTCTCATCCAGCAGCAGAACCAGCACGCTGCTCTGAGCCCACAGCTCCTTGGCACAGGACTTGGTGGATGCTGATGTCCTGGGATGAGGCTGCAGAAATGCTTAATCTCTGCCACAAAAAGGAAAAAAAGACTTTTAATCTAAACTTGCCCTCAGAGAGCCTAGCTGGGGTGACGGGGATGAGTGTGGCTGCAAGTCCTGGTCTGCAAGGATGACTCCAGGATGTTGGTGGGATCTTTACATCCCCCCAGAGCCTTTCACCTGGGTTAACCTCACCTGCAGCATAAAAGCCAGCCCTCTGGCCCCGGGGTGCTGAGGTTTGCCCCCCATTTTGTCTCCATCTTTAGACCTCAATCCCTGGTGAAGCCAGTGTCTCCGGAGGACGGGGAAGACCGTAAGCTCTTGGAGGTGCTGAAGACGCAAGAAGGGAGACGGACAAGGTCCCCGATGGCCGTCTCTGAAAAGCTGAGGCAGGAGAAGGAGCAGCAGGAGACAGGGCTGGCAGCAAGCTGTGCCGAGGCAGGGACGCAGCCACGCACGGGGCAGGAGAGCATCCAGGCTGGAGAGCGGGGTCAGGATGTGGCCAAGGGCAGAGGGGACCCACCAGGAGACCAGCACCCGGACCCAGCTTCGGAGAGGAAGGCGGTGGTGAGGGGACGGCTCCAGGACAAAGAGGGACAAGGTGTGGGGACTCCTCGGGGGGAGCAGAGGAAGGAGGCGGGGGAGCCGCAGCAGCGGGCATCACCGGAGCTGGGGCGCTGCCGGCTCCGTGAAGTGAAGATCCTGACCAGACACGGAAGCCGCAGCATGGAGCAGAAGACAGCCTCGGTGGTGACCTCATCTCTGGACCAGCAGGTGAGCAGGAATGGACAAAGCATTGGGGTGCGAGGTCCTGGGTGCTGGGAGGACAGCAGAGAGAGGGAGAGCCCAAAAGTGTCAGGAGGTAAATGGGACCTGTGGGCTTTTGGGGAAGGTTCTTCTGAGAGCTGCAGACCACGAGGTGCTGGACAGGTCCCACCACCTCCTTTCCCTCCTTTGCATGTACTATTCTGATCACCTTCTCTGGCAAGTCCCTACTGATTGCCATCACGGTTTCACTGAAGAGGTGTTTGGGGCTTTGCATATCCAAGTGAGACAGCCGAGGTTTGGAGGATTTTGATCTCAAACTCCTGCCTCCAAATCGGTTCCCACCCTGGCTGCTCGGCTCCCTGCACCTCAACCTTCTCTGCAGACTCTGCAGGGATGCATCAGATGTCTACTTTTTCCTCAGCAACCGTCCAGGAATCCCTCAAAGGAGGTAATACAGCTGTCTCCCACGCAAGATGAACCTGCAGAAAAGTCAGATACTTCTCCAACTCATGTCACCTACAGCAGCTCCATCAGACGAACTAGCCCAAGAACTGTCTCCTTTCGGGTAAGAGCTAAAGCAAGTGGGAGAATGACCCCCATTTAGGCAGTGGAGGGTAGGGGGAAGGAAGGGTTGCTTTGGTCTCCAGTTTATGTTGGCAGAGCCTGTTCCCAAAAGCGTGTTCAAAATCCACCCTTGACCCGGGCATTGCAGTTCTGCTTCAGTCTTTCCTCCATTTTCCTTCTCCACGTCTGACCAAAGGCCTGCGATCATGAACGTGCCCATGTTCATGTGCTTTGTGCTGGCATGGAAACTTGTGGGAAGTGTTGAGAAAACAGGGAGCTCATTGTCCTCAGATTTTCCAAAGAGTCACAGGAATGACCATCCACCCTCCGGCATTTCTAGTCTTCTCTGAGAGCACAGGATAAAAATAAAATCCGTCCTCCTTCTTGTCCCTTGTTACATCCCTGAGAATATCTTCAATTCTAGCCCCCTAAAAAAGATCTCTGGAATAAAGTGCTTGGAGAGGCTGGGAAAATCAAGAGCTGTTGAGATCCTCCCTGCTGTGAATCAGGGCTGACTGGCTAGGCTTAATTGACTTTCATGGCGCTTTATTGGGAATAAAACAGTTAGCACTACAAAGTGTCTTTAGTCTGGAGAGCTCTGAGATATGAGATAGGCTCTGGTGTGGGTGAAAATGGAGCTTGCTTGAAAATGGGGCAGGTGAGTCTGAGACAGTTTCTCTCAGGTTTATCTTTGATAACCAAAGATGGCTCCAGTATCTCCTCTCCTTGTGTCTTCCAGATGATCTCAAGAAAACAGAAAGAAGAAAGCCAAAGCCCTCTCACAAGGAGGTCAGCACCTCTCTTCATGTTATTTTGGTCTTGCTGGGCAGGAATTGTCATCCTTTGTTTTCCAAGGGAGGAGGAGGAGGTGATGGGACCTGGTACCAGCTAGTGAGCGCCCTGGCACAGGTCTGCTGAACATTGGCCCCCGGGGTGCCTGGCTGACCAGGCAGCGATGCTTAGCAGAGGACAGGACAATGTCCAATGTACAGCTTGCATCTGTACAAGATCCCCCCAGCTAGCCCCTGCTGTCTCTTGGTTGATGTAGTTTCTCATCAGTGCTTGTGTCTGCACAGGGGTGGTTAAGTGTTGAGTGGTGCAGCACCATAGAAAGGTCCCATCCTTGGAGATATCAAAACCCACTATACAGGTCCACGAGCAACCTAATCTGGCTTTGGTGGCCAGATCGAGTGATCCTCCCCATCTCCATGGCAAGGTTTGGACAGGTGGCTTAAAAACTTTTGAGGAACCAAGGGCTCAGGTCTGAATGCAGGGAGTCGATAGGATGCCCTCTCCCACCTCTGAATGCAGGTCAGGGGAGTGGGGCTTTACGGGCACCTGGGCTTGCACCTATGCATACTAAAGGCAAACTCATACTGATATTGGTGAAGATGCAGTTCAGACCTGGCAGGGGTAAAGATAGGGTAAACTGAGGAGCTCAGAGCTATTTTTCAATGCACAGTGTGGCCCTAAATAAGATGGTGAGACCCAGAGATCTTGGTCACCAGCAGGGAATGAGCTGCCTTTGGTTCACTTGGCAGACGGATGCAGGAGGAGTGCCTGGGTCGGATGGGGTCTTCTCCTGCCAAGCGGAGTCCCCCAGGACCATGGGCTGAGTCCCAGGAGACCCTGAGGGGGCTGTGTTCAACTCTCTCCCCTTTTCTTCACCAGCGCGAGTCTGAGGATCCCAGGTAGCAGCACCACCATTGGGGAGAAGCTGGAAAAGTACACCTCGGCTGTGCAGGTACCGAAACCCCTTGGCATAGCCGGATTGGCGTGGGAGGGATGTGTGGGGAGAGGGAGAGGGGTGGCCTGAAGCTGAGCGGTGAAGGGAGAGAGGGACTGAGCTGCACCAAACAACCAGCGCTAATGGGGTTGAAGAAGATGGTCCCAGGCAGAAAAAGGGATCGACCTCAGGATTTTAGGAGCAGGGAGGGGATATCCCTTGGAGGGGATCATGGGGATGCTGCATGGTCCTGCTGGGGGGAGCAGTGGGGCAATCCCATGAGCTGGTGATGGGCAGGGAGGGAGCAGACCCCAACGGGCTCGGGACGTGAGCCAGAAGCAGGACTTTGCTTTTTACCACGTGGGGTGCAGCACGGCCCCTGCTGATGCCCCTCTCTCCTCCCAGCGCTCGGAGGTGGTGAAATCATCCCTGACGGTTCAGAAGAGCCTCTTGTTGTCCTCGGAGGGGGTGGCCAGCAAGCGCAACTTCTTCGAGTCGAGCACTCCCAGCAAGGCTGAGCCGCTGGCTGTCAGGAAGGTAAGGGCAGGAGCTGGCCCGAACGAGGATCTTCCAGCAGGGTCCTGTGCTGGGGCAGGCACCAGCTTTTTGGACAAATCTTCCCCTGTTTGGATACCAATGCGCAGGCCCGGCAGGCTGCTGCCTGGATGCAGTTTGGTGGGAGTTTGGTGCTTGCTGAGCGGTGCCAGGCAGAGCTGGGCTCAGGCACCAGCTGCCACCAAAACCGTGCTCTGGCGGTGTATGGGTTCATGCTGATGCGCTGGTATTTGAGGAGCTGGGGTGGAGCCAGGGTGTAGGCTGGTCTCTGCCTGTTGCAGGTTTGCCTAGCCTCCCCGTG
Organism: Gymnogyps californianus; assembly: GCF_018139145.2. NCBI lineage: Eukaryota > Metazoa > Chordata > Aves > Accipitriformes > Cathartidae > Gymnogyps > Gymnogyps californianus. Next base: position 6,541,158 of record NC_059497.1, on the reverse strand, counting down.
CCCTGGGGACTGTCCCGGGTTACATTCATGCAGTGGGAGAGCTGGTGCTGTAACCCTGATGCCCCTCTCTGTGCCACAGGACAACCTGAAGATCCCGGGATCGGTGACATCCCGCATTAATCTGTGGGTCAGCCGAGCTCAGGAGCCTGCCAAGGAGGAAAAGAGCAAGGTACTGGCTTGTGCTGACACCTCAGGCTAGAGCCCTGAGACCAGGCAGCCTGGCGGGACATGTCCATGCATCTGGGGTGGTGGGGCTTGAAGGGTTGAGGAACCCTTGGCTGAACCCATTCAAGGGTTTGAGAGGAGCTTAGCCAGGGTCGGAGGTTTGGGTGCTGCAGGGCCACTACGGCGAGATGTCGGGGCTCTACTTGTTGCTGTGCTGTGATCCTGATCCTGAAGTGCCCGAGGCAGCTGCTCCCAGCCCTTGGTGGGGTGAGGAGGGAGCAGGCACCAGCTGGGTGCATGTCCCAGGGGACATGCAGGGGCACCTGACCCTGCCACCAGTGAGAGAGATCACCCCAGTATGATCCCATCTCTACCAGTGTCTGGAGGACTAGCTCTGACCTGGAGGCCACTGGGAGATGAGCCATACGCTTGGTCCTTCAGCACTGGGCTCTGCGGGGCTTGGAGACCTATGTGTGCACTGAGAGGTCCTGCTGCATGTGGGGTTCTGGAGTGATCTGCATCCCTGTGTGTATCCCAGACCCCGAAAGTAGGGTGTCTTGTAGCTGTGGGGTCAAAGTGCCCAGCTAAGGGGACTCAGAGCTCAGCACTTTGCCACCACAGCTGCTCCAGGGACAAGGATGTGAGGGAGATGGGCAGGAGACCCTTTGGCCTCAGGGTAGTTTACTGTACTTGGACAGGAGAGGTTCAGCAAGTCCTGGGGAGGTGTCACTGTTTACAGCAATAAGGTGTTTTGCCACCGCTCATAGCAGAGTCTCCCGCAGCCGCCTGGGTACAGGACCAGGAGGGGCAGCTCCAGCCCAGCCCTGCAGCCTGGGCAGGCAAGCCCAGGCACCCCCAGTGCTGAGCTGCAGAGATTAGCACTGCCCAAACGTGTCTGTACCAGGAGGCTGTGCTGGCTCTGTGTCTGCCAGGAAAAGGTTTGCTCCTGGGGTCACTCTTGGGTAAAGCTTGCAGCAAGTTTATCAGTTTTTCCTATAATAACGCCTGCTGCCATCCATCTCTGTGGGCTGGAGCTGCACTTGGTTTTGAGGGTCTACCAGGTGCATGATCTCAAAGCTGGCCAGTTTTACCTGGAGCACGTATGCTTCAAGGTTTGGTTAAAGTCAGACCAAGGCAACACTGCACGTGATGCATGGGGAAAACCTTCTTGTGCCACTTAGGACTCTCCCGTTTGCAGGACATCAGGAAAATAAACAGCCTGCCAAACCGTGATGTCTGGGTAAAGCAGCCTGGAGACACCCCTGGAGACACCAAGGTAGACATGGAGCTGCTTTGAAAACTGGTACATCCTCTGAGCTAGGGGCAGAGCTGGGATCTGCTCGCCGGTGCATCACCCACAGGGCAGGTGTGGGAGAACCAGGCTATGGGAGGGAGAGGGGTCGTGTGGGACATCCAGGACCCCATGACTTGGGGGAGTCAGCAGGAGGGGTCAACTGGACGCAGCTGTAAGGGTGAGAAGGGATCTGGTCTGGGAGAGGAAGGGAAGTGGCATGTGGTGAAATTTAGGGGATGCCTGCCTGCCCCATCCCCTGTTTAGGACAAATATGGTCCTGGTTAAAGTAACTGCCTTTGGGGGTGTGCAGCCTCAGGCCCGGCCTCACTGTTTCTCACTTTCTTTTCCAGTTGTAATAATATCAGATGATCTGGGAAAAACTGTTTTGCTCTGAAGATCAAAGCCCAGCCCTACCCAACCATCCAGCAGCCCACTGCCATGAGACTCTCCTGCGCCATGTGTGCACCCCAGGTCGCCGGGGTCTTCTGCTTGTGGGATGGGAAGGAAGAAGGCTGGAAGATTATCCCTGCGCCCCCAGTCCTCACCTACTGCCTGCCTGGGAGCGCCCAGGCCTGAAGACTCCTTGCAAATACTGAAGGCAGACTCTTGCCTCGTTTCCCCAAAATGTTTTGATGTTTTACTCCTTATCTCTGGCTGTGCCCCATAACCGCTTGCAAAGAGGATCAGCCTATATGTCTCCTTTGCAGCTGGATCATGTCAGTGGGGCAAGAAGCTGCCTGGCCAAGGGAGTTTCAGCTGCACGTCCATGGACCATGTCCATCCCTGCTGCCTGGCTCATGTGGGGTGAGATGAGGCAGGCAGATGTCACCCCCCCAGGCTGTCACTGCTGGAGGGACCCAACCAAAGGCAAACGGTGTTTGCAAAGTCACACGTGTGCTGGTGTAGCTTGGAGATGCCTCATGGAAGAAGGGTGGACCTGATGGCCCTGATGCTTCCCTCCAGCTCACAGCTGAGCCAGAGTCAGAGACTTGGCCTTCTCCAGCCTGCCCTTACCATCCCCTGCCCCCTACAAGCAGCGACCCCTTTCAGGTAGTGATATGGGAAGGGTGGGTTTGCCACGGCCCTATTTTTGGGGTTGCATGGAGCTGAGCGCCCTGTGCTGGGCCCCTTCTGCAAACCCCATTTCCCTCTCACTCTTCCTCCTGACCTCTTTGCCTGTGGCTGTGCAGACCCCTGGTCCCGCACTCCCCGGGCTGCTGAGCCCACCCAGCAGGGAAGCGGGGTGCTCTCTCGAGGCCAGCCTTAGGGTGCCATGGGCAGCCCATAAAATGATGCTCAGATCCTTGTGCCAGAGCCATTCAATGGGCTAGGGCTGTGCCTTGAGCAACCATTGCAGTGTCCAAATTCGGTGTGGGACTCTATTGCTGCCCCTGGATCTGATCTTGCTTTCTGGGCTTTGGAAAGGACTTCATTTTCTCTATGCCTTTTTTTTTTCCTAATAAAAGTTGCTCTTTCTAAGACGCTCCCCGGTCACCTGCTCCTGGGCTGGGACTGAGAACAGTTCACTTCCCTTCTTCTGGCAAGAGGAAAAAAGGCAAAAAACAGAGACAAATGTGGCCTGGGGGGGTAAAAGCAGCCTGAGACTCTTCCCTTCTCATTACAGCATCTTGGGCCCGGTGCAGCGGCTGAGCGAGCCCAGGTCGGGGGCTGTGATGGAGGGTCTGGTCCTCCACTCGCTGCAGCGCTGCCTTATCAGCGTCCCTGGCCCTAGAAAGTGACAGCTGGCTGGCTTGTGTCAGCCCCTTGGGCACTCGCATATCTCAGTCCGGAGGGTTTAAAATAGCAAATCTATGAGGCCACATAATAGCTTGGGCTTATATGGGCTCCTGGGGGGGAAGGGGGAGCGGTGGAGGGGGCCGGGGCCGCGGCTGCCGAAATAGCAGCTCACAAGTGTTGCATTCCTCGCTGGGCGCCGGGCACATTCCTCCCGGCGCTGCCCGCCCCGGGGTGGGCGCTGGAGCCCCCTTAAAGCCTCCTGCCCCCAAAGAGCATTTCCCAGACACCCGCCAGCTTCCCCTCTGCTCCCTGGGATCTCACCGGCGCCCCGCGGCAGAGGTAAGGTTGGGGTGCCAGGATGCCCATTTGTGGCGTAGGATGCTCAGTGGAAGGGCAGTTGCTAAAGACCAAGAAGTGATTCGACTCAGGGTTAGTGGTCCTCCCCAGCCGCTTGCACTGGGATGTATTTTTGCCATGAAGGCATTCCCACGGATAAAGCATCAGGACCCTCTCCAGGGCGTTGTATTTGCAACTTGCCCAACGCCTTTTGAACCACCCTGATGTGTGCCAAGGTGGCTGAGAAGGATTTTGGCTGCCCTGGTTCCGGGGGAATCTCACAGATCCCTATTCCCTGTGTCTCTGGAGGGGCCGGGAGGGATGGGAGAGTTGGGCCAGCCTGGCCTTGGCTCGCTGGCAGCCCATAGGGTGGGTTAGAGGTGGGATGCTCCTGTGCATGGTCTGACCCTGCCAAGCAGGAAGGGAGCAGCGACATGACCCATGCTAGAGCAGATGCTGGGAAATGAGAGCTCCATGTCTGGGTAGCCTGGAGGAAAGCAGAGACTGCAAACCATGGAGGATTAACTCAGCCCCAGAGGTGTGACCAGCCAGCCCTGAGCTAATGGAGAGGGACATTTTAAGGAGCGGGAGGGATATCTGGAGTATTTAATCCACAGCAAATGATGGGAGATTTTTTTTCAGTCAATAATATGTGCAACGTTTCCTCTTCAACTCTGTAATACATCTGCTGGGTTCTCCTAATTCTTTCAAAACAAGATTTCAAAGCTTTATCAGAAAGGTTTATCTATTTCTGTGCAGAGGATGGATAAATACTTCCTAGAGCCACTTTCTGGTGTAACAGTTGTTGTTCTGTGTACCCCCTTAACAGTCCTGGTTTTGTTGCTCTTCCTCAAGTGCTCTGTGGGATCTAGTGACGTATGAGAGAGGAGGTGAAAGGAAATGTAGAAATAAGCTTTTACAAATGCATGTTTGCTCTGTTCTGGCCAGGAGGGAGTCTCCGCTCTTGTGTCGTGAGAGGCCCACATGAAGTCCTGGGTGCTCAGAGGCCACACAAATGATTTGGCCAAACTCTGGGGGTAGCAGGATCATGCTGAGCCTGGGGGAAAAGTAGGGCCAGGAATTGATGTTCGATGGGGAGTGGAGATCAAGGGGATGGTGCTGGAGGGGTGGGCTTAGGGCCAAGCCTCAGATGTGTCAGAGGCAAGGGAACCACGACGGCAGAAGCAGGCAGTGAACCTGAGGCAGACGGGGCTGAGTTTTGACTTCATTTGTCTCCAAAAAGCACCTTCTGAGTCATTGCTCAGAAGTGAGATTTGACAACCTCCCGGGAGCCACGGGTATGCAGAGGCACCCCTCCTGTAATGCATCTTTCCCGTGCTTGCGGATTCCAGTCCTGGATTCAGCATCTTGAATAAGTGATCCCGAAGCCTGTCCTACCCATCCTGGGTAATAAATGCTCAACAGATGTAGCCAGGACCACTTGTTCCCAGACACCAGGCAGGAGGAGAAGTGAAGCGGCACTGCTCTGGGAACAGGTGGTTTAGCACATGGAAGTTATTTCTAGAGCTGCCTTGCGTTGTCCTGCTGCTGTCCTTTGCTGAGGTCTGGCATGAACGCGAGCGGTGAACGCGAGGGGCTTGGGCTGATCCTCGAGGCTGCTCTGGGATGCCCAGGGCTGGGGCTGATCATGGGGCTGGTCTGTGCAGACCTCATGGTGGAGCATTGGGTGGAAGCTAGATGAGGTGGGACAATGAGTAAAGTCCTCCTGGCCATGGCTGGGAGGGAGACGGGTGTGCTGGGAAGAGGAGCATGGCCGTTTCTGCAGAGTTATTAGCCCTATCGCTAAACCAGGCTGTGAATTATTCCTTTTAGCTAACCTCAGTCTCAGGGCCAGGACCAGGAGACAAATGCTCCTGCTGAGCCCAGATCGCCCCTTTCCAGAGCACACTCTGCACTCGGAGGGTTGGGCTGGGAGGCCTCACCGAGATCTTGTGCTGTGGCTTGTGCAGGACTGTAAATTTGAGATAACGGGACGTCCCTGCAAGTTCCTATATCCCAACTGAGCTAAGAATAGGGAGGAAGCAAAACAAGCTGAATGTTATAATTGGTTATTTTCCCGTGCCCTGGGCAAACCCAGCACCCTGAGATGGCTGCAGTGAGGGGAGCTGTGTGTCCTGGACATGGCTCCTGACAGCAGTTATCAGTGTTGCATGAGGCTGTGTCTAATCTCCTGCCTCCTATTTGGGGCAAGCTGTGATCCTGGGATGGGAGGGGAGGGGGGAGCCTTATCTCTGTTGAGATAACACTGTCACAGCCTGGCTGGGTACAGCTCGAAACTCCAGGCCCTTTGGAGAGGCACAGCATCTCTGTGCCCATGTCTCGGGTGCTGGAGGACAGGCTGTGCTTGTCCTTATCTCAGCTCCTAACCCTCGCTTTCCAATCTGCCTTGAATTCTGCTAGATAACCAGGCATGTCGGACTCCGAAGAGGTTGTCGAAGAATATGAGCAGTAAGTGGTGTGTTTTTAAACACCCTTTCTTTCTCCTTATTCCTGCCTTCCTGCAGGGTCGCAGCATGGCTTAGGGGTGCTGATTGCCGGGCACCGGCTCTTGTCGTTACCCCAGCACCCAGTGTGAAAGGGCCTTGGCATTTCCCCACCCTGTGCCCATCTGCACCACTGCTGTGACAGTGCCGAGACCCCCAGCAGAGGGGAGTTTTGCGTTAGGAACTGTATCAGCACATACATGGCAAGGGACAGTTCCTGCATTAAAATTGCTGCAGTCCAAATCAGTGAGATAGAGCTGGGAAAAGCTGATGTCATTAGTTTGCTGCTGCTGGGGTCCTGCTGGGGTCCACATCCAGAGCATTGCTCCTCGAGGCCCAAATTGAGGGCAGCTTTTGCTGGTGGGGGCTACTGGACCATGAGGTGCACCCCAGAGAGAAGGGGCTCAATGTCCGAGCTACGTGGTTATAGGGATCAGTCCAAACACAGCTCCTACTTCTCATCCACCAGCAGAAAATGTAGATCTGAATCCTTCTCTTATATTTAATTGCCACGACAGACTCACACGCTTCGGCAATCAGTCTGAGCCCTGTGCCCAGCGTCCCCTGGACACACCTGAGGACAGACTGTGCATCTCCCCCAAGGTCAGGAAAGGACTTTGGGGCAAAGGTGGGATGTGAGATGCCCATTTCTAGGATTACAGGGCATGGTCACTCAATATTCTCAAGCTGCAAAACAGTGCTGTGCTCTGACCATTGTTGACATGTCAGTTGAGCACTTCAGCTCCTGCTATCTGCAGCCCGCAGGGTGATCTGGGTCTTGTTCCGTCCCCACTGCCACCTTACAGCATGCCACACAGCAGCCTACCCAGCAGTCATTGCCCATTCCTACGAAAAAGGGGAGCCAGCCTTGAGGAAATGTCAAATTCCCCTTTGGCCTCACTGATGGACACACGTGCCCCGTTGCAGCAGATCGCCGTAACTCTGCAAATTTGTGTTGTGCTTTGCAGGGAGCAGGAAGGTAAGAGGACGTGGAGAATCTGCAGCTGCCCCAAGGCTGAAGCTAAGAAATGATCAGAGCAGCTTCAATAACCTGTGCCTTTTTCCCTTCCCTCTCTCCCATCTGCACATGTGCTCTGTGAAGAGGAATACGTGGAAGAAGGTAGGTGTTTCACCGGTGGTTGCAAGGACCAAGAGACAAGTGCTGTTGGTTCAGTGTTTTGCTTGGGTGGGTTGTGGGGGTAAGCTCCTTGACTGCAATGGGCAAATCATGACCAGGAAAGGCAGATGAGATCGTGTTTTAGATTTCTCCATCTGAAACATCAGTAGGATCAAACCCAGCCTGAGTTTTCTCGGGATCTCTTTTGTCAGAGTGATCCCTGAACTCAAAACAGGGGTGGAAGTGCTGGACTTGGGTGTTGGCAGGGGTGTGAGCCCAATAACTCAAAAGGAGCTGGAGCCTCAGCTGAATGTATATTAATGATGCTCAAGCACAAACCTCCAACTACCTCAGTCCGATGAAGAAGCAAACCCCATGGTGCACGCAGCCTCTCTGGGACAGAGCTGGGCTGTGCATTTGGGGCTGGGTTTGGGAGCTGGGTTTTGCTAAGCCTCTTGCTGCTTCAGGGCACTGCCAGCCAGCCTGGGCTGCTGCACTGCAAAACATCCTGAACATCAAAAACAAAGAGAGGCACAAGGGGGAAACCACCGCAGTGCTGGAGTCCTCAGCTCGTGCACGCCATAGCTGCATCCCACAGCTTTATGGCGTCCAACTAACCTCTGCACTTATTCCTTTCCCTCCTCCCTGGCTCAGAAGAGGAAGAATGGATAGAGGAAGAAGACGGTAGTTATTGCACCTTTCTTTGTTTCATCTCTCCACTGCTGCTGTGTATGTCGTGGGTCGGTGTGTCTTTTGCCTCTCCCTGGTTGGGAAATGGTTTTCTTTCATTCTTCCACTTCTCTCTCTTGCTTCTTGCACTTCCCCCTTCCTGCCCTGCTGTGCTGTGCGTATCTGCTCCTGTGTCTGTGGCTTTCTTACATCTATCAACCAAATGCACTTGTGGTTTGCTTTCTTCTTTTTCTTTCCTTCTCTCTTGCTGTGGGACCACAAGTCTTCGCAGGACCTGTGGGCCCCAGCATTGCCCTGACTCCAATGGAGGATTCTTGTGGGGATACTGCTCCCTCCAGTGGAAAAATGCTCCAACAGTGTCATAAATAAGATCATGAAGGTGCCGAAGGCATGTTCTCTAATGCCAGCCAGTCTTGTTCTTTGCTGGCTAGAGGAGAGCAATAGCAATCACTCCCCCCCATCCTGGGGTATAAGAGCATGATAGCACCAGAGGGAATGAGGGACAAATGAGGGGCCGGCTATAAATCCTTTAATTTTATTTTTTTTGCCCTGCCCAAGCACAGAGAGCAGCCCTTGGGAAAAGGTTAGAGCGAAGCCCTTTGCTTTCTGAGCCGCTGCTTCTTCCTCCTGTGGCTACGTCTCCCCCGGGTCTCTCTCTCGGCCGGCTCCATGCCGCAGTTGTCCTGATACCGGGGTCCATAGGGAGCCAGCGGGAGTGGTGGCTGTCAGACTCATGCTGCCTGTTATTCCACAGGTCAGGAAGAACAGGTAGAGGAGGCAGAGGAGGAGACGGAAGAAACCAAGGCAGAAGGTGCGTGGCGGCTCCGCCACTGAGCTCCCATGGCTTGGCTGGAGCCATGCTCTGCTTCGGTGGGCTGCCAAGCAGGGTCTGGGATGTCCCAGCATGGCGTGTGACAGCGGGCCAGTAGCACACAGGGGCAGCTCTCCCCGGTATCTGTGGTTTCCAGTAAGGAGGTGTCAAAACTGAGCTGCCCTTTCCTGATCTACCAAGTGCCTTGGCCCTGCAAGCATGAGGATAATGGTGTTTTCTGCTGGTTGCTGATCAAACAGTTTGTGTCCAGCACTCTGAAATAATGCCAAAAATGAGTTAAGCCTGTTCCACCAAGAGGTCCCGTAGCCTTAGAGGGGGGATTTCCAGAGCTGGGGTCATGCTCTGATGTGTCTCGCCATCCAAAGAACATTGAACTTCATGAGACCTCTTTGGAATAGACTGGGTTGCTTGATGTGTGTCCCCGTGCTGTCACGGCTGGTGGGGCAGGCTCAGATCCCAGCCGTGCTCCCCAAGTTAGGGTGCTGGGACCCCTCTGTGCTGGGGGGATGTCGCTGCCCTCCCCCATGGATGCTCATACTCTGCCCATTGCTTTTGAAACAGAACAAGAAGATGAAACGAAAGCACCAGGAGAAGGTAAAGCAGGAATGGAGGAGGGGCAGTTTTGGCCATTTCAGTCCTGATCCCAGTCCCCCAAGACACTGGCCCCACTGGGGTTTTCAGTGCTGAATTCATTTGCTGCTAAAGAGAGAGCATCTGTGGCAAATGGTGCTGAGCTGCCCTGGCCCCGTCCTCCGCCAGGGCTGGGGCAGCAGGAGGCCTGCAGGAGGGATGGCTTTGTGCTGCCTAGGTAAGAAATTCACCCAAAATACAGTAGTACTACTGCTTTCCCAGCCTGAGCTCTTGCAAAGCTTGTCTGGGTTCCTCCTGGAGAAGACCTTGGGCTCTCCTGGTCTATCTGTGGGTGAGGGGTGTCCATGAGGGACCTGCTTTCTCCTCGTTCATCCTGGAGGGATGAAGCTGCAGTGGGGACAAGCATGAGGCAGAGAGGAACAGCCTGGCCGAACCACCCCACTGTGTCCGCGGGCAGGGTGCACAGCAGGACTGGCCTCCGGGAGCCAAAGCATCGTGTTTTCCACAGGTGGAGAGGGGGACCGAGAGCAGGAGCCTGGAGAAGGTGAAGTATCCATCCTCGTTCCTCTCTGGGGCGGGAGGGGCTGTCCCTTCACCGGTATAAGGAGGTATCAAACGCCTTTCTGCTCAGCCAGGAGCATTAACGTGTGTCTCGGGTTTTGGCACACAGTTGGACATCTCATTGCGTGCCTCTTTCCTGGAGAATGATCCACAGTGCAGCCTGTGCTGCTGGGAGAGAGGAGCAGCTCAGCTCAGTGTTGTGGGTTTTGAGTCAAGGTGTGAAAGCAAATGCCTCTGTGACACTAACGTTGTCTTTCTCCTCTGCTCCTGGGGACCCACAGGTGAATCGAAGCCAAAGCCCAAGTAAGTGTTAGTGCTTTTTCTCTGGTGTAAGGTCTGAACTAAGAGCTGTGCCAGGGCAGAGGCTCCATGTGATGGGCTTAGCACCACGATCCATAAAGAGCATGGGACAGTGAAGCCTTGGAAGCATGAAAGCAGGGTGGAGACTGGGACATGGAAAGAAAAAGGGAGAGAAACAGGCAGACAAACATAGAATATGAAGAGGATCCTGAGAATGAGGTCTTGAAGCATTTTGTGTGCTCCTTGGAGGAGGCCCAGCTGCCCTGTGGCCCTGCAGCTGGAAAAAACCTGTGTGCACCCCAGCCTGGGGTACATGGTCCATGGCACAGCCAGGGTCTTGCTTCTCCAGTATGCTCCTGGCCATGGCTGGCATGAAGCAGGCATCTGCATGAGTGCCAGCATTCCCGGGACAGGAGCACCTGCCTAAAGGAGCGGGGTCGTGAACCATTGCCAGGAAGCTGCGGGTCCTCATGGACCCCTGGGATGCTACGGTCTGGGAGGCAGATCAGTCCTCAGCCGCGATGTCTTCATCCCTTTGTGCCTTTATGTGCCCCTACCGAGCATCTCCTGCCCTCCCTCAAGCCCACAGAGGATGAGACGATGGTTTCCAGCTGCCTGTGCCAGGTCACACTGGAGCACACAGTTCCTCTGTGCCCTTTTGGGTGAGCAGTGGGGTGGCTGCCAGCCCCAGGGTGCCTGGCAAAGGGTCATGGCCAAGTTGCCTGCAGCTTGCAGAGTTATTCCAGCCATGTGGGCGCCTTGGAGTGCTTCCCGGGAATGCCAGAGGTCTTCCTCTGAGGCTGTCCAGCTGGCAACCTCCAGCAAGCAGCATTACACTTCCCTGTCCTCAAAACGTGCTCACTCTGCATCCCTGGGGACTGTGAGGCTCAGAGAGGAGGGCTGGGTAGATCAGTGCATGGATGAAAGGCACCATCCTGTCCTGTCCCAGGTGTCTGCTGCAGGCTTACCATCCTCCTGCTCACCTTCGATTGCAGGGTCTTCATGCCAAACCTGGTGCCTCCCAAAATCCCAGATGGTGAGAGACTGGATTTTGACGTAAGTAGTGCACTCGATGTCCGTCCCCGTGAGGTGATCCCCTCGCATCGCTCCTCCACACTGTGCCCAGCAGCTCTGCAGCTCCTGGAGGGCTTCACTTGTGGGAGTGTAGCCATCACTGCTGTTTCTATCTGGTGCAGGACATCCACCGCAAGCGCATGGAGAAGGACCTGAATGAGCTGCAGGCCCTCATCGAAGCCCACTTTGAGAGCAGGAAGAAGGAGGAAGAGGAGCTCATGTCCCTCAAGGACAGGATTGTATGTCTGCAGCCTTCCCCCTCTATTGCTATTGCCACCCTCTCCCTTGTGGGCACACAGCCACGATCCTTTCCCCACAGTCCTGACAGCAAGACCTGAGACATCCCATGTCCCTGCAAGACAGAGCCTGAGATTTGAGCCGGATTTTGTACCCCAGTGCCTGGGAAGCCCCTGGTCTGGCTGCTGCGAAGCTGCAGTGCCTAACGGAGATGCACCTTCTGCCATGGTCACTGGTCCACATGCTCCCTTGGGAGACGTGGGAGCAGCAGATCTGCCCTTGGGGCTCTCAGGGCTTTTGGGGTCAGGGATGTGTCCCTAGAGACAGAGAGGATGCAGATTCCCCAGGGTGTCCAAGCCAACGTCCTCTCCTTCTGCAGGAACAGCGGCGAGCGGAGAGGGCAGAGCAGCAGCGGATTCGCAGTGAGAGGGAGAAGGAGCGTCAAGCCCGCATGGCCGTGAGTCTCCCTCCGGGGATGGGGGGCTTGGGCTGGTCTTGGGTAGCACAAGCCCAGCCGCGGAGCGCACGGGAGCACGAGCTGTGTGTTGCATGCAAGCTGGTCTGTGAGGTCTCCGTCTGTCCGCTCCTGACCCACTTCCGACCCTGGCAGGAAGAAAAAGCTCGCAAAGAGGAAGAGGAGGCACGGAAGAAGGCTGAGGAGGAAGCGCGGAAGAAGAAAGCTTTCTCCAACATGCTGCATTTTGGAGGCTACATGCAGAAGGTGTGATCCTACTCCAGGCGGTTGCAATGAAGCCGCTGGTGGTCCTGGGAAGGGCTCAACCATGGGCTGGCCTCACAGCACTGTGCATGTTCTCAGTGCTGGTAGACTGTGGTTTCTACAAGCAGAAGAAGACAGGCCACCGTTGTTGAGCCACAGCAGCGGTCGGAGGGCCAAAGTGAGCTGAGAGCTCTGCTTTGCAGATGCTGGCCAGGGCGGGTCCAGCCTCGCCTCAGAGACAGGGATGGGTGTGGGAGGGTGTCTTGTCCACTATTGCCAAAATTTCCTTGAGGACCTCATGTGCTTCTGGAGTCCCAAAAGCTGAGGGTGTTGGGGGCAGAACTGGGGATGGGGTAGAGCAAAGGCTGGGCAGATTTCCTTTACTCCAATGGACTGATGGTTTCCTCAGTCAGAGAAAAAGGGTGGGAAGAAACAAACAGAGCGGGAAAAGAAGAAGAAGATCCTCAGCGAACGGCGGAAGCCCCTGAACATTGACCACCTCAACGAAGACAAGCTGAGGTGAGCACGAGCTGCAGGATGGATGTCCAGGACGGGGGCTTTGCTTTGGGTCCCACCTCCTGGGGCAGGATCCTGGGCTGGGGCGGGCTGCCTGGGTCTTGCAGCCCAGACAAGAGGGTGATGGCACAGCTGGGAGATGGGCTGTGACACCCCAACGGGGACGTGGGCTCCGTGGCTCTGCCGGGCCACAGCTGCCAGGCTGCTGCTGACAGCGCCGGCCATCAGAGGGAGCCACGCTCACACGCGTGGGACACGCATGTCCACGCACATCCCGACCTCACCCGTGGCTCTGGTCCACGCATGGGGCTGGCATCGCCGCCTGGCTAACGCATCCCCGTCTGGGCATGGAGCCTGCAGATACCCATCCTGGGGGAGCAGGCAAGATGGTGGCATCACTGCCCTGTCCCCTGCAGTGAGCTCCCTGTGAGCCACATCCCCTTTCTGCACTGACACCAGCCGGCTCTTGTCCCCACAGGGACAAGGCCAAGGAGCTATGGCAAACCATCCGTGATCTGGAGGCTGAGAAATTTGACCTGCAGGAAAAGTTCAAGCGGCAGAAATACGAGGTGAGCTGTGAGGTCCTCCATGAGCTTGCTCGCCCTCCGTGTGCCTGGCTGCTCCTTCTGCTCCCCATCTGGGAGACGAGGTGGGCTGTCTGATGATGCTGTCGCAGGAAAGCTGGCTGCATCAGAAAAGGACTGGGCCTCCCCTTGTGCATGGGGTGACAAACACCCAAGAGGCTCTGCACCACTGAAAGCAAAGCCACATCTGCCTCCCTTTTGGAGATAAGCCAGGATCAAACCAACCCTCCCAGTTGTTGTCAGCCACCCTGGCAAGGCTGAGCACACAGCTATGAAATGCTGGAGGATGTGGCAGCTGGTGAAAGGGGCTGTGCGGTGGCCCTGTGGCCTCCCGGGCTTCCTGCTGTGCTGCACATCACAGCCCCATGCTAAACCCCGCGCACGAACTGCTGGGGAAGAGAGAGCAGTGAGGCATCTTTGCTCCGACTCTCATCACCAGCTGGGCGTGGGGCATCTTGCCAGGCCTCACCATCTGCCTGCATTTCTCTTGCAGATCAACGTCCTTCGAAACCGTGTTAGTGACCACCAGAAAGTGTAAGTCCTCAGGCAGGCTGAGCATCCTTCCTTGACGCCTCCTGCCCTTCCAGCTCCCTGCTCCCCTGGCCCCAGTTCCCTCCCTGTGTATCTCCTGGCTCTCTTGCACCCTTGCAGAGCTACCTCCTGTCCTTCCCACTCCTGCCTCTGGTCCCACTGGTACCTGGTGTTCATGGACCTGCAGGTCTGTCCCAGAGACCTTGGTCCATGCTGCTCTGCTCCCATTGACAGACCCCCATTGCCTCCCACCTCCACCAGCTGCCCCCTGCGCCAGAGAGCCTGGCTGGGGATGGACCCCGGGGAGACCCCACCTCTGCACATGGAACCTTGTGTCCTGTGGGGTCCTGCCAGCCTCCAGCTGCCCCCATCCCTGCAGTGGCTCTGCCCAGCATCTCAGGGAAGGTGCTGGAGATCCCAGCTTGTGTAGAAGGGGAAATCCCACAGGCTGTGGGAGCTGTGCAGCCCTGCAAGCTCAGGGGAGCCTGTCCCTGTGCCCATGTTCCCTGCACAGGACTGGGGAACCCTTCATAGGAGGGTGGAGGTGGGTGCTTAACCCCCACCCTCGGGAGCACCGTGCTGCTCTCACATCCCCATCCCGCCCTGCTGTCTTGCATGAGAGGTGCTCAGCCTGCCCCGTGTGTCAGGTAGCAGCATCTCCCGCCCGCTTACACCAAATCTCTCTTCTCTTCTGCCCCAACATGGCCTGTTACTGCAGCAAAGGGTGAGTGCAGGCGTTTCCCGAGTGCTGTGTGTCTCCCACTGCACGTGTGCTGCATGAACACCGGGGCTGACATCAGGCTAGCAGTAGGGCTGAGGGAGGAGGCAATGCCAAGGATTGGCAGCCAAAGCTGTGCTGGTGACTCTCAGGATGACAGGTCAGAAATGCCCTTCACTGTCCACCCGAGCATCCTCCTCCTCCTCTCTGCTGACCCGTGCCCAGAGCAGTGCCTGTTCCTCTGATGCTGGTTAAAGAGAGTGATGTGGTGGGTCCTGGCTAACAGCTTCACAGCTTCTGGCTCTCGGGAGAAGGATCCTGCAGCCATTGTTACCCCTCCGCAACTGGAGATCCAACTTGTCGATTCTTCTCTGAAGGATCCTTGGGAGGGAGAAACATGGGAAGGGAATTGGGCATTAGAATTAGAAGGGAATTAGAAACACCTGGCAAATGCATGAGCTTGTTCCCATAGAGTCCCAAAACACATAGACTGACTCAGGTCCCAAGGTTTTACCTGGGGCCACTGAAGACCTTCATCCCCACAGGGCAGTGAGCATCAGCCTCTTTGCAGGACCACTGATGGCACCCACCTTGTCTCTCATTTCACGGTCACTAATGCCTTTTTGCACGTGCTTTTCTTCTTCCCTTCCAGGCCAAAGGCTGCCCGTGGGAAGACCATGGTGGGCGGCCGGTGGAAATAGATGACTCAGAAGGCAAAGGAGGCTCAGCCACGGAGAGGTGTGTTGCCTTTTGGTCGACCAGCTGGCTTCCCCACGTCGTGGAGCCTGCACCGCGCGCCCACCTGCCCTCCCACTGCACAGAGCATGCAAAGGCCTTGCTGCAAGCACAGCTCTGTCTGGGTGGGCAGATGCTTCGCGAGGTGCCATTTCTCATCTCCACACCCCCAGCTGATGTGTCTGTAAATAAAGAGAACGGTGAGGGGGTGCTGGTGTTGTCTCCATCCTGAAGCTCTGAGCCCAGAGGAAACAGGCACAGGACAGTCTCAGCAGAGCTTGACTGAGCAAGCACAGTTGCACACCTGCTCCCTGGGGTGCAAGAGGATGCAGCAACCATCCAGGCCCTCCTGAATAACATGTCCCCTTGTCTCACAGCATCTCACACTTGCAGTCCTTAGGAGGTTTTGTAACAGACCTGCTTTTCCTGCTGCAGTTTGGGGGCAATCCTAGTTATGGCCACTTTAGTTCCTGCTTTTGCTGTACCAGAGCCCCTCTCACTCCTCTCTGTGTCAGGGTTGGCCCTGTGGGACAGCATGGATAGGGCCACTGCTTCCAAGTCTCTTGGTCCATGGATTAGTCACAAACTCTGCTTCCAGGCCATTTTCATTCCTATTTCCACCTCTTCCTAAAGGGCCCAGACCAACTGTGTTTGCCTCCTCTGCATGTTTCTGACAGCATGCAACGAAGACTTGAGATGAGTCAGTGTGGAGAGACCATTTATCTGTTCTTTCAGGGGTAGAGATCTCTTTCATCTCTGTAGCACGCTCCCACATGCAAAGCCCACGGGGGCACATCAGCTGCATAATCCCAGGTGTTCCTGGTGCATGGATCTGGACTGTCAGCCAGCAGAAGACACTAGGGGCTTGCATGACCATTTCCTGGTCATGCTGTCCCATGCTGTTGTTAAACAGCATTCGTGAGGCATTTCCCAGAGCAGTGGGGCAGGGATGGATGCACAGGATGGTGGATTTTCAAAGGCTTCTTGTCCCTTGGCAAGACATTTTGTCTCCCCTCTTGCTGGGGCTGCCTGTCCTCCCCATCCCAGACCTAGTGATGTGGGGGCATCCTGCAGGTTCCTCCCTTGTGCTGCCTGTTGGATGACGACTTATTTTGCCTACTTCAACACATGCCATCAGGTTTTGGGGAACAAGGCTCTGGGATGCCTCAGCTTCAGTGAGGCAGCAAGTGGAGGGCAACCAGCCCCCTGTCACCCACCTCCTCAAAAACGAGGTGCGGAGGGATGAATGTGATCCCTTTTTGGGACAAAAGGGGACAGCTGGGGAGGGTGGCGGTGCTGGGACATGAAATACCCAGAGGGTGGCTGAGTGAAGGTCCGGCAATTGACATTTCCACCCTGCATGATGCATGGCCCCGGGAGAGAGGACAGAAAGGTACATCTGGCTTGGAAAAAAATATCGCCTTTTCCCAGGCTCTGAAGGTCCACCCTCAAAACCTTTCTGGCAGGCAAAGGCGGGGCCCTGCCAGTGCCGGTGCCCGGTGCTGCACAGAGGCACTGCAGCCGCTCTGCCTGTCCCTGCGGGGCTGGCAGCGCCCAGGGTGGGGGTACAGAGGCACTCCCTGCTTCCCACAGCGCTGCCTGTCTCGGCAGCGCGCTGGCCCCCAGCCAGCCTGGTTCCCTGCGCGCCGGAGCCGAAACTTGCGCGCTCCCTCCCCGCCCGGCACCTCCCTCCTTGCGCCCAGTGCTCGGTGGCACAGCCATGCCAGAACAGCTGAGTCAGCGCCCAGCCCTGCCACCGACCCTCCCCTGCTCCCTTTCCCACCAGTGTCTGTGGCTTTCCACTGTGAGTGGGCTGCTGCCGTGCTTGGGCATGGCAGAACGTGGTGCAGGATGCAGAAATCCTCTGGGACATGGCAGAGCACTCTGGGGTCTTCTCTGGGGTCTTACAGGGTGCTGGCATGGTCCCAAGTGTTGCATGGGCTGCATGATGATTACAATGGTGCAGTGTGTTGTGCCAAGGTTTGCTGGAGCGCAGTGCAGGGTGCTGTATGCCAGTGAGCAGCTCTGATGTGCAGGCGTGCTGTCCCCATCCTGCCATGCATAGCATGTGTTTTGCAAGTGGATGAGTCTTAGGTTGGTGCAGTGGGCCAGGGCAGTGCAGAGTGAGGGACCCCTGGTAGCAGCTTTTGGAGGGTCGTGCAGGGTGCTAACAACTTTGCAGTGCCATGTCGTTGTGGAGATTTGCAGTGCACTAGTGTCCTGCAGCACTGCTGTGTGGTCTCAATGTCCCCATGGGCAGCAGGACCTCTGGAGGTCAGATCAAAGCACCAGCTTCCTCTGGAGCATGGTATGAGGGGTAGAGAGCTCTGCCCTTCCCTAGCAGGGCATCTTCCCAGGAGCTATGAGGTGTAGCATCCTCCAGCATGTTGCAGAGGAACACCATCTTCTGCCATAGTATGCAAACATCCTCCATGCTGCAGTCCTTTGAGGAGTGATCCCTTGTGCAGCACCGCTCTGGAGCACAGCACATGAAAACAGTGTCCACTCAAGTGCGGTTCTGGTGTCTCAGCCAAAGCACCGGACAGGGATCAGGTTGTGTTCCACACAGTCTGTGCAGCGCAGGATGCCAGGGTCCTTTTGGCTCCTGTACAGAGACGTTGGCAGGTGCTGCAGTGAGGCGTGCGTGCTGACGGGTGCAAAGCAGGGCTCATGTCCCACAGCGCAGTGTGGCACAGGAGGCCTCTGCCCTCCCCAGAGTGATGCCAATGTCCTGGCCAGAGTTCAAAGCTCCAGAGGCTGCTGCCAGCCCAGGGTACAAAGCCTCCTCCTCCAGCATTCAGCATGGGTGTCCCAGTGCTACTGCATGAGCCCAGACTGCAGCAGACCTGTGCCCAGGTCTCACAAGCATGCGCACCTCATGGTCTGTTGATGCAGCCCCATGCCAGGGTCCTCCCCAGGGTACCACCGTCCCCACACAGTGGAATGGATGCAAAAGAGGATGCATTTGTTACCGAGAAGGTCCTGGTAAAATATTGAGCTGATGTTTTGGGCTGTGGTTGTGCCAAACCAGAGCTGTGTGTAAGGCAGCCTCATGCTCTTCTCTGCCTAGTCAAGACCCAGGACTACTCCCAGAGGCAAAGCCATGGTGAAATACAGATATTGCAGAGCCTGGTCTTGCCACTACAGCTACAGATGATAGAAACAGCCTGCTTATATCTTTGATCAGGTCACCTTAGCCAGGTGTGCTCTGGACAGCACAGGAGATTCTGGGATTGCTGTCCTGGGGCCACCTGGCCAATGCATATCCCAAGGAGCCAGGGTCACGCACATGCCCACGCTACCAGCATTATGGTCCATGATGTAGCTGCAGTGGTCCACAAGGACCTGTGGGACAATGGAGTGGCAGCTGTTGAAGCTGAAATGCTGCCAGGGCCCAGTGTGTCTCAGCAGATGGGGATGTGGAGCCTCTCGCTGGCACCATCAGTTGGGGCGCATGGTGAAGGATCCCCTCACCCCCACCTTGGAGATGTCGGAGCATTGCTTCCCCCATCAGGCACAACACTAAGTTTGAGTGTACTCACTGCAAGAGCAGCGTGTGGAGGAGAGACGGGCAGGGCCAGCGGAGGGGGTGTCAGGGTGTGTGACACGAGGACAGAGCCTGCCCAAGGCGCTGGACAAGCATGGTGGGTGTGGGCTGCTCTGCACCTCCTGCTTTGCTCCCTGGGGGAGCCAGTGCCCAGGCTCCCTGGTGCAGGACAGGGGACTTGAGTCCTCTGGGGCTGGAGAGGGGGTGCCAGCACCAGCAGGATAACACACACACCAAATCCCATGCTGACAGCGGATCCTGGCTGGCACACAGAGTCCCTGCTGTCCAGGCACAGCCCACCATGGGGTACATTTTTTGAGTGACATCCAGGGTGTTCAAGGGCAGCACAGCTCTGTAGAGCACCGAGCGGATGGTATTGGATGCCATTGCTATGGGGACTGGGCATTGCCCAGTCCTTTGGAGCGTGGTGTGGTGTTCACCGCTTTCACCACCCGTGAACCTTAGACTCAGGCACAGGGTGACTGCATCACACTGATCCACTGTGCCACTGTCCCCAGGTGAAGTGCCAGGGTGCCCAGCCTCGAGTTCGAGCCAAGGCCAAATGCCAACAAAAAACTGCAGAAAATGAAGCCGTACAACCTCTGATTTTTTGCAGGTCAGGTCTAACAACAGGCTGTATTTTAAAAGAGAGAAAAAGGATGTAAATGTTGAATTTTGAAACAGCTTCCAGACCTGGAACTCTCATCTTCAGAGTCCCAAGCCATCGTGTTGCTGTGCAATGGCCCTCCTCAGCACACTCCCCTGCAGGGCAGCTCCATTTGTTCGTGCAAGCATCTGACGTCTGCAAGTTTTTTACGATTATTTTTAAATGCCTTATAAAACTTTAAGTTTCATTTAATATCTTAGCCCTGTAAATCACTGCCTATAGCAGCTAATTCATAGGTATCAATTAATCGCCTTTAATTGGCTAAAGTCATCCATGGTTTATGCTGATTCCACAGATGTTTTAAATCATCATTGAAGTCTTTAATGCACTGCAAGCACAGTGTAGCATCTAAGCAATGACCCGTGTCCATGAGACAAGTCCCGCTGACAAAGCAGGCAACAATGCTCTGGGATGGAAAGGAAGAGGCTTTAGCTGTTGTCTGGAAGCAGCATTTTATTGGCACTTAGTGGAAGGAAAATGAGCTTCCTGGTGATGGCTGAATCATTGCTTTTGCATGTGCTCTCATGCCTAGGTATCAGCAGAAGTCCTAGGTGTAAACTATGCTCTTCTTCAGTGCAGGGCAGCAACCACTGGCAGGAGAAGTGAGATGCTGAGACCTAATGGGAGCTGGGATCAGCCCTTTGACCAGCAGTGGATCCATAACGTTCATGACTGGTAAAGGTGGTGCTGCACTGTATGCCCTGACCTGGAGTGGTGCTGAGCACCAAAGCTGCTGTGATGGTTTGCAGGAGCAGCAATCCCTGCAGAGGTGGCTCTGGCAGTCACGGGCAGTGCCCAGGTCAGGGGACGGCACACATCTCAGGGAGGTCTGGAGCACTGGAGGGAATTGTTCCCACTCCTGCACCCCTCCGTTGGCCTCAGCTGCGCAGATCCTGACCCATTTCCCCTCCCAAAGGGCACATGGAGACCAGACTCACCTGTGCTTAGCTGGTGCACAAAGCTCTGCAGCAAACAGCAAGCTGTGAGGCAAAAGCCGAAGCCTTTAGCAGTGTCTCCCATGGTATCATTTCTGGGTAAACCCATAGGAGGTGGGTCTCAGAGCCTCACGTTTGCAGCTTTGAGGCCGGGTATCTTCAGAATATTCCTGCCTTTGCTACTGTCCTGCTGCCTTGCTCCCCGCAGAGGAAGGGGGCTGTGTGCTCCCTTGCATACAAATGCACCCACATACGCACATGCAGAGCCCCAGACATGTGTGCGCATGCACACACAGGCAGACACAGTCACAGGTACTTGTATGCACATGCACACACAGAGCTTGCTGTGCCGGATCCTGCAACATACCTCCAGAGGAAGGTGAAACAGCAGTGATGGGCGCGGGGGAACTGTGCCCGTGGCATCCCTGAGGCAGTACTAGTGGATAGGCTGTCCAAGGACACGGGCACCCAACAGCAGGGGATGCATTTTAGGGTATCATTCATTTACAGTTGCCTGAGTCTGTGCTCCAGCAGAGGAAGCAGAGGGCTCAGGAGCTGTGCAGGCAGCAGGGAGCTGGACCAGAGGAGCCTGAGCGCACTGGATGAGCCTCATTGGAGAAGCAGGTGGGGTGGTCTGAAGGGAATGTGGATGCAATGCTGAGTTTTAGTTTTATTCTCTCAGACGGTAGCGCTCAGGTCCTAAGTCTGTTGATGGTCAAGGACCCAGTCATGAGCACGTTTAACAAGGGATGTGATTTTGTTCAGAAAGCGCTGTCATCTTTGCCAAGAGCAAGGTCCTGCACCCTGTACTCTCACCGCATGAACCCAGCACATGGTATGTGTCCTGTTCCAGATAAGCTCCAATTTGAGCCTGTTGGAAACTGAGAGAGATGGAAATGCATGCTGAAGTGTGAACTTGCAGGCTTTGCCTTCAGACCTGGCATGACCCGTGCCTGGGAAAATCCTCATTACACAGCAATTCTCTTCGTATGTCTTCCTGCGTGAAATAAATATGCAAAAAGCTTGTCTGCTGCAGTTTATTTAAGTGCACCGCCAGACCCAAGAGTGCCTGGGGATGCCTGACCCCTACTCCGAGATGCCTCCACGCCTGCCTAATCCCTGCCTGCTGTTTGCTACCAGCCCGCATGCTGCGGCTGCTGGGGTTCAAGCTGATGAAGCCTGATGCTGCTGAGCAGCTCAGCACCTGCACAAAGCAAATGGTTTTTTTTGCCCAGCTTGCCTCTGAGGCTGAGCCTTAGACAAAAGACACAGAGGAGGCGGGAAGAGCAGCAGAGGAAGGCAATACATCTCTTACCTAACAGCTCAGAGGTTACAGCACTTACTGGTGAGGTGGAAGATTCAAGTTCCTATCTCTCCTCGGCTTGACAGGAGCATGGCTTTGAGCTTTTGTTTTTAACCCCAGCTGAGCTGCAGCACTCAGTACTCTCTCTATATGACGCTGGTTTATAATTCCAGCGTTACACACTACAACTGATGTGTTAGATTGTGGCGCAGTGCAGTATTGAAATTACTCTGTTGACTGTGCTCTCCTGGTTTCGGAAGCGTTGCGAGCCACTCATACCTTTTATCTGCACCTGTAAACAAACACAGTTGTGCCTTCGCAGAGCAATAGATCTAGCTTTGATATCATGACAAAGACGGAACACTTTGATCCAGGGAAACACTTTGATCTTTCACTGTGAACCCGATGCTGTTGATTAGCTGTAAAAATAGAGCAATTATTGTAACTTTTCAGGTGGTTTTGCAGTGCTATACTATGACCTGTCAGTGTTTTAGCTGTGTGCCATGCCACACCTTAAAATAAAATAGACAGAATATGAAATTCAGCTAAGTTCTGTGGTTCTCAAATTCTGCTGATTTTTTGGACCAACATATTTTGGAAAGGGAACATTTGCCTTTGAGAGTTTTTCCACCTCAGAGTTTTTGTCCAGGCCAGTGTTTCAAACACTTTGAAATAACCACAAGCAGAATCATCCTGGCAAAGACTAAGAAGCATTTCTGGGTGCTGGAAGAGGTCCCCAGGGGCCCCATCAGGAGGACAGGTCTCCTCCCTTGGGCTGAGCATCTCATGGAGGTCCCCATCACCTGCCTTGCTGCCCAGAGCACATCCTCCATGGCTGCCAAGTTGGGTTGGCTGTACCAAGGGCTCCATGCTGGAGCAGCCACAGTGTGAAGGTCATCTCAGCATCGCTGGGCTCCAGATGGAGACCATCAGCTCCAGCCAGGGCTCAATTTGCTGCTCCTCCAGCCGCACGGAGTAAATCAGGCACCGTAGGTCCAGATTCATCCCAGCTCACAGCAACGCTTAGCAGATGTACTCATGGCCTGATTTCAGTTCCAGGTCTCTCCTGGCAGTGGGCAGAGATAAATATCTCCAGAGGGTGATTCAATGTTGTGTGACCTGGCAGGGCAAAGCCAGGGAGATGGGGTCCTGGCTGGAAGGAGCACACTGCGGCAGGATGGGAACCAGCTCCTGGTTATTTGCTCGATAGGGCAATTATTCCTGTAAGTTCCTGAGCCCTGTGATTAACTGCAGCCGTCCAAACATCATCATTGCGAAGGAAGAGTAACTAAAGGATTCTGGAAATTGTTGGCATTTCTTGGCGGCTGCAGAAAAATCCCAATTGCAGCTAGCAGGCCTTTGGGCTAAGGGCGGGACAACCTACCGGCACGCAAACCGATAAACAACTCAGAAGGAAGAACTTCTTTTTCAGGAAGAAAGAAAAGTGATGCAAGAGTCCCCAAAGCTTCTGCCCACGAACCAAGCGAGGAACCGAGGGGGAGCAATCGCTCTCTGCTACAAGTCCCAGCTGTGGGTGGCCCCATGCGGATGGGGTACAGCATAAATACCAGTCCTGGATGTTTCATGAAGACACAGGCTCTCATAGGCACAAAACTCCTCCACGGATTTTTTTCCAGACCTCAATGTCCTGAGACAGATATTCTGGAAATCTGGTCCTGTGCTCTATGGAAAAGCGTTTGGCCCATAAGACCTGCCTCACAGATGTGAGGGTTACAGCTACAGAAAGGTTTCTCTAAGGCACCTGAATCCTTTAGTGGAAGTTGCAGTTTTGAGTCGGGCTTTCTAATGCCTTAGACAAAACAGAAGGGCAGCAAGTGCTTCATCGCAGGGTCCTCAGCAGCCTGCACACTGGGTGGGATGGATGACTACGCTGCAGTGAAGAGGCTGTACATTGAAATCCTAGCATCCCTGGGACTGACGTGCTGTGAGATGGGTGCTGGCATCCCTGAAGTGTGTCCTGGCATTTGGTGTCTCCCTTGGAAAGGCACCTGCCCTTTAGCAAGCCCCACAGTTGCATTTCCTCCCCAGCAGTCCCCCACAACCTGTGGGCTGAAATTTGGTGAGGATCTGGGGAAACTGGGTTTAATTTGGTCTGTCATTTAGAGGTTCTGCCTCAGAGGCAGACCAGGGATGTTTCCTGGTGGAAATATATGCAGCTAGGCAGGAGTTTCCAAGACAAAATTCTTGGCCTGAAATTTCTAAATTCTTTCATAGAGCTGGGTGTCCGAATTCATTTACCCATAGAAAAAAACGACGTTCTCGTCTCTATTTTGCTCAAGTAAATGTGACCCACATTCCCCAAAAGCCAAGGACCTGCAAGAGAAGTCTCATTCTTGCGGAAGCTTAATAATTTGCCCAAAGCAAGGAAGAAGAGAGCTGGGACTTCAACACAGCTCCTCAAGCTGGAAACACAGCTCCAAGGCCAGGTTCATAGCACCTAAGGTTACGTTAAGGAAAACTAATTCTCCACTAACAGACCCTGGTACAGAGTGTTCTTTCTGAATTAATGGTCTTGGAAAAAGGCTGTTTGCAGATAAAGTCTTCCCATGCAGAGTGGGATGCACCCTTGTTTTCCAGAGGTTTGCAGAGGGACTGTTAGCTCAGCAGTTTCAACTCACGCCAACTGCGCGTGCAAATTAAAAGGAGGAAGCCACACGGTTGGTTTTGGGGCATTCCTGTCAAGGTGTTGCTCTTTTGAAGTCGGTGGGG
The DNA here is from genome assembly GCF_018139145.2 of Gymnogyps californianus. Lineage (NCBI taxonomy): Eukaryota > Metazoa > Chordata > Aves > Accipitriformes > Cathartidae > Gymnogyps > Gymnogyps californianus. Next base: position 6,516,736 of record NC_059497.1, on the reverse strand, counting down.
CTTCTCCTGGGCTGGGTCCATCTGCGCCGCTCACACCCCTGGAATGTGGCTGGGGATTGGTGTGACCAGTCGGGCCAGTAAACAGACCTTCCTCCAAAATGAGTTTTTACTGAAATCTGCAAAGAGCTGTTGCAAGCGGATTGACTCACATGGTTTCTCAGCTCTTAGTCATGAGCTTCTTCTCTGGACAGTTAATTAATTTGTTCTTGTGGAGCGCTTTGAAGATGCAAAGCAGGCTGGGAAAGTGAAGTGTTATTAACTCATTATCTGCAATCTTTTTTTTGTGACAGAGCAATGAAGTCCAGGCTCAGCCTAAGATGCTTAACAACACTAAAAAACGAATTGTCCACACGCCCAGTTCTGTCCTTATTTCAGCACAGCTCTTTGCCAAAGCTCAGTGCCTCTTTAGACTAAAGCTCCTTAACACCAGCCAGGCAGAACAGGATGGCTTAGCATCACTACACAGGTAATTGGCAGTGACTCTAAGATTTAGCCTTACCCTGACAGAACACTTGAAAATTTGGAATTTGGACCATTCATTTCAATCTTCTTCCTACTAGTTTCCACTTGGATGCGAAAGGGGAGAATGAGGCCAGTGGATTTTTTGTCATTTATACCCTGATGTGGGTGTATTAGGGGTCAAGTTCAGCATCTGAGAACCTGAAATCTTTATAGAGAGGAGTAAAATTAAATAGCCCAGAAGGTTATGAACGAGATGAATTAGCATCTGTCTGCGCAAAGCAGCCCATGTGTGTCTGGTTACATTCAAAGAGAAGAAGTAATATTAAAAGTATTATTTTTGTGTCTGCAAAGGACATGCTGGCCAGACAGCTGTCATGCCCTGTGGAGTATAGTGGATATAACAGCTCCGTCTACATAGCTGGTGACTAGTTGTGCATCTGGCAATTTGGGGATCCTGCCGGAGGCATTCCAAAAGCTGGTGTGTGCAGTGATGTGGCCTGCTGCAAGGAAATGTGCCTTCATAATTGCGTGCTTGAACTCTTTTGGCCCCGTGGCCCCACTGCAATGGCCTCATATGGAAAAATGAGCCCCTTATTGAATTCAAGACCATCCCTAAGCATAACTATCCATCTGTTTTTTAGGGAAGGATGGCATGTGGACTGCCCTGATCGCCCTGTGGACCTCCAGCCTGAGTCTCCACCTTGACCTGAACGTGCTCCAGCAATATCGCAACCTCTAAGTCTGTGGGAAAAGGCCAGGCTGAGCAATGAGCCTCATCCCTCGGGCACGTGCATGTGCCTGCACACACACACACAGAGGCATATGTGAGAGAAGATCTTCCATGACACAAATGTAAATTAAATACCTAACTGCTTTCACTGGATGCTCACTTCCTCACTTCAGGTTTCACCTGATAGCATCTCCCCTTGCTGAGCAACCAGACTTCCAGCACTCACCTTTGCAAAAGTCCGTGATATGAGTCTTGTTTCCTTGTGTTGCTGGACACAAATGATGAATTCATGATATCCCTGTGTGGGGAATAAAATGTCTCACTTCCATCGCCTTTGCAGGCTACTGGCACCAGTTATACAATTTCCAACCCTCATTTCACTGTTGGGTCAGAGCACCACCAGAAAAAGGAAGGCTGGACAATCAGATGAAGCTTTCTTTGCCACCCAGCCTTTCTTTGCATTGCTTTATATCCAACCAGATATACAGTGAAAGCAGCCACAAATTGCGAAGGAAATCCAGTTAGAAGGGTTTCCATCCAAGGATGAGCAAAACGAACCAAATTATGAACATGAGTCATAGAGCCCAGCTATTTACAGTGAAGTCCTCTTAATCCTAACCATAAAGACGTGTTACCCTCCAGCACATGGGCGGTGCTGAGCATGTCAAGCTTTTCTCTGCAGGCTTTTGCCTGGAAATAAAGGAAAGCGAAGGTCCTAGATAGCTTAACGACTCCAGGAGGTGGATTTTTCAGAGAAGTGGTGATGGCAAGACAAGAATTGGGAACACTCTAATGGTGGGTGTCCCACAGGTGCAGCACAAGGTTGCAGGAGCATTGCAAAGCTTCTGTCTGTTTTCACCCTCTTTGTTGGTCTGACGCTAGTTTCATGCTCATGTCAGAAAGACACAAGAAATGTGTTGTTTACCATCCCGTCCTGCCAGGGTAGAGCTGGTCTGACATCCTAGAAAGAAGATTGTCCCTTTGCAATATAGTATTAGGGTGTGTGTTTCTGTGTATGTGCACTCACAAAAGATAAAGGGTGAGGTTCAGGCCACCTAGCTATGTCTGAGCATCGCTTATCTTAATCTGGCCTTCCTTAATCAGCAGTGGAAATGGAAAATTATTAATTTGCCCCTCCTTCCACCTCTGTCTGATGATGAGGTGAACCACATGCTGGGCAGACTATTTGTCTCCACTAGCTATGAAGGGAACTCAGAGTGACTATCTTAGACTTTGGTGTCTAATTTTAAGCTGCCCAGGTGAGGGTGGATTGATCCTAAGAGGTTTCTCCTAACAGGGAATGAGCAATAAAGGACAGGATGGTAGGGAAAGTTTTTTAGATGTGGTTGTTTAGCTCAGTTTATGGAGAACTGGTGTTTGGCAGCTTAAAAAAGAAAAAAAAATGCAAGCAAGCTGTCCTGCAAGCCCTGCAAAGCCATGCAACTGAGAAGGCAGGTAGTTGTGGACAAATGATAGCCGCCCATAGCTAGAGGGGAGGGGAGGTGATGGTAGATCCTCTCCTTCACACTGCCGGCAGCCTGGCACAGGGTACCCCTTGCACCACCACTGCTATCACTGCTGGCAAATTTGTGCTGAGCAAATTGCACTTGGAGACCCCCAAGATGACTTTAAAAACATGTAAGCATCTGAGTTCTCTGAATTCACTCATCCTTTTTGAAAATCGCAGGGTCCCGTTAAAGCATTTCAGGTGTGCACCTTGGAACAGAGGACGATGCAAAATCACCGCTGGCTTTGGACAGCCCTTCCCTGGCGAGTGAATTTTAAGGCCCTGAATGTATAGTCTGGTTTGAGTCGGTGCCAAGGTCTGTCTGAAGCCAATAGCCTGGTTGCTCTGTAGCTGAAAGCAAGAGTCTGGGTTCAGACATGAAGGCTCAGATTTTGGGCTCTCTCCCAGGGACACAGCACGAGCTCTGTGCTGGAGGCAGATTCCTGATCAGTGATGTGCATCCTGGGTGCTGAGCCCTTCTAGCAGCCAGCAGGTATCTGGGGGTATCTCAGAGCACCTGAGGTTCTGTGAGTTTTGTGCCAGGATTTCTGGGAAGGAAGAGGCACAGCAAGCTCCCCAGGACTCTTGATCTGCCGTGCCTGCAGGATGTTGTGAAGCCAGCTCAGCACCAAAGCAGGGACCACATGTTAATGGCCTGGGACCCCCTCAAAAACCAGCAGAACAGACACCCAAGGGCCAAAATATGCATGTGTAAATGAGACAAACTTACTCCTCGCTGGGCCCAAGATGCTGAAGGAAAAAGTGAGGAGGTACACATCCCACCCAGGATGGAGCCTTAGAGAGAGACTGCTGTGGTACCAGCATTGGTGTCTCTGCTTGTACAGAGCTCCTCTGCTTTCTGTGGTCCCAAAGGAGGATGACAGGGTGATGACAACAGCCTGGGCAGGGGATCCTCATGTTCCTGGTCATTCTGGGAAGGAGGAGCAGCCCAGTGGCACATCCGTAAGCATGGATAAAAAGAGCCACAGTGCTCTCACACAGGGATTGCCCCTGCAGCATCTTGCCAAATGAAACCTGAAGACACCAACTATTTTGGCCTGGCTCCTCTTCAGGGTTTGGCCTCAGGTTGTGCCACACTGGTGCTCCTGTGGTGAGCAGTCCAGCTTTGCACTGGAGGGCATGGAGCTGCTGCCCTTGAACCACTCCCAGGAAGGCTGCATTCCCCTTTGGATAGTTTATGGAAGGCACCTGCAGCTCTGCTGCTGCCGCCGGATCGTGCTCACAACCCTGTCCTTAGCACAGCCATGGGGCTGCATGACATTGCACGTCCCCCCGCCATGACTTACTCCTGTCCCCCCAGCTCAGGATGGAGGTGAAAATGGTCCATCCCTCTGCCAAACACCAGGAGATGTGCAGACCAAAGCCCCAGCCTTGGTTTCTGGGGATTGCACAGCCTGTTCATGCTGGCACTTTCCCCTGCAGGGATGTGGTCCATGGCAGGAGAGCGGTGGCAAGGACACAGGTTAGAGGAGAGTCATCGAGAAGATATTCCCACATGCGGTGGTCTCGGCTTTTTCAGCACTGGGTTCTGTTTGACCCTTCCCAGGGCAAAGCTGAGCAGTTAGCTACCTGCCCGTGAGTAATGGTGACTGCTCATCCCATTCCCTTCTTGCCTGCTGGAGACCTGCCAGTCACTGTCAGACTTTCCCCGGTATGCTTCGATCGCTGGAGGAAAAACTCCTCCATCCATTCTTGTTATCCCACCGGCTGCCACGCTGGCCAATTCGGCACACAGCTTCATCCCTGTTTTAACTGCAGCTTTGCAGGTTGCAGCACCTGGGAGTGGGGATGAGTTCCTGGGGGCCCCCGTGGGTACGAACCACCCTCTCGTGCTCTGCCTTTTTTTGGGTGCCTCTCTGCGGGCTCTGCTTCCTCCTGTTCAAAGCAAGGTGGGGCTCTGACTCACCTGCATCTGGGTCTTGCCGCGCGGCAGGAATTGCCGTGGCTCTGCTGACTTTCCCACGGTGGCTGAGCCCTGCAGTGATGTTGCTGCTTCACCCAGGAGCTTGTGGCGGGCAGGCTCCAGGGGCAGAAAGGCAATGGGTGTGGATTTTGCTCTGTGTACCAAGGAGTCATCGCTTCGAATAGCATAAACGCTCACCTGAGCCATCTCCTCCTTCTCCCCTTTCTCCTGGCTCTGTAACCCTCTGCTTCTCCACATCCTGCAGGAAATAATTTCTACATTGCTTCTGGGTTACCCTTGGAAAAAAAATAAAATATTTGGGATAGGCACAGCCAGTTTCTCATTGCACAGACAAAAATGACAGAAACCATTTAGGAGATGTGCTGCTGCCTGGGAAATCCAGAGTCTCACTGTGATCCTGCCAACGGCCCCACTCTGATACTAAACCAGCGCCTTTCCCCCTCCTGGCTGTTTCTTCTCCCCTGAAAGGAAACAGGAATCAGTTTTCACCATGGGTAAAATGTGCTAAAGAAAAGCTCAGAGTTGAACTCAAAGGCACTCAGATAATGTCCAATTTTTTCCTTTACGTTTTTTCAGCGGTTCTTTCAGCCCTGCTGACGTGAGATTGATTTTCCTGTTCTGCCAGGAGAGATCCTTGTTGATTGAAGCAGGAGTTACCTGTACTGTGAGATAAAGAGGCTTCCTGGGGAAAGAACAGAAAACATAAGGAAGAAAGCAATAAGATGCACAAAGCAAATCTCTGCTACACTTCATTGTACAGCTCCCAGTCTGGGTCATCTCTCAGACTGAAACTTGGCCTCGGGACCCAAAAGCAGTTACAGTTATTGCCTGAGCTCAAATCTCTTAGGTAAGATCCTGCAGTGCACTTGTAAGGCTTTTTGCAGAGAGAAGTGCCAGGGAAAGGAGGGAGGAACTCCGGTTCTCTGGGAAAGTATTTGGGTTTTGCAGTGCCAGGAACTTCCAATAGCTTTATCACTTTTGAAAATTTCTACCTGCTTTTTTTCCCATTGCGTTGCCTTGGGAAGCCAGGCACGCCTGTGCAATGAGGGGGTTATTCACTGCTGCGCAGGCTGGGGGTATTTCAGCTGTGCAACATAGGAGCAATTTGCTCTGCACTGGCTGGGGGTATTGTAACTGCTTTGCTCCTCATTTGCAGAAATGCAGACAGCTCCACTGGCAGAAGGTCAAGGGAGAAACCAGGCTTGGGAAGGTCTCCTGCAAGCTCTGTGCTCAGATCTGGTCATCTCTCAGCTTTGGGACATCTGAGATCTCATCCAAGAACTCGAATATTGACCAAAGTGTTAATCAGGACCAGATCTGCTACCTAAAATTTACTGCCAGCAATTCCACCTTCCCCATGCAATCCACTTGTACCCTGCGAAGATTCCTGCAATGCTCTTCCTTGTGCCGAAACGCTCTCTTGCTCATCATCAGCTGCTGGGCTGAGGAGGCTGGGAGCACCAAGGATCTCATTTCTGCCACCAAGTGCAGTGCATTCAGCATGGAACAAGTGCGCAGGAGGGTGGTAGCAGGGAGGTAATTACCCTCTCGTCCAAGCCTTTCCTGCATGAGATTATCAAGTTGCAGAGGGCTGTAATGGGAGCCGGAGCTAGAAAAGCATTGTTGGGGCTCAGTTGGATGGAGGATGCTCGGTGTAAGCATCCAGGAGTGGATGCCACATCCTGACAAACCGCACACAGAGTTTCCTTGATCTGGGAAATGTTGCTCTGGATGTCACTACTCCATGCACCCTGATGGAGAAGAAGATGCTGTAAAGGCTCAGGTAGAGCTGCAACCTTTCCCTGAGTCCCAGCAGTGCAAAGGAGAGACCTCCTGGTGTCAGATGAGAGAAAGGGACGTGGTCCTGTGTTTGGGATGCCTCATGGGAGTCCCTTGAAAGGCTTTCCCAAGACAAAGGCAAGCTTAGAAAACACCAAGAAAGGGGCCAAGTACAATCTTGGATAGGTAACAACTTCCGTGCTTGGCAAGATTAAATCTGCAAGGACAAATGACTGTGGGAAAGATACAAATGAGGGTTATACGATAGAGGAGCATAAAGTCATGCACGTTACGGGGAAGGTAACCAGGGAATGAGTCACTGTGCCTCACACGGGACTCGTGCTTTCTCCTGACCCAGGCCCCCGGCTCCTGCAGTGGAGATGCCCTGGGGTGTGGGTGCACGAGCGCTGTGGGGGCTATGGCTGTGGGTGCCATGCATATGCTGAAGCTCTTCTGCATATGCCTTGCTTTTATGGGGTAGGGCTTTCTGATATGGGCTGCCACGTGTCCTCCAGCAGTGTGCCGTGTGGGACCGTGGAACTCTCAAGGCGTCTGGCCGTGGGGCCAGGATGCCACAGCAGTGCCTCTGCTTGGGGTGATCTCACCCAGCGTGTGGGAAACCGAGACAGAGGAACTTTGTTGAGCGAGTATGTCCCAGCAGGAGATGTTGGTACTGTGGGGTCATTGGTGCTGTTGCGGTGTGTGGCTTGGGCTTGGTGTTTCCTAGGGATGCCCTGCGCAGTGCAATGTGGTCTCTGTGCCATGAAATTGGGAACTGCTCTTGGCTGGGAAGTGATGATCCTCTGGGGTGTGGCCTGGGGAAGTCGGGTATTTCTGGGCATGCTTGGGATCTGTGGAGAAGGTATTCCATGGAGCTGAAAATGGAGAGTGGGGTCTGCTCTGAAAGCATCATGGGCAGTGATAAAGGACTCAAAAGTCGCACTGTGGGATGGGAGGGGGGGCTATGCTGGGGGCCGCTTTGCTGGTGGGATAAGGCTATGCTGGGGGCCGCTTTGCTGGTGGGATAAGGCTTTTCTGGTGGAGTCCCATGCATTATTTGAGATCCCATGACCTGTAGGACCTGTAAGGTTTCCAAGGAGTTAGTGCTTGCTCTATTTTGGAGAAGGAGTGCTCTGTGGGTACTCTGCACCCTGTAGCACCCATTTTCTTCCCTTGAATCCTGCTGCAATACCAATGGATTTGAGCTAAATCCGTGCATCCATGACTGTCTGCCCCCCCAGAAGTCTCTGGTCTCTGACCCAGTCTCTAGAGGGGATGCATTTTTCATCACATCTGAATCACACGAGGAGCACCTCGGTTGTCTTTTTCTTGCAAACTGCCCTGTGGTCTTTGTGTGTGTCTACAGACTGCCCTGTCCAAAAATGGACTTTTCTTATGTGATCATACATAGGATACAGATCCCAAAATAAAAAGACATACTAGTTTCTTGGTATTCATTTTACATGCTGCAAATGGATAGAGAGAGATCCAAGCACGTCATCATGTATTGGCTCCATTGCTGAGCAACTCTTAATTTCCAAATTGGAGGCATGTGCTGAGAGCTACGATGACATGTCCTGCCCTTCTTCAGTGTCCAGAGAGCCTGCTCAAGGATATAGAGGTAGGACTCATCTGCATTAGTTTTAGACACTCTGCATCTATGCTAGACTCGGTAAAAGACAACTTGCTCTTCTAGCCTATAATTTATATGACCTTTCTTAGATGTGTCTTCAGCTGTGATTTGTGCCTGAAGAAGCTGCAGAATGGACATCACCAGTATGTATGCGATATCAGTATTTAATCCTCCCAAGGAGTTCTGGATAATCCTCCCAAGGAGTTCACTGCTCCTTAATGGACTTTTATAAGCGAATTACTTAGGTACTACATTCAAAACCAATTGCAAATATGCCTGCTGCACTGTGGCCTAGAAGTAGCTTAAGTAAGGAATGATCACGGTTGCCAGTGCAATTTAGGTTTTGAAGTGCTGCTGTATAAGGTCCACCCAAAACTGGTTAAGACATTTGCGTTTGGGTGCTTTGCCTTTGTGCTTAATCCTTTGGTGCTTGCCCACCTTTCAAAAATCTCAGCAGAGCAGCAGAGGCTGCTCCTGGGAACGAGCTCTGAGCAACGTGGCATGGATGGACAGCAACGCCTGTCCCTTTTCCCATGCGTGGATTCACAGGCTGTGCCAAGCCTGTCTGATAGGCTGTGAATCCTCTTTTCATAAGATACTTGTCAGTGGCAAGGTTTATTCCTCAGCCTTGCCTTGAGTAAACAAACTAAACACACCTCGTAGCTGAGATCACTTTCCCCTTTGCCAGGTTTCTTCTTTGAAGATCCTTCTTCTGAAGGAGATCAAGAGGATGCTGCTCCCTTATTTCTTTTGTAAGGCTGCTGCCAGTGTTCACACACTACAGTGTTCCCCAGTGCTGGAAGTACAGTCTTTTGTGCATCCTGCACTTCGGCTATCCCTGTGTAGACTGGGCTTAAGTTACTGCAGGATGTGATGCAGAGACCAAATTCTTAGATGCTGTCGACAGCAATTTCATGGAGCAGGCTGGGAAGTCCCCAAAGCAGATGCAGCCTTAAATTTGGTCCTGATTAGCATGAAAGGCCAGAAAGTCTGGCCTCAAATCTTACATTTACAGAGCTGCCGCGTAACATCAACATCTGGATCAACAAAAGCCTAAATATCCACCACTGTGTACTCATCTTCCAAAAGGGGAACTTCTAGGATGATGCTCGTTAAGGGAAAACGAAAGTGTGCCGGTTTTAGATGGGATAGAGTTAATTTTCTTCATAGTAGCTAGTATGGGCTATGGTTTAGATTTGTGCTGAAAACAGTGTTGATTGGTAATTCAGGGATGTTTTCGTTATTGCTGAGCAGTGCTTGCACAGAGTCAAGGCCTTTTCTGCTCCTCACCCCACCCCACCAGTGAGGAGGCTGGGGGTGCACGAGAAGCTGGGAGGGGACACAGCCGGGACAGCTGACCCCAGCTGACCAAAGGGATATTCCAGACCATAGGACGTCATGCTCAGCCTATAAAGCTGGGGGAAGAAGAAGGAAAGGGAGGACATTTGGAGTGACGGCGTTTGTCTTCCCAAGTCACCATTAGGCGTGATGGAGCCCTGCCTTCCTGGAGATGGCTGAACACCTGCCTGCCGATGGGGAGTGGGGAATGAATTCCTTGTTTTGTTTTGCTTGTGGGCATGGCTTTTGCTTTACCTATTGAACTGTCTTTATCTCAACCCACCAGTTTTCTCACTTTTACTCTTCTGATTCTCTCCCCCATCCCGACATGGGAGGAGTGAGCGAGCGGCTGTGTGGGTTAAACCATGACAGAAAGGGAGAATTAAACTTTACAGGCAATATGTGGACTGTGCTTATCATATTGAAGCACAATCCTGGTACATCCCACCAGTTAAGAAATCCTTGAGGAAGGGCAGAAGGGAGCTGGCCTGGTTAAGCAGCAGGAGAAGGAGGTTATCAGAAGGTGTCTTTCAAATAGCTGAAGACAAAAATAGGAAAGACTTCATAACCTCTGCCAGGTTAAACATAAACCATACTAAATATGCCAAAAAGGAGTTGAAGGAACAACTAGCTGAAATCAGAAGAATAAGCCATAAATAGTAAGAACATCTTCAAATATATGAGGGTCTGCCACAAAGACTGGAGGGCCAATAAGTATCAGGAGTGAAGGGAGTACTCAGAAAGGAGAAGAGCAGGAAAGATCATGTATTTACTTTTTCTAATTTGTGATGCCTGTGAGAAATGGGGAAGATTTCTGCAACATCCTATACCTGATACAGGGAAACCCACATCATTGCATACTTGAGGACTGAAGGTCATGTCTGTATATAAAATTTTGGGGAACTATAGACCAGTAAGGAAAGGGTGATAAATGACAGACAAACATCAGCATAGAAAATGTTAAGTGATACACATGGGGTGAAATAATCTTATCTTCACATGTAAATAATGGGCTTGGAGATGACCATGACCACTTGGAGGGAACTCTGTGATGGACAGCCCATCCCAGCGACAGCTCAACGCACAACAGAGCTGCAGAAACCAAGGTGAATGTCAGGAATTGTTAGGGAAGGAGAAGAGAACAGAAAGGTGGCTGTCATGTCCCTACGTAAACCCATGCCTTACTCACCCTTTGCATACTGTATGCCCTTCTGGTCTCCTCGTCTCAGAAAGGAAATAGTTTAATTGGGAAAGGTTCAGAGAAGGTCATTGCATGTGATGAGCTGATGGGTCTGTCTGAGGAACTGGTCTGTGAACTGGGACTTTCCAGCCTGGACCAAAGAGAAGCTGGGGAGGATCAACTCATCACAATTTTTAAATATAAGACCTAGGGAGCTTCAAACACAGCTCATATGAGCCAGGTTCAGAAGAAACTAAGGTGTGGGTTTTTTCCCCACAACAAAGTTTGGATCCGTACAGCAGTGACACCAATGATGCTATGGATGATTAAATTTTTCATGGATTGAAGTGGTGACTGTAAAAGCTTATGGGAGAGAAACCCACTGAGGCTTGCCAAGGATGTAATGGTGGAGGAAATGGGATTTACAGCTTCATTACTCGTACTGGCATAAGGCAGAGCAGTCCAGACTGATGACTGCTGCAGGGTAACAGGCTTTTACAAACCTTCCAAACAGATGCTTTATTCTTTCCTAACACTGGCAAGACAACCAAAATAAAACCATCCAAAATGAGAAGCTTGAAGAAATTCCAGCAATTTTTATTGATTTCAGCTTTTCCAATGAAGCAAATACATACAGTACAGCCAAAACAAAACTCTGATACATTATTCTCACATACCTATATCTTACAGAATACACTGTATAGCTATGGACTGGTAGGCTAAGTTGATCTCAAACTGGTGTGTGGTCAGAGAGGAATAAAACTGCCTACTGCCTTCTACTCGTCCATGAGGCTTCTGAAATGCTGGGGTGGGTTGGATTGTACATACACAAAACAAACAAAGCATTTATGAGAAAATAGACCAAAAAGCTCTGCTAAGCCCAGGACAAACAAGTATGGTATTTATTTACATGGTTGTGTGTCCTGTGCACAAATCAGGCCCCAACTGCTCTTATTTCTGCTGCCGACAGAGCTAACAGTGCTACTAGCTACGGTCCTTCCCTCCTCGGTAACTCTCCATCACTACGACCCAGGGCATGTGCTACGTGCTGTAGACCTGCCCTTGTCCCTATCATTGGGCGTATGCCCTACCTTGGCTTTTAAAGAACCAAGAAACAGGAAAGCAGCTCATCAAAGAGGATGTCACAGTTAAAAACATGCCTTTAAGAAATAATACCTCCCTAGAATGAAAAAAAATTGTATTGGAGGTGAAAACAGCATCCATTTATGATGGAGGAAACCTCACCGAGCTCCCGAAACTGCTGGTTATGAGCAACACCAGTTACTCCGATAAGTCTGATTTTCCTTTCTCTTCTCATAATTGGGCATCAGTGTCACTTTACTGACTTGGGTGGAGTCTGTAGTCCAGATTTTAAAAAGAGAGACTGAGAGGAAAATAGAGTTGAGTATCAGAGAATTTCCTGGGGAAGAAATAGCTGCAAAATAGCCCTGGGATGGCAGCGTGGTTACAATTCACACAGCCCACTGCTCTCTCGAGTTAGCTATGTTTTGAGGTATGAAAGCAGTAACATACAGCATCATAAAAAAAATTAGATTGGAAGGAACCTCTCTGGTCTGCCCAGCTCAAAACAGGGATTACGTCAAAGCCAGATGAGATTGCTTAGGGCTGTACCCAGTCATGTTTTGAAGATCTCTGAGGATGGAGACAGATTTTATTTTTATCATTTTATTAGCTTTGGAAGAACAACTTTGCTGTACTTAATAAAATTTATGTGAATGATGTATCTGTCTCTTTGAGTCTAATACTTACTAATGAAATCTCCAGTACTTGTAAATTTAATTGTGAAATGATGATCATGTAGCTACAGCTCTTTGTGCCTGTACAGTGATTCAGTAAACTGCATTGCCGGTGAAAGCAGCAGCAGTGTTTTAAAATAAAGTCTAAATAACAGCCAATTAGAATGAATTTCCTCAATATTCCATCATTACATTTTGTAGTTAGGTTTCCCCAATTAATTTTACAGAGAAAAACATTAGCTCCCAGGACTTCTGTTGAACATGTAATTACAGGAACAAATCTGAATGCAAAATTGCACGCAACATACTTTTACACCAAAACTGTAACAATCCTGCCTGTGGATGCTGCAACCCTTTTGGACATCCATAGTCTTGGGTCCTGCCGAAAACATTTTGAACTGTGCATCTGAGAATATACATCCAGCTAGGGAACAGCTGGCAGGTATGGCAAGGGCATGCCCATGGGCTGGGGCTCCTTTGCTGCTGTTTAAATGCTCCTGAAACTGTCCTACCGGATTCTCCTGGTTCTAGCTCTCCACTTCAAAGGTGCTTTTTTTCTCTCTCATTTGGCTGGGAGCTCGGTGCAGAAAGCTCTCGACTGAACGTGGGTGAAGGCAAGCAAATAGTTGCTGCTCATTAAAGTGCACAAGATTAAGCCACCCTTTGTAGTCCAAGAGAAAAACCAGCTGGAAAATGATCTCCCTCTGTGGACACGTGCTGCCTATGGTCTAAACGGGGGACAAACAAGTGCCACCACGTTTCTTAGCTCTAGAGCTGTGTCAGAGCAAATCTGAACTTCATGGACGGTTCTTTAGCGGGCACGAATCACCCCATTTCTGTGAAGTGAATGGAGACATTCTGATTTCCACCAATTTAGGAGTCTGACACTTGCAAAAAATGAGACTGTTTTTCCCTTTCCAGGCTCATCATTCATCCTTCCTAAGCACCTCCTGCACCCCTGATATTTGCAAAACAGGGTCCTGTGCCCCTGCACTGTTTAAAGAAGCAATAACCGTGTGTGTGGGACAGCCAGCAAATGCATCCTCAGTTGGTCCTTTCCCTGTGGATCTGAGCTGCGTACCCTCCGGGGACAGGTAGAGGATATTTTTCTTCTGGAGAGAGGAAGATCAGCCTCTTTCATCACACGGTTACTGTCATAAGAAGTGGGTTGCCCTAAAATGAGCTCAGCAGTCCCCTATCACAGCCTTAGCATCACAGGATGATTCATGTAATTAAAGATCCCGAGAAATAAAATATTTCCAAACCTGACTTCACACAAGTGCTTACATTCCTTTGCGTATTAATACTATTTCTTTACATTGATCAATAAAAACAAAATGTGATTAAAAAGGCCACATCCCTCACTTTTTTCAGTCCTGTGTGGCAGTCGGTGATCCCAGGGGAAAAACACTTTGCCTGTCTCCAGCTCAGCTTCTCAAATGCCACATTTGTCCAGGTACAGTCACGAGATTGAGTTGTTCTGGTGCTCAAAATGGTTCGGGACCTGGTAATATTCATGTTCTGCAGATGTGTTGCAGTTGTCCCCTCACATATAGCTTCAGAGAAGGGTTACTGAGACCCGGGAGAGAGTTTGCAGACGTCAATTTGCTTCTTGAGATAAAGAGTTCACGTGACAGGAAAGAAAATACTAATAACTATAAGAGCTCATTGGAGAAAAATTCATAAGCAGAAAAGAAGCCCGTGTTTATAAATGTTAGGAATAACGAGCCTTTGTAAAGAAGAGTATCGTTGTGTGTATCTGTTTATAACCGCCATATGCAATGGGGGGACTCAACCTAAAATTGGCAATTTTTATACTCATGGGTAAAAATAGGTTGTGACCAGTTTTTAGTGTGGCAGTATTTGGTGCGTGGATCAGGTAGAATTGGACAAAACTCTGCAAGGGGGTTAAACTGCACAACTCACACCGACTTTCGGTGGAAGACAGGGGACTAAGCCTGTAGGAAGATCCTACTCACCACGTGTGCGCATGTATGTTGCCTGCATGCACACATACACAGCGACACGTACGTAGTTACACAGACACACTCTTTGCAAAAAAAAAATAATTATTGACATCAAGAAAGTATAACCTCAATAAAAGTCCCTTCTCCCCCTAAAAAGAAGAAAATGCTTAAAAATACCAGTATCATCCACATGAAATCCATATGTTTAGTTTGCTTTACAGTTGAGTTAAACTCAGAAACACTCTACATCTTTAACATCCTAAGTAATTGTGAAAGGGTTGTCTTCCTGGACATGAACCAATTCCAAATTCTGAAATGGAGAAAAACAAAGAAAAACCAAAACCCCAGGCAATTAAAGCATTCAAGAAATCTTTTCATTACATTCAAAACCAACTTTTAATCTTTTTTCTTGGCCTGTACCCAGTTTCTGTACCGCCCATAGCTTTTCACCCTAGACTTCCATGCTCCTCTGAGTCTCAGTGGAAACATCCCAACAGAGCAAGAAGTGAAATCCATACCTGGGCAGAGGAAAGAAATGGGCTTTTGCACCATTTTCTCTTACATCAGGACTGTGCTTAGTTTGATCGCAAATAGCATGTTGGGGAAGGGAGCAAATAATTCATTCTGTATAATCTCAATCCCCATCATAGAGACATGTGATATTTGAAAAGTGTTTAAAGCTTTTCCCTTCAGTGGGAATTAAGAATCAAAAGTACCTTACAGATTCAATCCTCATTTCACACTGAATAAAAAACCATAACGATGCCCTGAAAATTCTGCCCATGATATCTCTAACCTGGTTTCTCTGTTGGGATTTTTCAGATGACAGCATGTAGTTCCAAATTTTGACATGAGGCTTACAAGTGGATTATTAAGTGCTCAAAAAATCCCTAAGGGCGATGGTTAATGCCATAGCGTGTGCTGGAATTAATTGCATGTTACTGACACTATCTGGATAACATTATTCAAAATTCAGGAATGAAAGTACTGTCAGAGAGATTCCTGTGAAAAACCCCACCTGAGAGGATCTGGCAAAATGCAATTAATCAGTTATTGCTTGGCAAAGTAAGTAAGAAAGACACATGAGGTGTAGTCAAGTCCAGCAGCTTTGTCTGTCCTCTGGCATCTGCGCTGAGCATGTCTAAAATGCACAGCTGCCTAGCGTGGGCAACATCTGCTCCAAACCCGGGAACCGCACGACTTCTGACCTTTCATCAGAACAAATGCTTTGCAGTTTGGGCTGATAAGGTTTGTGATGAAAATCTCACAAACCCACTTTAGGGGAGATTAAAAATAGCAAAAAGCTCATGGGGTTCACGTGCCGCTCCTTTGCCCCCAAAACCACCCCTGCCCCATGCACGAGGGCCCCGTTCTCACCTGCAGCCTGAACGTGCATGGAGAGGCTCCTAAAATCTGGAGGACAGGGTCCTGAAGGTCGTTCCAGCTAAAGATCCCATCATGTTCTTATCAAATCCTTGCTGAAAAAGCAGACGTATATGAAGTGCAGTGAGTGCATATCAATTTCAAAACTGATAGCTATCTATTGCCGTGAGAGAGAGCCTCCTGCCCCACTTCAACAGCTGTCCTCCACTTAAAAAGTGTGCTTCATTCTCAAACAACCTCCTCTGTCCTCCCTCTGTGTGCCTTCAACACATCACCCTTATTGATGGCCTTCATCTTCTTTGCATTGCTTTCCATCCGCCACGAGCTGGACTTCTCCAGCTTCACCGGAGGAAACCTTTACTTAATCATTCACTGAATATTATTTCATCTTATTCCTCATCCTGGAAAAAACAGCAAAGATATATGCATGATGCATCTATCCTTGCAGACTCCCATCCTTCTCGTCTGATGTATACCTATGCAATGAACATCTGTGTGAACACAGGAGTGACTCAGTCACATCAAAATGAGTTGGCACAGGCTCCTGAGCAGAGCCTGGCGCAAAGCTACACAAGCTCCTATGGAGAAAGTCCCTAACCGTTAATATGAGAATGATATTTAGGTACTCCCTACCTTCCTGCCCCCAGGGTACTCCCCTTTGTGGATGTTACTCCTTCTCTTTAATTTGGCCCTTTACTCTC
The DNA here is from genome assembly GCF_018139145.2 of Gymnogyps californianus. Lineage (NCBI taxonomy): Eukaryota > Metazoa > Chordata > Aves > Accipitriformes > Cathartidae > Gymnogyps > Gymnogyps californianus. The sequence goes on along the minus strand of NC_059497.1, from coordinate 6,500,354 downwards.
TGCAGGTGCTGCTGCTGTTGAGTTGGAAAAACCCAGCTGGTTCAAAGAAAGCCACTGGGAGCTGGAAGCTGGCTCAGCGCCCCGTCGGGCTCTGCACTTTCACAGTTTCTGTTGCAGGGAGCAAAACAAATCCTAAATACTCCTCTTCTTGGTTTAAAAGATTACCCTGACTGTAAGGGTGATGTAACCACAGGGTAGGGTTATGGACACAAAAGAAAATGGGGGGAAAGAGAGGAGGAACCTTGCCAGGGATCTGTTGGGACACGCTGATCCTACACGATGGACTGTAGTGAAGGGAATCTCCCAAGCTAGTGCGAAACGTCCAGGTCTGTTCCCAGCACAGAGCAATGCTGTGCACACAGGACAGCATCGACTCCAGGAGCATCATGGAAAAGCCCACCTAAGCTAGCATCATCCCCAGGGTGCAAGCTGCCCGACACAGACACCCCGCCGTCCACTTAGTCCCTAAAGTCATTCCTGGCAGCTGCGGTTGCGACTCGCTGCCTCTTGCTCAGATCTTAGGCGGGTGCCCATGTGCTGAGAGCATCGTGGTCCTCCCAGCGCCCCGGGCTCCTCCCAGCCACTGCCCGTACTCGCTGCTGAATCATGGCCTTCGCAAACTCACCGACTTCAGCGAGTGAGTCAAGACCAGGGTTGTTCTTGTCAGCCGAAAAGCAGAAGCGTTTTCCTTACCTGCTTGAGGACACTCTGGAGCTCCCTGTTCGACCAAAGATCTGTCAGGAGGAGGCGAGCAGCTTCGGCCGCTTTTGGACAGGAGCTGGGAAGATGAAAGCAACCCCGGTGAATTATGGCAGGTCGCAGAGCAGCAACCCACATGCGTTACCGACAGCCTTTAAATAAGCCCATCTCCAGCTGGGAGGCTGGCTAGACTTGACAGAAGACTGTCAATAAAACCTTCCTTGCTCTCTCAGCAATGTTACGTGACAACAACCTCGGGGACCAGAACAGGACAAATGAAAAAGAGGGGAGGAGTTGAGTGGAAAAATGAGCATTAAACTGAGCTGAAGGAGTGTTTCTGGAGTGTGAAATTTGGGAGCGTGAAAGAGAAGGGAAATAGTGCCAATCCTTCCCTGGAGTCTGTAGGGACAGCGTGGGTGAATCTCTTGGGAGGGCAGCAGAGGAACGGGCTCCGTGCTGCCTGGTGAGGACGAAGGAGAGGGGAGCATTTGTAATAACAACATCTGCAACCATAAGTCCTTACTCAGCACAAGTTAATAGATACTTGCTCACGTAACAGCTCCGAAACCATGAGTCATAGCAGTACCTTTTATAATTTTGGAACATTTCATAGGACAACCTAGATATAAACCTCCTTGCTGGTTCTTATCACTGCTCCTGATCTTCTGGACCTCCTCCTGTCTGTGGGAGACTCCTGATCTGGGTTCAGTGCAACAGCCCCAGCCTGTCTCAGCCAGGGTGATGGAGAGGTACGAGACCAGACTCGGGACCCTCCCTGGATGATACAGCTTCACAAAACATTGTGTCCTCAAAACAGTCCTCATCAGACTATGAGAAATGGGACTGACAGTGGTCATCAGGAACCTGGGACCTGCAAGCACCGTACTCTGAGTGTGAAGGGGCAGGAATGTAACCGCATTCAGTAAATTTGGGGGTATTTCTCTAACATACACAGCAGTTGTTATCAAAGAAATTAGCAAGTTTAACTTGGTCATAAACTCCAAAGGGATTGTGCAGCTCATACATGTTGGTATTGTGTGGAGGACTGGGGGAGCTGCAGACAATCAGCAATTCTTGAGCAATATTTTGGGACAGAAGAACTAGGTTTTATTGCAAAATCACTTTGCTGGTTATAACCATCCTATGCCCTGTCACCAGAATGACTATGTTTAAAAAAAATTTTGTGGCTGAAATATTGTTTGTGGCTGAAAAGCCATTAGAAAACAGTAAACCCAAAGGTATCTATGATTAGATGGTCAGTGCATGTCCTGGACACTTTTTCAAGGCTATGTTGTTTCATGTCGTTTCTCTCTTTCTAAGCTAGAGTAATTTTCTTTTTTTTTATTATTTGCTTCTAATGATGCCCAATAGATACTTTTTGCCATTATGTCTTTCAGAGAACACCTCAAAAGATTTTCTCTTTTCAAACCAAAATTACCAGCATCTGGTATCTCAGCTATTTACAAATTCAGACAAAAGAATTTCTCCACTCTTAATTTGAAGGATTGATACTGACTCTGTTTCATACAGCATCTACTGCTACTATTTAGGTATAAAAAAATTAAGCATGAACTGATGGAGCTGTGATGACAACTTCAATATGTAAAGTAGCATACCCTAAACAAAAGTGCTGGGAATAGTGTGTGCCTATAGCAGTGTATAACATGGAGCAGAATGTCAAGGACAGCTGATTTGGGGAAAAATTTTCTTAAAAACAAGTTGCCTGAAAATCAAAGTTGATTTTAAGCACAGTCTATTTTTTACAAACAGAATTATTCGTAAAAATTTGTGGAAAGACAACAAGGAAGGTGTCCACTGGTGGCAGTGGCAGCAGTCATCCAGAAAACTATTGACTCAACAAAACACAAACAAGAACCTAATCAGAAGGAGGTGGTGGGGCAGGGGGGGAAGCATGAGGGCAGCAAAAAACCCAGGATTTTGTACATGCATATCAAATAATGGGGGAAAATAATGTTTCCTCAAAGGACAAAAATATCTAGAACCTTATGTATGTCATAGGACATGCCACGGAATTCCTGGAAAAAGGATTTCTTCAGGATGTCATAAGTTGGTATCAAGGTGCAATCTTTGGAAGAAATGGGAAATTGGAAATGTGTGGATGAGAAGAACTCTCTTCCACAGAAAAGAATCAAGGAAAGACCTGAGTTTCTTGAAAGACGAATTTTGGTAAAATGTTATGGTAGAATTAAACTGCAAAATTAAATTGTACAATAGAAAAGGTGTGAAAAGTGAATGAACAAAGAGAAACTGAAACAGATCAGTGATAAAGGGATTGTGAGATGAACTGCAAACCTGATGCTCTAAAGTACAGAAAGAGATTTTGGAGAAAAGCTTTTAGTGCAGCCAGTAGAATTATTGAGAAAAATGATAATTTTATTAGTGAAATAATGTCACTTGAAAATGAGCAGGAGAATATTTTTCAGACAGTTGGAGAAGAAAGATGAAAAGGACATCAGACATCACAATAAATCAGTAACAGTAGCTTGATTTTCAGAAATACCAACAAATAAAGAAGGTAATAGTCAATATTTGGGCAACTTGGATCAAAAATAACAAAGAGTGAACGAACACCATCATCACTATGAAGCCCATGTCATAGATGAGGATCTATGCAGGAGACAGAGACAATTATTTAATTGGGATGCTCCAGGAAGGAGAAGAAACCGCAGCTATCAGATAAACGGCTGAACCGTTTATGCCTTTCACTCAGAATACAGCTACAAAAACATCAAGAAAAAGAAACCTCAGCTTTGAGGAGCACTGGTTGGCATTTGAGAAGAACATGGGAAAGGAAAAGATCCATGACTTGTCTGTAACCTGGAAGCTCTGTCTAAAATATGAATACAAGATTGTTTGAGCATGTTAGACTAATGACTTACAGCTTCAAATGCAATGAGACCAGTTCAGGAATTTGTTGGGTGGCAGAAGAAACGTGTGCCAGGGAGGCACTATGCAGATACACCAACCAAATCTACACCAATGCTGGAGGTAAGGGAAGTGTGTCCACAGGGAAACTGAGGCAGATTAACAAAGAAAACTCTGCAAAATACTAACAAGGTGCAACATGGCATGGTGTTCTCCATGGTGATTTGGTCACCACTGAGACCTCCTCTGTTCTCTATTTCTGCTGGCTGTGGTGCTGGGAAGGAGGAGGTTGATAGCATGGGACTCATCACATTCAGCATCAGTGTGGGGAGCATAGGGTCTGCATCCAGCCCAGGCAACAGCCCCCAGTAGAGGTGTTGGATCTGGTTATTACCATCAGGGAGTGGGTGAGGCTTTTTCTAATGTTGGACTGGACAAATCCCACCCTAAAATTTCTTGTTGATCTTCACAGGCTACACACGAAAGTGGGAAAAGTTAGCTAACTTGTGAACTTGCAAGTGTCCAGTTCACTAGAGGGGAGATCTCTTTCACATCTGCTCTATGGGAACAGTCTGAAATGATACGGCTTGAATAAGTAAGATTAGTCCTGGGTGTAAATTGTTGTCATTTTTTCATAAGAATTGAGCAGCATAAAAATCTTTGGGGACAGAAATGAATAATGGAGGAAAAGGAACAATTCATGTTTTGGACGTCATAAGAACTGGGGAGTTTCTCAGAAGGAATTTGTGATATAGACAGGAGGAACACACTGAAGACATCTCCAGAGTTTAGTAACTCCTCGCAGTTTAGTGACTCATTGCAAACAAAGCTCATCACACAAAGCAGTCAAGACAATTAAGGTAAGCACAACCCCAGTTGTGCAACACTTTGCTCAAGTAGTAAATTAGCTGACGACCAGTCTGAGGGATCCAAAGTGGGACTTCAGGCAAAAGTAAATACCATTAAAAACAACGAAGACTTAGAAGAGGGCTGGGTTTCATGTTAATTGGGCTTGTTGTAGAGTGGAAGCATACAAAAGCAGCAAACTGACCGATGTTCATTGGCTGAGGTCCAAACTAAACAAGGAGGCGACTTCTAATGACTGAGAGTCTCTCTGCTGCCATGAAACAAGTGGTAGATTGTAAGTGGTTTATCAAAGGATGATGGAGAAGGCGTGTGAATGTCTTTTCACAACAGAAAACAATAGGTTACTTGTATAAGGTATTTTAAAACAAAGACAGATGGTAGAAGAGATGAAAGTCTAGGAAGGAGAATATACGGTCAAAGATCATGTAAATTTAACACCAGTTTGGCCAGAAATGAACATGTAGCTTGGCAAGGGTTGACAAACTTTTGCACAGGGCTGTAGTAGGGAGTATGGATAACAAGCAGGACAGAATTACTGCCACCAAAACTGAAACCAAGTCCTAGAAGAAAAAGTAGTAAAATGTTGATATTGCTCAGTTGTAAAATATATGTGAGTAGACCATGGGACGTACTTATAATAACACATATATATATGTGTCATCACAGCTGCATCTTTGCCACTTGAGGTGGATGTTTCAACAGAAAGATGAAAAAATCTGAACATTAAAGCTCAGCATATATCAGCGGTGCTTGAATCTCAGACCCGACCTTCATGATAAGGTTTGCAGGAAGCTGTGAGTGGGAAGCCCAGGGGCTGGCAAGTCAGGCTGTGTACTAACATCCTCTGTTTTGAGAACTGGAATTTTTAAAAGGGTTTAAGACATTGGTGCTTCGGTTCTTTTTAGAATTTCTTAAAATTCAACCAGCAAATTTCCTGAGGCCCCTTTACAAATCCCACCCTGGATGGCTCATGCCTGTTTCCAAGAAACCAGCGCTGTGGATTTCTGTCTACCAACCTGCTTGAATTTTTTTGGCTCTCAATTTATAAGCATAGGGAAAGAATAGTGCTTTACTATGGCTTTGAAGGGTGCTGGGAAGGCTCTGGGGTTAATCTGGCTTTGCACAGAGTGTATGGGCTCAAAAATGTCTGCGCATGACCCTCTCCATGCCTTCTGCCCCAAACTCACCCATTTCGGCACAGGCTTACTACATTATTTAGCATGTTGCTTGTCAAGTAAGACTTTCCCAGGTGTGGGTTGGACATGATGAGGTTCCTCAGAGTGTAACAAGCTGATGTCATGATCTCGCCATAGCTGTTGGTATTTCCAGACTGGAATGACAGGAGACGTGATACATCTGGGAGCACCTGGTGAGCTAAAGAGGTGGAATGTTCCAATCAACATTTAAATAAAACCTAGCATAAGTGAATGATACTATTTGTGTTAGCAGTATTCAATGCAAGAACGCAGTGTTATCTCTGGAAGGAGGCACATAATGTTGGACAGTAATGGCATAATAGTCATCACTTGATTTTCAGAGACAAAATGAGTGCTGTAGGCCTCTGGAAGGGCAATGATATTTGTCATGGGTAGTCAAGTCCAACTCAGTTCCCAAAATACTATCATCTCATGATCCTGCAGATTTGTCATTGTCTATAAAGCACACCACATGCTTGTAGAGACTTTGAGATAGCACACATTTTGTTAATTAAGCCTGCAGATATCACCTGTAATTGTCCTTTTGGCCAGAAGAAATGACACTGCTTTGCCCAATTTCGGAGCTTGACTAAGTCCTATTATGGGGTTTACAAAGCGAAATGGGCAGATATTAGAGAGTTAGAAACTAGACATTGTTCTGGAATCCACTGTGGTGGAAATTACTTACCCATGGTTTTGTGGAGAACAGGATGCCGGGACATGTTGCTCAGCAAAGAAGCCCCAGACCGGACAACTTCAGAGCTGTTGGACTGGAGGAGCCGTGCTATACGAGGCAAACCCTTTTCCTTCAAACCAATCAATTGGCTCATTGCGTTGGACATCTAGGAGACAGAACAGAGATGTCTCATGACTTCTAATGCCAGAAGGACACAACTGGAATGATGGATGGGGCCAGACAAACATGACTACACTATAAAATAAGCATCTGTATAGTACCTTCTTCTACTACCATAATCCCACTTCCTTTGTCATTTACCCCTCTTCTCCACAGACATTTGCAAAGTCAGTCTCTGATCTCCTGTGATACAACTGGTACTTCTGTCCTCTTTCTGGAGCCTGAGTGGGTACAGTTGCTTACTCAACTGATATTCCCAAAAGCTGGAGGTTTTACCTTCATGTCCACATTGCCCTTGCCCTTCACAACGCCCTTGCAGCTCCCTGCCATGCCACAAGTAATAGACAGCGATGGAATAGGAACAGCTAATGGATACCTTTAAAAAATCTGAAGACCAAAAATACTCATCTTGGATTCTGATCTTGTGTTTGCTTATGTAAATCTAGAAGATCGCAGGACATAGCCAATGCAGATGAGTGTTCATGGATGTTGAAGCCCATACCCTTAATAAATTGCCCTCTTATTGACAGAGTTTAAACTGAACTCCTCAGCTACTGCCCCACCAGAAAGGCTGCTGGAGATTGTTGCACCACCAGTGACACATGTCCATCAACAGTGACATGGGAATGGAGGGAACGGGCTGGAAGGCAACCCTCTTCCAGTGGGATGAGACCCAATTTCTCTCCCATGCTCCAGGAAGCACATGTGCCACATTACAGATTCAAACCAGCAGGTCTGGGATGTGTAAAGTGGATTCTGAGAAGAGATTCGGAGCTCTATAAGCTAAAGGATTATAGTAAGCTTTGTAAGCTTGTCCCCAGTTTCCCTTTCCTTCAGGTGACAGCAAACCCAGCAACCCACCCCAACTCCAGCTCTGAGCTGGAGTAAGACCCTTGAAAGGAGAAGCCACTTCTGCACATCCAGGGAAATTCCAACCATTCCGTTCCAGAAGGCTGAAATAAATTTCTTCAACGCTGTCAGAGCTGGATTTTGTTTGTTTGTTTTCTTCCCCCCTGCCCAAAAGACATTCTTGTGTAATGATGTTGATTGCTGAAAGGCTTTTCATTTCCGTGGAACACATAGCTCCAGCCCCATTTCTCTGATCAGCTCTACCCATACTATGACAGCCTCTCTCCGCCTTGTTGTTAGTGCCACTGCTTAGTTAAACTGCAAAAAAAAAAAGTTCCCAAAGTATTTCACATTGAAAGACTTGTAACAAAAGCTCCCAGAAGATCAGAGCTGGCAGGTTAATGCTGTCCTAGCAGCGAAGGCTCCTTTCGTGAGTCACTCCGTGTTTCTGGGTGGAACGCTTCGCACATGTGACACGCCTCTCCTACGTATGAAATAATTATCTCTTTATCTCCCTAGCCATCTTATTTAAATTGGAATTGATGAAGTTCGACACAAACAGACAAGTCGAGGTTTGTCCATGTGAACGCAGCCTGTGAGGACATGCCCACAGTAGTGATATTGGGCACAGCAGAGCTGCTGTCATGACGTGTCCCTCGCCGTGCCCTAGCTCCTGCAATACCCATGGCATCACGCAGCCCGTGTCACCTCCGTGCTGTCATACCTACGGGTTAGGACATCTGTCAGAGCTCTTCTACAAGCAGCTGTGATGTGAGGACAAGCCACAATCCACAGCACAACCCACCCTGTTATTAGAGCCACCTCCCACTTAAAAAACACACACAGGCGGTGGCGCATGCACAACCTTTCTCTCTCCTTTAATGACATCTGTCCACATGTGCACATCTGGGCACATCCTCACTGATGTCCTGGGGGGAGGGTGCCAATACCAGTAGATGCTGGTAGTATGACCAACAGATTGGGGAAATCTGGAAACCCAGTGTATGGATCTGGGATAGACCCTTGGGGTACTGATTACAGCCCCCCATAAGACCCTATTTTTGGCAATAATAAATACCTCAGCTGGAGCATCCACTGTGGAAAGACTTGCAATAGTGCCCTGAGGTTTAAGGAGGACATTTTCCTTTCTGATTACTGTAAAGTACTGACATGTTTGGCTGCACACGTGCGGAGGAGAGAGGAGCGCTTACCAGCCCTCGGCTCGCAGTGAGGTTCTGCAGAGCTCCAGCACAAGCTTCCAGGGTGGCATCCTTCTTGCTCTGATCCATCAGGGACAGGTAGGTGCGGATGGCATCAGAGTGGTAGAGCCAGCTCGGTCCTTTGGGTTTAAAATCCTCCTCAGGAAGGGGGACACCGTACTCATCGTTCTACAAAGAGATGAGAAACTGGAAGCTCAGATCCTGCTCTTTGCTTGCAGCCCCTGCCTGGGGCTGAATATCACATTTCCAAGCCCTCTGCGGCACATCTTACCTCCATTTTACCACTCCTGCTGTTGAAACAGCCTGTGAGAGTTTTGTCCATATAAACGCTCCGGGCCATGTGGTTGAGCTGGGTGTATTTGTTGGGAACTTCGGCATCCAGGCGGTAGGAGAGGTTGTGCAGGATGCAGATGCAATTCTCCACAGACTGAAATCACCCCCAGAATAAAAATGCAAGCATCACATAAGGCAGAAAAATATGGAGCAGCACCTGCTATAGCTACAGAGAGGACATACACTGTGCCATAATTAGCTTTTTTAGCAGTTGTACTACATGAGCTCCTGACCCTGCTTAAGGTAGCAATGGATGGGAAGGAAGAAGGAGGTAGAGCAGACATGAATGAAGGCCCTGTAGCCCAAATGCTGTATTGTGGATCTCAGTGAGCTGCCTGACTCAGTGAACCTTGTTAGGTCCCACTGCCACAGACAAGTTGATAAACAGGAAAAGAGAGTGCCGTTGTATCAAACTGCCCACCATGAAATGCCAAATCTTGAAAGTCTTCCTGTTGCCATAGTCAACTTTCAATGACTTTATTCAAGTCACAACTACAGATTAGGGGACACTTTTTACCAAGAACAGGCTTTTAAGCCTCCTTTACCTGGATGTCAGAGTGCCTAATGTAAAGAGCAAGGGAGTATTTTCACTAGATACCTGTAACCAACACCAAAACACGCAGTTACATTTCCAAAGAGCTGTGTTCAGTATGTGCTGCTGAAACTGGTCTTCTTGCAAAAGCTGTCCCCAAAAGAGGATTTGCTCAATCCCGAGCTCATTTGAAATAATTTTGGTACTTTGCTGGGCATTGAGGACTTTAGGGTGTCTGGCTAGTATCACAGGTGTTGAACGCCTGAAAATGTGGCTATAAACACTATTTTGTCCAAGGTAACTGCCGTTGATACATAGCAATCAGAGTCACAGTCAGGGGACTGGCAGAAAGATGCCAGCTCCTGGCTTCTTGCTGCATGTGATGCCAATCTGGGGCTTATATACTTGAGTCCTGCTGGATGAAGAGATGTGATGGTGGGAAGAGCAAGAGATGGAGGTTAAGATGCTGGAAGGATCCCAAGGTGGCAGGGAAAGGGAGGAAAGCATATTGGGGGCTCAGGAGCCAAAATATTTTGCTGTGTCTCTGTGTTTGGTAAAGGGAAATTGTAAAACCCACCTGTACTTCAGGCCAAGAGCACAGAGGACTTGCAATCCTACAACAGATCGCACTGCGATTTGGAAGGACAAGAGCAGCCGCAAACACAGCCTCTTGTGTTTGTTTGAAAGGGATTTTGAGATATTCCCAAAGTTGCAGTTATTAGCTACAGGGCTGAACTCTAGCAAGCAGCTCAGGGTGAGCATCTGGTACCTTATCATCAGGTCGGTTAGAAGCCACGCAGTTCTGGGCATAAGTCATGACTGAATCGATCAAGCCAGGGTAATTCCTCATGGTCTGGCGCCCCATGTCTGCAGAACTCAAGTTTCTGAAGAAAGCCATTGCAGAGCATGTCAGGAGAGAAGGAGGAGAGAGGATTAGTTGGGTTCACTTACTTGTCTCTATGGACTCTGTTCTGGCTATGGCTGTAATTGAATTTAAGGATATTTTTGCAGATTCAGCAAGGCTGTTGTACTGCTCTCATTTTGGAGGCCTTCTGTAGGACTGCACTGGTGCATAGCTCTCTTGTTGCTCTTTAGGATTGATTTTATCTAGGAAAATGTCCTGTTAAGGAGCTCTGCATAGAAGACATCCTCCCAGTGAGAGTAACTATCAGCAATATTTTGCCTTAGAGGCTATGCACGTGACTTTACACAGACTCATTGCCTCCTTGGAGATGTTTCCAAAGAGAAGACTGAATAAAGACCATCTGCGATTATTGTGAAAATCGGGAAGGTGCATATGGTTGTAAGCATGGAGCTATGCAGGGTCAACAGCAATGTTTGTGTGGGAAACGGGAGCAGAGATGCTGAAGAGCAGCAATCGCTCTGACCAGAGGGATTGACCAGTTTGTAATGTTGTGTTGTATTCCTGAGCACTGATTGCTGCCAGGACAGGGGAGTTTTTCCAGTAACAGGAAATGTTTTTTGTTGTTTTGTTGGGTTTTTTTCTTCCCTGTTTTATTGCCTTGTAGCTTGCAAATGAAAAACAAAGAGAGGTTGGCAGTCGTTGTGAGATATTCACTCCAGGCATTCCAGAACTGGATTTGATGTTCACTGTGATTTGCAGCCTCCTCATTAACATGAATTCATCTGCAATCCAGAAATGCTTGAGCAGCAATGGCTCGAGCCCAGGGCAAACCCAAGGCTGTTCTCATCTCTGCGTTATGATGTGGCAGGGCACAGGGCAGTGAGTCAGAGCAATCCTGGCTCACCCCTCGGAGCAGGGGCTCCGGACCCAACCACGTTGCTTTCCTTACTCGGCTTGCTCCTCAGTTGTGCTCCCCTCAGCCTTTTGAGCTCCCTCGCTGACCTGCGTCTGGCAGTCTTCACCGGGGGTGTTGGATATTACTGCCACAGACTGTGGTAAGTCTCAGGAGACAGAGCCTGCCTTGAGTTAAACTCCACGGAGAGCTCCTTTTACAAGCTATTGTCATACCCTTTCCCTCATTTTAATGGGATATTTTGTGGCATCGGTGGGTTGAGATGGTCTTAAAAGTGGAGCACCTCATATGCAACGTACACCACACATCCCGACGTGCAACTGCACGGGAAGGTGCCTTCCAAGACACGGAAGGGAGCAGCACTCACTATCTTTCAGACACGGTTCCCAGCCACAGAAGACGATAGTATCACATCTCAAAAGGCCCCTGCTGTATTCACCCATTTCGTTTCGTAAGCAGATACAGCTCCTACTAGCTGCATGTCTGGTAAGGGTGTGGTCGGCGCTGCGCTCCCTCGGGGAGAGCTTCAGTTGATGAAAGTACCTAATTATACAGGGTATTTTTTTTTTCCCCACTTGTTCCCAGTGAGACAAGGAGCTCATATCCAAGTGGAGGAGGGTGGTAGGAGAAACAGCAAGTCAGGGCGAAGATCGTCTACAAAAGGGCTCCGGCTTTCCCGTGAAAAAAATAAACTACTCGGGGCTCAATCTGTACCTCCTGTTTTGCAGCTGACCCGCCTGATGAAATGAGCCAGGAAAAGTCCAGGGCAATGGGACTGCTCTGTACTAAAACAGTTATCAAAATCAGTGGGAAAATGCTTGTTTTCCCCACATAGAGTTCTGCCTTTTTGTCACCTAAAACCCAAACCAGTTTGTTTGCTAGCAACCAAAATTTTCTCTGGAAGCCTCACAAAAAAGCTACCAGGAAAAATATTTTTAAATATTTTACATGTAATTTTTTCTGCACCTTCTCTTAGTCAGGAAAACTTTCTCAAGGAGAATTTTTTATTACTACAATTAAGTGTGTCTTTAGCTTATTTTAAGAGGATTTAGACAGCTTCAGCTTTTGTCAACAGACACAAGCTACAGTAAGTCCCTGCTTGATGACTCACCTCAAACACCCTGTAGCATTGAAGAATACTTCTGGGTCAATAATTTCTCTTGTCCTATTGCAGCTGCCATCAGACCAACCAGAGAAAGGGATGATAACACAGTCTGTCAAGACGGGGAGGGCCTCCTGTATCAACTCTTCTTTTAATTCATCGGTGGAGGAGAGGTTCCAGAGCAGTCCTAGGAAGGAGGTGAGAGACAAGCTCAAGCAGAGGGTCACCACGCATTAGAAACTTTCTTTAGGTCAGAGTGAATTCCAGCAACAAAGTCCTTCTTCACTCCATCCCTCTTTGAACTAAGGGTGCAGAGGCTGCCCTAAACCCTAGTCTCTATCCATCCCTATGGGAGACAGGCAGGATGGGCACCAGGAGCATGGTATCATGTGGAGGTGGACATCTAAGCATCCTCCTTCCTCCCAAAATTGGTGTTTGTTGCCATTAGGTTGCAGGGGAAAGGCATCTCTCCAGGGATCTCGTAAAGGCTTGCACACAAGACCTCAGTCGCAGCTGAGGGTGACCTGCACCAACAAACTCACGTCAATCCTTCAAGAAAAGGTGAGACACCAATGAGATAACCTGCCCAACCGTATTGGGATTGCCAGCACCCTTGGTCTTCCCTGGGAATGGCACAGGGGCCAGGGATGCAGGAAGGGATGGGAATGGCAGGGTGACCACAGCTGTGGGGGGAAACCTGAGGCAGGTGCTTCCCCAATGGGCATTTGTGATGTGAGGAACCCTTATGGGACATCGAAGGGCCAGGACCTCCTCTGCCTTCCGTTTTAGGTTGCCATTTGGTGCGACAGGAGCATAAAACATTCTCTTTGTGGTATGGCAGCACCATGGCTACCGGGCCTTTGCACGCTGGAGCAACACGGACCAGAGGCAGGGAGGAGCATGGTCCTTGCTGAGGGCTGAGCAGTCTGCTGTGTACCTGTCAGTTGTTTCTGAATTTCAGTGTTCCCTGTTCTCCGTAGGAGGCTCACGCTCTCCCTTATCCCATTCTGCCGCCGGGTTTCTATCTTGTTGGTTGGATTCTTGAAGACCAAATTTCGGAGGGCTCCAGCTGCCGCCCGCTGTACGTTCTGGTTTGTGCTGCGCAGCAGCTCGACGAGCTTGGCAATTCCTCCCAGCCGATAGACCTGTACCAGGAAAGACATGCTGCCATCAGCATGGTGTGCAGAGCATTGCCGGGACAGGGACAACTAGAACTGTCATGGCAATGCAAGGAGTCAACGTGGCATACACTCAGGGGAGCTGGAAAAGCAGACCTGGCAGTAAAGGCTGGCTAGAGCTTGCAGATGGCATGTCTGGTTCAGGCCATAGGTCATGAGCACAAAGGTGCTGGCCTTGAGGTTGGAGCTTAAACTCTAGAAGTGGATGTCTATGAGTAATAGCCATGGACCAAATCCTTTGCTGATGTAAATGTGCTTGCTCCCACAAACTTTCACCTACCTCCATCAGTTTGCATCAGGTGAAAATGTTGCTCTGCCTATCTGTAGAGGCCATTTATAGCAATATAATGACATGATGTGGTAATTTATCTGCATCCTGAAATCACAGGCTGAGCTTAGAGGGATGGTCATAGTACAGTGTAAACACCCTCGAGGTCAGCCAGAAGCAGTACTGGGCCATACTCCAGCACTCAACAGGGGCAGCATCGGAAAGGGGCATGAACCCTGACCTGCAGGACACCACACAGATGCTGGAGAGGTTTGAAGGCAAATTCCTCCAGCTGAGCTCTCCATAACGATGAGAGTTCCCGCTGTAGGATGTCCTCTGTACCAGGTCTCCCAGGGACATGATCCCGCATGGAGCCCCTCCTGGCACAAACCAACCCATCGGCTGCAGATTTGCTGACAATAGAAAATGAATGAGCACCTTTTAGAAAGGAAAGAAAACAAGTGTGCGCTCGGATGACTCACATACCTGCTCTGACACATCTTTCTGGGAAGCAGTGGGACAGGCCAGTGCTCAGAGAGTGTTTTCAATGGCAACGAGGGGTGTGGCCACCCCACAATTAGCGACTGTAACATGGGCTGGGGTACCTGCACCCTGTTCAGCCACAGCACGGGCACAGAGGTACATCCCCACACTGTGCCAGCATGTCCGGCTCCACTATTGTGCCAGAAAATGGAAAGCCACCTCTATAGGGATGGCATCTTGATAAACCCATGTTTGCATGACTGCAAACACGCCAAGGTGGGGATAAACTTTTGTGACAGTCTTGCTACAGCAGATCCATCCTTGAGACTGCCTCCTTTGCTGCATGTTGGCATAAATTTAGTGATCGGAGAGTAAGAGCATAAGAAAAATAAGTTGTGCTATAAGAAGGGTTTCTGTTTGATCAAATATCTTTGTACATGATCACTAATTAACCCATTGGCTTAGATGGCTGAAAATGGCTGAAATGGCTGGAAATGGCTGAAATGTCACTGAGCAATGCACAATGAAGATCACAGTGGGGATTTAGGGCAATTTTGTGTGGCTCTGACACTGCAGCTCTGAGATAGCAAAAGATTCCTGTGGAACCGGGTGCAACTGCATCCAGAAGAGGACACTGCATCCGGATGGCTGCTTCCGTATCGCCAAAACCCGTCAATCTGTGTCACAGCAGCTTATGATGATAATATGGACACAGTCTCCTCTGCTGCCTGGTAACTATTCCCCTGTGTTAAAATCCTGACTGACTGCTGTTGAGAGAAAGTGGCCACTCATAGTTGAAAAATCTAAATTAATTCCTGAGTGTGACTAATGAGGTCTAAGGCACCATCACGAAGATCAAGGGGACCTATGGATCCTTGCTACTGAGGAAAACCAGTTTCATCCATCTCATGTGCCATCACATCCAGTGTGAAGCAGAGCTCTGAAGGAGTTTGCTCACCTCTTGCTTGGCAGACTCATCCTGGAAGCAGGTGTGCTGAAGGTAGTAAGCACCCATGGCCTGGTATTTGTCATCAGAGGAGCACAGAAGTTGTATGGCTTTCTGGATGGTCATTGTACCGCCGTCTATCTCATCACCACATATTCTGTGTTAAAGAGAAATACAGCATTGGTTGAGTGCTCAGCCAAAAGGGCTACGTCAGTACTGGGCATTATTAGGAAGGAATCAATTAGAAAATGTAAAATATTATCACGTCGCTGCATAGACCACATGGTGCACCCCTAGTGCATTTCTCTGTCTCAAAAAAAGAGATGATAAAAGTGGAAAATATACAGTGGAGGACACTAAGGCTAATAAACTATGGATCTAGTCTATCCAGAAACAAAGGAGACAGACAGAAAATAAAAGCTCAGTTGAGGTGCTGGATGTCTGATCATGTCTAAAGTGGTAGGTTTAACGAACAGAGAACCAGTATTCTCTGTTCCTCAAATAAAAGAATTAGTGGACAAGAGTGAAACCATCCGTCAGGTTATTAGGACAATCTAAAGTAGGTAGATGCTTTTCCCACAGCATGCGATCCTTTGATGTGAGATGTGGTGCAAGCAAAAATGTGAGAGCAGTTGATGGTCTTGGGAGGCTAGAGCAGATCCCTTAGGAAAGGGTGAAAGGCATGTCTGGAGTGATGGGATGGACAAATGTTGAGTTTACGAAACAGTAATAATAGCACTGAGACATCCTGCTCCCAGGGTATGTTTACATTGTTAGTCTCCAAGCTCTTCATAAAAGTTGGCCACTGTCATCATCCCCTGTTATAGGTAAAGAATGTGCCTACAGACTCCAGAGGAAGGATATGAATACCTCTGGCTTGGAGCAGGACTGAAACCTTGGGAAAAATACAAACACCTGAAGATTTGTCCACTTGTTTAGAAATATGAAGGTCCTGCTCTCATTGGTTCATACTTATTTAGCATCATCTGTGATGTTTTAACCACATAAAATTAGAAAAGGGTACAAACTTTCAGACTGATGAAGGGGCTCTGAACTGCAAAGCTTGTCTGTGTTTCTGATTATATCAGTCTAATAAAAGTTACTATCTCTTCTTAGCATCCTTGCACCTTAGGCCTGCAGCTGGCTGCAGCAGGATCTCCACTCACAGCGGCAGTGTCTGTGTTAATTTGCATCAGAGTAAATGACCAAGCAAAGTTCAGGACTGAGAAGAGTCAAAACCCAAACTCCTGTTTGGTTATTACTATTTCAGCAGTGACGGGATACAAATGGGAAACGCTTTGTTAACAGTGGATGAAATCAAAAAGTGTGGGGGCTTTGCTAGGACAACTAGGTCATCATTGTGCCTGACTGATGTTATTCCCTGTTCAGGATCCAGTTGCGACTGATGAGTTTTGCCTGGAGATCGGGGAGATCAGTTCCTGTTTGATCCACATTAATTTGTATACAAGCTCTTGCTCCATGTCATGCTAGTGAGTGACTATGTAGAGGGGCTGATCATCTTCAGACAATCCGATAGACTAACAAAACAGAGTGTTTTTTACTAAGTTCTTTAAATGAACCTATTACATTTGAAGTATTAAATATTACTACGAGGGAGTGGCTTCTTCTAGGCATGGGATATGCAGACTCATTTTGATTGTGCCAAAGAAATGTTAAGAATAAAGGTCTAGAAAGGACACCCAAGTGTGGTCACCACCGCCAGCAGCTTACAATAAGATAAACTATTTTGTCCTTAAGCATCCAAAGGTTCACCTCCACACGGCACAGGCCAGCGAATAATATCCACAATTCTATAGCAAATTTCATACAGAATATCAAAAGCCAACAGCTATGTTGTGACACTGGAAGGCGGCATGAAAGACTGTTTTGTCTCCCCTACCCTCACTGGTATAAAGTCGCACCCCATTTAAATTACTCATTTAAGCACCTGTGTAGTCAATGGGGAGAAATAGGTGCTTCCAAAGAACAACTTGCCTTTGTGTCTTAGACATTTTTCCTAAGACAGGAAGACCTGCCCTCTGGAGATACCTCTGCCTCTGTTGGTGTACAGGAATGATAGACAACAGTCTTGGATTGGACCTTAAGCATTCAATGCCTAAGGTTAGATGAACCTCATTCCACTTTTTTTTCTACACTAACAATACAACATCACTTCATCATATGATTTTTCATCAGTTTGAGCCTCTTTCAAAACTTGGCTCCAAGAAACTTCCATTACACTTGCAACAAGGAAACACAAAACTGGAAAGACAAAGTTTAAACTAGAAACTATGGAACCTCAGAAATCTTTGGTTTAGATCCAGGATGCTGTGATTTTCTCTTAGTCTTTTTCATGCTCCTGAGACACACAATAGAGCTGAGACACTGATGAATTCAGCATGAGTAGCACCAGATGGACTTCTCCTTTGAGAATTCAGACCTGAGCTGGCAGTGTGGGGAGGGAGGTGTATTAATAAAAATACGAGGTCAGTTGCCATGCAGCATATGTAATCATGGTGATTTTTTTTTTCTTTTTAATTTACCAAATTGAGAAAACCCTTAAATCAGGTGCACTTTCTATGAGAAAGAAGGATGTCCACTTGGTCCAGCTACTCAAGGAAGGCAATTTTCTACACTTCCATTCTTTAGGAGGGCCAAATCCTCCTTCAGCAGGGAAAAACTAGGCATCCAGGCCCAGTTCTGTGTGGGAAAAGATGGGGAAGGTTCCATTTCCCCTGCTGGCTCACCAACAGGAGAAGTTCACAGAGAGTGAGCAGTTGGGCTCAGTCATGCCACATGAGAAGAAGCAGTGATTTCTCCTAGCTGAGAATATAATCACCCTGGCAAAGCCCATGCTAATAGGAGATTGTTCATCAGCCAGTCAGGGATATTCCTAACCAGATCTACACTAGGAGAACAACAGCCTGCTCCAAGACAAATTCTTGGACTGTGGCCATCTCCAACCTGGGCCAATGTGCCTGGTAGGAAGAGCTCCAAAGGTGGTTGTTCTTCCACAAGAAAGAAGCAATCAGAATAGGGAGAGACCTCAATTAGAAATGATTCAACAGGAGACAAATTAGATGATCACATTCAGGTGTGGAAGGGAAACAAACGCTTCAGAGGATCAGTATCACAGAAAGGCCAATTCCCTCATTCGATACGAATGCCTTTTGTTCACTTTGTATTAGCAGATTGGTTTGCGTTAATCAGATCTAAGTCTCCATCCTGGTTGTTAGGGCTACAAGTCCCAGGAGAGGAGGAAGCTAGAAAACGCTCACAAATTCCATCCAATCCAATTATTAATTAAAAAACTCAAAACAGAGTGTCTAGCACATTCAAGCCTTCCAGAGTCAGGCCACACTGGAGCAAACCCCGTAGCCATGCTCCACGCCAAGCAGCCACGTCCACCTCTGGGACATGGCACCAAGGTTTGGATGCCACTGAAAGCTCAACTGGTGCTTCCCCTCAGGCTTTGCTCGGTGGGTAGATACCAGGGAAGACGGGCACAGATTGACACTGAGCGAGGGAGGAGGGGATCCTCACCATGTGCAATGATATGAACCCTGCCAAGACAGCATCACGCACAGCTCCACAGCAATTGCTTTGGATGCAAATGCACAGTGCAGACAAGTTCACATCACAAGGAGCCAGCACTGTGAAACAGTCATTTTTAGAGGCAGTTTATCCCAAATAAGAACAAATCAAATGAAGGTGCCTATCATCATACTTGGTTCTGCTTTCATTGTGCGGCATAGTCCTGGAGAATTTATGTTTTGATACTGATTGCCTTTATTTATCCCAAAAGAGAGGAGATCAGAAAACACCCTCAGTACTGTTTCTGACTCTTTCAATAATTTTTGTATATTTTCACTGTTTATAGTATTTCCAGAGAGACTGAGCTCCTGCCTAGGGATGAATGGTTACAAGACACACACTGCACCCTGAACTTTAGCCACAGCTCACAGAGGCTCCTGCAGCTCAGCTGGGGCCAAATCAGCATACCATAGACAAATATGACCATATGGAAAATCCAGAGGGTTGCCGCAGCCTTTACTGCCTCCTCCATAGCTGCCAGCCAGGGTATTCAAGGCCTTTAACAGAGTAGCACCAAGATATTACAGATTTCCAGGTGCCTTGAGAGACACTTGCTTTCACGTCATCTCTAATGAGGTGTTTTAGTCTCTTTCTCCCATATACAGAGAACACCAAAGGGAAATGCATCCACGTCTTAAAATGAGGCCAAAGGTGCATGTGGTATTATGGAAGACAACGCATAGTGTAGGTGTCCATTAATGGCTCCTGATCTCTATCAGCAACCCTTGAGCTGGGGAATGTCTGCAGAAACCCCAGCTCACCTCTTCATCTTCACAAATGAGAGTACCCTGAATCCTTCACAAGGGGTGAGAATAGTCTGGCCTCTCACTAACGTCTCCAGCTCAGACACCTGAGTTTCCCCTGAAGTCAACCAAGAGGCACTGACTTTCTTAGGGGGGAACTCACTGACCTACCTCAGATTTCAGCTCCATTGGCCACCGACTGCATCTCTGCAAGGGCAACAGGGGCACCCAGCTCAGATGCAGGCATCTCCTAAAGAACTGATATGCACGTAATCAGTTGACTACTGCACAAACTATTGCAGAGCCACAGCCACCACGTATCACGATCTAGCCTGGCCCTGGGCTGTCAGTCCCATGTGCATGTGGTATCTGAAGCATGCAACACGTCTGCAAGCAGAACTAATACAATGTCAGCCGGTGGTAGCCACAGTTTTCTTGTACCTCACATTCCAGCTGGTGGGGGACAAAGACTCAAAGTTTTCTAGGATGTATTAAACATCACATCCTTTATTACTGCTTCTCATTATCGCTACCTGATGACCAAGAAGGATATAGAAACTTTTTTCCTGACTGGGCTGAATTGCAACATGTTATTTAGCTAAAAGCTGGCTAGCTCAACATGACACACTGTCACTTGGAGCAAGTTGCAAGTACCACCCACCACAGGAAAAGGTTAAAATCAGGCAAATATGTGTAGTCTTCACCAGCTGCTGAAACCACTGTTGCTGCCAGTTTCCAGGATGAAAAGCTGCAGATCTGCAGGATGTCATGAGAGCCCAAAAAGGAGAAGGGTTCCAGGGAGAATAGGGACCCCTGGACACCAAGAAGACTCCCTCCAGCTCTATCAGGTAGAAGGACTCACTCCAAAGAGCTGTATTGTGGCAAAATGTGAGTGCTGCTCATTGAGAACTGCCTTTGGGCAGGAGCCACCAGAATAACACATGAACTTCTGAGCCCAGAACAGATATACTGAGCTTGGAAATGTTGTTCCAGATATGACATAATGCTTGCAAAGGCTTAAGCCCTTGAGTGGTTATAGAGAAGTATGTCTGGAAGGGACATGAGAAGGTTCCTCTCTGCTCACTGAGGTAGGATCATAAAGACAGGGGTGGTGGAAGATGATATACTTCAGGAGGAGGTTTCACAAAGCAAGTCAGTACTGTTTAACCTCCTGATCTGGACAAACAGTGCAAAACTCAGATTTCATCACCAGAACCAATACTATGGGATGAGTAAAACCCTACATCATGGTTTAGTTTATCATCGAATCATAGAATGGTTATTCCCAAAAAACATTTAGGCGTTAAACTACTCATCAGCTAGCTGGAGGAAAGGTGCTTTCATCAACTAGAGTTGCTTCTGTAAGAGGAAGGACTCTTCTGAGAGATAGTTATCAAAGAGACAGCTCTTCCATGTCTTACACAGCCAAAGTCAATAAATGGAAGCAATCACACAATCAAGAATAGTTCCAGAAATTAAATAACTTTGTGACCAAATGCAGAGGGACTGTTCAGTACAGATAGTTTGACAGTTCTTGCATACTCAGTATTTTGGTATCTACACGCCACTCTCACTACCTGAGAACTTCCAATGACCACTCTTTCATCTCGCACCATCCAAGGAGATCAGATCCATAGCACAGGACACCTGAGAAGCACCACTCTTGAACGAGTACTGACGCTGTCCACAGTCACTGCATTACAGAGCAGTTTTGTATCACAGACAGACCCAGTGGATCACAGGTCCCACTGTAATCACTCTCACAGCAATGGAAATCACCCTACTGAATCACCTCTGAAAGCATGGAAACTATCCAGCCCTTCCCTTGCTCATAGAGACAGTTTGCTATCCTGCAGACAAGATATCCACCCACACAGGAGATTTGCAGCATGAAAACTGAACACAAGATTATCCTTGTTATAAAGGCAAAAACTCTACCTGAAGGACTACTAGAATAGGAAGAACAGAGCCCCAAACAGGGAACTACCAGCAGCTATTACCCAGCTAAGCCCTCTTCCTGCATATGGAGGTTAGTAATAGGATGCCTACAAGCAAACCTCTCCCTACTCAAAGATCAGGCTACCCAAATGAAGATCGAGCTCTCCAAGCGCAGAATCCTCCAACCAGAAACAGTCTTACACAGCAAAGAGAGCCCAGATGTGGTCCTAACCCATCTCTGAAGGCCCCTTCCCAACAAAAGCATGCTACAGACCAAGGCTAACAGTGACCTGCCAGATACTTTAGAAGGACTAATGGCCTTCCAAACAAGTAATTTTTTCAAAGACGACAGCTCCTTAGTATGTTTCCAAAAGTTCAAGGACAACTGCTGCCAGCCTCCTCTCCTTTGAGTCAAGAGCAGAAGCGCTTGTACAAACTGCCCTCCAAACTAAAGCAGCTCTGCAATGAGTTTCACGTGACGCAGGGGGGTGTGCCCCAGCCAAATCAGATTTACTCAGGGGACACAGCCCCATTTGAGCCTACGACTTGAAGCCCGACGTTTCCACATCAGAACCAGTTCTGCCAGATGAGCCATGCCCCAAGCCAGAAGTGTATAAATGGAGCCACTCCCTAACCAAAGGGCATCCAGCTCTGGAGAGTATTCCTCTCACAACAGCAGTTCTCCTTCTCTTCAGAAAATGCCATTATTCTTCAAGCGACCTTTCCAAAGCAATGACCAAGTCTACAACCGTGAGCGCTGCGCAGTGCAGAGCAGGGCTTGCTTTGGAGAGAGCCTGCCTGCCTGGAACTAACTTCTCAAAAGCAGTATTTTTCCTAGGCAGAAGCCAGCTGCAGTCCCATGTTTAATCATTCTGCCATCCCTCCCACTACACTTTTATGCTCTTTAGTCAGAAATGCCCTAGAACGAGTTACTTCCAGTTTATGTAACGTCTCTGTTTCCTATTCCAGAGGAATTACAAAGCTTCTGAAAATAGCAAGCTAATGCCACCAGTGCTCCCGGTTGGGCAGGGCTAATTTTGCATGTGTTAAACATGAAGTACACTGGGCACATGGGAAGCTAAGGTTTCATGACAACATGCTAACGGGCGAGTGACGCTTCTTGGCATACACAGTCTGGGACATACTTCTGCTCAACACAAAACGAGGGAGGCTGAGCAGAGAATTAGCCAGAGAAATCTGGAAATCAACATTCAGATGTGAAAAAGAGCATGATTTGGCTCACACTGCTGACTGTGAGGGAGGATTTTCTCAATATCTACATCATGCCTTGGGTCAACGGCTCAACAATCTCAGGCCTTTGGTGTGAGTTACAACAAAGGCTATGAGCCCTGTTAATTAGTCTCACACTTATGCTGCAGTGTGCAAATTCTCTTTTGGACCAGGGACCACCAGGAATGAGCTCTAGGGTTTGTGTGACAAACTGCCACGTCTGTCTGGGAGTTGTAATAACTTCTGAGTTGGTGCAGAGCAGGCCCTGTATGACAGTGATGCAGCAATGGTAGTGCAGTAGCCCCTGGGAACACTTATGGAAGATGCAGACCCTCCTTCTCCATCCCAATAAAACATTGCACCCTTGAACTGCAATGTCTTGCAGTTCAAAACATGCAAACCATAGTCTTCCAAGACTACGGTTTGTGTAGACCAAATCTCTTCCAAGACTATGGCACAATATGGTTGGTGCTCCAGAGCCGGAGGCAGTGTAGCCGGCAGCATCAGGGCAGCTTTGAATCAACATCACTGTAATGCCATCAAAACCCCACCAGGTTTTCTTTAGTGAAAGCTCTGCTGCATTGCACAGATAGATCAGCTTGGGAGTGTCTGAGCTCACTGGTGTGTTTTACGTGCCCTATTGTTGTGGCCAACATTTACAAGAAGAGGCCTGATGCTAACTGAGACATGAAGGACAATCCTCCACCCTTGCATAATTCCTAACCCCAATGGGACTGGATGCTCTGGACAGGAAGGAATTGAACAGCTTCCATTCCCTCCGCTTTCCTGGCTAGGTAAATTATTCCAATTAGGCTATTTATTTCAGTTTGACTCAATTTTTTCTGGAACCCAAATCAGACCTTTTGGGCGAATGAAGCAAGGGTTGGGTGGAAAGACAGAGGGGTAAATACAACCACTCAGCAGCTTCTCAGCTCTGCTCTGAGTCAGACCCTCATGAACCAACTCCTTCAAAGTTAGTTGATTTTTTAGGTTTTCTGCCAAATCAAAGCAGCATGACAGCCAGGAGAGGCACCCAAACTGCACACCAGGCTTTCTGCGCTTCACCTCCCCACCCTCATCTTGCAAAGGAGCTGTCGGCTAATACCACCACAGAGACTGGGGGATCATCTCACCCAATATCACACAGCTACACCAGAGATATATACACTGAGCCAGTCATATTGGTTTCCCTCCATAGCCCATGAAAAGAAATGAGCCCTTTAAGAGTGTGACTCATCTGACCCACTTTAGACTCTACTGCAGGACGCAATTAAGCGCAGTGTGCACTGATGAGCAGATCTCCAGTGGCCATAAAGCAGCTCAGGTGACTAGCTCTGACGGACAGACCTCCACAGCAGATGTCTACATTTACTCAGATTCAGCCCACTGCAGCAGACTTACTTGGAGCCGGACTGAGCCTGTCCATAAACCACGTCCTGCTTGCAGCTCATCATGGGTTGGGCATAGACCACATCGGGCTTGTTGCTTGAGGGGCAGGAGAGGGCCCGTGCTGGCATTTTTTTACTTGTCCTGGTAGTTCCTTGCTGGGTGCTACAGCTGCTGTAGATGCTCTGGCGGTTTAAGGTTGCCTTGTGCTCTGCCCGGCCCCCCACCTGACTCTTCCTCAGCGTGCCCCGGGGCGGTTCGCAGTAGAGGTCGGGCTCGCTCCGGCTGCTCTTGATGTTCTGCACAAAGCAGTAGTCGCTGCCGGCCCTGGTGGGGCTGCAGACAGCCTTGCTGTAGTGCTTGCTGCCCCAGCCCTCCATCTGGCTGTACGAGCTGTAGCGCCTGTTCTCCACGTCCCGCTTCAGGGTCCCGTTGTACAGCTGGTCAACAAGAAAACAGGAGACAAAAAAATTAGGAGAGGGTTGAGATGCAGATCAACATTGTCAGGCCCACTCCTGCGTGGGTGTCCCAGCTACCAAATTCCTATGCCTCTTAGGTATTTTCGTGGCCCAAAATTTACGGGAGGTTAGCCCACCTGCAGCCCTTACAAAGGCGCCAAACCCTCCCTTGAAATCTGAGGACACTTAGTGGTCAGGATATGGCATCCAGGAGCTTGCAAGCAGAATTGAAAGCTCAAACATGACCCTGGCATTAGAGAAAACGCTTTATTTCTAACACACGGGGTCTAACCCGACCTGTAATTAGAGGAGCTCACATCACATCTCTTGCCATCACAGAATAATGGTGCCCGATTCTGACCTTCCAGCACTGCCTGCATTTATTTTTAATTTCCCTATGTTATTTTGTTCCCCTTCCATCTATAAGTTCCTTAGGAAGGGAGTAAAGGGAGCAGAAAATCAGAAAGAAGGGATTCTTGAATCTCATTGTGCCAAGAAACAAGTGGAGACAATGAATATCTGCTTATGAGTTACAAGGTGTGTAGTATCAGCTCATACAATGGGATGTTCTGAGAACAATGGGGGATATGCAATAAGAATTGAGATGGCTAAGCCAGGAAGAAAAAAAAAAGAATAAAAGACAGTAAAAAAACCAACTGCAATTAATGAAAAGAAAAAAATGGCTTTAGCTGGCCTGCTGTCAGTTCAAAATGTCTTCACAAAAAGTCCTCCAGATTTGCCCCAAGTACACCAGGATTGAATCCAATATTCTTTTGCAATATTAAACCTTCTGGATGTCAGTGCTGGCACCTGGAAGCCTGCAGGGTTGTATCCAAGTGAGAGACAAGTCACTAAGGTGTGTAGTCCAGAAAGGAAAATAAATACAGCTATTTTAGTGCTGTTTGCCCCATGATATTGAGTTTTTCCACTGCATCTTCCTCAGCACACTGGCAAGCAGATCTCCAAGACATAAAGCAAACAGGCATAAGAACAACTAAAGAATAAAACTGCCTGCCCCATCCCCCTTTGGTTTATCTGGGGAAAGCTCATCCATGGTCTCTTGTTGGGCCAAGGTTTTTTTTCTCACCTAACTTTAAGCAGCGGTACTTTGGATGCCTCTTTCTGCAAAAGCCACCCAAGGATCCCTTGGGCTGGGAGAGAGAAGTCAACACTGGCACCTTATTATTTCCATGGGGGTTCAAGGCACAAGGTGTGAAAAGCCTGTGCCTGGTGCAATAGTTCATGTCACTGAAAAAAATCTGTATTTCCTAACCTAGAAACACCACGTGACAGAGAAATTGGTATCCTCTGCAGGCTCACCCTGAGTCCTGCTGCTCTGCTCCAACTTCATCCCAGCCCTGAGCACACTCAGCATCGTTCCTGTCTCCAACACTCTGCAGAATTGTCATTATGTTAATTAATTAAGCCAAATATTTCCATTAACAAACTGATCTTCAGGAATGCAGTGAATCCTCTCTGCTGTGTCCCAGAGACACAGTTGCACAGGTAACGGCTGAAAACTTTTAAAAGGTGTTACCTAACAGGCATGCCATCTGGATAAGATGAAACCCTTTAGCCCAGCTATGCCGATACCCAGATCGCTCTGTCATTTGAGCAGCAGTCTGGAGTAGTTTCATACTTTCATTCTGCAGGTTTGCATCTAAACAGATGAATTGCTGGAAGGGGAGAAAAGGGGAGCAAGTTCTCTTTGCATTTACTCCAGAGGACACAGAAAAAACCTGTTAGTACTGCAGCACAGCAGGTAACAGGTTTGGTGCATACTGCAGAGCTCCCAGGAATTTGGAAGAAGAATTTGCCTGCGATAAGAAGAGCAAGGACGAGGCACATGGGTAAGTAAGCGCGATGAGTCTTGGGGGCTTCCCTGGCAGTGGGGCAAGCCCACTGAAATTTCCAGGTTGGCCATGCACAGAGGTTCTCTCCATCCTGGTTTTGCTTTGGATGCAGCACGCACACAGCAACGGCAAAGTGACCTTTCATGAAGTCATGATCTACTCCACTGCAGATGAGTATGTCCTTCTAAGGGTGATATCATCCTCATTTTTTCTTCATTTTCCTGGCTTCAGAAACCCTTAGGACAGTGAGGGACAGGACAGGGCTGCGGCAGGAAGGTGCAGGGTGGACTTTGCTGCTCAGTGGATTGGGGAACCCACTCCCAGGGCTCGCCGCTGGCAGCAGCTGGCTGGAGGACAGAGCAGCAACTTGTTAGATGTGAGCCCTGTCGTTTTTCTTTATGAGTCAGTATAAGCTGGGATTATTTTGTAGGGCTGTCAGAAGCTTGGCAGAGCTGCGCAGCCCCTGGGCATTTGCTGAAACCAATTCAGCTAACCATGGAAGAGCTAACTTGTTATTTATCTGAAGCTATTGTTTGCTTTCCAGTGTACTCGCATGGGCTCTCCGCCAGCAGAACGGGCGAGGGAAGCTGTGAGTGTGTCTGTGTTTATAGATATAGAATTACCAATTCTGTATTTCCTGCTGTGTTTTATAGTGGCATACAGCATTGTCCTCTTTCTTGCCAGCCCTGAGATGGGTGAAGCAAAGTGACTGCCTGTTTGGAAAGACACCTTTCTGCAACACAGGGAGCCCTGAGCGGCAAGTCAGTGCAGGTCCTGGCAGGGCGGGGAAGCCTTTTGCAAACTCATGGGAAAATAGTTCCCGTGTGATGTGAAGCTCATTACCAAAGTCAGTGCATGACTTTTATTGCTGATTCTACCAGATGCTTGGCTGAGCCCATTTTAATCTCTTTCAAGTGGCACGGACCTAATTGGTATCTTAGAATTCCTCTTTGCAGCAGGAGCCTGATCCAAAGCCTCCAAATCGATGAGGAGTCTCCTGCCAGCTTCAGTGGATTTCAGACCTGCTTGCCAAATAGTCTCTATGCATCCTTGCACAGACATAGCTGACCTGATCGCTTCTTGATCTTGGCAAAGTGCTGTGTCTGTGCCTTAAGACCAGCTTTCTCACATTAAAACCTATGTCCCCATTTCAGATGTTCACCAAGCTAAGTCAGAGACCTTCACTTCTAACACTGGAGCAAATGTGGCCCAGGGAATGGAGTTCCCCATGTTGTTATCTCTTCGCTGGATGCAGCAATCAGTGAGATAGGATGCCCAGGAAGGTCGAAGTGAGGCACTCTGCTGTCTGGAGAAGAGATGACATCTCTGAAGGTGAAGGTGATGCTATTACATAGTCTGTGGTTTAAAGAGCCACCTGACAACAATCTTGTAACTTTTTCTGATGCCATTATGTCTGTAGAGTGAGCTCTCCCTATGCAGAATAGCATTAGTGAAAGGAAATAATCAATCTCTCGCCTTCAAACCTCATAAACCACCCAGATTTCCTAACACCCTGAATTACATCTGCCCACTGCTTGTGGGTGTTTGCATGGGGAAGGTGGGCCAGGTCCACACCCCCTCCCTTTAGGAGTGCGGAGAAATGCTGGAAAACACAAGGAAGTCCCTCAAAGTGGGGTGGAGACAGAAAGCAGTGATTCCCTCTGCACTGCAAGATCTGGAAACCGTTTTAGAAGAGCACAGGCTGTCACCAACATTTCTCCCCATGGGACCTGAGAAGTCGGGGCAGCCTGGTAGGTCTCTCCTTTCAGCCAGACACCGTCAGTCTGCTGTACTCGTAGGATGCAGGAGGATGCTCACGTGCAGCCGGCATCCTGAATTCTAGCCTGAACTTCTCCTCCCTACTGTGAAACAAGCCTGTGTGTTTGAGGTCAAGCCTTGGGAGCCATTCATTCATATTAAAACAAGGAGGGGAGGCACGGGGAGGAAAGGCAGCGAAGATGAGCACTGATAGCGCGCAGGTGCTCTTATCAGGCCCAAGGAGTAAGTGCTTTCCTTCACTGGCAGCAGCAAAGACCTGCCTTTAAAGTAACGAGCATTTGTGGTTCACCAGTTCTCAGCCTGCAATATGGGACCGTTTTAGGAACACCAATTGGAATATCCAACAGTTGCACAAGACAGGTAAATTAATATCTTTAAACTCTTATTTCAAGTGGCATAAAACTGGTGCTAGAGAGAAAGTCAAAATGGCATTATCCAAATCGTTCATCATGAGTCCTTTTCTGTCTTTTTCTTCCATAAACCCTTTTGTTTAACAGGAAACATCCCTCTCCTCCTCCCACTTTCCGGAGAAGCAGAAGCACAGAGCAAGGCGCACCAGCCGCAGGAATTGCGCTCCGATCTCAGCGCTGCCTTTCCACGTCGGAGGCCCTCCCAGATAACTGGGTGTTTCTAACTTCTGCATCTAAGGACGCGATCAGTTCATTACCTAGCTCTAATTTTTTCCCTTGCAATTTGTTTGTTTCTAGAGCAGCAGACAGAGAGAAGTAAAGGACTCCGTATAAACACGTCAGGAGCAGGTTTCTCCCAGGCTGGAGGGCAAAGCACAGGCAATGCAACATGACAGCGTCCCACCCTGAGTGATGGGTGGGGAAAACTCTTGATGCTACTTGCGAAATGCTTTAGCTGCTGCCTGCTACACACTCCGTTGCAGGGAGAAAAATTGCAAACCCAGCAAATATATTGTTTATCTATTTCTGAAATGCTCTTTCCCACCTCTCCTGGGTGCTGCCTTTCCGTATGCTTTTTCATCTGGTTCTTTATGCAGCTGAGATTTAGGTCTTGATGGTTCAGTTTGTTCTGGCCGTGGAAGGTAATGTCCAGCTTCCCACTCCAAAACATAAAGCCTCTTGCAAAACCTCACAGGGAGACCAGGGTCTGACCGAGCAATGATGTGCAACAGCTATAAATCTTTGTTTTCTTTGATAAGATTGCCCAAACCACTCTATTTTTGGGGTTCTTTTAAACTTGAATGTGTCATCACAGCAAATGACAAATTTTGACAGCAAATGTCATTCCATCCTTATGGAACAAAGATCCCACTGACGATGAGAGATTTTTGTCCGCAGAGGCAAAGCCAGCCAGGGATAGCAGGGAGCGTTCCCGTCTCGTGGCGAACACCTCTCATGCAGATAGATAATGCATTTGGGAGAGGAAGCTCTGCAACTTTCTCCCACAGAGAACATTTGTTTAAGAATCTACATACAGTCTCTAGTGCAGAGGGATCACCAAAGTGCATGTTTTTCATTAGTGCCATAACGGACATAATTGCTGCAGAAACCAAGCTGGGTGGTCCAGTGCAGCACAGAGCCTGAGACCCCAGTGGTGGTGCCTGAGGAAAGCAATAGTGAGCACTGGTGGCCCAGAAGCCACTGGTCCCCAACTGTTATGTGCCAGGATCCAACTCAGTTAACTGCTTTAATTGGAGCAGCATCGGACATGCCAAATATTCCTTGGTCTGGGAGCAGGGCTGCTCTCAGAAACGTTACTCACTACAAGCCCCAGGCTGAGGTCAGCTCTGTGGGGATGATGATCTGCTCACCCTGTTGCAGGCAGAGCACCCTAAGGTCTGAGTTGCACCTCCTTCCCTACCCAGCACACCAGGGGCTTGTTTGCCCCTCGTTCGGGGCAGTGCTGGGGGGAGCACGCTGCGGCTTACACTCACATCGTGCCGGTGTGTTTCCTTCTTGTGGAAGCAGCAGCACGGGGAGATCGGGTGTGCTTCTGCACCTTGTCCTGGTACTGCATCATCTTGACAGTGCCAAAACAGACATGGGACCTGGGAACCACCCCGACCCTCTATCAGGGATGGACCTGCCAACCCAGCAGACCCAGGCAAGAGCAGTATTGCTGCAGGTGGGAATTAAGCCTCAGAGGGTCTTTGCTGACGGCATGCATCCTGGCTCCACATACTGCCTTCCCTTGGTGTTCAGGATTTGGCTGTGCATCTCCAAAGTTGTGCCTGCAGTTGGGGTGAGCTGCACACTCGCTGCAACCCACAGGCCACCAGACTGTGACAGTGGCTTTGAGCCCAGTGCTGAACAGATCCCATTTTTGGGGTGGTATTGAGGTGTCAGTCAAGGGTGCAGCTCATGCTGAGACTTCTCCTGCATGACTGCACTGCTCTAGGTGCCCAGTTTAGCTTACTTAAACCTCCCTCAGGTTTGTCTGTGTAAATTGTGGTCAGCACTGTACCTTCTGTGGGACCTCAGGCACTGCTCAGGCCTTACATCAGGACATGGCATAGCCAGCTCCTGCGGTTGGATGGTTTGGGAACTGGTGGCCACTCATAACTCACATCATTGTCAGTAGGGTGACAAATGTCTCTAAGGGTCTTCTGGGCTCAACAGCACCTGGACTGAAAGATCACCTAACACAGAGAGGTTTGCAGTCACTAATGCACCCATTACTGCATCCCACTGTGGTCACTGTGCAAGTGGGACTGGGGACTTCATCCCTGAAGGCTGAGCCAACCCCTGACACGTGAGTCAAGGAAATGCTGCAGCCAAGTGCAAACCTGCTGCCCTCAGAGTGCCTGTTTCTGGAGTGGTCCCACTGATTTCAGTGTTACCTACACTGATAATGAGTAGGTACTCATTGCAGTGCTAGTTACAGTGATGCTACAAACAGGGCACTCCACAAGAGGAATAAACAGAAAATAGTCTTTAATAATGGGTAAATCAAAGGTTTTAGTCAGAAGTGTTGACTGATCCAGAGAGAGCTCTTCCTCCAGATCTATCATTTCTTTCACTCTAATATTTCAACATCAGTATCATAAGGATGGGAAGAAAACTCAGAAGCAAAAAGCTTGAGATTTCCAAGAAGACACAAAACAAGACAAAAGGAGGAAGTCAGGAATAATAGTTTTTAAGAGTTGTGGGTGACAGACAGGATACCCCCTGTCATTTGGAGTCACCATCTAAGGGAATGCCTTAGATTAAGGCAATCTAAGAGCAATGTCTAAGCTGCAGGTGCTGTGGAGCAGCAACATGGACATGGGTTGCCTGTTACACCTTTTTCACTCCAGAAGTATTAAAAGTAATTTTCCTGAACACTATACTGGGTCATTTCCCCGAAATGTCTGAATTTGCCCATGCATCTCAAAGGCCTTTGCAACTTCTCAGAAACATTCACAGCACCAGCTCCAGCTGGAAAGAAGTCCAGCAATTTTGTCTTCAAAACCAGATTTGGTTTATCTCTGTTTTCATGTCTCACAACCCAGGAATTTGGAAATAGGAAACATTTTTTAGAATGCCTAGAACCTGCACAGACTTCAAACGGGTCCGTAGACAAAAGTTAAAGTTAACCCAAGCTGGAGGCTGGTTATGGATGTGTGTAAACCTTTAATACTTTCCTGGAAGAAGTAAAATGGAGGAGGTTCCTTGGTGTGGTTGGGGAGTATGATGTCTGTTAAGCTTGTTAAGCAGATTTAGGCTTGAGGTTATATGTTCCAATGTGCCAATGGCACTTGGGACTCATCGCCCCTAACTGCAGTCATCTACCTGTTAGGTGACTGCTCCGATCCAGCTACCAGTGGAAGGAGATAGGCTTCCAGAGGGGCTGATTCATCCTGACCTGACAGATCTCCAAGATAGAGGAGATGAATCACCTCCTTGTACCTCTCTCCTTGTTGGCTATGGGAGGAGTCTAGACGACTTGTTAAGACTAAAAGGCTGATTTTCAGATAGACACAGTTAGGTAAGACAAATTTTACTGTGAATCCTTCACAAGTCCCAGTCCCTTTTTCTAAAGTAGCCCAGGTCCTGAAGACTTTTACCAAAAATTTCTAGAATGAAAAGCTTGTAAGACACTTAGGTTTGGAGAAAGACCTTCCCTCATCAGTAAATGCAGAAGAGCCCTTCAGAGAAAAGTCATGAGCTGCATAAGTCCATGGTGAACCAGAAGTGACTGAACTGCTGTGTCCACGGTACTCTATGGTGCCTAATGGAGGCCCTGATCTTCGTAACCGCCTTACAAGCTGTTCACCAGAACACCAACATTGCTGGACTGAAATCCCCAGCAGCCAGTGGCATTTCTAACTACCTAGCATTTGTCCAGCTGTTGTAATGACTGGGAAGAAGATCAGGAATGAATAAAATTAAACGATAATCCTCACACCAGCACCACTAGCTGCAGTACCACCTTGCCAGCATGAGCATGAGCTGGAGGGGCAACTGTAGAGCTGGGGCCTAGCTTCCTCTCTAAGAAAAAAAAAACCAGCTAGAAACCGCTGGAATGGCTGGAACAGAGCAGTTTTGCTTAGACAAAGTATAACAAACTCCATTCAGCAATCACAATAGACAAACAGCAATATATCATTGAAATAAAACATCACAATCCCTTGACTTATGAAGCTCAGAGACTCCACCTCTGGCTCAGGAGGTCCCTCAGTTGCAAATTTCTGGTGGCCACAAAAACACTCTGGGATGTATCACTGCCTGCTTACCACGCTTAGACCCTTCTGCAGGGGCCCATCACTGCCTTATGATGCAGACAGGACACCTGGCTGGATGGACCTCTGCTCTGACCCATCACAGTCACCCGGCAGAAACACCACTGTCTGGGCTTTAACCAACTCAGCAAAGGACATTGAAACAAGTCAACAGACAGTCTGTAAATAAACATTTCAAAGACATGCCAGTGCTCCCAGTCCTTCCTACTGAACATGCAGTAGGCAGCAAACCCAGTGATGCAAACCTAGCAAGTGACATCGCTGCCTTGAAGCAAGCATGCTACACCAAGGCCATTAAGAAAGACAACAGATAAATCTTTCTGAAACTGAGGAATGCTGATGCTATGAACAGGCGGAGGATCTGGCAACTACCAGGAAAAGCTTCAACGCTCTGTCTGTGTGCTTGAAGTCAACATAAACACCTTTCCTGGTTCAACCCTTTGATGGTTGACAGAGAACTGCTTTACAGTCCCAGGGGTGTTGAAAGGAGCCCTTTCTTTTTCCCATACTCAAATCCCAGATCTGTGAATTGCTCCTTTCTACTTTATAGCTGATGAAAACTAAGGAAGAACAGAATACAGGTCTGAGGTGGAGGGGCAACACGAGCAGAAATTGTCCCAGTAGATGATGGAGTGGTTTGGAATGATTCCCAGTGTACCAAGCGTCTGTCTCCAAGGACAAGACCAGGACCTTTGTGGGTGTATAAACTCAGATTGCACAAAGACAAGTACTATCTCACCTGTGCTTTTTCTGGCAATCTGTAATATTTTCTGTGGAAATCACTATGGGAGAAATGGACCACCTCTTTTCCAAGCTCAGAGAATATCTGAAAAGGGTCTGCACTAGCATTGAGACTGGGAATAGCAACACAGTTACAATGCAAATCCCTTGATCATCACCACTCAACCACATTGATGTTGTTCACAGAGAAGTTTTGGTACACGGAAACAAAAATGGAAACTGTTCCACATAGCAATGGATATGCTCCAAACTTCAACTGAGTTGTAAGAGTCTGAACCCATGACTGATCCTTCAGACAGCTTCAGGCCTCTTGTGCCATGTGGATATTAATCCACAAAACCAAACTAAATCTTGTCCACACTAAAATCCCCAACCACATACAACATAGATATAGGGTCCTTGATCATCCTCTTCCATTGCATTGAACTACTTTCTAAGATAGCTGTAGCCAAGCATAATCTCTCTTGGGCAAGTTTCTGAAGTGCTATGACCTTGCTACATGACTGCTCCTGCTAGAGGGTGTTTTTTGTACAGGTTACCTCACGAGTATGCCACCGTTCCCAGATAAAAGAGTATCTTACCGGATATCCCCAGCTGCTGTTTCCTGTTTGGGTTTTGGCGTAATAGCTGCCCCGGGATGTCCCATAGCCATAACCATCAGCTAAACCATCGTACATGGAACCTGTAAATGAAAAAAGCATGGTCAGCAGGAGAAAGGAGTCCCAGCAGGCACCCCTTCAGAGCACAGCACTCTTTTTTCCAGTGAGTTTAGTTACTGAAGAATAACAGAGTTAGAAACCTTAACAGGAACATGGGAAAGACAAGCAGTAAGTTGAGCCCTTGCCATTGCAGGCAACTCATAGAAGATGCTCATTTCAGAAGAGCTCTTGGAAACTCCAGCCCTCAGACTACAAGCAACAGCCTAAGGTTTTCAGCACAAAAGACCAAGTGCCATAAAATCTACAGTGGACAAGAGCAGACAGGGTCAGAGACCAGGCCAATGTCTTAGGTCTTTGCTATATGAGAGGAACTGGCTGATATTTTGTGCTACGCATCCTGGAAGGTCTGAACCTGGAACATACTTCCCTTATTCTGCCTTGGAGGTAAATAAAATTTGCCTCTTCTCTGACGGCAAAACCGCCCCCCAATCCTTTCGCCAGTCTGGCTTTCCTGGTCTGAATACTAACAATCACATCAACACAAGCAGCCTGAGCAAGTCTTGCTAAATTCAATAAATAGTAAATAACAAACACGATGGGTAAATGATGATCAAGTCTATTTGACACCTGGGGATCTGAAAGAGTCAAACACTAAAAAACCTAATTGACTGCCTTAAATTTCAATCTCCAGTCTCTAAAAGATCACTCTGTGTATTTGTACATTCTTTTCCTGAAAATATATTAAGCTCCATCATTATTTTTAGGGCGCTGGGGAGATATGTGAGACTGGATCTCAGATACATTTTGTAAAGATGCAAATATCTTGGATCACGAGGAACCCATCAGCCATTTCTACTGTTTCTCAGGGCTTTATTCAGAATCTTTGGATCTACCTACCCCAGCCGTACTAAAAATTCTTCCAGCTGTCTCTCACCACTAGCCCTTGGCAGCGCAATCTTTGGATCCCTCCTAAAAGTATTTTACTGAATGCTACATTCATCAGTACAAGAAAAAATGAAGTGAGTAATTCTCTTTCCATGCTGGAATTCCCTTAACCCCCTTCAGATGTTCCAAAAGCGTTTAAGGTCATTTAAGTTTCATTTTCAAAAGTGCTCAATAATTGTGGCATCCCAAGTCCCGTTATGAGGAAGTGCAAACCCTACACCCCAATTAACTTCCAGGGGAAGCTCTGAATGTCTAACGAAGTACAAAATCAGGACTTACCTGTCTTAAGTTATGCACCTAAACTGGTGGGTAATGTCAGAAATATCCTAATCTCTGATTGTTTGATAAGACTCATCTCTTAGATAAACTGGATAAGCTTGACCACAAAGGCCCTGAAGCCACTCAGGTCTTCTACAGCCACTGATCCTTGGAATAAATCTAGTTTATTGCCTTGCCTGAGGCATCCAGAACCTGTTATGGTGATTTGGTTCGTGGCTAAAATTTCTTGCATTTTCTCAGGAAGATGATTCCCGTAGATGCGGTATAAATAACGAGATTTGCTTTCTGTTGTCAACAAGATAGG
Source organism: Gymnogyps californianus (assembly GCF_018139145.2). Classification (NCBI taxonomy): domain Eukaryota; kingdom Metazoa; phylum Chordata; class Aves; order Accipitriformes; family Cathartidae; genus Gymnogyps; species Gymnogyps californianus. The sequence goes on along the minus strand of NC_059497.1, from coordinate 6,464,562 downwards.
AGCGAGACTACATGAATGGCAGCATGTGAAGAACATCACTGAATGCAGAGTAAGCAAGAGCAGAGCAGTTTCACAGACATACTCTTGTGCAGAAAACCACAGGAGCTCATTTTCCACAGTCTAGAGACTTAGTGGGCATTGTTCCCACCAGCCCCAATGATTGCTTCATATATATTAAGTTGCACAGAACTTGCTAATAAGGCAAGGAAACGGCCATCAACATGCAACGGGAGATACAATTCAGCTGTGCCCTTCACCTTGTGCTTCCCTCCCCACGCTGGGATTTCCCAGAAACTCCAGATCAGGACATTAGTGTTGAGCTTCAGCAGAAGCAAGGGCTTGAAATGATAAGTTTGGGCCAGGTGATTTACCAGGGGACAGAGATAGCTAATAAAAATAGTTCTGAGCACAAAGATAAAACAATCCCATGATAACAGTTTCCTGGGAATTCCTTCTTACAATCAACCTCTTGTTCTGTGCAAACGTCACGTAACTGCAGGCGGTAGCACCTGGGAGCATTTTCCTGACATTATGAGTGAGCAGTTGGAAGAAAGGGTTTCTGGGCATGACTCACAGGTTTATCTGACCAGTCCTCCCTGGGGACCGTGCTTTTCCTTTCAGGATCCATTCTTGCCATGCACTGCACTAAAGACTTTGGGGCTGAGCAAGGAGATACCAAAAATAAGTCAGTTTAGGCACATCTCTAATTTTCTTGTATAAATTCACCGCTACATGGCCAAATTCAAGAGACCAGGCAGTTAATGCAAGTTTATGTTCTTCAGTTGTTGAAGAGTTGCCTTCACCCAAGAACTTGTATGTAAGAGCTTATAAATATATAATTATATATAACCTCAAATGTTCAAGGCATTTTGAAGCTGCCTTGCTGGTTGGAGAAGGTGCATCTCCTGCCACCACGCAACTGTGATTTATTGCTTGGAGAGCTCAGTCTGAAGGCCAGGAAGAACCTGGGGGTTTTCTGATGGAGGTGGCTAAAGAAAACATCGTCTTTGTTTAGTCCCGCAAGTTTAGACACTTCTCTGCCTGGTTCATCTTGAGAACCAGCTTGGAGGTGTATCACCAGCCCTCAGGGAGAGGAAGGATATTCTTTTCAACCACCTCAAGGGTAAAGACCATACAAACTGGTCACAGGTCCTGAGAATCTGGGATAAAAACAGACTATCTCCTGAAAAAACATTTTGGCAGGGGGTGGAAATGCTCTTTGGGGGAGATGCTTCCCTGGTGCTTTTTTCTAGCTATGTCCATATGTCTGTGTCCCATTTGTTGTCATCCAAGCAGCTGTTTAGGTCTCTGAAGTGCCCGCTTGCACTTGGACAAACACAGAGCCGAATAAAACCACTGTATTAGTAGTAAATAACAGATGGGACAGAGACAGAAAAGACATGGATGAGAATCGCTCAGATGAAGCACAGCCTCCCAGCAACCATGGTTGTGGGCAGAAAATACCCCTGAGGGCTGCTCAGGCACTGGCTGGGCTGTCGTAGGGACCCTTCTCTCCCACTCCCAAATTGTCATTCCCCCAAGGCATTTCCTTCAAAACTTGGTCAATCTAAAATCTCATTTAACTTCAGTGGGACAGTTCACGAGGGTAAAAACTAACTACAACAGGTAAGGATTGCAAGATCTTGCACTTAATCACTGTGAGCCCCACTACATGCTCGCCTTGCCCTCATCCTCCTCTCTATAGCTGTTATTGATCATTGCAGAGCAAGCTGACACTTCCATCTAACCCAATATGCCTGTGCTTGATGAGTTATTTACTTTCTTCAAAGGCAACTTCACACCCCTTGAAGCTACAAGACTGATGACAAGGAGAAGAATTGTGTTAAAAGTGCCATTTTTCAAGCATGACAGTGAAAGACTTCAGCCGCACACATAAAGCTAACAGGGAGTATTGTGGAAATGCATGTTTGTTAATAAATATTAATCTGTGGCAGGGAAAGGCAAGACAAGAACCAGTCACTGGTAGTGCAGGCTAGACAAGTCAAATAATAAACTATGCACGGCTTTAAAACAATAAGGATGATTAAACATAGGAAAAATGTAGTAAGAGAAGAGGGCCTGTGGGAGGCACAAAGCAAAGCCTGGATGCCTCCTAGGAGAGAAGAGTTGGTGAAATCCCAGAAGATGAGCTTCTTGCAGGAATGACCAAACTTCATTTCTGCCTTCTCGCCTATGAGCTAAAGGGTTTTAGTATTTTTTCGATACCAGTAATCTAAGGTTTGTGGAAGAGTGGATGGCTTTCACTGAATCATCTCACGCTGGGGGAAGGTTACAGAAGTCTTCAAAAGACTTGCTATCCCCAAAATCTCCTCTTCCCTTTACATCAGAGTAATGACCCCCATTAGAGCTAGGTGGGATTTCTCCCCTCTCAGCCACAGCCAGCATAGCAAACCTCTAAATCACAGCTCAGCCGCGAGACAGTTGGATACGACACTCCTCGGTTGGGTTTCCTCAGATCTTTGCTCCCTGCTACACCCTGCCAGCCAGTGACGAGTCACTGGCAAAACTTTTCTTTAGCCAGAGGACTTTGCAGACTAGCGCTGTTGGCTATGAGGAGCTGGTTCAGCTCGGCCTGGCCTTTTCTCCTGCCATGCCACTGAAATTCATTTTCCCTGGAAATCTGCATTACTCACAAATTCAGAGGGAGCCATCCAGTTAGCTATTCCCATGGTGAGAAGGGCAGATATGCCCTACGGCAGACCCCACAGACCCAAAACCCAAGGAAGGCAGGCTCCACAGACCCAAAACTCTGCAGCCATCCTTGGAAACACCCATAGCTGCTGTGCTGAGAAAAGGCCCCACTGTGGGTGCAGGATTATGCTGCTTGCAACTGTTTTCTGCTCACTGCCCTACCCCAGTGCACACCAGTTTGAGCCCAGATGGATCACCTTGCCCTGCTGTGGCTTGTGCACATATTGGGTGACACCAGATCTTCAGAGAGCGGCCACAACGCCTTGATCTGCTGGACTCCAAATAACCAACTAATTTTATGTATCCACCAATTAGCAGGACATTGAGGGAACGTCTGCTGACCCTCTAAAGAAACTCCAGTTATGGGATACAACAATACTCATCCCTACTACATGTAAGAGGGGTTCATGTCCATGCTCCCCGTCCTACATACACAGGCGCATGCGTTCCTGGAGCTGGGGGAAGCTCTGCGCTGCGCTTCAGCTCCTGCTTAAAGCACAGATCAAAATGCAGCAACAGATGGCTGGACCTGGACCAACACCTAACGAGACACACGCAGGAAACCGTCTGGGTGCAGAGGGAACAAAGCACTCGAACATTTAGCAAGGGCCTTTGTGAATTCCCCAGCTTGTGCTGCCTTTGAGGAGCATCTCTGAGAAATCATGGGGGGATGCAGGTAGCTGGTGCTGGAGGAGCATTTGAACAGGCAGACATCCATGCCTGACAGACCCATGTAGCCTGTTTGTAGGAAACATTAAGGCTTCTCATTAGGTCTGCTCAGCTAGCCTTTGGACCAACAGCAGTAAAAATCAGTACTTGAAAGTTTAGTCTGACCCTCTGAGGCTTCAGCCCAGGAGAAACCCCTGAGAATAAATGGCAAATTCTTGCCCTTCTGGGATTCTGTCCAGAAATGCACTGAGAGAGCAGCTGCCGGGGTGAATCAGCCATCAGGACCTTCGAGCTAGCCAGCCTCCCCACAGTGGGAACGGGACGGCCTGGGCCCCGTGTTTGGAGGCAGCTCCTGGGAGCTGGATGTGACTCAGCTTCCCTGGGACACAGAAACCAGAGCTGCACATTTCCACGCAATTCCCATTCCCAGACATTTCCAAAAGTGTCTGGAGGAGGGGTTTAGCTTCAGCCTGTCGAGCGGAGACGGGCAGCTTGGGAATTTGCCTGCTTTTTTTTTTCCTTTCCCAGAGGTTTCACCTGGGCTTCTCTCCAAGCGGAATAATCCCCCTCTGCCTCTCTTCTTTCCTGCCTATGGGCAGCAGTGAGAGACATCTCTCTGCCTGCTTCCCCTTGAAATACCCCTCCACTGGAAAGGGAGGCTGGCAGTGCCCCAGTCCCCATCCAGAGCCTCTCGTCTCGTCCTGGTTTGTATTTTGTTTTGTCAGGTCTGGCACCATAACACCTTAAGCAATAAACCCTCCTGAGGTAGGAGAAGATTTGCATCTTCCATTTTGGTGGCAGAAGAAAGCTGTCCTTGCCCCATCCCCCACCCACCCCTTGGAGTCCATGTCCACAAACACACACAAAAAAAGAGAAAGCAGAGATTTGTTCCTGGCGGTGCCCATCACGGGTCACTGCACACATGCCATCCACCGTGAAGCCGCTCTATTCCCTCCGTCGCAGCAATTGCAATGCATACAGCCAGGATGGCTCCTATGGGAGCACCACCTCCACTCTCCACCCAGCAGCCTAGTCCCACCCGGCTTCTCTTGGTAAACCAGCCCAAAACGTGTGTCTGGACCATGACACCTCACCAGCGCTGGATTCAGCCACATGATCCGGCTTGGAAAAGCTGCCGGGCAAGCCATAGTCCCCGAAAGAGGTGGCAGAGACTGGCCCAGCTCACCCAGCTTTCCAGCAAACACCTCTCTACATGCTGCTCACTCTGGATGCAGCTGAACAGTTCAGTCCCAGACCTGGCACCCCCCTCTCCCCCAAACCCTCGGGCTTTCCTCTTCCCGGTGAACTAAGTCAGACCAGTGAGCTCACTGCAGCCGCTGGCTAAAGTACCTCCAAGAGCCAGGAGGTTTTGCATTGTGGCTGTCGCAACCCTGTGGGTTTGCAGCTCCCAGCTGGGGAAAGCTGGGGTTTACCTCCAAATCTGCTTTCTCCAGACACAAGGACGGCGAAGAAAACCATTTGCCAAGCCTTGACCCAAAGAGGAAAGTATTCCAGTAGGAAACTTGGCTCCAGGACTCAGCTGATTTCTTGCTTGCTTTCTATGGCACAGACTCAGTGCATGGAGGTGGACCGGCTGCCCGGACCCATACACCCCTTTCTACCCATCTGCAAAATGGAGGGGGCTGCAGAGCATCCCCACTGAACCAACGCAAGCCACTGCGGTAAGAAAACGACATCTCTCCTCCTAACTCATCTCCTTCCTACCACTCACACTGGGGTGTCCCGGAGGCTCCCACACTTCTCAGCCTGCAAATGGGAGACATGTTGGGAGCTTCAGAGGCGAATCCCGAGCTCAGGTTTGTGTCCTGTGTGTAGGCAGAGCTGCCTGTTCTCTGCCTGCCACAATGCTCAGGAGACAGCCAAGCCCCGGCTTGTGGCCAGCTCCCAGCCCCATGGCATGGTGGAAGAGCAACGCTGTTAGCTTTGGCCATCCACAAGAGGGTACGGGTCTGGTGGAGGATTCCAACCATGGGGGCACGCGCAGAGGAAGGATTTGCAAAGGTTAGGCAGCTACTCCAGCTTTAGAGCCAGGGAACAAACGGTTAATAACACCACACTGAAATGTCCAAGTCCCTCAGGGATGTGCAGCAGTGCAGCACTCCCAGGAGATTAGCTCCACAAGGGAGGGAGTCGATGCATCCAGCTCCACGTCTTGTCCTAACTCTTCCATCCAGTGCAAGAGACCTCGGCATACCCTGCCCGAGGTAACCCGTGAGAGACGCGAACCGGTCTGTCCCCCACAAACAAAACCCCACAAAAGCACCCCATAGCATCTGCTCTGTCCCCAGAGGGGACCCCCTTGCTGTCCAGAGCGCGGTGGGATTTTACCTCGGTTGGAGTGGCCCACACTTGACGATATGGACGACTTTTGCTTCTGGCGCTTCACCGTCATCATCACTTGCTCTTGGACCCGCTGTTTTCCCGTGCCCTTAGTTTTCAGCTTGTGGTCCGAGGGCAGAGCTAGAGTGGAGCTGGCCTGGTCTTGGAAGCACTCATATGCCAACGCTGTTTTCAGTGGAGAGTGAAGCATGGCTGCAGGCAGACCGTGGGGCTGGGGGGAAGAGGGGGCTGCACTTCACCTGACGGCACACAACACAAGGCGACAGCAAACGCGTCTCGTGCTGGGGTTAATCTCCCGAACCCCTCCTTGCCATACGTCCCCCGGCCGAGGGTGTCTCAGGGCTCCTGCTCCCGGCTCGGCTCCCCAGCGTGTGAGCAGGCACACCCTCTGCCAGACTGGATATACAGCCCTGCCTGCACACACCCACGCGCTCCCCGCCGTGGCTCGCTTGCAGCCCCCGCGCCGCCGCTGCAGGGCACGCGGCTCCCCGCTGCCCTCGCCCCAAATCTGCCTCCCCCAGCCTGTGCCGAACTGGATGGGTCGAGGGGGGCGTGCGGGTACCAACGGGGAGCGGGCAATGCTGGGAGGCATGAGGGTTGGGGATGGACATCTCCGTCCCCTTCACTGTGAAGGGCTCACGGGTGAGGCTTTGTGGGTCTGGGTAGGAAACGGTGCTCTTTGGCAGCCGGAGGGCTGGAGGATCTCCCACACAGCCTGCTCATCTTGTATTTTATTATTTCCCTTAGTCTAAACTGGATCAAAATGGTGTCTCAGTGCCAAGAGCCTGGAGACGCCCCTGCTAGTAGGAGGCAGCATTGCACACGCCATGGGTCAGAGGAGCAACGCTGCCCACAGTGCCCGTTCCTGCCTGGGGGTCCAGCCCCTGTCCTGCTGAGATGCTCCCGGGTCAATGTGTCCAGCTCCCCATCTGCAAAAAGCTTCCTCTGCCTGCACAGGTTGCAAAACTACCCTGCTGAGCCCAGGACTGCAGGCTCACCTGAAGAGCCCCTAAAGCAGGGGTCATGCAGGGTGCTGCTGTGTTCATGGGGGTGAAACCACTTCCCAGAGGGGGTCCCACTTTTTGCAGGGACAGCCCTATGGAAAAATCAGGGCAGCTGCCAGGCAAAGAGTTGGGGCAATCTTTGCAAGTAACTTGGGGTAGCACAGGGAAAAATAGGACTTTTAGTAAGCAGAAGATAAAATGGCTGTACAAGAAATGACATGCCAGGTTATGAATTTGAGCAGAGAATTTTCTCTCTGCCAAGCCACACTGCAGCAACTCGTTTGCAGAGAACCGAACACCTTGGTGCTGGTGTGACCAGTTTCAGGTCACAGCAAGTGCTGACAAAGCTCTTGCCAAGCCACAAGAGGCTGATACAGGAGGAGAGACACAAACCCCATCAGGAGGGAGGCCAAGGGGAGGGTGCTCAGGGCAGAGGCTTCCTGGGCCCCCCAGGACCAGGTCCTGGGTGCCTGTGTCAGCACACAGCCTGGAGAAGGGCCAGGAGGAGCAGGCTCCTCTGCACTGCCCGATGGAGGGTGCTGTAGTGGAGAGGACTTGTGGGGTTTCTCTCCAGTGGGAATCATCAATGCCCAGGGTCTGGCTGCCTGCAGGCCTGGTGCTTTCAGCTCACAGACGCTGGGTCTCTCCTTGAAAGCAGCGGGAAAGCACTTTATTTCATTCCCATGCATCAGGTTTCGTGTTTCCCTGGTGGCTTGTGAGCATGCAGGTGCCATATTTCATATTTCATAGGACCAAAAGCAGTATCAGAAAGCACGAGGCATGCTCCTGGAGAAGATAAGCGTTGTGCACCTTCCTCTTCTGATGTTCCAGGATGCTCCTCTGGTGAAACCCAACAGCAGAAACCCCAGCTTTGTCAATGAGACACAGGACTAGAGCAACTAGAGGGTAATTACCTTTGGTCCCGTCTCCCCACGTTTCCTGACACCTCACCCAAGGGATACAGTGGCTTCACTCGGCTCCATCACCCAACCAGCTTGGACATTTAGACCATGCCCAAGCAAGGCCAGCCAGGATGAGGGGTGAGGGCTGCCCAAGACCGGGTGGCCGATGCCCAGTGAGATGGAGGAGGATTTTCTGCTGCTCCTGTGCATTTCACAGAGTGGGGATAAGTCCATGCGCTTCCAGTCCGGGTAGTGAACAGCAAAGCAATACCTGGGTGTTGTTTTCCTCTGTCCTACTTGTTTCTCCCGAAAGCTTGTTATCGATGCCAAATGATGTTTTCGCAAATCAATGACAGGCTGTCAGCGTCAGATGGCTTCTGCACAACAAAGTGCCCAGCTCTTGCAAACCTGTAATGTCATTTCCCCCACGGCAAGGAACAGCCCTCACCCTGTCCCCACACGGGAGAGCCAAGTGTTTATCACATCCCGTCATTTGCTGGCGGATAATACAAATGCTACGCTCTGGCATCTGCCCTGTTTCATAACTCGCCCAAAATGCTGAGCTGGGCTGTGGAGCTGGGGACAGGGAGCTTACAGAGGCTTTCAAGAAACAACAGTTTCTTCAGGCGACTTTGCACGGTCTAGCCCAAGGGAGGGAATCTCCCAGGTTTTTGCAACAGACTCCAAACCCATCTCTAAAAGAGCAAAAGGTACTGAAATAAAGGAGTTTATTGCACCTCTATGCAAACTGCTGTTTCTGCTCTGAATCACGGGCTGGGGATGCTTACTTAGCAGGGCATGATGAGTGTCATCCCCAGCAAGCCCATGGTGAGTGTCATCCCCAGCAACCCCAGCGCAGCACCGGCACAGCAGCACAGCTTACATCTACCAGTGCCTGAAGCAAATTCCCTGTCTGCCTTTCTGTCTGGAGCTTGCAGGCAGCAGCGGGGGAAGGCTGAAAGGGAAACAAAACCTGTGCCGAATTCGGGGCGCGATCAGCAAAAGATTGGAGATTTAAAAAATATTTAAAATAAATAGGCAACCGGTGATTTGAGGGAGACGAGGGCCTGCGCTGTGGTCCGACGGCTGCATGTGCGCGCACCAGGCATCGCATGGCAATGCCGTGAATCACCGCTCCGCACCCCACACAGGGGCACGCCTTGTGCATCTGGCCTCTTCAAAGCATTTTTGTACGAGTTCCTGGGATTCCTGCCAACTCGCTGATTGTAATCAAAGGGCTCGCTGGCCCAACACTGCTCCCAGAGCGGTGCAGGGTTTGCTGTTCAAACTTGTCAGGCGCTCCTGAGCTGAAAGTGTCTACGGATCACTGCAAAACCTGCCGGGGGAAAATAGTTGGCCCCCAAAATTGGTGACAGGGAGCCCTGCTGTCGTTTTTTTTTAGCACCTAGGGTTGCTTCTTCCTCAGGGCGGGTGGTCACCAGGAGGGACAGAGGTAAGGGTGCTGGGAATTTCTTGTATTTCCCAGGATAATGCCATTTTCTGAGCGGTGACTCAGCCTCGCCCTAGCACAGCTGAGACTTCCCAGAGCCTGGCAAGGTTTGTCCAGGAGGAAACCTGCTCTTCAGATTTACAAAGCCTTAGTTTTGCTCTGCCTTTCATGAAAGGCTCTCTTTCTTCCGTGGGACCAGAAAGCGCCACAGGAATGGGGCAGATGGAGAGCTCAGATCCAACAGGGTAACCAGGATCCAGCTGAAAGTGAGCATGGAGCTGCCAAGTTGAGGAAACCCACGCAGAAGCCTGCTGAGACATGTGGACAGGTTGTTCTTGAACAAAACCTTCCCTCCACTCCTTGCACACGTGTGGCACTGAGATGTTTTTGGGGTGGTGCTGTGGGAGGACAAGAAGGCGGCAGTGCCGGGCAGATCATGGGCTGGCCCTTGGCAAAGCAGGTAGACTTCACGAAGCCCCAGAGATGTCCCATTGTGGATGGGACCCTAGGTAAGGAAAGTAAGGAAATCCCTGATTTCTCCACAAAAAGGAAGGACGGCTCACGTAGAGCAGCTGAAAGGCTACATACAGCAAGATGAAAGCCTTGTGTAATGGAGATAAAGTACCTGGGAACAAAGTTAACGCATCATTAAGGTGTGCCCTAACAGAAACATGGAATAATTCAGATAGGAAGGGACTGACCCTCTGCCCAAAGCAGGGCCAGCTTTGCTCAACCAGGTCAGGACCCAGTTGCTCCAGACCTTGTCCAGTTGAGGTTTGATGGAGATCCCACAGCCTCTTTGGCCTCTCTCCCAGTATTTGACTACCCGCATGGTGAATTTTTTTTCCAGGTATCTAAGAGGAATTTCCCATGTCCCAGCTTGTTCCGGTTGCCTCTCTTCCTCTCCCCATGCACCTCAGAAGATCTGGCTCCATCTTCTCTGCATCCTCCAGTTAATTAGCTACAGAGAGCTGTAAGATCCCTCCAAACTTTTGCTTCTTCAATCTGAACCAACCCAGCTCTCCCAGCCTTTCCTTGTGTGTCCTGTGCTCAACTTCTGACCATCTTGGGGCTGGAGAGCGGGCCAAGCCCTTGCCCTTGCCAGCTGGACCTCCATGGGCTCACGTTCCTGGTTCCCTGCTTTTGCTGCCCCTGTTTGTGGCAGGTGGCACATGTAATGCACACGAGGGGACACAAAGCAGGGCAGGACATCTGTGGGCTGGAGACCACCCTTAAAGCTCTGTGCAGGAACCTGCTGGTGCCTGACAGCAGGTCCAGACTCAGCACTATCAAGGCTGAGGATACAGGTTGTCCCTTCGGCCCTTCCCTACACTCGGACATCCCCTGCCAAACAGTCACATCCCAGGTCCCACCTTTGATAAGCAACAACTTCGCAACTCTGAACTGCTTACAGTTCAGAGGGCTGTGCAGGCTTGTCAGCAGCTAAAAAGGGACATGCCTTGGTCAGCAGGTCACTCTGGAAACAAGCACCAGGAGTGGCCATGCAGCTGCCAGGGAAGGGCAGGCACCAGGGAGGTGCCCTGGGAGGGGAGGATGGTGATGGAGAAGGAAGGAACTCTGCTTCCCCTCCAGGAGAAGGCCATCAAGTTGGCCAATCCACCCAGTTTTCATCTCCTTGTGTCCCCATCTCACTTGAGGAGCCTCTACAAGATCAGTCAGGGAGCTGCTGATCTCCTCCCATCTCTACCCAGTACTCTGCCAGGGCAATGTCCAGTTCAGGGTGAGCTCAGCCTGTAGTTGTCTCTTCACCCATCTCTGCGGAGATGCACTGTGGAGGAGATGCTTCACAGCAAGACTTACCATATGGGACCCTGCTGGCAAAGCCCCTCCCTGCTACAGTCCTTGCCCAGCAGCCCAAGGGCAAAGCTTGCGACAGTGTTTGAATGAGTCTGCGATAACGAACTCCTTTGCGGACCGAGTCCCAGGAGACTGCATGAAGATCCCAGCTCAGGATCTCTGGGGCTGGCCCTCTCCCAAGGACTTCCCTGGTGCTGGTGCACCTCAGTGGCAGGTTGTTACCTCTGCAGGAGAGGACATGAGGGAGGGGATGGGTGCAATGAGGGGCTCCTTGTACTCATGGCACTTACCTTTGGTGGCGTTGCAGCCTGTTCTTGGGGACCAATTACCAGGGGTTGCTGCAAGAACCTTCCCTTGAAAATGGGCAATGCTGTTGAGATAAGCATGGGAGGTTGGTCTACATGTCTGTGTCATGCTACTGTCCACCATGTCCAGCCATCTGCACTCGGGGCTGGGGTCTCGTGGCTGCCTGTGAGGACGTGCCAGCCCCTCAGCAAGGTTGTGTTCCCACTACAGGTTGCCAAGTGACAGTGAGTCCTGCTTGACCATGCCCAGAAGACCTGACAGGCCTCTGTAGTAGACACCTTCTCCCTAGCTTCATCTACCTCCTCCATTTCTCTAGGTCTTGAGGACCACCCAAGGACCTGACCAATGCCTCTCTTGCTTCTAGATGTTTAATCGGTTGAAGAGTCTCCCCTCTCCGTGCCATCCCATGTCTGGCAAGTCCAGAGGGAGCTGGCTGTCAATGCAGGCAGTGCTTGAGGATGGCTGGGGTAGGAATAACCACACTCAGACAAGGGAGAAGAGCCCACACTGCCATGAAAAAAACCCAGAGATAGATAACCTGAGTGTGTTTCGGAGGCCCCGTGGGGTGCATGAGTGTTACCTGGGTGGTGCCCTGTAAATGCAGTCAAGTCAGGTCCTGCCAGCTGCATCTGCTGCTTCCAGGAGCAGCTGGAGGGAGGGCAGGGGCGTGGGGCACCATCTCCAGAGGTGATGCTGCCAGGCCCAGGAGCATATGAATGCACTGCGCAGAAAGCCAAGGAGAGGACTTGAGCCCATGCCCACCATAAGTCAAGACATAGTCCAGGGAGGTGACTCCAGCCAAACAGATGTGAATGGTCTCCCGCCGATGGGGATCCAGGTGGAGAAGGGTAGGTAGACAGACACCTCAACCAGGATGGTACCTGGACTCCTCACCTCCTGTCGCAATCTGGACCGGCTCAGAAACGCTGCAGGGAAGGGAGAGCTTGTTCCCACCATGAAAGGCACAGAGGTGACAGGACAAAATTTAGAAAGGGAGTGAGCGTGTAAATGGCGCGAGGATGCTCTCGATTCCACGGTGTTGTGAAATCCCCTGCATGGCTGGTGGGTGAGGAAACCTCGCGGACCAGCTTATGTAATGATTCAGCAATATATCCTAGTGTGAACTGACTCGTTAAAGCAGCCTCTGGTGAGGGGAGTGAGGAGACGGAGGTGATCACGCCATAGTCCCCTGGGACAGATGGGGAACACGGGGTGCGACCGGGAGCGGAGGAGGGCTGCGAGTGCCGCGTGGCCCGCAAACCATGCCACAGCAAACACCGGCTGCTCCACCGGGTTACGCATGGCCGCATGCCCACACCATGTCTGGCAGCACCATCGCTCCATCACCGTGTGCTCTGCAGGGAGGTGCAGATGCTCCTGTCATCAGTGGAGCTTTTTCCCTTCCCTCCAGAGCACTGTTTCAGTGCAGGGCTTTGGGACAGGTTTTTATTTCTTCCCACACCCTGTGATAGGGAGTCCCATCAGTTTCATCCTAGCTTAAGCACAAAGATACTCTTTGACATTGGCATGGTTGCCCTCTCACGGGGAGGATCAGAGCAGCCTGAGCATTGGGATCACCAGTTTGCGGTGATGCCATCTCACTACCTGTCCTCCAGGCCTGGCCTCTTGCCTACCCGAACTCCAGGAGGGTTTGTCTGCAGCTGCCCACGTAGGTGAGTCTCTCCAGATTAAAACATTGGGCTGACCCCGTGCATGCAGCGTCCTGCAGCGTTAATCCCATCGGTATCTGACACCAGCACCACTTGGCACTGCTGCCCACCAGGATCCGTGGTGGGTGATGGTGTCCTTCGTCAGTCACATTGAAGCCGTGCTCATCCCCTCCTTTGGAAAAGCAGCTGCTGGAGGACTTTGCCTCCTCATCCTCCTTGCTGTTCTGCATTTGGGAAGGCTCTGATGCCTGCACAGCACCTAATTCCTCCCTGGTGTGAGATGCACCAGGCCATGCTGATGCAGATCCTCCTCCACCTACATGCAGGGCTGTGGCATCCCGCCCCGCAATCCTTGGAGGAGCCTCAGCTGCTACAAGGAGCCCTGGCCACGGAGGAGAAGAGAAGATAATTGAGAAGAGGACACAGCCTCCCAAGTTACTCCCAAGACCAAGTGAGCGGCACCAGGCTCCCATCAGGGAAGGCTCTGGGATGCCATAGACTGTGGTAGCACATCTCTGCTCCACGCTGGGAACGCTCACTGAGTAGGAGACACGTGGAGCAGGGCTGACCCACGGGGACTCGTCCTCCATCCACCCCATCCCAAGGGCCCAGAGGTCCTGTGGTGTCAGGGTCAAGCACAAGGAGACAAAATGGGGTGGGGGGATGAAGAGGGCACATGGACGCCAAGCGTGGGGCAGAGGCAGTCCTCGCAGGACGTTATTTACTCACCTGGCATCCACTGCGGGGTGCGGGGAGGGACTTTGATGATAATAGTAATCCCAGTTGTAAAGGATGAACCAGAAAACCTAGAAGCTCATTCTCTTTTCTAAATAAATTACGAAACCCTGTTAAATAAAACCTACTATGAACCAATCAATAGATTTACGTGAGTCGCGCTACTAACATTATTTCTGAAGGATATTGTTTATTTTAATAGTGAAATCTAACACTAGCGATTAGAGATAATATTTGAGGCTAATCTGCACATGTCATGCAGGGGTTATCTGTTTCACTCATGTCTGCTTTCCAGGAAGAGTCCATCCTGAGTTGGGTTTTGAAGATGGACAAGTATTCACATGTTCACCTTCAGACTAAACAGGGAAAAACTGATTTTCAAAGCTAATTTATGGCCGGGCATGTGAACCATCTTCAGTGGTAACAGTGCTAGAGATGAGGCAAGGAGCTTCCCTGACATCCAAGAGGATGTTCAACCATCCAAGTCGTACCTGCACACTCAGTGCTGATCCTTGCATGGCCTCCGAGTCCCTTTTGCCAGGTCTCTTCTTGCAAAATCCCCTCTCTATTGGAAATATGCTGAAGCGCCAGGCTAAATTTTTGCAATCCTATCTATACGTGCAGGGGGGAAGCTGGGCTGTTCTGGGAAGCGTGGTGTTGCTGGTCCAGCCCCTCTCCCTGCGGCACCATGCGCCGGGGAGCGAGCACGACTACCCCACTGCCGGGACAGCCTGACCTGGCTCCAACACCCAGCTCAAAGAGCTCAGGACAGAGGAGGTGCGCACCTCCCCTCGGCCTTGGTTTAAGGATGCAATTTATTCCGCCTCCCGGCTAGTTGGCTGGGCTCCTGCTCCACATCCCGGCGGCCCCAGGCACTGCGGAGGGACTTGGCAACACTGGCTGGCAAGTCCAAAGTGGAGCTGGGGGCAGAAACGGCGCTTGGCTCTCAGTTGGGGTCTGATGTCTTGACCATGACACAAAATCAAGGAGGCCAACAGGAGGCTCATCCTCCAGAGTGCATCCCTCACCTCCTGCCATGCTGCTGGAGGACAGCACACACCCATCCCTGTTTTATAATGGAAACGACTAACCAAGTCATCCGTGCAGGAATGTCCTACACACGACATACCCTGGTGCAGAGAAAGCAGGCTGTGGTTTTTGTGCCAGCCTCTCCTACCATTTTCTAGGCTGCCAAACCCCAAGCAGATATGTCATTGTCAAGGGCCATCTCCCTTTTTAAAGTCTTCTGTAGGATACAACAAGCTATCACATGTGTGTACGTGTCATTGCCCTTCACTAGGGGAAAATCACAGAAAGATTTAGGTTAGAAGGGACTTTGAGAGGTCCCAACTCCAACATTTATGTTCAAAGTAGGGCTCACTGCAAAGCCAGCTCAGGTTGCTCCAGTCCTTGCCCGGTTGAGTTTTGAATATCCTCAATAAAAGACCCCATCCCAGGGCTGCAGGTCTCTCATGGGAAAAAGCTTTTTCCTTATGTACAGTTGAAATTGTCCCTGTTGCAGCTTCTGCACGGTGTCACTTGTCCTTTCTCAGTGCATCTTGAAGAAGGACCTGGCCCTTCCTCCTGTGGTGGAGGAAGGCTGCTGGGTAACCTCTGCTTCTCCAGGCTGAAGGCACCACCTCCTTCAGCCTCCCCATATGTGGTGTGCTCTGGCCCCAACCATCTTCCCTGCCAGGTTTTTAAGCAAGTTGACCAGCAACTTCATGGACTTACAGAGATTTTCAGTGCACAGACTAGGGATGGTCACTGTGCAACCAAACTGGCCAAATATAGTCATTTTTAACTACTAAGTCATTCATAACATCTGGGAGACTGCAAACATCCCTGCAAAAGGGTAGGAATGAGTAGTCTGGCAGCTAAAACGTGGCTGACACCGGGGTCTACCATGTTCGTTTGCCATTTCTGCAAAACTCAAGGCTAATGATCTGCAGTGTGAAGATGCCAAGGTTGCAGAGTAGGTTCACCACTTCTGTAACACCAGAAAGCAATTTCTCCTTTCTTTAAAGACACGGTAACTGCTGAGGTTGAAATACACATATAATTTCATTAAAATTAAATCATTAAGGACTGCTCTACTGCTTAGGAATGACTGAAAAAAAAATCTTACTTTGCTTCTGTAGATCAAAGTGCCTCGTCTTCCTCTTGTAATAAAAACAGTCTGACATTTTGTACAAATGTTTGATCTACAAAACCAGAAAGGATGTTTCAGTAGTTATTAAGTAGCAGCTGCCCTGAATAATTTTTAATCTCCAATTTAGGTTGATTTGACAAAATACAATAAAATTAAGAGCCTTCTGTGCAGAAATGGGTTTCAACACAAATTTTCTAGACAGCTCTGCTCCATATTCTACTGGAGGCCTCATGTCCTGGAAATTTTCTGCCCTCGTGGGCAACTGAACAGGAGAGGAAAGGGCACCTTGCTGCAGCCCAACAGGAGATTTTGAAGGAGGAGGACCTCTTTGGGAAAGGAAAATACTTGTCGTTGGCACAGCACATGGCATTCAAAGCATTTACACTGGCTGTGGGAAGGAAAAGAGGACAAGTTTGCAACTAGGACATATTTTCGGCTTTGGGCAGTACAAAAAGTCCTGTCCCAATGGCTAGGACGCAGAAGTGTTGGCCAAGGGGACTCTCACCCACCCCATGGATGTCCCGAGGGTCTTCCCTGCTCAGTGACATTGGCAGTGTCATCACAGCTAATGCAAGAGGGACAGAGACTAATCCCTGGTCCTGAGGCAGGTAGCATGGACAGGCTCCCGGCCACCCTGCTTTGGGACATCCCTCTTCTGAGCAGGCTGCACCTACGGATCATGCTCTTCGGACCCACGTGGTGACCTACAATGTAATTATTATTCTCAGAGAGGTTTCTTCTGTTATCTGGCTCAAATGTCAGAAATAATTGGAGGGCAGTGGTGGGGTGGAGTTTTTATAGCATGAAACCCAGGCTTTGTCCTGGAGAGAGCTAGGTGGAATAACTCAAAACAAAGCTGAAGAGTGAGCTAAGGATGGAGGAGCCGGGGTCAGGACTGGAGCTGCTCCCTGGACCCCCCTCCTTGGCAGCACACGTATACTGAGACAGGTAGGTCACTGTGTCTCCATGTCGGGACACAAACACACGAGACACCAGCAGATGATCCACGTGTGGTCCAGATTTCTCTAAGGCCCCCAGCAACCCAAAAAGCTCAATAGCCCCAACACAGCTGCTGGAACGGCTTCTGTAGCATCACAGCACCTTCCCTGAGTGCCTGGTCCTTTCCACACATGAAACACGAGTGTCCTAAAGGCTCAGTGTTATCCCAGGGTTTCACAGCTGATGTTACTCCGGGGGACAGGAGGCTCTCACCCATCCTGGCTGCTGGGGATGGTTAATGGAGAGGATAGTTCCTGGACTCTTCCTACCAGCAGACTGAAAAAGGGGTCTTGAGGGTAAAAAAAGAAGCTGCTAGTGATTTCGGGCAAGTGCCTCGTACCCCAGTAACGCATGGAGCCTACAGCACTGGAAGCCTTTAAGGAGAAGACAGACGCCCCTTTTGAGCAAGGGTCAGTCGCACTGTCCTGCACTGGAGCAGGGGAAGGACCAGGTGACTTTTTGAGCTTCCTTCCCACCCTGCAACGTTAAAATCCTGCCCTTCCTCAAGCACCATGAAACTCCCTTCACTGCAGAGGGTCAGCAGCCAGGACAGTGGCATCTCACAGCAGAGACAGCAGGGACAAGCAGTGACAGGGATGCTCTGGGCATCTGCCATATGACCAGCTTGGAAGAGGCAAGCCGTGCTCCCAGGGTGTGTGGTCCACGCCAGCACACGCTCCTCACACACTGCCCAGGGCTCTGCACTGGACCCACAGCAGCGCACGGCTTGCTTAGCAGAAGAGGGCTGCTGCAGCGGCTGGTGATTGCTGTCTGCCTGATTGAGCGAAGGCTTCCACGCACCCCACTCACGGCCAGGCTTTCCTGGCTGCCAGAGGTAACTGTGCAGTCAGCACGCATCCCTGTGGGGTCTGCCGGCGCCGAATTCCTGCTGCCCAGAGATTTCAGGGTCATCGGCGTGAAGCTTAGTCACATATTTGATTGTATTAAAGGCAATGAGCTCCTTTCTGGGCCAGTTTTCTAGAAGGGTGGAAAGGAGAGGTGGTGCAGCCCTGTTTAGGTATGTGCACAGGCACTCTCCTGCAGCCTTGCTGCTCTTTGGACCAAGGCTCCCGAAGCTGTGATTTGCCTTGCCGGACAAGTTTTCAAAAGCCAGCTATCAGCTCCTTGCTCCCAAACACGTGTCCCTGTAATAGAGGCAGTTTATCCTCTGCTAGAATTGAGCAACTCAACCCTCCTCTTGCATTACCGAGCCTTTCAAGCATCATTTGATAAGCAGTATGAGCGCAGCTCCTCAGGCATTGCTACATCTTTTGGCGTGCTTTGCCCTGCCAAAACTGTGTTTCAAGCTAGCTATAAATTATGCTTCATGGTTGGCTTTCATCTGCACGCCATGCAACGGGCAAGAACAAAGGCCACTACGTGCCACACCAAGGCAGAAGAGCCAAGAGCCGGGTGTAGGCAGAGGCAAGGCAGGCGGCAGTCTGCTGGAGGAAGCAAAACAACCTCAGCCCGCTGCCAGCCTTACATCAGAGATGTGGAAAGCCGGGGTGGCTGCTGCTGCCAGCAAAGGAGCTGGGGTTTGGCGCATGAGGGAGAGGAGGGGAAAGAGGGCAGAGAAATCTGGTTTTGTCGGCATGGCGCCAAGCAGTTACAGCAGCAAAAGCAGCAGCAGCAGCAGGCAAGGGTCCCCCCTTGCCACAGGGACACTGTCCCATCAAAGGGACCGCGCAAAGGGCAGTGAGCTGTACACAGACAAGGCGGGCGAGAAAGGCAGAGCTGTAGACACAGAAAATAAAGAGCTGCACAAGCCAGGACCTCTAGAAACTCCGGCTGCTCCGAAGCCACCCTAGAGGGAATGGCATTGCCCAGACCAGAGGTTCGGGCCAGGTCAGAGAGCAGCTTTGCTTGCCCAGGAGTGAGCAAATAAGAGGAAATGTCGTTTGCAGGGTAACAGAGCTTCATAGGTCAGTGCCTCTGGGTCTGTCATGCAAATCTGCATCTGCTGGAGAAGGCTGTGCCTGCCGAGGGCGAGGAGGAGCCAGTGTCACCGACGAGGCTAAGGGAAACAAGCACCAGCCAGTACAAGCACATTACAGTTTGCTACTCTGGGTGATTTTACTCAAGTTTCGTTTCAGCATGATCCTTTTTGGTTGAGCTCTCAGATAGCTCTGACCCCTTGGAGGACCACAGCCCATGGGGCAGACACCCAGTTCTTCTGGCGGTGCCAGGGCTGGGCAGAGAGAAAGGAGTGAAGCTGGAGGCCTCGAAAGTCCCTTTTTACAACAAGAACAGCAGATGAGCTGCACAGTTGTTCCGATGATGTCCTTGTCTTTCTGCAAACACCCCAGCTCCTTGTGGCTTAACAGGATCCTTTCCGTGAATCAAGGTGCCTCCCGAGGCTACTGTCAGAGTAACCGAGTGCACACAGCATCACCTTTTACTGAACTGGTGCTGCCTGTTGCGTCCTGGCTTAAAATAAAACTCCTTGAACAACAGTGAGCTCCATCAGATACAGCAGCGCTTAGTTTAATCACACGCCTATGGCCCATAGACCTTGTTCAGTGGTAACACAGATGGAGATGCAGTCCACACTGTATTCACCTCGCCTGACTTCAGCAGTGAACTGCTAACATCATCCTCGCTGCAGTGTTTTTGTTTTGTTTTTCATATTACCAGGCCCAGAAGTAAGATTAGGCAGGAAATTACGGTCTGGTCAACAACTCCATCCAGCTTTGCACTGCCAGCATTACTAACAGGTCTATTTGGGTTGAGACAGAGCTTGAGAAGCTTGTGCATCTTGACATGCTGCCCTGTAGAAAATCTGCCTTGGATGACCATCACAGTAAGCATGGCAGGGAAGTGCCCTGTGAGCTGCAGCTTTGCACTGGCTGCCTAAAACACATGAGAGGTTCAGTTGAGACAGGCAGCTGCCGGACTCCCATCAGATGCTGAATCACTGCCGAGACATGCTGCAGAGGGTTTAGAAATACCCCAGACTTGTCCAGTTTTACTTCTTTGCATTGCCAATTGCAGCAGAGTTTCAGCCAGGCATCCCAGAGCGTTTGAGGGCGACTAGCCCAGACAATAGTAGCTTTCAGTGCCTGCACCCCTCTAAACTCACGAACAGACTGCCTGTGCTAATGCATAAAAGAGATTACAGCTTAAATGGTACTGACAGAGCACGCAAGGGACCTCCAGGGCCAGGGAGACATGGTGAAGTCACCCACACACCCATGGCATCCCAAACCTGCAAGGACAAAGGGTAAGGACTTGGAACCCGGCAGATGTAGAGCTTCCCCCCTTGGGAGCATCATCGCTGCACATAGAGTATCCCAGTACTCCAGGGAGGGAAGTTGCAACCAGTGCAGATCCAGGACCAACAGAGTCAGAAAGTGGGTCCATCTTGTCTTCCATCTAGCCCTGTGTCTGTCCTTCCCCAGACAGACGTGGTAGTTGAAGACATCCAGTTCCTTTTACTTCCCTTGAACAAATCAAGCAAAGCTGACCCTGCAGAGCAGGTCCTCCATACCCCTGCCTCCAGCAATCCATGGAGCAACCCAACATCCTGTTGGGTTCCCATTCACCCTCCCCAGGAGGGCCACTACCCAAACCAGCACCCTCCAGCACAAATCATCCTTCCCTGGCCAGACTGTCCTGGTGCAGGTGTTACAGGACTACCTCCTTCAAAAATGGGCAATGCTACGATCAGCATCAAATTCATCCCTCTCACGTGGACTAGCTGCTTTCCCGAGACTTCAGTGCAATTGCGCAGACTAGGATAGGCAGGCTGGGGATGGCTAACATCAGTCCTTTCACACTCCACTCTGCTTGGAATTCGTAGCACACTTGCTGCCTGGCTGACCAGCTTCCATGGGGAATGGGAGACAGTATAAAAGAAAAAAAAGTCTTACCTGAAATCGAGAAAAGGAAGGGAGCCATGGAAGACTGAAAGCAGACCAGAGCAGTTCGACTTTCAGTTCTTCCACCTCGAGCAGGACGCTGAGCTGGACCTAGGTGAAGCCACAGCCCCCATCCTGCCCCACCGCATAATGCTGCCCTGGGCTGGTGACCACAGGGCTTGGTTCATGCAAACCAGAGCAGCTTGCATGCGCTCACGCTCCCAGATCTCTCCATCCTCCAGCCACGCAACCAGAGCTGAACGTGGCACAGAGGGAACGCAGGAGGACACGCCATGGGGTACCATGGCTGTGCCCTCCCACACAGACTGAATTCCTGCCTCAGTGCAGCCTGCAAACCCCTCTGCGTGGGGCGTATGTGCCTTTCTCACCTCCCTCTGGGAGCTCCACCAGCAGCCACCTCCTGGTCTGCGTCTCCAGACCAGCTGCACTGACTCTGCTCAGGAGCGAAGGGAGAGACAGGCTTTGAAAGCAGAGATGATGATGTTTGGATCTAAGCTACAGGAGCCTACAGAAGAGCATCATCCTCAAAGATTTGGGGGAGAGACTGCCAGGGCACCCTTGAGCGTACAGCTACTCCTGCCCTAATCTCATCATCCAGGAAGGAATTGTTCAGCCCTCTAGCTAGAGGTAAGACACACCAATGGCAGCTCTTAAACGAAGTCTCGTGGAGGATGTTGGGGCTCTACAGTGTCTCAAGCCTCTGAAGGAGCTGGAATTGCAGAGCCTCCTGGGCTGGAAAACCCTCTCTGCATTGTCCCTGGGGAGACCTGGAGGGCTCTGCAGTCCTATAGCACCACTCCCTGGAGATGAAGGAATGGGATCGGCTGTGCAGCCAGGAGGAGCATGGACAGAGGCTGTTCCAAAGGCTGCCTCTCCCTGCTGAGCACTGCCATCTCCAGAGGCACCCAGGTCCCCCCCTGCAGCAGCCAGATCCAGGAGGTGGGTGCAAAGGTTGGCAGCCATTGCTCCAAGCACTGCCCAGGGTCAATTCATCACCGTCTTGCTGTGCCAGGAGGATGGGCTGTGAACGCCTGTAGCTAGAAAGGAGTTATCCTTCCCAAAGGGGAAAGGACCCTGAATTCAACCTCATGGGCTGCTCACGGACTCACATCAACACAGCCAGACCGTTCCGTGTGGAAGGATGATACGCTGCCAGATGCACCGATGCTCTTCATGTTGAAAGGCTTCCCAAGGACACCAGCATAAGTCCCCACTCCACCTCCTGCCTACCAGCCAAACAAGACCATCACCCAAACAGCCTTTAAACTCTTGGATGCACACAGAGGCAGGACTGCAGCAGCATCTCCTTCTAGAGGACTTTCACCAGAAAGCTGAAGCCCATAGCCCTGACCAGCACTATCCTGGAGAGGAGGGAGCTAGGACATACAATTGTACAGGGCGAACATATGGACATGGACATCCACAGCGCACAGCAGACTGGGAACCCGCAAAGGAAGACGCAGGGGCCTTCTGCCCCTTAGAGCCTTGGTCACTCACTGCGATGGATGGAGAAAAGCCTTCGCTAAGCACGGCCTAAGAAGGAGAAATCAACAAGGAAGGAAAGAAGGTCCAGAGAGTCCCTAGGCCTGACATTAGCACTCAGAAAATAGCATGGAAAAGCACTGCTGATTTATGAGCAGACCTGATCTCGTTCTCCAAGTCACCAAGATCACAGAAGTTGGAGTCCTAACAAGAGAAATTTTTTTTTTTGCTGCAAATCAGCCGAGTACACCAAGCACACCTACTGCCAAGGAAGGCTCCCATGTGAGGACCTGCTTTCTTCCCTAACAGGATCCATCATCACGTACTCAGGGGCTAAGAGGGGATTTTGCTCTTACGCTGTTGAAACCTGCTCTCCAGCTTGTTCATCCAAAGCTGGCACGGCTGCTCACCCTCAGCAGTGATACATATATCAAAATTAGCCAGGCCCAGCCCTACCCATGAAGAGAGGGGGAAAAAATCCAAGCGCTGGCAGAGGCATGGCTTAGCACAGTCACCAACACGCCCTGCGTCCTCCACCTGGGGTGGGAGTTAGCAGAAGAGCTCATCTGTCTCTCCCAGCTCAGGAGCATTGCTCTCCTCGGTGCTCATAACCTGTTTTTAGAGACAAACTCCACTAATCTGGTATTTCTGCTCCCTCATCGGATGGGAATTTGGGGGAGTGGCTCCGAGGGACTGCAAGGCAAGTGCAAGCAGGGGCTGAGCGCTGCAGAGGCAGGCTGCAGCAGTGCCACACACCAGAAGCCCTACTGCGCCCTTGGTGACATGAAGCCATAGGCGAGGGTACCCATACGGCATCCTTTCATTGTAACAAGCAGTTCCTGGAACTGGAAGGAAGGAAGAGCCATCAGACTTACCCCAGCTCCCCAGTTACCATCTTCCAAAGTCAAATAGTGACTGCAGAGTGATAGCAAACCATGAAAAAGGGATGCAGAGCAGGTTATAGGCAATAATTTCTCTAAATGCCACCAAGTTGGAGTACGAGTTCAGCTGCCCCTGGGGTGCCGGGAGCGGTTGGTCAGCTCACAGGGAGCATGGCATGAGATCTCATGCTGAGCCAGTGGCAAATGAGTAGCACTAGGGATGCAAGAGGGGTTTATCAGTGCTGCCTGAGCAGCTTGATTCCTCCCTCTCGGCCGTGCCAGCAACTGGGTGATAGCTGCCGGTGCCGGCATCCAGAGAGCAGGTTTGGGACCACCTAAATGAGAAGACTTTTACTGCAAGAAATGAGGGAAATAGAGCTCAGAACATCTCTGAAGATCCCAAGGCTTTTGTAGCCTGCTTTCCTGTTTGTGACTGGGGAGGCTGCCTACTGTCAGACCAGGGAAGTTTGACTGGCAGCTCTCTCCTGCCCCTGCCACAGCTCCCTCCAGGCCATGCTCTCTGCCTTTGGCCTCCCCACCCAGCAACATCCACTCTTCCACTTCGGAGGGTGATTCCTGGGAGAGCAATCACCACTTTGCTTCAATCGAAGTGCACAGGATAAAGAAGCAGTGCTGCTGACTCCGAAACACTCACCCGCTTCTCATGCTGACCGGCCATTTCTAGTGGACTAGTCTCACCTGTGCACACAACCTCTTCCTCGTTGAATTACTGACACTACTAGTCAGGCTCTCTGTCTTGTAGCCCTGCATGACAAGTCTGCCTCAGCCTTGCTCCCCAGGTGTTAAGTACCACCACTTTAAGCATGTGGGGCTGGAATATAAAATATTCAAGAGAACAGCAGCAGGACTAGCTTGAATTGATGTTGACATCTGTGCACAGGGATAAGTCTGCAACTCTCAGCAAGACTTGCAAGAATCCCCTGCTCCTGGTGTGCCAGGTCCTTCCAGAGGTCACTGAGGCTTCAATCTCAAACGTTCAGGCCCTTTCAACAACCTTGGCCCTTATGCTTATCAGTCAAGAAGAAAATAGCAAATGTAAGCCTACTGCTATACATTCACTATGCAGAAACTACCACACACTCCTACAGTATCTCACCAGCACAAGTCAATCGGAAGCTAGTGAAAACTTGGTGGTTGTCACTCAGCCTTGCAAGAAAGCATCTCTCTCCTCTTAGCAGACTCAGAGTACAAACAGCAGCAAGGGCATCTCCAGGTACGAACCTAATTCAAGCCTGCTGGGATCCATAAACATGCAGATTACAGGGACGATAGTCAGGTCATTGCCAATAGGGAAGCAAAAACGGAGATGGTCCTCCTCCAAGGGAAGGGAGCGGCATTGTCCTGCTCCTTGCGGGAATTAATTTTCCCTCTGCATGGAGCAACAGGCCACCTCAAAAGAAACATCTAAATCCTGATGGACCCTCCTCCAGGTGCAGCACTGCAGTTCCCAGCTGAGCGTGAAGGAGTCCTTCAGCAGTAGCAACAGGCATTTGCTTTCTTGACCATGGTCCCATGCTTCTGGCTCAGCACATGCGCCCACTTCACCCACTGAACGATGGCAGATGGCTCAGTGGACACTTACTGTCTATGCCCAGTCTCCCTGATCTTTCCAAGGATGGACAAGTAGCACATCAAGGGACTCAACTGACCCGGCTACCAAAACTGCTTGAGAAGTCAGCATATCAGGGACAAGTGGCCTCAGCGTGGCGAAGAGCACAGGCCAGGCACCGGCACTGCCCTACCCATTTTTTTAGGATGGCACATGCTGCAAGGCTGGAGCCCGGTGGGTCCATGCTGGCAGTCCTGGGAAGCCCCACTCTCCTGGGAGATGGTTTCTGTCACAAGATTTGGGGGGTTTGGGCAGCCCATAGGCTGGGAGCACTAACCCACACGTGTGGGAAAGCAAAGAACAGACAGCTGTGCCCCGATGGAAGACGACACTTAGAGCGGAGCAGCCCTGTATTTCTCTTGCATGTAACAGGTGGAATGTAGATAGGCTTCATCTGGTGGATCAAGGAGGGCCTGCGAGGTCACAGTACAGCGGCGAAGGTTATCATGGTATAAATAAAACGATCCTTGCTGAAGATTAGCATGCAACATAAATGTTCCCAGTAGCAGCTGGTACCGATAGCTTCAAGGAAGGAGGTGTGAGATCACTTGCCATGGGTACATCCTGATCAGTAAGTGGCTGGCTTATGCTGCCATGCACATTATTATATCTTTGGAACCTAACTTGCATGATTAGAGACTGCAATACTCTGCCAACCTATCAGCATGCTCAGTTATTAGCGAGAAATAAACTTAAAGCCTTATATCTGTTGTTCTTCTGTTCTTCCACGATTAAACAGGAACCTACATACGCAGTACAGGGTGAGGGGTGAACTTATCTAGCCATTACATGTGAAAACTGCAACAGACATGGATTGGCATTCAGGAACTGGCTGGGCTTCCCACTCCAAAATAAACACTTACTCATGGTAGATTTTCTGAATTATAGTTTAATTTCATAATCTACGGTTGCTACATCTGTACAACATTGTACAAAATACAATCAAAAAGAACATTTCAGCCCCACATAAATGTTTGACTGGCTGTCTGAGGATCCAGTGGCTTTGAGTCTTTGATTGAGACTCTCCTGTCTTCTAGATGCCATCAAAGTACCTTTGGTGCTAAGGCTACAATGCTATGTGTTCGTACAGTCATCATAACATTTTTGCTTTCCAGTCTCCTTCTCCGCTCAGTGATGGAATCCCCCAGCCATGGCAGAGGATCTCTGGTGGTACCTCATATTTCTGGTCAAACATGAAAGATTTTTAACCTCTTTTTGCATTAGGCAAAAACATTCTAGCAACGCCATGAGGTAGGGGCAGTTATGTTTCAAAGGTGACACTAATGTGGTAATTTAGGACTGATACATCCTTTTTTATAGCACTTGCTATAGTAGGGTTTTGAAATACAGCATTGATCTGCTCACACTAATACAACTGGTTCTAGATTTCCATTCATTCCCATCAATGCATTTTCACTGTAAGTAGCACTACCCCATGTTAGCCTAGTCTGAGAATTTATCTCTTGCCCAGATAAAACTATCAGGCAGATATACTCTTTTCAACTTAGAGGTTAAGGGAAATAATATACTTAGCTGCTACTGGCAGTGGAATACATGCAGAACTGCTTCTACCAGAATTAGGAAACCTGCTGAGAATTACGTGGAATCGAAAATGATTGCTCCAGATTAGAAAACCACACGCTAAAAGGCCAGCTTCATAGATCTCTGGTGTCAGGAAATATTCTTGTTGCAGCCTGACAGCGAGTGGTGTGGCAGAATGATCTCTCACGCCTGTGTTCTCCATGGAAAGTTTCATTTTGGCCAATTATTTTTCCTCTCATCTTCTGTGTTCCTGAAGCTTCTCATCTGTGTTTTAAAGGTCTAGTGGAAAGCCATGATCATTACAGAGATACAATTCTCTTAAAGCTTTTTTTCCCATTTTGACTACAATGCAGCATCATGTTCAAAATGCAACTACTGGATCTGAAAAATAAAACACTCAGACTATAATGCACATCTGAAAATAAATACATAGCCTTCTTATAGAGCCAGTTCTCAATAAAAACCTTTGCATTCACACAGTAGTGCAGAGACGTTCTCAGGAAGGCCATGCTACAGGGTCGAGTCTGAAAATAAGAGAAAGAGAGAAGTAGCTCAATATTTTCATGAGGGAGATAGTCTGTAAGGTACACTGGAAAGGGGACCTGAAATGTTACAGGGCCAAAAAGACCAGTGTCTGCAAAAGGACTACAGGGATTTAACTGACCCATTTCTTCACTCATATAATCCCACCGGGGTATTCTGAATTGCATTAAAAGGAAAGTATTTGACTCAAAGTAAAGGATATTTCTTAATGAACTGAGTAAAACTGCCAACGATATTTATCCATAAGTATATACACCATGCGTCTATCCTCAGTCAACTACACTGATTCTTTGTTCACATCAGGATCCCCAATGACCCTATTTAACTTATACCACGTCCCTCTCTTTCCTCCCTTCTCATTGCCTTTGGCCACCTAACACCAGCCTTTTCCTCACTGCTTCACCTAACCTTGCACATCTTGCAGGATCTTCTATTCTGCAGCTCCTGCACTGTAGAAAAATCTAACCTAGATATTATCTTATCACAAGAAGATGGGATATTTCTTTCTAAAAGATTTGCTCAAGGTCAGCCAAAACCTCTGGCTCATGTAGAAATCAAGTGTTCTTCTCATGCCTGCCTTTTCATTTCTATTTCTGTTTCATACTTGATCACTAGTAAGATAATTTAAAATTCAATAAAGCAGCCCAAATATACACTGCCTTATAGGAGATTGCTCTTGTCAGTAAATAAAGCTGTATGGCTACCATTTTTAAGGCATCTTGACAGCAATGACATATCTTGACAGCAATGACACATCTTGACATCACACAATGAAGGAAGAGAAGCATTAAGGATTGTTACCTTTAATAGTGAGGAAGGCTTTGGTGAATGCACAGCCCAATTCATTGGTGGCTTCTACCATATATTCTCCTTCATCCTGTTTTGTGACACCTAGGATGACCAGGGAGCAGACACCAAAGTCGTTTGTGCAAAAATAGGTAGGATCATTGGAGAGGTCTCTACTGTCCTTGTACCATGTGATCTTTGGAGGCGGATGGCCTCCAACCGCACAGCTCATATGGCACTCACTCCCAGTAGTCACCACATGAGGCTTCAACCGGACGAGGAATCTCGGGGGCTGGTTTTGATTAACTCCCCTGTATTTCTGTGGTTTGACTTGAAATTCAGCTGTAAAAAAACCCAGCAACAGACAAACACACACTCAGATACTGCTTCACAGCAACAGAAGTCAGAGTTTAAAGGACTGGTTTTCAATCATGACACTTGGTTGCGCAGAATCTCTGGCATTCTGCACTGCAAATTGCCAGAGAACCCATGCACCTATGGATTGTAATCCGTGTTTCTTCTCAAATTAGCCAGAATTTAACTTTGAAGTCAGAAACTTTGGTTTCTGCAAAACTTAAGCCTTAGATTTTGCTGGGAGTTAATTTTGTGGCGAATTACATGATATAATGGCTGGAAATAAAGGATCTATCTGCACAATGTCCATGCAGAAAGGACAAGCCTTTCCTGCCAAACTGGAGTTTCTTAGGGTATCTCTATGCATTCTTGTTCTGGGCAACTAAATGTTCACAGGAGGAGAGAACCATTTCAGGATGGTATATTAGAAACAATAAAAGAAACAAAGCATGACAACACACAGATAAATATTAGTAAAAGCTGTTTTACCCTTTGGTTTTTGAATTCTCCAAGGCTGCTGAGTTTCAGACGGACCACTGGCTCCCAAGTTATTTTTTGCCACAACCCTAAAGTAGTAGTCCTGGCCTGGGATCAGTTTGGTGAATGTGAACTTGTTGGTGTAGATCAGGTCACCCACCACGTGCCACAAGCCCTTCCGTGATTCACGTTTCAGGACTGTGTAGTAGAGATTACTTTCCCATTTCTCAGATGCTGATGGCTCCCAGGTTACTGTCACTGTATTTGGCACATTCTCTACCAACTGAATAGGTCCAGGCGGCTGTGGGATATCTGTCAGATGAAGGCAAATAATATCAAAGTAGGGAAAGCGGCACAGTACAGAACCCTAAAAACTTTGAGTCCATTCTATGTCTGGGGGCTGAGTGAACATCCTGGTCATTAGAAGGGACAAAATTTGATTCCTTCTCCAGTCACACAAACTCATTTGCTATTAACTGAATTTCTGCTGCATTACATCTGCATTGCTGGGCCTCTTTCCCTTCTTATAGGGAGGAGATGAGGGCTGGTACAGCTAAACATTTTCACCTCTTAGGGACACAGCATATAGAGTTGTAGCTATGACTAAACGTCCTACAGCCTGCTGCTGACTAACCTTAGACTGTTACAAAGAGCATGAACTGCTCTCCTGTGGTTTGCACTGTCCGTCTGTGTGACCTTGCCTTTTTAAGCAGAGTCACCCTGGAAGCTGGGTGTAATTTTAATCAGTAGATTGCTCTGTCCTGCAGACACGGCCAAGTGATACAACAAAGTGGCCAGACTGAATCTCATGGAAAATTGTACTCTAGTTCTCCCTGTGCCTGCATGGCTTAACCGCATCAGAGCTCACCGTGCCGAACTCTGTTCATTGCCTACTGCCTATTCGCAGTAAATCTGTAGGTATAGATGGTAGTGAGTGAGTTACCTATCACTTGAACTTGGAAGCTGAATGTTTCTCTTTTCCCTAACCCGTTCTGGAGCTCAACAGTGTAGGTGCCGCTGTCAGTGAACTCAGCTGCGCTGATCAGCAGCTGGGTGGTACCACCTTTGGTGTTTATTGTAGCCCGGTTTGGAAGAGGAAGCCCATCCTTTAACCAGGTCACCACTGGATCTGGAGACGCCTGTAAAGAACAACATGAGTTATAGCCCACTTGTTTTGCCTCCAGATTGCATCTTTACATCTTTAGCTTCATTATCTTGTCCCAAATATATACCTACATGACACAGTAAAGTAATATTTAGAAATATGGATCCAAGATGGATCTAAGAGCCCCAGATAAAGGGCTGCTCTAAAGTTTCTTTGTAACTTTTCTCTTTCTCTGTGTCTTTTAAGAATGTTATTGTAGTAAAGTGTTCAGGTTAACTATGTCAAACAAGGTGTGCTAGATAAAGAACAACAGATGACATCAGTAGCTAATATTTTCTACTTTTAAAAAGATCTACTGGTTTTGGAAAGAAAAAATATCCTCAAAGTCTTTATTTCCATTATGCCATCTTTGATCTCTATTCTCCAAGACATTAGGAGAAAGGCCAGCAAATACACACACTTTGCCTTCATCAACCTCTTCTTGATATCCCAGACTTTACCTGTGTTGTACCTGTGTTGTTCCAAGCTTACGTCAAAGCACACAGGATTTCTGTCAGTGCTTGCCTATTTCTCAAGTCATATAGCTTAAGTCTTGCTGCTTAGTAAGACAAACACAGTCAAGAAGATGTTGCTAGAAGTGCTACCCAAGGCCTTCCGAGGGAGTCAGAGGGAAATCGACTGATTTTTAAACTCTAAGTATGACAGATTAGTACCAGGTGATGATAATACTGATATGGTTGGAGTGACAGCATTGTGCCTTGTTTGCAGAGGTTAATGAATGACCATAATCTCATAAAACACTAATGCCAAGAGTGACAACTGAATTCTTGTTCATGTTTTCCTCACGCAGAAAGTATACACAGTACAGGCAAGGATTTGCCCAGTGTCTTGTAAACAAAATTCCATGCCAAGAAAACAGAAGCTCAGTTTTCATGTCTGCTATTGACTACAACATAAAAACAGATGGGGAATTCTTACGAACACATTGGAATACTTACTTCAAAGGGAATATTCACTCGGATGGTATTTCCTGCTTTTATAACCAGGAAGCTTTTCACTGTGTCGTCTAGTAGTAACCTGGGAGAAACTGGAAAAGACAGTGATTACAATAAAAAGTTGTACATTATTACAGAGTCACGGGCTGACAAAGTCATATGCATGTGTTCGATACCCCTAATGCCTTTCCAACAGCTAGTCTGGTGATAAACTCATACTGGTACTGCGGAAAAAAAGCTCCCTGATTCAGTACCAGAGTTTACACCTTTCAATTTTATTCCTGTGTATTTATCACTATGACTGAACAAGGGGAAATGACATAAAAATACATTCACAACAATGTTTGTATACATGTGATGTCTCAGTCATGGAGAAATAGGCTCTTTGACACACTTTACCCCATCACATGGATGATCTTTTGTGTAAAATGACATCTGGGAAAAAGGAAATTGCAATGGACACTTATGAAATATACGTGCAATACAGAGTACTGAACAACCTCAGGAAACCAGCCTGAGTTTATTAAAAATAATCTTTTGTAGTATTTAAAATATTTTTCTTTCTTTTCTCTTTTTATTAATATAATATACTATTGTATTTGGCATTTTTAGAAAAATGCCAAACACAAAAGTGCTAAATTGTATTCAGCGTTTCCAGTTTAAAACTGAAAAAACTGCTTCCCAGATGGACTTATATTTATCTGTTTCCTGACTGATTATAAAAGGAGTCTCCAGGCATAGGCCAAAAGTAGATATTTTCACTTGGGATCCAAGTTAAGGAAGATAAATCCCTCACAGAATTATCTCTTCTGTATTTCTGCAACGTTCCCAAACAGCAGGAAAAAAACCCAGAGCTACAGATTGTAAATAAAGATGAAAAAGTGAAAATGGTGAAAACTTTCAAACTAGAAAATTAAAAAGGAAAATAAAGTTCACAAAAACCAACGTAACAATTGCGATCTAAGAGAATGAAATAAAATGTTTAATTCCACAAGATTGCATAAAAATAGACTGAAAACTCTGTTTTTCCCTTAAAAGAGCATGGGTAGGCATAAGGTATGTGCGGTTTCTGTCTGGTGATCATGACTGTGGTGTAGCTCCGCACAGGGGGCAAAACGTGAATCTGAGGAGAAAATACAGTTTGGGGGGTTCTTTTATCATAATGAGTCTTTAACATGAGCTGAACACTGTGCATTGCACATTTATTATCAGTTAAATCTTCAGAATTTCCTGATGAGGTGACCAAATAAGACCATACTCTAGAGGAGCAATGTGGTACTTGTCCTTCTGCTACAGTCTGGGACTTGAAAGAAGCTCGTCACAGTGACCTACAGACCTTGCCTGCATCCTGTTACCTATAGAATGACGTTGTTCATTCTGAAAGCAGCCCACTTTGACTTACCTACAGGGGGAGCAGCTTTGATGCAAGCTTCAATCTCTGCGGCTTCTCCCGGACCACTGTCATTGAGGGCTCTCACACGTAGGAAGTACATCTCCTTGGCTTGGAGGCCTTTAACTGTGTAAGTGGTCGTCTCTATGGGAAGAGTATTGCATTTGGTCCAGTTGAGGTTCTTAGAAGACCGCATCTCCACCTCATAGCCTTTCACATCACTCCCATCTTTCGCTTCAGGTCTCTTCCATGTCAAGGTGACGCTACTGCTGTCACTGCTGCTCACTTTAAGGTCCTGCACTTGACCTGGAGATTCTGAAAAGAGGAATTTTATTTAAACTATTTTTCTAGGATTTCTGTCCCCTCTTTTCAGTCACTTCCTGAGATTCCCCAACATTCTTGAAGTGCACTGGATATCCACCCTACTGTCTTGCCTCTGCCTTGTCCCAGTTCTTCAAAGCTGGATCCAGGTGCCTGCTCCTGCCAGCCATGCAGTACAACCTGCAGCACTCCTGAAACGGTCTGCAACCTGTCCTGACTACTTCTCCACGCTGCACATAACTCCCACACAGGGAGTCTGCCACATCACACAGGAAATCCTTCCATTCCGTCCTCATGCTGACAGCGGATTCTCAGCCATGAAACATTCCCCAATTATTTGATCTTTGTCTCCTCATACTTTTACAAAGCATTTAAAAACATCGCCTCTCCACTAACATCACCCGTCTACATTCAGCTTTACGTATCCCCAAGCCAGAAGGATGAGGGGATAAGGGGCACTTACTCATGGAATCCTGTGCAAAGACAGGCTGTGACGGTTCACTGGCATCTCCTACGCCAGCAGCATTGACAGCTGCCACACGAAATTCATACTGCAGCCCTTTCTTGAGATTGGTCATTTTCAGCTTCTTGTCTGCAGAAAGAAAAGGAGCGTGTTGGCTCAGGTGAGCTGTTCCCCAAGCAAGAAAGGGTGAGACAACAATGCTGTACTTTACTCCATGTAGAATTGTGAACTGAATAATTCTCAGGGGCCATGTACAAATGCTGTCACTGATTCCCCCGCCCTTCCGCATCCAAGTGCATGTGTACTGCTGGGACATGTTCATTGTATTCCCTTTCAAATCAAACAGCACCTGAGAGCTGTTAAGTTAGAGAAAGGAAAAATACTGCTTTTCATTATGGGTTAATCCTAAACTCTTCTATACCAGATAAGAAGTTCTAGCTTGCACCTGATAGATAATGCTAGCTATAGTCAAAACACATTTTGAAGCTCATACACATCACTTGGGTTTCTTTATATTCCTTGCATTTATAAATTCCTGTCTGCCAAGTTCCTTTATATTCCTTGCATTTATAAATTCCTGTCTGCCAAGTTCCTAGCGCGAGGACTAAGGACAGTAGTTCTGCATGTGAAGTGAAGACTTTAGTTCCAGAAATTGAAGATATCAGTTTATCTACAGAGGAGCTACGTCCCAGGATGCAGCAGTGACCTTCTCTGCACTCTTCTCCAGCCATATGCTTGCACACAATCTAGAAAAGATCGTAATCCTCCTCCCAGGCATTCAGCTGTATATAAACCCAAGACCTGGCTTTGCTATGGCACAGCCGTGAAACCTTAGTTGTGAGAAAAATGTAGTTGTGAGAAAACATACACACTAGAGCTGTGAAAGATAAGAAGATAAAACTTCAGACAGGGGTAATATGGTTGCGATGAGGACAGTCAGCAGCTCAAGCATTCAAGAGGAAAAAACACTGATGTGAAAAGGTGTAAGATCCTAAGCAGCTCCTGAACCCAGCTGACCTTTTTGCCTTTTTCAAGTCTTCCAGTCTGTTCCAGGATTTAAGCTACCTACCTGCTATAGGCACATTGTTGACTGGCAGCCAGGTCATGGTACCCTTCTTGCGTTTTTGAACGATATATCCCACAATTCGGGAACTGCCAGTTTTACGAGGTGCTTTCCAGGATATCGTGACGGTGCCTCTACTGGCACTGACAATCTCAGGGGGATCTGGGGCACCAGGTGGAGCTAGAAAGAGATTAGTGTTTCATTATTAGCAGGTAAATTTTTATTGCAAGACAAGAAAGTGTTCTGTGTCATTTCTTCTTCCAGTTTCCCCGAGGCATTCATATGGATGTGTTTTGAAAACCTGACTGAGACTTGAAGCTGTGTATCCTATTCCCCACACAAACAGGATCCAGCATGGACCTCTGTTCCTGAATTTTGTTTTCATGAATGACCTGCTGTCATCAGGACTGACAATTCCACTGTCAGCCTACAGAGTGAAGCATGTCATTGTTACATGATAGGAAAAGTCAGCATTATTCTTGCTTTTAATGACAGAAACTGGAAACAGAATGGATTTTCTTAGCCCTCTGCTAAAGCGTTCAAAATACAGGGCTTCTCATAATCAGGAGGAGAACGTAGAAAGAAGAAAATTAGAAATAGAATAGAGCATTGCTTTCTCTCTAGTACTACGTTCATGCTTATGGCAAAACTGTTCTAGTATTTAAACTCATTGAAGGACAAAGAATAGAATTAGTTGTTTGGAAATCAGGGGAATGAAGGGGTCATGCTGAAAAATGCTGCCCGTACGGAGACACTCCTTTGCCTATGGAGTTAAGAAAAGGCCTCACATGTTCCCTTTGTAGCCACCCTAGGAAAAGCTTCCTCTGATCTTGATGCATATTGCATTTCCCCCATGAAACTTGCTTTCCAATTCAGAACGGAGCATAACTGAGAACGTAACGCCATCTCACTCAGCGTCACCAAAGCCTACAATAAACTTCTAGTCTTGATGTGCAGTCTCCACAGATTTGTGTGAAGACTTCACAGCCGTGATTCAAGCTTAGATGTGTAGCAACATCCAAAATGCAGTGAGTTTTCTTTGATGTCAGCTTTGATAACGAATTTCCCACATGGTTGTCGAACACAATTATGAAAAGTTCTTCCTTACCTTTACTAACAGCCTTCACTTCATCTGATTCCAGTGCATCACTAGTTCCCTCGGCATTCACAGCTCTCACCCTGAAGTAGTAGCTCATGTCTTGTTCCACTTTGTTAGTAGTGAAGGTAGTACAGCTCCTGGGGGTTTCTCCCAAAGTCACCCAGTCCTTCTCGCCCACCTGCTGTCTCTCGACAATGTACCTTTGCACTGGTTTGCCCCCATCATCCTTTGGGGGCTTCCACTGAATAGTGATGTCATTTGCAGAGTTTTCTACAATTTTGATGGGTCCTGCAGGTGGCTGTGGCTTGTCTGAAAAGATGAACACAGAGAGACTATGAGTTGGCTCCAGACCCAGACGTGCTCCTCGGTTTGGAGCCTACACTGTCTCTTGCTCACCAGCTGGGAGACTGAGTTTCTGATGGAATACATGCACAGTTGCAGAATGAGGGCTGGGCACTCAAATTACCTCTTCAAAACTTCCACTCTTCTAACTTTTGATAAGGGGGGTGGGGGGAAGGCCAGGCCCTTGCTCCATGGGCTAATTGTTCTCATAAGCACTGCACCAATTCAGCTTGCTTCTAAGGAAGAACACCATTTCTGGTCTTCCAAAAGAGCACAGACATTTACGGTAGGGCTGAATTTGGCCTTGATAATCTATTTTAGATTTGCCTGTTGTGCATAGTCCCATCTCCCACAGTCGCCCAACATTCAAAACTCAGCTGCTGAGGCTGTGCAAAACCAAACTAGATTTGTGTCACCTTGTACTAAAGGGCAAGAAACATGTCAGCAATCTTTGCTTGTACCCTGATTTAGTGGAAAATTACATAGACTTGTTCATCTTGAAATAACCCAGTAGCTCTAAATAAGACTGTCACCAGTGTTAATGGGTTCCCTGACTAAGCTTTACAATGAAAGCCACAGTGGAAGTTATGGGGCTCTTACCTATCACCAGAAGCTTTAAGTTGATCTCCAGGACCCCACTGTCATTCTTCAGCCTGACTTTGTAATCCCCACAGTCCTCTCTCTCACTGCTGGAGATGGACAGCATGGTAAAGGTCTCTGTTTTATCAACACGAATCCTTGTGTCATCTACTAGCTCCATTCTGTCCTTTAGCCACGTTGCTCTGACCGGCAGCCGGCCCTCAAAAGGGATCTTGATCTTTACGTTCTGCCCTGCCTTGGCCACAGTAGGAACACTTGTTAAGTTTTTGAGGAGAACTTTGTCAACCTGTGGAGGATCTAAGCAGGTGATACAAGGTCATTAAAAACTGGAATTCAAAGAGGATAAGGCTTACCTTGGAGGGAAGGGCTTCCCTCATGATGCTGCCAATAATGCTTACAAGCTCACAACATTTGGACCTTCACCTTTAGTTGCACTCTCAGTGCTTCACATATACACACGTACTTTGCTACAGGATAATTATCACAAAGTATTTGTGGTATCATACTGTCCTTTTCACTGGAGCAAATTTCTCACAGGCAATACACTAAACACAAGAATGAAGAATCTGGTCTGATAAAGTGTTATGTGCACCTCAAAATCTTTGAGTTAATAATAGAAGCTATTCAGGAAGGCTCCCTAGTTAAATTTGTAAATACAAAATGCACCAACCTGTGCAAAAACTCTATCCCATTTACATGGTAATTCTTTATAATAAAGTTGTCTCAATAATCAACTATAGGTCTCTGAGAAAACATATTACATTTAAAGCACATCAAGGCTATCATGCTGCATCGGTAGTTTGAATAGACTCACCTTCAACAAAAATTGAAGCTTCAGTTTTTACATCTCCACCTTCAAATCTGTATTTCCCAGCATGAATATCTTCCACTTTGTTAATAATTAGTTTGTGGACTAGACCTTTCTTTTCAAAAAAGACTCCATCCATGCTTGTTAACTACAAGATAAAGCACAAAGACCCATTCTTAAAAAAAAAAAAAAAAAAGACAAAAAAGGGCAAATCCAAATGTAATTGAAAAGACTTATGAATGACACGCATGTTTAATTACAATAATATTCTGGGATTACTCATCTGGTAACGTTGCATATAAGCATTACCAACATACTCCCCACAAAGACTTGATTCAAAGTCCATTAAAATAAATATTAGTAAAAACTCCAAGCTCTCTCCTTCTATTCTTAATGACAAAAACTCTGGCCCATGCCCGAGTATGACACCTCAGAACTCCTACAGTATCATCCGGATCCCACAACTGGAATTACTCTTCAGTGTTGTTTTAGAACATAGAATATGATGTCTATGCTTGACCTTAAGCACTAATTTGAAAGAGCACTCTTTGCATTATGCCTGCCTGAAGGATTCTTTGAAGATTTTTCCCTTGCTTTTTGCATATTTCTCTCATTCACCAAGGAAAAGAAAAGGGATTGCATTGCAAGGAAGAGACCCATACCATCTCCACCCATGAAAAAGAATGGAAAACATGGAAATGTCTTATAGCAGGAAGGGGCAGAAATCTTGCTGGGTTTCTATCAAGAATTTTATTATCAACAGGCTCCTGCAGAATCCTTCCAGGGCCACACTCAGACTACAGTAAGACTGGCAGAGGGAAGGACACTTTGACACAACACTTAATAAGAGGTAGAGCCAGAGAGCAGAGCATTGCCAACCGAAGAAAACAGTAGCTAGAGGACACCTACCTTTAATCCATCTTTAAACCAGGCTGCTGTCACTTCATGTTTACTGACAGTGCAAGACAGCTCAGCTGGTTCCCCTTTCAGGACTCTGACATCAAGTAAGTGTTTGTTGACATAACAGCGGGGTGCTGAACATTCAGAAAAGAAAATGTTGAAAAGATGCTAACTCTGTGTTACACTGACAGAGGGAAAAGTATAGATGAAAATGCATGTGCATGCGAGGAGAAAAAGAGAGCTTTTTAAAAAATATATACTGTAGTCATGACAGGCTTTTGTACCAAAACGCTGTGGGCGAGCTGGCATAAACTCATTGCACTGAAGGGACACGCCAGCTGGTCTGCGTACAATACAGTCCTAACATCAACCTAATGGGCAATGGATTCATCATAAATCACATTATCCATCTACAGATTTGCTATTTTAAGTCTCTGCTAATTGTCTTCGCTCCCTCTACAGCCAGTGGGAAAAAACAGGCTACTCCAGGATATGGATATACTACTTCATCATTCCTTTCCTCTGCATTGACCAGATACAGGGCTGCCCAACCACTTCCCCCTAAACAGCCCCAAGTCACACTATTCTCTCCCCCCTGTATTCCTCTTTCCCTTCCCAAGTGCTTCTCCATTAACATCCTCATCCCCTCTCTAATAAATACCCCATCTCCTTCCCCATTAACTCCAATTTTGTTGATTTTACTTCCATATTTATATTTATGTCTTGTTTGCTTTCATAATTTCTAACTTCTCAGCAATTCCATTAGGCGAATATTCCCCTTCAGTTATACATTTGAAGTTTCTCATTTCTACAATTTTCACATTATCCTCTTGCTACTGTAGCCATTGGTCTTAGTCAAATGGCTGCATACACATTACTTTCCTTTTACTATATGCAACACCTTATCATTTCTGATGTTACAAGAGAAAATAGGTCTTTACATTAGGCCCAATGTGCATATTAATCCAATATAAGCAGGCACAGATTTGTTCCCAGAACCTGGAAAAACACAGATCTTTGCACTAGATGTTAGAACAAATAAAGTGAAACAATAAGTTTTAAATTGGAACAACAGCAAAGAAACATGGTCATATTCCTTGAAACTATATGGGAACTAGTATGTTTGTGAACTGAAGTCTGTTCCATTTGGATCTGAATCATTTATTTGCATGAACAGATGATACCTGTTTTAGATAATTTAAACAAAGATCATTTAGACTTTTAAGGCAGTTGGATCTGAGCAAGTTGTGTAAAGTCAAACAGCAAATCAGTGGCAGAATTAGGAACGGATTGCGGTCTAACCAAATTTCTACATATAGCTACATTTGTCAAAACCATAAGATTCAATTTCTCTCCAGGATTAGGAATGTTAGTATCAAAATGCAAAGACCAGCAATACAGAAGTCATCAATTAAACACATACCTTTCAGATCATCTAGGCAATAATGTCTTCTTTTTCCCATACTTTCTGTATTCTTCAAGAAATCATTTGCTTTAATATCAAGGCCGGGTTCCTGTTTTCTCTGGTTTATTGAAGGAGGTCCACCATAAAGATCTGACATCTGACCATAATCCAATGAACCTTGACCAAAACCACCTGAATTCCTTCCATCAACATATCTGTTATGGGATTTACTCCCTGCCCCTTCAAAGGCAGAATTTTTGCCATAAAGGGAGCCTAACTGTCCTAAATCTCTGCGTTCACCCCTGGCACCTCCTTGACCTGAAAGTGAATCTCTGTCATCAAACGAACCTTTGTTCCCTGATCCTCTGAAATCACTGGCAGTGCCCTTTCCAGTTTTACCTCCCATAGAAGATTTGCCAGGATGTGAATCCAGCCCATATTCACCACCTCGTTCAACAGCACCTATCACATCTTTACCACGGACTGAATGTAACTCCCTTTCATCATCTCCCAACCTACCAATAGCACCCACACCAGCCCTGGCTCCAGCTGCCCCAGTGTCCTTGCCATAGGGAGACCGAGCACCCCGTATTGCAGAGCCACCGACACCACTGCCTTCTGAGGAAAAGCCATCTCCTCCTGCTCCACCTATATATCCTTGAGCTCTGCTCAGCATAGCATCCCTGCCATGGCGAGATCCCATTACTTCTTCACCTCCAAAAGGAAAATGAGCAGCTCCTGCCACAGCCCCAGTTGGGAGACCATCCTTTCCATAGAAAGAACCAACTGCCCTTGCACCAGCTACACCAGCACCAGTTGGGAGACCATCCTTTCCATAGGGAGACCCAAACCCACCAAAAGCAGCTACACCGTTGCCAGCTACAGTTCCCATTCCCGCTGGAAGACCATCCTTTCCATAGGGAGACCCAACTCTCCCTGCACCAGCACCACCAACAAAATCCCCAGCTGGGAGACCATCCTTGCCATATGGAGCCCCAACTCCCCCTGCACCAGCTATACCAGCACCAGCCCCAGCTGGGAGACCATCCTTGCCATATGGAGCCCCTACTCCCCCTGCACCAGCTACACCAGCCCCAGCCCCAGCTGGGAGACCATCCTTGCCATATGGAGACCCAAATCCCCCTGCACCAGCTACACCAGCACTACCAACACAAGCCCCAGCTGGGAGACCATCCTTTCCATAGGGAGCCCCTACTCGCCCTGCACCAGCTACACCAGCCCCACCAACACCAGCCCCAGCTGGGAGACCATCCTTTCCATATGGAGAAACAACTCCACCTGCACCAGCACCACCAAGAGCAGCCCCGGCTGTGAGACCATCCTTTCCATAGGGAGATCCAACTCCCCCTGCACCAGCACCACCAACACCAGCCCCAGCTGGGAGACCATCCTTTCCATAGGGAGCCCCAACTCCCCCTGCACCAGCTACACCAGCACCAGCTGGGAGACCATCCTTGCCACATGGAGCCCCTACTCCCCCTGCACCAGCTACACCAGCACCAGCCCCAACTGGGAGACCATCCTTTCCATATGGAGACCCAACTCCCCCTGCACCAGCTACACCAGCACCAGCCCCAGCTGGGAGACCATCCTTTCCATAGGGAGACCCAACTCCCCCTGCACCAGCTACACCAGCCCCAGCTGGGAGACCATCCTTGCCATATGGAGCCCCTACTCCCCCTGCACCAGCACCACCAACACCAGCCCCAGCTGGGAGACCATCCTTTCCATAGGGAGACCCAACTCCACCTGCACCAGCTACACCAGCACCAGCCCCAGCTGGGAGACCATCCTTGCCATATGGAGCCCCTACTCCCCCTGCACCAGCACCACCAACACCAGCCCCAGCTGGGAGACCATCCTTTCCATAGGGAGACCCAACTCCACCTGCACCAGCTACACCAGCACCAGCCCCAGCTGGGAGACCATCCTTTCCATAGGGAGCCCCAACTCCTCCTGCACCAGCTACACCAGCACCAGCACCAGCTGGGAGACCATCCTTGCCATATGGAGCCCCTACTCCCCCTGCACCAGCTACACCAGCCCCAGCCCCAGCTGGGAGACCATCCTTTCCATAGGGAGACCCAAATCCCCCTGCACCAGCTACACCAGCCCCACCAACACCAGCCCCAGCTGGGAGACCATCCTTTCCATAGGGAGACCCAAATCCCCCTGCACCAGCTACACCAGCACCAGCCCCAGCTGGAAGACCATCCTTTCCATAGGGAGACCCAAATCCCCCTGCACCACCTACACCAGCACCAGCTGGGAGACCATCCTTGCCATAGGGAGACCCAACTCCACCTGCACCAGCTACACCAGCACCAGCCCCAGCTGGGAGACCATCCTTTCCATAGGGAGCCCCAACTCCCCCTGCACCAGTTACACCAGCACCAGCTGGGAGACCATCCTTGCCATATGGAGCCCCTACTCCCCCTGCACCAGCTACAACAGCACCAGCACCAGCTGGGAGACCATCCTTTCCATAGGGAGACCCAACTCCCCCTGCACCAGCTACACCAGCACCAGCTGGGACACCAGCCCCAGCTGGGAGACCATCCTTTCCATAGGGAGACCCAAATCCCCCTGCACCAGCTACACCAGCACCAGCCCCAGCTGGAAGACCATCCTTGCCATAGGGAGCCCCAACTCCCCCTGCACCAGCTACACCAGCACCAGCCCCAAGTGGGAGACCATTCTTTCCATAGGGAGACCCAACTCCCCCTGCACCAGCTACACCAGCACCACGAAGACCAGCCCCAGCTGGAAGACCATCCTTTCCATAGGGAGCCCCAACTCCCCCTGCACCAGCTACACCAGCACCAGCCCCAACTAGGAGACCATCCTTTCCATAGGGAGACCCAACTCCCCCTGCACCAGCTACACCAGCACCACCAACACCAGCCCCAGCTGGAAGACCATCCTTTCCATAGGGAGCCCCAACTCCCCCTGCACCAGCTCCACCAGCACCAGCACCAGCTGGGAGACCATCCTTTCCATAGGGAGACCCAAATCCCCCTGCACCAGCACCAGCCCCAGCTAGGAGACCATCCTTGCCATATGAAGCCCCAACTCCCCTTGCACCAGCTATACCAGCACTACCAACACCAGCCCCAACTGGGAGACCATCCTTTCCATACGGAGACCCAACTCCCCCTGCACCAGCACCACCAACACGAGCCCCAGCTGGGAGACCCTCTTTGCCATATGGAGCCCCTACTCCCCCTGCACCAGGTACACCAGCCCCAGCCCCAGCTGTGAGACCATCCTTTCCATAGGGAGACCCAACTCCCCCTGCACCAGCCCCACCAACACCAGCCCCAGCTGGGAGACCATCCTTTCCATAGGGAGCCCCAACTCCTCCTGCACCAGCTACACCAGCACCAGCCCCAGCTGGGAGACCATCCTTGCCATATGGAACCGCTACTCCTCCTGCACCAGCTACACCAGCACCACCAACACCAGCCCCAGCTGGGAGACCATCCTTTCCATAGGGAGACCCAAATCCCCCTGCACCACCTACACCAGCCCCACCAACACCAGCCCCAGCTGGGAGACCATCCTTTCCATAGGGAGCCCCAACTCCCCCGGCACTAGCACCACCAAGACAAGCCCCAGCTGGGAGACCATCCTTGCCATATGGAGACCCAACTCCCCCTGCACCAGCTACACCAGCACCAGCCCCAGCTGGGAGACCATCCTTTCCATAAGGAGCCCCAAATCCCCCTGCACCAGCACCACCAAGAGCAGCCCCAGCTGGGAGACCATCCTTTCCATAGGGAGACCCAAATCCCCCTGCACCAGCTACACCAACACCACCAAGACCAGCTCCAGCTGGGAGACCATCCTTTCCATAGGGAGATCCAACTCCCCCTGCACCACCAACACCAATGCCTGCACCAGCAGGGAGGCCATCCTTTCCATAGGGAGCCCCAACTGCCCCTGCACCAGCTACACCAGCACCACCAACACCTGCTCCAGACAGGAGACCATCTTTTCCGTAAGGAAATCCAACTCCCCCTACAACAGCTACACCAACACCAGCCCCAGCTGGCAGACCATCCTTGCCATATGGAGCCACAACTCCCCCTGGACCAATGACACCAGCACTACCAGCACCAGCCCCAGCTGGGAGACCATCCTTTCCACAGGGAGTCACAACTCCCAGTGCACCAGCACCAGCACCGCCTGCTCCACCTGGGAGATCACCTTTTCCATATGGAGATCCAACTGCCTCTGCACCAGCTACACCAGCACCACCAAGACCAGCCCCGGCTGGGAGACCACCTTTTCCATAAGGGGATCCAACTCCCCCTGCACCAGCTATACCAGCACCACCAACACCAGCCCCAGCTGGGAGACCATCCTTTCCATAGGGAGACCCAAATCCCCCTGCACCAGCTACACCAGCCCCACCAACACCAGCCCCAGCTGGCAGACCATCCTTTCCATAGGGAGACACAACTCCCCCTGCACCACCACCACCAAGAGCAGCCCCATCTGGAACACCATACTTTCTATATGGTGACCCAATTCCCTCTGCACCAGCACCACCACCACCGACGCCTGCTCCAGCTGGGAGACCATCACCATCCTTTCCATAGGGAGACCCAACTCCCCCTGCACCAGCTACACCAGCACCACCATCACCAAGACCAGCCCCAGCTGGGATACCATCCTTTCCATATGGAGACCCAAATCCTCCTGCACCAGCTACACCAGCACCACCACCACCAGCTCCAGCTGGCAGACCATCCTTTCCGTAGGGAGATCCAACACCTCCAAAATCACCAACTGCAGCCCCACCAACACCTGCTCCAGCAGGGAGGCCATCCCTTCCATACAGATACCCAACTCCCCCTGCACCAGCTACACCAGCACCACCAACACCAGCCCCAGCTGGGAGACCATCCTTTCCATAGGGAGACCCAAATCCCCCTGCACCAGCTACACCAGCGCCACCAACACCAGCCCCAGCTGGGAGACCATCCTTTCCATAGGGAGACCCAACACCCCCTACAACAGCTACACCAGCCCCAGCCCCAGCTGGGAGACCATCCTTTCCATATGGAGCCCCAACTCCCCCTGCACCAGCTACACCAGCACCATCAATGCCAGCCCCAGCTGGAAGACCATCCTTTCCATATGAAGATCCAAATCCCCCTGAACCGGTAACACCTGCTCCAGCTGGGAAACCATCCTTTCCATAGGGAGATCCAGCACCTCCAAAACCACCAACTGCAGCACCACCAACACCTGCTCCAGCAAGGAGACCATCTTTTCCATACAGAGACCCAACTCCCCCTGCACCAGCACCACCAACACCTGCTCCAGCTGGAAGACCATCCTTTCCATAGGGAGACCCAACTCCACCTGCACCAGCTACACCAGCACCACCAA
Organism: Gymnogyps californianus; assembly: GCF_018139145.2. Lineage (NCBI taxonomy): Eukaryota > Metazoa > Chordata > Aves > Accipitriformes > Cathartidae > Gymnogyps > Gymnogyps californianus. The sequence goes on along the minus strand of NC_059497.1, from coordinate 6,420,296 downwards.
CACCAGCCCCAGCTGGAAGACCATCCTTTCCATAGGGAGACCCAACTCCCCCTGCACCAGCTATACCAGCACCACCAACACCAGCCCCAGCTGGGAGACCATCCTTTCCATAGGGAGACCCAACTCCCCCTGCACCAGCTACACCAGCACCAGCAACACCAGCCCCAGCTGGCAGACCATCCTTTCCATAGGGAGACCCAAGTCCCCCTGCACCAGCTACACCAGCACCATCAATGCCAGCCCCAGCTGGAAGACCATCCTTTCCATATGAAGATCCAAATCCCCCTGAACCAGTAACACCAGCTCCAGCTGGGAAACCATCCTTTCCATAGGGAGATCCAGCACCTCCAAAACCAGCAACTGTAGCACCACCAACAGCAACCCCAGCTGGGAGACCATCCTTTCCATAGGGGGACCCAACTCCCCCTGCACCAGCTATACCAGCACCACCAACACCTGCTCCGGCTGGGAGACCATCCTTTCCATAAGGAGCCCCAAATCCCCCTGCACCAGCTATACCAGCTCCACCAATGCCAGCCCCAGCTGGGAGACCATCCTTTCCATAGGGAGACCCACCTGCCCCTGCACCAGCTACACCAGCATCACCAACACCTGCTCCAACTGGCCGACCATCTGGACCATACAAAGTCTGCATTTCCCCTGTAGAACTGCCACCTGCACCAGATATAGCCCCCTCTCCAGCTAGAAGACCACCTGGGCCATACAGCAAGCCAGACCTTCCTGCCTGACCTAAATGACCGCTAGCATGAAGTGTCAGGCCATCCTTGCCATGGGGAGTCCCTGTTTGTCCTTCTCTGTTTATACTTGCTCCATTCCTATCAACTAGAGTTGGCAGACCTTCCTTGCCATAGGGGGACCTCATTCCTCCTGCAGTCTCAGTACCTGCAGCACTCTTTCTAGCTCCCGTCCCTGGACTAGTCCTACTGAACAGATCACCCTTACCACCCCTACTATCTCCCACTCCAGTTGAGTCGGGATCGAGTCCATCTAACACAGAACTTCCATCAGTAGCACCTAATCTCCCAACACCCCCAAAGCCAGCTCTGTAACTAGTATCACGTAATTTACCATCCTTGTCATGCTGAGAGCCCACACCTTCTCCATCATCCATGTCAATGTTAGCAGCATCCAGCATACCACCATCTTTGCCATCCACAGAATACCATTCACCTGCTCCTCCTAATTCATCACCAGTATCTGCTCTGCCTGTCATAGAATCCTTGCCATGGAAAGGCCTTAATCCACTTTTGCCTCCTAAACCTTTTAATCCAAAGCTACTACCATCATTTGTCCTTGAGTCTCCATCTAGTTCTGCTCCAGAAAACTGCCCAAATCCCATCCTTCCATTTCTGTGGGCTCCGTGTAGCCCATCTTTTCCCAAAAATCTATGGCTTCCATCAACATCAGTGGTGTGGCCTTGACTGCCGCCTTGACCATTTCTGTACCAGCCATCTTCTTCCTCGCCAGTGTCCATAAGATGATCTTCATCACCAACATATTCTCTGCGTCGAAGTTTCTTAGCCCTGTCTTTATCTGGCAATGTTTCTTTCAGCCACTCAGTTTTCTCTCTTTCACCTCCTTCACCCTGTCTCCTCTTTCCTTTGGGATCTGTATTGAAGACGCATTGTTTGATTGGAGGAGATACAATTTACAGGAAAAGAGAGGAAAAAAAAAAAGAACAGACAATCAATAGGTCATGTACTACATCAACAACCAAAGAAAATGTGTTAGCATTTGTTATAATTTCATTCCAGGACACAGAAACATAATCTATTTAAATAAATTTAAATTTAGTTCAAATCCTGAATTTTTTCAGTGTCACATTCAGACATAATTTTACGTTTCTTAGTTAAAAAGACAATTATTTTTAGTGGAAACATGCTTGTTAAACAAACAAACAAAACAACACAAGCAGAAAAACAAAACAAATTTCCAGCATGACAGGTCTAATTTAGAGGGGCTTAGATTGTATCTGGGACTCATTAGTTCCTTCTGCCTTCTCCCTTCAGCCCTGGAGGAGTTACAGAATATCCCACACACAGAGTCACCATCAGTTCCCACCCTTGAATTAGGATCTCACTGCTACTGAGGCAGCTTGCACATTTGGCATCCTGGCATTTTAGAGATGGCCAACCTGAAGACTAAAGATTCCAGTTCTGTGAATAGCTTTGTATTAACCTAAAATTCAGACTTCTCTGAGAGCAGGTCACTCACTGTTTTGATTTCCAGGCTAGATATCATTTCTGTAGAGCATTAACAGCTCAGTGAAATCAGTAGGCAGTTTCTTTGCATGTCATACTCAACCTGCACTGTTTCTGAAAGGTCACCAAAAAAGCCTTTATGAAAGAGACCACCTTTTGCTGCAGCAGGATCTCAAAAGAAACCAAAGCAACTACCTTTCAGAAACAAAAAAATATGAGCCAGCTAACTGTTAATCTGCTTGCACTGACAGGAATGTTTCCCATCTTCCCAGCTTCCTTTGAGCTTCTTCTAACATGTTTAACCTCTAATTTGGAAAGAATACTACTATCTAGCAAGACAGTATTGAATAGTATTGATAGTATCAAATTGATAGTATTGAGCGCTCCTTGATCCCCTGTATGCTGTACTGTGTTCACACAGTGACAGCTTCATCAAAAACACATGTTGAAATATGGAGCATTTTTCGATAACTGATGGAGAACATGCTACTTCATAGTAACTGCAGAGTAAATAAGCCAATAGGATTTGTCAGGACGAATAAAAAGGGAAAAATTTGTCTCATCTGAAGAGGAAAGAAGGTCTAACCAGACCTTCATTTTTCCAAATATAATTTAGGAACTAAAGGCTCCGCAATTCATTTCTCAGCATAGAATCACCTCAATGAGCAATCACGCGGTGAGAGGAATATTATTTTGTTAACACACCTCAAGCCAACACCATGGGAATAATACAGTGTCACTTACACTCTACAATAAGCCAGGCATTTGAGGAGCAGAGTCCAGTGTCGAGCGTGTACATGCCGTTGTCAGAGGGCACAACGTTTTTGATAATCAGCTGGTGGTTCAGACCATCAGGTGTTATGGAGATCTGGTGCTTCTCACTTGCCTCGAGGAGGTGGGTTTTGTGTAGCCACACAGCATCGTAGCAGGGTGCGCGTAGGGTACACTCAAAGACAGCATCTTCTTCCTCAGGACAATGCACATCCTTGAGTGGCTGCTCAAATCTCACAGGGATGGCTGCAATGGAAAAATCAAAAGCTATAGAAAGGAAACAGAGAGCTATTTCTGTCTTCCAAGAAAAACTTGTCACAGCTGAAGGAAGACAGACAGGAACTTGCCATGCCTGTGAGCATTGGTTTAAGCAGAAAAAGGAAGAACTGAGATGTGCTCCTGTGCCCGATTCTACAGGACAGAAAAGCAGAAAAGCAGATTTTTGTCTTTATTATCTTCTGAGACAGTTATACCACACATCACTCTGATGTGCTGATAATTTGCAGTCATTAATGTATTTCAGCAGCATGATACTTGTATCGAGTTGGTAGTTATTATCTGAGCTTACAAAAGGAAACTATGGCATAGGGTAACTTAAGGAATTTTCTCACTGTCATCCAGAAGTCAGAGCCAAACTGGTACTTGAACCTAGTCCTTTGGACTACAAATGCAACACCCGTATCGCATAATTGCCCTCCTGCTCTTTTTCACCTGTGTCATATAAGGAGCCCTTATTTGGCAACACAAAAACAGTCTTCTGTAGTTATCAGGTTTTACTGCTGAGCTTTGCATATGCTCCTAGATAAAATTTTCCAGCAAAAAATAATTTCTTGTTACGGTTGCACATCACATACATCTAACTCAATTCCTTACATTCAGCATCCAGTTCTGTTGAGAAAACAGGTACATCCTCCACTCTGACTTGATACAAGCCTGCATCGTCTGGCTGCACATCATTGACAATGAAATTATACTTTTTTCCAATTCGCCTCAGGCAGTGCTTTCTGTATTCATCCCCCGTTCCATATCGGAGCCTCTCACCGTCCTAGGAAGAGAACGAATATACTCTTAAAGGCAATGCACAACTAGTGCAAGGCATTTCAAACAAATCAGGCCAAATTTGTGCTACAATTGCCTTATTGATATAAATGAGTAACAACATTACTACTTACAGTGGACAGCTGTAAGTGGACAGGGCTCATTGCTTATGTAACACAGAGGCAATACTATGTGCAGTAAGTCCTGCACAGAACAGAGCATCAGACTCTCAAACTAGGCAAAACAATAGTACTTTGCTAGCTCACATAAGGTTTTGAAGCTTAACTAATACAAAGTTACAGTAACTTCGAAGACAAAGTACTTTCTTTGCTAAGATTTTAGCATCCTCATAGATGGATAAGCAGGCGAGTTCACCACTTTCCTATCTGTAACACACTTGGGTTACCTTCTCCGCACTGTGGCTGCATAGACTTCATGTCATGCATTTGATTCACAAGTTCATAGAGTTAGTCTGACCTCCTCTTTAATGAATTCTGATTTCCCCTGTATTAAAGCCACTAACTGCATTTTGAAATTTATCTTCCAGAAAAACATCCACAGCACTGATCACCTGGGGATCACATCAGAATAACTACAGAACTAGACAGGTTGTTTTACTTCCTTGAGATCTTCTTTCACAGAAGTGAATTATAGTGGAATAACACACTCGAGAAAGTGAATAAAATCAGTCTGTTTTTCTTATATGAGACTGCAGAATTTCTGCAGCCTGAAAGACACTGTTAGAATTGCCTCTTACTGGAAGAGCTCTTGAAGTCAAAAGGATGTCAGTAACTGACTGTTTCCCCTGTACTTGGATCTACAAATCCCAAGTGATATTCACCACCAAAGACTACCTGGACCCCCACACCAGGTAACCTAACCAATCAAGTATTCTGCAATGGACAGACAACTTTAAGAAGCTTATTTGCTCTCAGCCACTGCCCAGCAGATCAAGCATTTTATGTAGAAGACTTCAGTGGCTGCTATGAGCTGGCCAACTCATCTCGCCCCCTCACCTTAAGCAGATAAACTTTGCTGTTACTGTTTTTCAGGTCCATCATCAGACTGAACGTAGCTTTTCCATCCTTGTTGACTTTGATGTGTTCAAAGTTTCTGATACTGTGTATTAACTGCAAAGAAAGATACAAGAACCTAGTAAATGATAAGGCTGCCATGACAGAAGTTCTTAAGCTGTTGAACTAATGTGAAATCTACTTTTCATCGGTATAGAAAAGAGCTACCTCTAACTTTATGTGTATAGAAGAAGCATCTGTAAGTTTCCACAGTTTCCTCCTGTAGGTAAATTATATTTTACGTGCTACCTCCTGGTCATTCACAAACTATGCAACCACCGTCCGTCCAGGTTTCCACATGCCCCTGTACGTGAAGGCCAATTTTGACTCTCAAGCATATGAGTTTTCAATTTGGGGTCCAAATTCTCATCAGAGGCAAATGAATACAGATTTTAGCCATGCGGCTTAATAAAAGCATTACCCTATGGAAAGTATCTCCTCAAATTTATGAACTGAACTTCAAGAAAGTCAACAGCATTTTCATCTGCATAAGTATAGAAGTAGGACTTCTTTAAAACTTTGTCATAAATCATTCTCTGTCATACAATAAAATTTTCATCTACAAAGCAATTTAGGAAGGTTTAGCCTGTTTTCAGAAGCTACTGAGGAACTATAGGACTCTGCAGTTTGTTAAAAATCAGTGCTTTCAGTGGTTTCAGTTTATTTTACCTCTCCTTGTTCACTCTCTGTGTCCTTCCTTATCTCCTGCAGCTTTCTCAGCATCCCACGGAAGTCAACAATTCCATATTTCATACAGATTTTCTCATAATCTCTCCTATCTGCATGCAGCAACAGTTGCCAGACTGCTTCTTTGTCCAAGGGTTTTGGTTTTGGTGCTGGGGCCCTTAGAATGAGGAGAAAAAAAAAAATCTAGACATTATGACAGACAAGAAGGTGTCTTGTTTTTCTATACTTAATCTGCTTTCATCTCTCTCTCCATCATTTCTGTAGTTCACTTGGCCTTGTAGATGTAGACAAGAAACTCTTCCAGAACAGGTTTTCTGCATCTATACTACAAATTAGATGCTGCCAGGGAACAGTCTTACCCTGGGCAATATAGGGCAAGACTGTAATGCAGTTGTCCACACGGTTAAATTGTCAGCAGAGTCACTGGCACAGTTTGGCCCAGGCCAGCTTGCACTCTCCCAAGTAATTTCTCAGCACAGTTCAGGATTTTGCACAGGCCAGAGATCATTCCCATCAGGCAATCTTTGGAGGTTCCCACCTGGGAAGTGAAGAGATTTTAGCAATGTGCACATGGCAGTCTGTGCAGTTGGCCTGCGAGCCAGGGCTCAGTCCCTGATTAGCCAGAAAGATCATTACATGAAGACTTGTCACTTAGCCAGGAAGTTACTTGTGAGCTAAAAACAGGAAAGCAGAGAAACACACCTTTTAAGTCAAAATCTTGTGGTGCAAAGGAACATACACCTCAAAACAAGGTTGGTACCTTGTGTTTATCTTAGCCTCAGAGACAGTGGCAAACTGTTCTGTCTCTCCATATTGAGCCTCACAACAACTTTGGAAACGAGAAGTGTTGCCTTGAAGATCCTGTCCCCTATCATCAAGAAACATCTATGAAGTGTAACAAAGGCCTTCATTACAGAGGCTTACCGCTTCCTCAGCAGCTTCCTGAAGTCCTGAAGCTTCTTTTTGAACTCTGTTAAAGCGGGGGGGGGGGGGGGGGGGAACAAAAAACATTCAGATACCCAACACTGTAAAATATATCCCCAAAAAGAAGATAATGCAAAATAGCCACTGACAACAGGCCGTTCTACTATGCTGTTTACCTCTGGTGATGTTTTCACACTTTACAAAAAAACTGCCATGAAACATAGAGCCAGTTTTCTCTGCCATACTCATGTCCTTTGAGTGCCATTAAAGTTCATCACTTCCTAGGGGGATTTCCTCTCTTTCTAGAGAGGACACTCTAGAAACCCACTATTTTCCAGCCACGTTAACATGTTTGATCTAGCTGTATTTGACATGACAAAATCCTTTTCTAGCACTAATGATTCCAGAATCCATTAATTAGAACAGCTCAAAGCCATGTCTAAGATCATCACTTCACCCAAAGGTAAATAGCAAGCAGAAAGAGACGACAGAACATTAGCGATTCATTAACCCTTCTCTTACTTTATTCTTTACAGGTTTGGGGTAGTAATAATGTGGTAGACAGAGGAGTATTAACTATGTGTCCGTCCGTCCGTCCCCCCCCCCCAAAAAAAAATCTAACTCTAACTTACCATCAGCAGGATAAACAGGAACATATTTTGCTTTCCTCTTAAAGCCAACTGATAGTTTATAAGAGAAAACAGAGGAAAAACAAGCCATAAGATGAACAAGATAACACTTAGACTGACACCAGTAAACCAATGAACTATAAAACCTCTGTATCTGTTACCAATGCAAGAGGAAATCCTAGTCTGGATTTCCTTGTCAATCTGACATTGACTCCTAGTAATCTCCATCTATAAACGCAGTATTTCTATTGCAGTTGACTCTGTGCTTACTGGGTACTGTAGGAGACTGTTTCTGCCCTGTGAAGTTTATGGTTTAAGCAATGGTAGGAAATATTAACAACTTGTTTTAGAGATGGGGAGCCAAGGTGCAAGGATTATCCGGCCAAATGCAGATAGTTGCCTTCTAAACTTACTTTACAGGCACACAGGTGAAATGGACACTTTAAACATAGTCCACCTCCTGCTCAAGTAGATTCCAAGAATAGGTCAGTTATATTTTACCCACAAAGTGCCCATTTCTCTCCATTGACTATAAAGGGAAGCAGGGGACTAGGTCAGGTGGACACCATAGACATCTGAAGTGAAGTGGGATGGATCCCTCCCAAAGGACTGATTCTTTCAATATCATAAAGAAAGGATTGAGCCAATTCAACACAAAATCCAGAGCATCTGATTATGGTCCAGTGCAGTGACCACATTACCACTTTCTTCTCCCTTGCCTTAAAGCTCATACTGTCATGGAGTCACCGAAGTGGGGGGAGTCACAGAAGACCTCCAGTACTCAGCGAGTGGAAAAACAGACCTTCACACCAAGGATACCTAGACAATGCTTTGGGCACCCACCCCCAGAGGACAGCAAAGCCAGCTACTTGGGACCACAGGACCTTTGGAACACAGAACAGGTCAATCCTACCTTGTATGATCCTGAGGCCAGCAGAGCATGCAGCTTCCCCATATTCATTCACAGCAAAGCAACGATACAAATCACTGTCATCTCTAGTGAGTTTGTTTATCTTAAAAAGAAGAACAGAGTAAGAGCTCACAGCTATGTCCTGTGGTTCAGTTCACAAACCTTCAGCTTCTAATAAAGCAGCTTTCTTCTGTTCCCAGAATGACTCTAAAAAGCTTTGTTTGCTTATCTTTGTCTTATCTTAGATCTGGTGACACCTATATCAGCCCACTGCAGGTTTTTCCTTTCCATTGCTCTCTCTGTTCCATGAGTCTTATGTGAAATATTTGATCTTTACCTGCAGAATGAATTCATTTGTAACGTTATTGAAGAATGTTTCGTATTTGGCAGGATCATCCATTCTTCCTTGTACACGCGTCCATTTCACGTCAGGGGTGGGGACACCTTTGACCACAGCTCTGAAAATGGCATTTTTACCTTTGAAAAGAGGCAAGAAAGTAGTTATTTAAGACAGGCTTGAACATGAGGACTCTCATGCAAGGCCTCTTATGTTATCAATAGAGTGATCCCCAGGGTGAGCCATCTCTGTTGTTTTAGGCAGAAACATTCTTTGAAAATAATTATATCTTTTTGGTTTTCTCTGTAAAAGATGCCTAAATTACCAGTTTAAGTTGCATTAAATGCCCAAATTACTGCAATACATCTGCCATAATCTCCACTCTCAGTCACTGACTTTCAAAGAGATTACTTGAAAACTAACTTTAAAATTCACCACTGACACAAATGGTCTCTGCCTGTGTTTTTATTGCACAGCCATGCGGATAAATTACGTACCCAAGAGAGCAATTTTTTGGTATCTTGGTCTGATTTTGAACTCCCTCAATATTTGGGCAGGGCCAAAGAGCAAGCAGTTATTAGCTCAAGTCCAGGCTGGGCTACCTTTCCCACGTCAAGAATGTCAGGGTTTGCCTGTATTCAATCATAAAAGGCCTTTAAAGTGTGGTGTTAGCCTGTCAGACGTGACTGCTAACATCCTCTGATCATCTCCGAAATCAACGGCGCTATAGCAAGTTCAGCCTAGAAAGTTGCTTCTGGCAACTGGTATGCACTACTTGTACCACAGCCATGAAATGCCCAAATCCCTTCTCATCACACACATATTCCCCTACAAGTTCCCATTGCTTCTCCATTCTTTCAGACTATTCCCTTTGTTGCGACCATGCTGGGCAGGATGTTAAATTACAAAGGACTCACTGTGCTGGAGTTCCCTGTCTCCAGACATCAGTAAAGTTCATCTGTGAATAGTTGCAGCTCCTGGTCTCTTTTTCATTTGGATAAATTTGGATTTATTAGGAGGTGGAAATAAGAAAATATCCCCTCTGCACACTGAAGAAAACATGTTCTTAACAGACAACTCTGTACCACAACTGAGAGGACCCATGCAGGGTAGGCTGTTTCCTCATGTACTCCCTACACGTCATCTTTCTGCGATATCTTCCTTGTCTGCTAGCCTGGCACCATCTTGCACTCCAAACACACCAGGCTCTGCTATTCGAAGAGGCAAGGAAGAGAGAAGAGGATGGCGTTTACCTGTGAGCTCTCTCCTTCATCTCTGCTCCCCTAAGAACCTGAGTATACTGCAGCTGACCACAGAAATCTCCAACAGCTTTACACTGCCTAGTACAAACCTTTTCTTTTTCTTCCAAAAGGCTTCAAAGACATAGGCAACACTATGAAACAACAAATCAGAGAAGTGACTCATGTGTAGGTAAGTGGGAGTGTCACAGGGGAACAGAAATGGAGGTGAGTTATCCGTGGACGTAGCTCAGGGTGGAAATGATTACTATCTTTCTTTTGCAATAGTTTTGGTCTTCAGGTGACCAACACTGTTAAAAATTCTCCCCAGAAAGTCTTGCAATATTTCCCACACCCTTCTGCAGTCACCACCAAAATACTTATTTGATGCAGCAAGCTCCTGCCAACAGATTCTTATCAAAAGGCATCTTCCAACTTTTTCTGGGATTGCAGTACTATCTGTTATTAAAGTCTGTTTCCAATTGATTATGCCTTTGTCAAATTTTAGCCATTCTGGCTGCAATTTCCCATGCTTGCCATCCGTCACAGGACACAACTCCACAGTTAGGAGTATCAGCTAATCTGTGCACTGAATGCAATGGGGTGATGATGATATAATTAAAGACACTTATCGTGCATCTGCATAGACACTGAATTCAGCTTACACAGTGACCAACCTGAATGCCCTAACATTTTGTATATGAACTATGACGAACCTACTGTAAATGAAATAATAACTTGGAAAATTTAGACAGGGTGACTGACCACCGCCTTGGTTCATGCCTGAAACTTGCAGGTGGAAGGAAGGTGGAGGAGGAGGAGGGATATACCACTAGAGGCCACTGTGCTCCGTTATAAAATCTCAAGGGCTCGTGAAAATCAACCGATGGGTGTGACAACACTGAAATCCAGGGTGCTAGAAACGGTTCAGTCTTGTGAGGGAAGAGGAGATATACGATCTCCTCAGACTATCCCACTCCAAAAAAAAAAAAAAAAAAAAAAAAAATGACTCTCTGCAAGTGCAGAGAGATTACTGGAAGGCTTCCCATCGATCTTAGGTCTCGGCTCATTAGCTGCCTTCTCTGTACTCTGTGCAAGATCCATACTGCTTCTTGAAGAAGTAGTACAGCCTAAATAGCATCTGCAGTCATTATATCTTACTTTAAAAAGCAGTTCATTTTAGTGCTTAACACTCATAATACAAGTTAGTTCAACAGGAAAAAACAACTTTTTCAATGTGCTTAATCTTTTGCTGAAAAATACTTACTTTGAGAGCTTCCTGCAGAATTCACAGCATTTGTTGTATACATTAGGAGCCAGATTTTGATCTTGCATACACTAGTGAAAACTCAGGAGACCTCTATCAGTACTGATGGAATTTTCATCAGTACAACAAAGACTTTGGCCACACAACACTTTTTTCTGGTCTAGTCAAATCTCTTTAGAAACTAGCTTGACTTAATTACGATAATTGTTTCATGTAGGTGAGACGTGGAGTCAAGCCTCCAGGTCTGTGGGTTTGACTGTTTTTCAAGAATCTCACCTTCCTGCAATGTCAGAGTGACTGGTTTCCGCTCAAAGTCAGGTGTACTGCATCCTTTTGGAATATCATCCACAAACTGGGTGATAACAACTCCTGGGACAGAAGATTTCTTGAAGGATTTTACTAGAAAGGCAAGGAAAAATACCTTCAATTAAGATAACATGTTTGTCCTTTAGAAACAATCTCTCAATCTGCATTGCCTCTCTGTATAACAGTACTGTTCCTGCTCAGCTCCTCTTGGAGTACAAAGGACCCATCCATTCTAGTACTACAGGCTGTAAGTGTGTCCAAAGGCTGGAGCATTAAGGTCTGTGATTTTGTGCTGACTTATTGCAAAGCTAGGGCCCAAGTGGGAAAATCTGCAATCAAGACGGCAATCCAGGGCCACACCAGCTTACAGGTCTAGCGATGATTTGGATAGAGAATGCTTTACATCAGTTGTTGTTGCAAACAAAACTTCAAAATCCAGCATGAGAAAGACACTATTGCAAAGGTCAGCAGAACCTGATGGGCCAGTTACTGGTGTCTCTCCTTGAGGTGGTGAGGGACAGATACCTAACTGGCAAACAAGAAAAGCAAGTTGGGCTTATTCTCAGGGGTACCCCAGATAGTTTTCATAGCTGTGTCTGTTCTCTCACCTGCCTGATGGCTCGTCATGATGCTTTGCTCAGCTGCCTATGGTCAGCACAAACAGACTACAGGTTCTCCTGTGAAAAAGACAAATCATTTCATTATTTACAGTTCACAAGGGAAATGACAGACCTTAATACTGCCCACTTTTACGACGCAGTTTGCCCTTCCTCACTTGCCACATCCTAGCAGCCAAGTTGAGAAAGGCCTGCCAATCAACACATCATGACACGTCTTTCCAAAACACATCATGACACAGTTTTGAACCAGCACAAATCAGGTATGAAAATGGCTAGCAGGGTTAAATGGAAAATGTACACGTCTAACAGCATCCGTCTGTCACCCCTTCCATTTCCATGTCATCTGGCTTTTCTCCAAAGACCTCCTCTCGTATTTCAGGCAAATATTACACCACATGGCACTCACGTGGTGAGTTCTGATGGATGGCAAGAGCAGTTGCTGAGAAGAAAGCCACAGAGATGGATGTCTAAACTGGGGCATAAAGCAGAAGCACATCCTGATCTAAATTAGCTCGTCTAAATTAGCAACAGACCTGAGAGCAGACTATAAGCTACTTACTTTAGAAGGAAATGGTGAAGTGTGAACTTGGCATTAACTAGTTATTGTTATAGATCACTCATGTGACCTTCTGCCAAAGGTGTCTCTTTCCCTGTATTTATAAATTGGACAACGTGTAATGTAACACATCACTATCTTGCAAGCAAACTGTGAAGGCAGATTCCTTGTCATATGAGAGATGCTCAGAAACTATAGAGTTACTGAAGCTCTGAAAGAGCAATTAGATTAGATTCCCATGTGGGATTAATGCCGTGTCTCTATTTACCCTCTGCGCTCCTTCAGTCAACACAGAGTCACACGAGAACATGCAACTTTCAATAGTTTTAAAAGGCAGATGGACTTTGTCAGCACACCTATGATCTTAATTCTGTTCCCTATATCAGACATTCATCCAACCTAGTATTGGCACACTACAGCTGATGAAAACTCTGGGTAGGACCCCAACATCTCCTTGTCATACATTTAGCTCGGAGTTGCATTATCTGTGTGATACTTGGTTTCAGCTAAGGGTAAAAGACAACTAAGCTAACAAAAATCATTTGTGCTGTATGTCCCATAGATAGGCCAAAGAAAGTGTGACTCACAGTACTTCTGGGTCAAATTCTGAGCCAAAAGGATAAACTTTGTTTTTCCATTAATCAGCAGTTGCAAATAGGAACATAGACATCTCTCCACAACAAATCACTGGCTCCACTGTTGTCCTTAACACAAATCTTATTTTAGGGCTCTGCACACTATACAAATCTCATAATAGTTGATTACTTGAAAAATCATTCTGTGAACCTCACTGACTTCAGTGGAAATGCATGTGAAACAACAGAAATGGGAAATGATACATGGGAATGTGTGAACGACAGCCAAGTCCTCTCTTTCTATCACCTCCCCGGTCTGGTGTGGGTGACTTTTGTTGCTATCCACCAAAACAAGAGTTTTACATTTCAGTGTTCCACCTTTTGTGTGCTGATATTTTGACATATCACATAGTTACTTCTGTAAACCATTCGTAGATGTTTTAAAAACTGCAAATGAAGGGAATGAACAGCTTGTGGGAGGGAAAAGACACAAAACTGACATGAAAATAAGATGATTCCAGGGCTCCCTGCCCTGCACCGGGCAGGGTATTACACAGCAAACGGCAGAGATTTTCAGAGACTCTTGATCACCCTCTTCTGATGGACTTAATTTGTCCTCCAAAGTACTGAACTGTATTAATAGCAAACATTATAATCCCCTATTGCCTTTTGCAGTCTTGTATCTTCCTAAACATGTCACCACTCCTGGAGCTGAAATGTCTAATGCTTACAACTTTCAACAAACATGATTACTTGACATTAGCTTGTAACAGTATTCCCCTAAGCTCTTTTTATGTTACGCTCACATTTATTCTTTGCTTCCAACTTCTTCTCTCCACACTAGGCAATATTGACGAGCATCTACACTGAAACATGAACATGGTCCAAATTCTCAGGTCCAAAGCCATCAAGAAACTTATTATTTTCTTATGTCACCAAATGCATCATGTTAGACAGTTGTTCTCAGCCCAGTATGACTGTGGATATATGTTAACATAATTATAACCTATTAAGAGATGTCTACGTTCAAATCTAGTTTAAAAAAAATACTGACAATATTTGTATAGGTAGTAATAGTCACCATGTATGCATCCTCTCAATGTACAATATGCACTATGTGCACTATGCGTAAACTGCTGAGTTTACAGGGCCTTAAATATTTCAGAAATTCACTTGGATTAAAGATAAGCTGCTGTGAGTCCTTAAACTCCCGTGAATTCTTGCCTTCTGGAGAGTGAGACAGAAGCATGTTAATGCCACACATTGATTGGACAGTTAAAATAACAGTGCCAGGATATGCAAGAGAACATTCCTTCAGCGTAATTAATCCAACCACAATTGCATTTTCTAGCGTCTTCTGTGTTAAATGAGGACCAGAAAATAACATATCAGCTGGCACAGAGTCATTCAGACCCTGCCCTGCTTACTTTTAAAATTTCTGCTCCCTTCTTACATGAATAACCATGTTTTTGCTTTGACTTCAATTCAATCCTAGAAAAAGAAATCAGATTTTTGAAAAGAAATGAAAGACAGCAAAAGCCTTCCAAAAATTGTCATAGTGTAATTCATATCTCCACTCACAGCTGCTTGAAACATAAGTGTCCACACTAAGATGATCAGCAAGGTTGCTATTTATTCAACGGAGGCCGACAACTACTTCCAAAAGGCAATCTACCCCTCCCTAGATGAAATGCTGTTGACCAACATCCCCAGCACAACAGGGCTAGCATTGGAAGTAGCTCAACACTCTCACTCCTCTGAAACACACAACATTGTCATGCATTAGCCTTGTTCACGTAACCAAGACTTGGCTACTTCTCATCCCAGGCAGAAGTCTGTCTGCTTTTCAGCTGCAGAGACATCCCCTTTGGAGATAGTGGCAAAGCTTCCACAGCTTTGAATGCTGAGCAGGAGCAAGACCTTGACTACTGACCATATTTTTAATGTACCAAAATAAACCAGATAGATAGCCTGATGGGATGGGAGGTCTGCCCTTCATCTTGTCTATCCATCAACCTGTCTGGATGAGACAGAGCAAGAGCCCATTCCCTTTTGCAGTCTGACTGGACACTAGTGATAGGGCCATAAATCAGCTAAGTCAATAAGCAAAACATTTGGGAGTCACAGGATTTGCAGGTACTAGTGGTGTCACAAGTAGTTATTTATGAGGTTCAAACAGTGGAACACACAAACAAGATGTGACATAATAGCTGGCAGAGACTGGCGAGCAAAATTAGCCAAACTTGTAGAGAAGTGACAGGCAGTGAGTGGTTCATACAGAGGTGATGGGTCCAGAGGCAAGGGATGTACCACAGACATTGGCACAAGCACCGTAAACATGGAGTACAAAGCCACTAGCATAGACCACAGTAGAAGACTTGAATCATCATTATAATAAATTAATCAGCAACAGATGCAGCATTCTATTTCTCTTTGTAATTCATAAAAATCAGGACAGTCCCAACACAGCGAATGTTCTAAACAAAATAGCAAATTGTTGTGTGCTCAGTCTCAAATTCTAGCTGTGCTTTACACCAGAGGACCCAGATACTCACTGAGAAGAAAGATCTCTCACCTAAAGTTTCTCTTTTAGCTTTGGCTGGGCTTTCTTTGTTTATTTGTTAACTTTAAGTAATATTTTGAGCTTGAGTGTTCCCATTTCAGAAGATTTTTACAGGAAAATCTCAAAGACTTTGGTTAGAACCACAGAACTGAAGGCCAGCAACTGCAGCAGTGCAACTTCATGAAACTTCCGAGCAGGTCACAGAGAGGGAACGTCACAAGCAGTCCAGTGATGAATGGAGGTCTTATGTAGAGTGGGGAGGAATGCCCAAGGATCAGATTTTGTGTGACTTATCCCTTCGGTAAATCTATACTTGACTTGATCTTCTCTTCTGCCTCAGGGATTATGAATATAACATAAGTGATTGCTCATGCTGTCCACAATTTATGTATGCATACACCAGATACTTTATAGCTATTTATTTATTAAAGTGGCATGGACACAAAATGCCAAAAGGAGACACACACCATCTATATTTTCTAAGTGAATGAAAGCAATTAAGCCCTAACAGCAGTAAACAAGACAGTGAATTCATGTCAGTTTGGTGAAGCAGCTATGAGGTGACAAGACGAGAACAGGTCAGTCTGTTCCTTTCAATGTCCACCACATACCCATAAATTCTTTCATAACATAGACGTGCATTTTCATACATCAATAAATTTACAGCAAATATCGCAGAGCAAATACAATGGAGTTTTACTAAATCTCCAGAAGAAAAAACAACATATCCCTACTTGCTGTCCCAAGAAACAATGCCTCCAAAATAACAAATGTTAGAAACCATAGCGTACCTGTGCTACAAGTCCCATGTTAGCTCCATGGGACGGTTAGGGCAGATCTTCAACAGCCTGCCATCTCACCAGAGAAATCGGTGTAAGCTATAGGAGACCACTCCTCCTAGAACGTTTACAACAATTTTCAGACCTACTGCAACACAGAGCAATGTCTACCGTCACAGTGAAGGTGACACTTCATACTTCCCACTCTGTATCACCCCCACACAAATCTCAGTGGTGACATGACCAAACTCACTACCTTACAGGTTGAGCTTCTGAGATGATCCTGCTTGAAGTCAATACTGAGTCTCCCAGGACCACGGTGGCCTTGTCCGTTGACTCAGACCACAGAGCTCTTCATAGCTGTTCAACAGGTCTCTTGGTCACAGCTATTAGCTATCTGTATGAAAGAAGCCACACCCCTTATTAGTCTGTTGTAAATGTCACTAAGCGGCAAAAGAAATGACAAATTCTTGTCCCCCTCACACCTCTCCACTCTCCTAGAAGCTAAGTCTGTGCTCAGTAGCTGCCTAGCCAGGATGTCTCTATACCGTGCTGCATGCAGTTATAGGGGGCTCATTATACACCCATGCTCCACACAGCACCAGGGGAGGTGCAATTGAACCCAGTGCCTTTGGCAAGCCTCAAACAAGGCAGTGGGCCAACCCGGTCAGATGCGACCATCAGTCAAGGCAACGCTGGATTTCCAAGTGCAAGCTGGATCAAGACTTTGTGCCTCAAAGAAGGACAAACATTTGTGCAGATCAATGGCTTGTCCAAAGAAGGGACAAGCTGTACATCCAAGTTTTGTAGGGCACACCAGTAGACTGGTTCTCAGAGGCCACGAGTCCTTAGGAGATCCCATAATTCCTTAGCAGAGAAGTAAAAACAGTGGATTATTGCATTTGTGTATGGGGCAACCATGCCTGGGCTTGGCCTTCACAAGTAGAGTCTTTCAGTCTGTGCTATTCCGAGAGGTCTGAAAGACATCTAGTCCCTCCTAGAACAGCTTCACTGCTACAGCCAAAACAGACATCTCAATTTGCAGTCTTTCCTTCCAGCACAGCCACGGGCTGATCCCTGTTCCCGTCAGCAGCAACAAGGCCACTTATTTCCACGGACAGATTTACCCTAGAAGTGCAAGTGCAGCATATTGTGCCCCAAAATCTTTTGCTTCCAGTTTGCCATTGCAACTTGTTATCCTTCCCCTACTCAGAAAGCTCATTTAGAAGCAAAGGTACCTCTATTTAGTTCCCGATCTTCACAGAGATGGCCAGTCTGGGACTGCTATCTTCTCCCAGCAGCACTACATGCGGGAAACAAAGCCTGCTTAGTCTGGGAGTCTACTTTCATTCACTTCTGGCTGAGAGCATGCAATCTTTTGTTCCTTTGCATTGTGTGCCATATATTCATATTAAATCCTCATGTTCAACTCTGAGATGAAAGGCTGGCTCCAGAAGTTGGCAATGGAAGTATTTTTATCATGGTGACCATGGTTCACATGACGTCTGGGCTGACAGAACCAGAACAAGGTTTTCCTCTGGTTTCCTATCAGGAGATTAGAGTTCTAAAATCTGTGGTTAATGGGGAAGGGAACATACAGCAAAAACTTGGTCCTATAGCTAAGACTCATGTTAGATAGGATGAAGACAGAGGAACCGTGAAGAGCACCATTTCCCCTAGTCTTAGAAAGACAATCTTTCAGTGGAAAAGATCGCTACTGGTGGTAGCAGTATGATCTGTCAGCTGTTCTGATCCAGATATGAAAAACTTCTCCTTTGCAGGGCTATGGATCACCATTTTAATCAACAATTTAAAAGATAAATGTGAAAATGAAATTCTGGAGTAATTTTCTTCATTCCTTCCTTCTTTTTGACAGTTACTGCTGGTGACAGTATTTATACCTTCCCAGTTCATAAGAAAACAATGTCAACAGAGGAAAATGTGATTGTCCAAACTGATGCTTGGGCTAAGATCATTCAGTTCTACATCCCTTGTTACATTTGTAGTGATACAAAAGTAGAAGCAATTCCGAAGTCAAATATAAACAATTTGAAAGTTAACAACCCAAGAAAATAAGACAACAAGGATTTTCCATCTGCTGCTGGAAAATCCTCTCACTCAGTAGCAGACACTGCTTTCTAGCCATGTCCTAGTGGGTTTCCCACAGCCCCTTCCTCCACCTGTTTTGGCCAATGATCATCCCAAGGATGCTTCCTTAGACATTAGTCTTACTGGTCCAGGGCAGCAGTTATGTTACTTCGTTGATCAGATGCTGTAGCCTTAAGTACCTTTAATAAAACCAGTTGCTACACAAGTCTCTAAAGACAGTAACACTTCAAGTAAGCCATGGCAATGCTCCCAGAGGAAGCATTTATCGGCCTCTACTGAAACCTGAATTCAGCTCTTATCAAATGCAGCAAGAGCCTTCCACTTAGCAGAGTCAGCCCAACCAAAGGACCTGAGCTATCCAGAGCCACAAGGCTTACTGCTGTTCCCCTTCCCGTGTACGGTCCCTTTCCAGTGATTTGGTCCCCACTGAGAAATGCACTGCCGATGATGTTTAGTCTCAAATCGCATTTAGCTGTTGGGGTCTGCTTGAACAACTGAGGAATTCCTAATTAGATAGACAGTTGGGTCTAGCAAGTACCAGGAGAGCCACAATTCTGCCTGGTCCACTGAACCCAGACCTGATAGGGCTTTGCCTTATTTCCAGCCCTGGTTTTACAATTTTCTTGGGGGGGAAGGAATGGAGACCTCTCCTACAGACGGACTGATAACTTAAAACCATCTGTGACAGAGCAAACTCCTCCAAGAGACTGACCTTCTTCCATTTCACAGCTTGTTTTCTACCCGCCCACCCAAAAGTCCTGTTAACCCCTGCATGCCAGTGGATAAGCTACCACATACCACTGAAAACCTGCAAAATGTCATCACGAAGCCTGGTACATTCAGCAGCGGTCACTGCTTTCACTGCAAAGGGGGTGCGTTTTTCCCTGGAAGCAAGTTCATTCCCCTAATAAAGGGCAGTGAAGAAGTGTCAAGAGGCAACAGCTGCAGGACAGTTATTTCAAGACTGAATTTAAAAGTACATTTTATCTGGAAACGAGACTCTTCCAATCTTCTGTTTTCCCTGTAATTCCCTTCTTCAGTATATCAGTATGAAGTCTACCCGTTCTGACCAGTCACAACTGGCACAACTCTTCCTATAGACTGTTGGTGCCCACCGCATGGCTCAGACAGAGCAAGAACTGAAGAAACCGAGACCTGGCAGGTCCAAAAAGCTGCCTGGATTTTCCAGTTCATGAACAGATGACCAAGGGCAAAAGCTAGTCTCATACTTGAGTCACTTGGCCAAGCCACACCATTCCCCTGCAGCATGGGTGTCCGGTCAGTCACTGTGCTGAAGGTCAAGGTGATGTCAGAGAGGCTTTTGGGCAGAAATATTCAGAGATATGTAATGGGTCAAGATATGCAAAGCTCAGTAGTCAGGTTCAAAGTCTACTTTGACATAATAGCAATGAGAATCCCATAAACACTACAAGAAAAAAAAAAAGTTGCATTCATTTAAGGATGGGCAAGGGCATGGAAAATGGAATAAAGGTCCAAATTCAGTGCAGACTACCAGTTACCTGCAGCCCTACAACCACCCAACATACTATATCGAATCAGGTAAGTCTGACAGTACAGATCTTGCTGGTCATGTATAAATAAAGGAACATTCTTTTGTTCAGATCAGGCCACGGACCAGGTGGGTCACAGAACGGCATTTTGTTTTTACCAGGAGAATGCCCTGCCCCAGGATGAGGAATAGTCACGCCATGCGGGTGCCCCAAATGAGTCTTCTGGACTCATAATATTTGATTTTAAATAAATGTGACGTACCGCATATTGAGTACTCACAGCTCCCTCTGATTTCAGTGGAAGATGCCCATGCGCAGCCCAGTCCCTCAACACCAGATCATCCATGTTGTACACTCCAGAAGAAATTTAAGGGACTATTTAAGGCTTAAAGCCTTGGTTATTTTACCTCCCACACCCAAGATGCCAGTCTGCCCCTTTGTCACCAGCAAGCTGAGGTCTGTCATTGCTGTTCACTCAGAGTCATGATCAGACCCACTGCAGTTAGCTGGACTTTCACACGCTGAGATGCAACTCAACATAAGGAAAAGATTAGAATCAGGGTAACGAATTCAAGAAGCAGCAGTGCTCTGCTTTCACACTGCAGATTAACTCCCTCCTTCCCACGGTGTACAGAATTCCTTCTATTCCCTTGTTCAGGGCTGATTTAATCTGTTTGCATCCATGACTGACCAGAGGGGTTTGCTAGCACGATCAATGATTTAGATGAAGCCTGGCTGCCTATAAACCTGACATTCCTACTTTCCCCCTGTGATAGCTGCTCTCATGACTATCTTTCTTGCATGCTCCAACGCCTGGGCTTTCTTGCATGCTCCAACCCTTTTCCATTTGGAAAAACAAAATAGCGGGCAACAGATGTTTAATATAGACTCACCAAAGATGCGATTAATCAACATATTACCAAACATATCACCCCATCAGTACTTTTCACCCCTCCCTGAGACACTGAAGAAAACAACATTTTAACCCATTGTGTGCTTTAATGAATGTAGAGAGTAAGGCATGCCTGCACCGCTTTCATTTGACCCTATACGGCCATCGGACTTTGCCAAATGTCGTCTTCTCCAGCTAAAATTACCTATATATGTTCGAACCACTTTGCATATGCCACCACTTGGGCATGCAGAGGGTTAATAAAGCTCACAGCATGCAGTAAAAAAAAATATTGTGCTATTCAGATGCCACAAGGGATTCAAGTTATAAGGCATTTTCTCATTTCCCCCCCCCCTTCAAACCAGAGCACATAACAAATACCCCAGTTCTGATTTATTTATTTGTTTCTCCAACCTGCCAGTGGCAACAGATGAAAAAGCCCAGTCCTCGCATGACAAGCTATTTTAATATTTCATGCCCTAATGTGCCAGGAAGTTTGACACTGAAACAAATGGTAAGAAAATCTCTCTGAAACTCCACGAGGCCACAGCATGTGCCACCTTCCCGCTTTCTTTGTGGGACGCCTGAACATTATTTTCAACATTGTTCTAGTACTGCCCTGCCTGACCTGTGCCTGCACAAGTTAATGTCTGGCACCTACAAAGGTGCCAGCGGACTCCCGTTGCGGGGAATGCCATCCTGTTCCTTCTGAAGGTTGTCCTCTGTCAAACTCTCTCCTTATCCAGCACTAAAATATCGGAATAAAATAAGTGTCATCCAGAGCCAGAAAATTATGCCAGCATCCAATGGAGAAATAACCAAAATAGAAATAATCATGATGGAAAGAGAGGGCATCTCTCCCCTTTCACCCCTACTTGCTCCAGGAATCCTGCAGTTTCACAAAAGGGTCGCAGTGTTCCCCTTTCTGCAGGCATGAAACCAGCAAGGTCTGTCACTCCCCATCAGTCACCTTTTCTGCCTTGTGAAGGTGATCACAAGGAGTTCAAACACACTTCAGCTCACAGCAAACACAGCTACTTATCTGAAACAGGTACACAGCACTCACCTGTGTGTGCCACCCCAGAGGTCCTCTTCTACCCCAAGTGCTGTCAAAGCTGCAGCTCACCCGAGTCCTTTCTGCAGTCACTGCTCAGCTGTGGAATCAGTACTGGGTCCCTGGGATCCTTCTCAGCTGCTCCCTCTGTCTCGCCTTCTGCCTCCCCTTCTCTCACACTTAATCTCTCTCTCGCCCTCTCCCTCTGGTAGGTGAAGCCTGTCACAGGGCTGTTAGCCTGCGAGACATCCAGATGATTTTTTTTTATGGGAACCCGATGCACCTGCCTCCTATTCGTTATTATTTCGGTCCATACCAGTAATGGTGCTGGACAAATTTGAGATTAGCATAATTCTTCAACATTTCACAAGTCAGCTGGAGTGGTGCTTTTTCTGCAGATTGTGTTTCCTCTTCACAGTGACTCATAAAAACTTTGATACAACTGAATGGCTCTGGATGTTTTAAAGGAAACTGCAGCTTAATTGGTTTGAAACCTATCTCAAGAATAACTAGGGTTACTAACTGATCGGATAAATTGAACTTCAGTTAAAAGTGAGTGGCCAAGCACATTTAAAGATGAGGCTTCTCCAAATACGCTCCTTTTTTAAATAACTCTTTGAGGAGTTAGTGTTAGGAATATAGGAGATGGACAGAGCACTTCACAGCACCAGCTTACAGTGCTATTGTGAATTTATTAGCATGCAGATGAAAAGCGTGAGCCTGCACTCCAGTTACCTGGCTGAGAGCAGCCTCTGTTACCTACATAGCTTTGTACACCCCTTGGAATAAAAGGTACCTCAGAAGCACTAACAGAGGATTAGGAACCATTAGGTCAGGCTGGAAATGGAGATCAGATCCCCCTGCAGACTAGGTTCTGCTTATCACTAAAGGCTTCCTCTGCTAGAAGATATTTATCCAGAGTCACCTGGAGCTGATCTAGATAAATCTTGAGAGAAACAAGACAGAGTCCCAAAACAAAAGAGCCCAAGGCAGGGGACGAAGAGGCTTACAGACAGAGTTTCCTCAGTTTGCAGAGGGTAGTGGGCACCGATGGACCACCCAAAGCTCTCCTTCCTCCCACCCCTTCCCTGGTCTGCAAGTTGCAGACATTTCTGGTATTTCATTGCTGACATTGCTCACCACAGGGATAGTCACATCTTGGGTCATATTAAGTAATTTCAAAGGCAACCCCATGCAATACCGTGAGGGAGGGCAGACATGAGCACACCAATGCTTCTAAAAAGCAGATGGATAAAGTTCAGCAGCTTGTCCTCTTCATGGAAGAAAATGTGCTTGTGGGATAGGCTGTACATGAAGCACTTCATGCGCTGAAAGGTGGGCAAAGCCCCAACAATGCGACCTAGCCTGGAATCATGCCACCTTCTCCAGTGCCATCCAACAGGAGAGGCAAGAATCTAAACCAAACATCATTTTCAAAGGTTTTGCTTCTAACCACTTGAAAGGAATCCCGCACACACCAGGCAATGGGCCTACTGGTCCCCTGCATAAAACTATACCTCCAATGCACCAAGCCTTAGTAAGCAATTAATTGTAAGAAGGCACAGCAAGAGATACAAAGATGAACTAGCAGGAGGACAGCGGGTTTGCCTGTACTTTTATGTACTTTCCAAGAAATCAGATAACTCAAATGGGGTTATTGTTCCCTAACTCTTTTACTTTAGATTAACCAGTTTTTTGAGTTTGGATTCTCAGTCCCTTGACATCACAGTGGCCAACTGAAATCTACTGAGGGTTTCCTACCTTGCCCCTCAATAGCTAAGCATCCTTCCTGTTGAGCTGTCACACAATCTGCCGAGGTTATACTGTAACAGATTTAAGCCATAAAGTGCAGGTGACACATCCCAAAGAATCACATTTACACACCTTTACACACATTTACAGTCAGCAAAACATAGAAGGTCCCATTTAATATTGTAGAAGAGCAAAAACATCTTCTGCCTCAACAAGCAGAGAAGTACTAACAACCCAGGAGATGCTAAAATCAGTCTGATAGACTTCAAAATATGTCCCAGTTACCAGCCCTCAGAAACCCAAAGGGCAGCCTTATGTAATGTGCTTTACTTAGCAATCCTCTGACACATCCCTTTCCAATAACCCACTTCAATGATTTGTAAGCCTGGGTATTCCCTTCCCTTTGACAGCCCTCATAAAGATTACTTCCTATCAGACATGTGAGAGGACTCTACTGGAAACCCACCAAATACTACATCTGAGCTGACCTGAGGATGTCAGATTCCAATTGTAATTTCATCCCAAATTAGCAAGTGGTTATTGGTTGTCTCAAAATTGCATTTGTCAGGAATGAAAATTCTTTGCCAAAATAAGCCATTCAGATTTATTTATTACATAGACAGATTTTTTTACTCTCCCACAGAGTATTATCCTAAAACACTGTCAGCTCAGCCAGCCCTGGCCCTCTCCCCTTTCATGTTTGCACCCCAGTCATTAAATTGTCTGTTAGGAGTTGTACTGAGGGCACAAAAACCTTCTCACTTCTACGTCAAATGAGGATAAAACACAGAAATGAACTACTAGTGCATTAAGTCTGAGAACCCTGAACCTTTTTGTTGTGACAGACTAAGAACACAATCCACTTTGTGCTCTTCTCAAGCTTTATGCTCAAGAAGCATGGAGTCTCAAGGAAGTGGACATGGACACCAGAGACAGTTGTACAAATTGTCACATCTCAGCCAGTTTTCAGACTCCCAGCATGTAGTCTTGACAAGGGCGTCCTACAGTAAGGCACTACAACACTGCTTCAGATCCAAAGCACAGGCTCCATACCAAACCAGGATGCAGCCTGGGTGGCAGAGCAACTCTCTGAGGGGCCAAAGATGTATTTTGATCATGTTTGCCATCTCTCAAGCATCCAGCCAGAATGATACCTGAGCCTGTACAATTCACTATTGCCTTCAAAGGCCACACTACTTCAGTAATCACTGGAAGTCTTGCCTGTGGTGAGGCTGATGTCAGGTAGCTAGATTCTGTGGAGAACCAACCCATTAGCTGAATGACCTACTCAATAGCCAGGAGCTCAGCGTATGCACCCGGACATGAAGTGGAGGGTATGGTTCAAAGACAGAAACTCTACCAGGTAAAGTGCTGGGGATCCCCTCCGTTACCCACGCCCAGGGAGTAAAGCCAAACTCCCCTCTTAGTTGTCCTACAGCCTTCTGCCAAGGGGGCAGTGAGCACCTGTGAGGCAGAGAAGAAAAGCTACTGAAGCATCCAAAAGCACTCAGAGCCTTCCAGGGGGTTCAGCTATAAGACAAACTAAGGGCCACCGCCACCAGAGCTTCTTTTTCAACTATGCATGTCCCTTTCCCCACCCCTCAGCCACTCACATCCACCGGATCAATAACTGCATCTTCAGAATAGCAGCAGGAGGACATGAGAACGCTGCAGGTATTCAGTCACATAAAAAAAGATAGGACAAAAACCTAAGCAGCACCAATAACCAAACTGGATTTCTGATTCACCTATTCCAGCCTCTTTGAAACGGAATTAGGACATGTCAAAGGAGATTCAGTGGAGCTCACCTGACCCAGTACCACTAACAGAGAGGAGCCTGCCCTTGTAAGCTCTGATTGGTATCTGGGTAACCCGACCTCCCGCCTGTGAGCACAAAACAGGCCAGATGACACTAAGCGAGACGGTAAGCGCCCAGCCTACAAATGCCTTCTTGGGTCCAGGCCCAAAGCAGGTCTGATATCACCCTGTCACCCTGTTGGCTGACAGTAGCAGGGCTCTTGATAGTCTTGTGAGGGCTTTTACTGCATCATGAAGGCAGCTGAGCTTTTTGCCCCCAAACATCCTGTGGCAGCCAGTTCCCTCACTCATTCTCCCATGTGATAGCCACCCAATGTGTGACAGACACCAGCCTTTACTACTCACTACCAGTCACAAGGCCAGGCCAGGAACCTTAGCAGGGAAATGCCTGTAAGAGCTGGATGTTGGGGAGCAGGAAGAACTGGGCTGTTCCCTAAGGGAAGGGGCAGCCCCAGCAGAGGCAGGGCAGGGACCTTACTGACCAGGTGCACTCACCCAGCACCTGATGTGGGTGAGCAGAGAGGTGATGGCAACAGGCTCCATCAACAGTCCCATGATCGTCAAAGGCAAGGCAAAAAGTCAGGTCTAAGGTCAACCTGGGAAATCCAAACAACAATTCAGGAACCAGCCTGAAAACAGGTGCAACTACAGCAAAGTGCAGGAAGGGGATGAAGGCCTAGGCCTGAGTTTAAGTAGAGCTCCTGGTCCATGGGCAGAGGGTGTGGGAAGGGGTCCCATGTGAGATTGCTCAGGGCGATTAAGGCCTATTAGTGCCCTCACAGCCCTGTCCCTGGATTTCAGGACAACTTCATTTCTGCAGCTCACCCAAGCCCTGCACCCAACAGGGGCTCTAAGCATCATGCTTCAAATTCAGCTCCCCCTCCCCTCCCACCCTGCCTTCCCTAAATCCTCCTGCTTCTACAGGCAGTTCTGCTCTCCTGCTGATTTCCAGGCCCAGATGACCTCTCTATCCCCTCTGCATGTCTGTGCCCTCAGGAGCACTCATCTGCCCCGTGTGCCTTCCCTGTTCAAGACTGAAGGGAATGGTGGGAGCAGAGCCATGGGAAGAGGCAGGCAGCAAGCAGAAAAGGCATTGAGCAATGGATAGGCAGACAGTCACGTACAGAGAGGTTTACCTCCTTCTCTTCTCACTCCCCAGCATATGACAGGAAAAATTGTACCACTTCATGAATGTACCATTCACTACTTTGGAACTAAAGAGGAAAGTCCATTTTTGTTGGGAGTTTCTGTTGATCTGAGATTTCCAAACTGAGATGTTGCTCCCTTCCAGTCTCTCTCAGTCTCTAGAACGAATCTATGTGATCCCACTGTCTTAACCTTTAAAAAATATTGCAAGATTTTTCACAATGAATTTAATTTGATTCCTGTGCCATTTCCTCCCTCAAGCATACCCAGTGGATTGATCAATGCTGTCTAGCACAACAGTCTTCATCCAGGCTCATCCCTGGAGGTGCAACTACTGCCTTGCTTTTCACACTAACATTGACTTTCTAAAAAGCATCACAGACAGTAATCTTTCTGTTTAGGATCAAAACTTCAACTAGCTCTTGTGGGAAGATCTCAGCAGTCTTCAGCAAAGTAGTTCCTTGCTAGGGCATGTTCAATTCTTTGTGCTGTGAACCTGTACCAGCTGTGGACCCAACCACAGGGGTCTCTTTTTGCCAGTTATTTCACTGACCCAGGGATGGGACAAGCACAGAACTGGAGATGCCTAGTGTATTGGGTTTGCGTGGCGAGGTTTTGGTAGCGGGGGGGCTACAGGGGTGGCTTCTGTGAGAAGCTGCTAGAAGCTTCCCCTATGTCCGATAAAGTTAATGCCAGCAGGTTCCAAGATGGACCCGCCACTGGCCAAGGCTCAGCCAATCAGCAACAGTGGTAGCACCTCTGTGATAACATATTTAAGAAAAGCAGAAAAAGTTACAGGGGAGTAGCAGTTGCAGCGAGAGAGAGGAGTGAGAATATGTGAGAGGAACAACTCCGCAGACACCAAGGTCAATGACGAAGGAGGGGGAGGAGGTGCTCCAGGCGCCAGAGCAGAGATTCCCCTGCAGTCCGTGGTGAAGACCATGGTGAGGCAGGCTGTCCCCGGCAGCCCACGGAGGTCCACGGTGGAGCAGATATCCACCTGCAGCCCGTGGAGGACCCCACGCTGGAGCAGGTGGATGCCCGAAGGACGCTGTGACCCCGTGGGAAGCCTGCGCTGGAGCAGGCTCCTGGCAGGACCTGTGGACCCATGGACCTGTGGACCCATGGAGAGAGGAGCCCAGGCTGAAGCAGGTTTGCTGGCAGGACTTGTGACCCCGCAGGGGACCCACGCTGGAACAGTCTGTTCCTGAAGGACTGCACCCCCTGGAGTGCAAGACGTGCACGAACCCCCAGTTCGTGAAGAACTGTAGCCCGTGGGAAGGACTCACATTGGAGAAGTTCATGGAGGACTGTCTCCCGTGAAGGGACCCCACGCTGGAGCAGGGGAAAAGTGTGAGTCCTCCTCCCCCTGAGGAGGAAGGAGCAGCAGAAATAATGTGTGATGAACTGACCGAAACCCCCATTCCCCATCCCCCTGTGCTGCTCAGGGCGGGAGGAGGTAGAGAAAATCAGGAGTAAAGTTAAGCCCGGGAAGAAGGGAGGGGTGGGGGGAAGGTGTTTTAAGATTTGGGTTTATTTCTCATTATCCTGCTCTGATTTGACTAGTAACAAATTAAATTAATTTTTCCCCAAGTCGAGTCTGTTTTGCCCGTGACGGTAATTGGTGAGTGATCTCCCTGTCCTTATCTCGACCCACGAGTCTTTCGTTATATTTTCTCTCCCCTGTCCAGCTGAGGAGGGGGAGTGATAGAGCGGCTTTGGTGGGCACCTGGCATCCAGCCAGGGTCAACCCACCACACCTAGTAAAAAGCATGAAAGAATGACGGTCAGACTGCCACATGGCCTAGCCCTGGCAGTGTTAGATTATGAAGTCACTGCCAGTACTTCAAGGCTCCTGAAGATGCAAAACTTCATTTTTCAAGTCATCTCAGTTTGCAGTGTCCAGACCTGACTAATAGGTACTGAGTACCTGGAGCCTTCCCTGATGTCACTGGGATCACCTGGATGCACGTGTCTTGGTGCCCACATGCTGGGAAGACCGCTGGGAAGACCACTGGGATATAAGCATCTTGGTCCTTGTGGGTATGTGCATATATGAGTCTGAGTGAACGAAAACATTTTGTTTTAAAATAAAATCACCTTCTCCTCCTTTAACATCTCACACTGAGTTCTGTCACCTTGTTGTAATATTATTCCCTACAACACAGCTAAGTTTGTGACTGCCTGGGAAAGGCAGAGCCTCTGAATAGGAACTGGATGATGATACCGTATCTTGCAGCCCAGTTTGCAACCCAGTCTCTGACAGTCTCCAGGAGCTACTTTTTGTGTATTGCCTTTGGTGACATAGTTGCACGAGCTCTGTATTTTCTGCCACCAAGCACGTTGTGCCTGCTTGCAGTCAGGCAGACAGGCAGACTCCTGTCTGATTGAAGGGTAGAGGCACATAGTGAGCAGGTCACTTTTCAAGACAGACGGATGGATAGATGCATCATTGAAGTGGGCAGGATAATGTCAGGAGTGCTGATACGTCATGGCCAGACTAGGAGAAGGGAGGAAAGGAGGAGTGGGTGTCAGAGACGGATCCTGTGTCAGAACGGGTGACGGATGAGGGAGGACAGTCTTCTGGGAAAGGCGGCTGGGGCAGACAATACCAGTGCCAGGAGCTGAGCAAGAGGAAACAAGACCCATGCAAAGGCCCTGATTAACCCTGCATTTAGACAGAACTGGTCTGTTGCTCTGAGGCAAACTGAAGGGCAAGCAAATTGCTTGCAGTTTGGGCCTTTACAAAGTCCAGCATTTCCTTGTCAATCTCTTTGACTGACAGATTGAGTCCCAGATGCTTCAGAGCTGTCTATGACCATGACAGTGAACGGGTCATCCTCTCAGCCATTCATTTTCAGCTTCCTTCAGCTTATTTTTCAGGCATATCTCATTTTACACTCACCACTTACTCCTCTCTTTTCACCCAGTGAGTGTGTCTACTTTGAAGGGGTTGTAACCAGAGCAAAGGTATTATTCCTCCCACAGTGACCATACAGGGGCAGAGCTGTCTATGCAGCCCACGATGGAGGAGAGAAGGGGAGAAACCTCACATGTTTATCATCTGAGACAGCTGGCCTGTATTCCTCAGTGCCACTACAATTTTGCACTCCCTCTGGTTCCTCAGGGCCAGCTGGGTCACACTGACAATTTCCCAGTCCTCGCTGGGAGGAGGAATGCACTAGTGAGATGCTCCTCTTGGCCATCCTTACCATTCCTTTCATGGCAATATTAAGGAAATTGGGTCCCACTCCCAGCTGGCAGCAGCAGCAGAATGGGAGGCTGCTGATGCAGGAGGGTCAATCTGGCACAGAGAACAGCCAGGAAGATACAGAGAAAAACTCTAAAGAGCTCTAAAAAGCAGGGAGCAATCAAGTAAACCACTAACTGTTGCTGCTCACCTTCTGCAAGAATATGAAGACAAAATTTCTGGGCTTTGTGTTTATTAAGACTCCATGCCCATCTTTCAAAGTATAATTTTAGTTCTCTGTCCCATACAGCTACACTAAAATTTCAGCTTTTTCTTCCTGGTGTAGTATTTTCCTATCCATCTATCATCTTCTGAGTGGCTATCTCATATTCCAGGTGCCTTTCTTTTGCCTGTCCTCTCTCTTTATTTATGCTGTTGGACAATTTGTATCTTCTTTGTAGCTTATGAACTTACCTCTCATTGATAAGAACATTGAGATCTGCAGTTTGTCTTCTCTGGAAGGGTTTTGGCCTCCTTCCTGACTCTCTAGGTATGCCTGCAAAAATAGAACATGAGCATTGCTGACTTATGACCATATCCTTGAGAAATAAACTTCCTTAAACAACAAGCCACAGCCGTCTGAGGCAGAAGCCAAGATACACTGGCCTTGCCACATGCCACAAAGGTCAACAGACCCAAATTGCCGGGTCAGACAGGAGGACAGAATGCCAGAAGCAAAGGACACATAAATCTAATGACTGTCAGCTTAACTATGTCAGCTGATTTCTGAGCTCAACTAGAGGGTGATAGGAGCAGGATGGTCCCAGTTTACCTTTACAAGTCTCAATGAATTCAGGCCTCTTTCAAACACAAGTAGTTATAGCAGTTCCTTCAATGTTTCCCCCAGGAAATGTTCTTTAACACTCAGCTATATGGTGTATCAGGCAAGCCACCTACAGGTCCCAGGCAGCCAGTCACGCTAACCTGGTCAGAAGGCGGTAGGAAAGCTGTGAGAGTCAACAGAGCAGCTGAGGCCTGTAGTGCTCTCTGCTGTATTTATTAAACAGGATTTATTATTTGCCACATCACTTTGTCCTAAGCATTGTTTCCAGAGATGCAAGGTCACAGCACTCATACAAGACTCAGGTACAAGCAAAGCCCTGGTGAACCCAAAAGCCACCTATCCTGGCAGTTGAAAGAGAGCTGCAGCTGGGTCACTGATGGTCACTGAATCACAGAGGTGTCAGTGAAAGGGGGCTCTGGAGGTCCCCAGTCCAACCTCCCACTCAGGGCAGGACTATCTTGAACACCAGATCGGAGCAGCCATGGCTTTTCCACTGAGTCTTAACAACCACCCCGTACTCCCCCCAAGGACAGAGGTTCCCCCTCTCTGATGACCTCTCCCAGGCCTGCACCTGGACAAGTCTTTTCCTCGTGCCCAACCTGAACCTCCTGAGCTGCAACTTGCGGCCATTGCCCATTATAATTTGGCACCACCAAGAAGTGTTTGGCCCTGTCACCTTTGTGACCACCCCTTGCTCTGCTGGCCTTCCGATTTAGCCCAGGACGCAGTTAGCTTTATAGTGAGCACACATAGCTGGTTCATAGTCAACCTGGCATCCACCATAATGTCTGTGTCCTTTCCTAAAGGACCCCAGGTCCTTTTCCAGGCTGCTTGTTGTAGCAGCATGTTGTCTCTGCAGACACTCAAGTACATAATTTGAAACAGACCTGAGGAATGGCAAGTTGGGGACTGTACAGAAAAGCCACTCACACAGGAGGATACTGCCTCAGCCCTTTCCCCTTGGAGACATGAGGATTTTGCCATGCAGAACAGTCCCACAGGACTCGGGATCCACTGTATTTGGGATGCAAGCAGAGGCTGGGGGCTGCAATCATGAACCCCCATTGGAAGGGAGTTGTGATGGTGCTACCAAATGACAGCTAAGACAGGAAGGAGCAATACAACAGTGCAGAGGGTGTGAAAACTGTAAGAAGTCTCAGGAAAGGCCTCACAGAGAAAGTCTCATAGCTCTCCTTGGGACAGAGTTTTTGGGATCCAAAAGCAGTGAAAAGAAAGGCCTAAGTAAAATATCAGGCTTTCTAGCCAAACCCAGATGGCAACTTGGGACCCTGAGCTCAGATCTTGACAGCAGCTGTGGGAAGTGCAAGTTCAGTGCAGTGACACAAATCTATGTGGGGACATTCTTCTATCCTCCCTTCTCATATCCTAAACTCAAAATCCAGGCAGGGTACAGGCAATATGCTGAAGAGCAGGGTACCCTATTCAGAGGGACCTGGACCGGCTGAAGAAATGGGCTGAGAGAAACCTTCTGAAGTTCACTGAAGGCAAACATAAAGTCTCAAACCTGGGCCAGAATAAGCCCATGGAGCAGGGCAGGCTGAAGGCCGACTGGCGAGGAGGCAACTTTGAAGAAAAGGACTTGACCGACAACAGATTGAACAGGAGTCAGCAGTGAGCCCTTGCAGCAAAGGTGGCCAACAGCATCCTGGGCTGCATCAGCAAGAGCACAGCCAGCAGGCTGAGGGAGGTGACTCTTCCCCTGCTTTTATGAGGCCACATCAGAAGTACTACGTACAGTTTTGGGCTCCCCAGTTACCAAAAAAGGCCTGGACATACTGGAGCGAGTCCAGTGGAAAGCCAACAAATAGGAGGTTCAGTAGGGGGTTAGAGCCTGTGAGGTAGAGGAGAGGCTGAAGGAGTTGGATTTGTTCAGCCTGGATAAGAAAGGATGCAGGGGGACTGAATTTCAATCTCCTGCTACCTAGGGTGGCTTATAGAGAAGGCAGAGCCAAAGTCCTATCAGCAGTGCACAGCAATAGGACAAGAAACAATGGACACAAGGTGCAACAAGAGCAGTTCCAATTAGACGTTAGGAAAAAAAAAATCCCGTGAGAGTTCTCAAACATGGAACAACAGCCCAGAGAAATCACCTCTCCATCCTTGGAGGTATTAAAAATTTTACTGGATAAGGCCCTAATCAACCTGATCTAGTTTTGAAGAGGAATCTACTCTCAAAACTGGTCATTCTTTGAGCGTGAGGTTTGACTCAGAATATGGAAAGTCTCGCAAAAAAAAAAAAGGACAAAGTGAAGGATAAAGGCATCAGTGGGCAAAAGGATGGAAAAGGAAGAAAAATAAAACTGAAATTAATGAAATTTGTCAAAATAGTAATTATAACAAGTAGAATGATTGTGCTAATTTTAATCAGTAAACATGAGGTAGTCAAATGACATTTCTGTGCACAAGTACTAGGGCAAAACTGAAGGAACTTGCTTTGTTAAAAAATGTGGAAACGGATAAAGGGCTAAAAGGAGGTAGCAATACAATAGAGATCAAGATGAAGGTGGAGTGACAGTGCATATGAGCAAAGGCATGGCCATGAAGAAAGAAGGGCAAGCACTGCAGAAAAGAGAACTTCTGAGAGTCAAAAACGATCTTGACAAACCATCCTCCATAAGGCAGGTCGGGGTGGAAGCTTCCAAACCTCAGCATGCCAGAGTCAGGGATTTAGGAGTCCTTGCAACATTTCTCTTCTAGTGGTTTTGCTTGCCATGAAGTCTGTCATTAAGGCTCTGTGAACAATTGCTGACATGCTGCAGTCTGATATCAGTTATTATTAATAACTGGGAAGTCCTAGCTTATTAAAGGAGTAAATTTGTGCATGCTCAGAGAGGATACAAGTTGCTTTCATCTGCCTTCAGTGAGGAAAAGACCTTGAGTGATCAGGTTCCTTTGGCCTTGCATAGGTGGTATGAAAATGCCACTCCTGCCAGGGCCATTATGGCCTATTACTACACTCAGGGCCCTGACTCTAATCCTCAAGTCTGTGTCACGGTACAAAGTCAATTTTAAGTGTAAGATAGTAGTTCAGCTATTTCATCACTACATTGGGGCACATTTTCATCTATCTGGTCCTTGAAATCTGTTGGTTTCATTTCATCTGTATGTTCCATAACTTTCTGAGACTTCAGTCTGAGACAGACTCCAGTGGAGACACTCACAAATGAGAGACCCAAGTGTACGGACCTCCACGATGAACAGAGATGTAAACAAAATATTGGGGTTTTTTCTGCTATGACCTTAATTTCCCAGTGTACTCCTTCCACACCTTTTTCACACCTGCAGATTCTGCCAGTTTTTTGTTCTGACGAGTTTGAGAAAGGATGTTTTACTAGGTTTTTCCAACCTGGTAGGTTTTCAAAATCAAGATGTGCTGTGATAAGTAAGAATTGACAAATATTGAATGGCACAGGTTGCCCAGAGAAGCTGTGGATGCCCCATCCCTGGAAGTGTTCAAGGCCAGGTTGGATGGGGCTTTGAGCAACCTGGTCTAGTGGAAGGTGTCCCTGCCCATGGCAGGGGGGTTGGAACGAGATGATCTTTAAGGTCCCTTCCAACCCAAACCATTCTATGATTCTATGAGATATCAACCTAGGTAGGATTGTACAAATTCTTTAAAACAAACAGTGAAAAAATCTAGACCAAAAAAAGAAGATGAAATGGGTTCACTCTGCAGTGTTGAGAGGGTGAGAATGTGGTGAAGCCTCAGTTTTAAATAATAACGATGGTGATGGTGATGAGGACAAAGCTGACTTGAGAACAGAGGATACAGAAATGGAAATTACTGAGAGCAGTGGAAGGAAAACTCCAAGTGCAATTCCAACACAAGCTGATAAAGTATTGCTGTTAGAAAAATATCAGTGCCAGCTTTTGATCTCAACTTTTGAGGCCTCCACCAGAACACGAGTAACACTGCTGTTTGTCCGTATTCAAGCACGATTTGCTCAAGTAGGAAGATGTACGAAGATGACATCATGGGCTGCTCAAGGGAGTGGAGGGCAAGCTGTATTAAAAACCAGTGAATAAGGTTAGTTTGTTCAGCCCAACAAACAAGAGATGGGGGAAAAAACTATTAACTACCTTACAAAGGTAAATACCAAAAGGGAGGACAAGGTGACAGAAGGAAAAATGGAAATAAGTGACCATAAAGAGGAATATCAGGAGATTTTTAACCATCAGATCTGGCTAACACAGCTTCCTAGTTGGAATAATAAGGCGGAGTGTCTGACAGAGTTAACAAATTTATTTTATAATGGGAACTCTGTGAGACAGCTTTCTGCCACTCAAATTCAGAGGTCTTTTCTAAGGTCAGGAACGAAGTCTGGGAGGACAAATGGCCAGGAGAGACTGAACTCAGAAACTCTTGGCTGCAGTAAATGCCAGTTGGGAGTGACTTGCTGTATAGTTATTTTGGCAACTTGTTGTCCCTACCCCTAGGCGTTCTCTTTCAATAGCCAAACTACAGTGAACTTTGTGCACTGCATGATAGGGCACCCAGCTATCAGGCCAGCAGTAGGGCAATGAAGAAAGCTTAAAGTAAGACAGTGCACTAATTTGAACTAACAAGGCAGCATTACACAAGCTTTACGTGCTACCAACATCCCTGCCAGTGAAGCCCTTAGAACAGGAGGTCCCATTTCCTACCTGCTAGCAAGACCTCCATATCCTTTAGGTAGAAATCACAGATTGGTATTTCATCCAGACAGAAATACCACTTTTGTGTGTCTGTCTTCTCCTCTGCCAGTCATAGTGATGATTCTTGCATCATTTGGTGTGCAGATGTCTGTGTATGTATTTGTGTACATGTCTGTGTGAGAGCATTTTATTGGGACCTGCTGAGTGCTTCAGGGCCTAAGAATCACAACAGTTGTCTTAGGGTTCATGACTCTGCTGACTTGCGATCAAGAATGCGGAAAGCTGTGACTCAAAGAGTATCCACTCCACCTCCTTTGGCATCCGTCTGACAATTGAGCTGACAGCAGAGCTAATGCTCCAGCATGCTGTATCTAGTGGGCTGAGTCCCCTGCTGCAGACTATAAATTACACACGGCCAGTTTTAACACCTCTTGATATAGTTATGCATAAAAGCTTTCAGTTCTAGTGGCTCTGTAAGTGGTCAGCGCATCTGCCTGTCCAAACAGGTGTCAATAATAAGGAAATAAACCCCCTGGTGAGAGGAATTTTAGAAGCTGTGAGGAGAGGTCGCAGTTGCAGGGAGGACAGTGTGAATGTGGCTGTATGCACCTACTGACACCCCTGGGCACTTGGCTTCAAGGGCAGGAGCTCCTTCTGCAAATAGATCTCCCTGGCAGAGGCCTGTGCCAAACACAACTGCTACAACAACAACAGTACTTGTACCGTGCCTTTTGGTTAAGAACATTTTGCTGGACCATGAATCCCCAGACTGCTTCCTGGATGACACTGTTTCCTACTGCATGATTTGTTTAACATTAGAAATGAGCATTCCTGAGGTAACTACTAGAAATATCTTTCTCCAGACTGCAGGACAAAACACACAAGACCCGACACGACCATTCTACAGTCCACAGTCCCTTTCAGAGCTACAGAGAGGATCTGGAGGCTCTCTGATTCATTTCTCCATGTTTGGTGAGATGCACTGACTCATCTGGTTGTGAATCAAAGGAATCTCAGTGCCACCATTCAGAAAGGAAACTCATTATGGAAACAGTAGCCAGGAAGCAAAACCAAATAGAAGTCTCTTCATACTCATAAATCAGCTTTTCCTCACGCTCCAGCATCCCCCAGAGGTGAAGGAGTGCCTCGCTTTGACAAATTTGGATGAAGTGGGAGAAGCAGACACAGGGTGGGGCACTGAGACCAGTGTCCTGCTATGCAGCTCTGTCAGCAACCTCACTCACGCTGCTGTGACTTGGCCATTTGCCGCTGACTCCCTGCGAGTCAGCCCCACGTTACCCCGCGAGTTCCCAGCACACGCGTTCCTAATGAAATGGTCCAGCAGAGCATCTACTCCAGACAGTGCCAGAATCCACCTCCCTTTCACACTGATCGTTATTCTTTGTGCACTGTACACTGCAGGAAGGTGAACGGGCTCATGATCAGGGCTGCTGGGTAGCACATGACCTTCAGCATGACCACTAGCAGCCCTGAGAAGATGTCATTCCTGCTCTAGGCTTTTTCTCTCCACTGACATGGCTGTAGCATGCTTTCCAGATCACCTATTACAATGGCGTAAGACAGCGTAACTCCATGTTAAAGCTATTTACTTGGCACCGTAGAAGAAGAACTGGACCTGGGAAGTTGTGATCCCATCACAGCCTTTCAGAACACGCCATCAAAGGAGGTCTCTGTTACTCTGCCCTACAGTCTGTGTGGTGAATAGCTCCCTTGAACCATCAATTACGACACACAATTAGCTCCACTAAGTGATAGTGTCACAGCACAGTCCTGGCAAACTGCCCTTCCTCCCACTTCTCCCTCATTAGGCTACTCTTCTCTTGCTAGATCTTTAATTAGCTTGTCACCAGCAATTTGGCCTGGATTGAATACCCTGCATTCTCCCAAATGAAACCATATAAGACAGATGGACACCAAAAGCAGCAAGAGAGTAGGGTGAGAAGACATGCACAGCGATCAGTATGTGTCCGTGACTTCAGGGACAGGCTTGCCAGGGGCAGTAGTAAGATTTCAGCTGGCCTGGACAAACTGAGGGTGTTCAAAATGTAGGGTGGCTGAGACCCAGCAAACTCATTTCAGCAAATCCACCATAGGGCCAGCAGAAGGGAGAGACAAAACCCAGCAAAATCAGTAGCCTTGAGGAATAAAGCTATTTATTGTGCCACTAAAGTGAACAGCCCAGCCACGGTCAACCTACCAATTCAGTTTGGAGTAGTTTCACAAGAAAGCTTTGTTTACACCTCGCCTGACTCCCTTGCTTTCGCTAATTCAGAAGTCAACACTTGGCCTCAAATCACCTTTTCCCTGAATTCTGCGGCCAGGCTGTATTCCCCCTGTCTGCCACCCACTGAGTTCAGCAGATGCTCCATGGCGCCGCTGCAAAACACTGAGCCAATACATGGAAGGAGGGGAGGGCAGCAAAAATGCTGGATGGGGAGGGCAGCCCATAAAATATACACCTGTTGTCAATCAGAAGCCAAGGCTTATGTCAGCCTGCTGCAAATATTTTCCCTTCCACCTCGGTGACCTTTTCAATCATACTTCATGAGGGAGACTGCTCCCATTAAGTGCTACTTTATCCTCTGCTAATGCAGCAGTTATGAAAGGACCACAGCACTTGTCATTAGGATAAACACCTTTGCAGTGGGAGAAGGCTGCGGAGAAGGGGCACACACCCACTCTCCCCTCTGCTTCCTCAGGTCCCTTTCCCTCCATCTGCCCATCACCACTGTTATGGCCTCACATTTGGACAAGGAAAGCTGAGCCTGGCTGAAGCACTAACCGCTGTCTCTGCATCTGCTGTCTCAGCAGGCTCACCTCCCAGAGCCTAAACTAGCACACAAAGAAGGTAGTCTGATTTTCTGATCAGTGGAATGTTCCTCTGCAAGAAAGCAATTCAGGATAAAACACTAGGTGTACACTGTCCCTTCAACACTCTGGATCTCATAGCCTCAATTAACTTTTATGAAGATGGCTCCTACTGCAGCCATCCACTGTCCAGTCAGGTCTGAGAGCCCATTTGAGCTTTCAGCTTTATCACGCTCAGAAAAAAAGGTTTCAGGGGAAGCATGAACCCACCTTCCCTGCTGCAGCGCTCCTCGGCACTGCCTTCAATCTTTGTACATGTGACTGCAGCTTTTGGCAGCCTGTTTGGGCAGCACACAAAGGGTGACCTGAACAGGATCTCCAAGGGGCTGGGACTAATGGGTGGGTGGGGACTACTGCCCTGCAGGACTTGCACAAAAGAGAAGAAGAGCTTGGAGGTCAGGGCAGCCTCTCCTCCAGGAGCATGCAGAATGATGGCCACCACTCTGGGTACTGGGAGAGGTGAGATCCTGGAGGACATGGATCCCTGGTTTGATCTGGTGCCATGTTTCTCTGGCCTCTTCAGAGTACAAACTAATGCTGCCATTAACATCCTGCCAGCTGGCTCCTTCCAGCTCCTGGTCACGCTCAGATGAGTGACCAGCACCAAGGTATTTCACCAGCCCTTTGAGGAGGGTGAATAAATTCATTTCTCTGCCCCAGAACAGGACTGTACACACACAGAATCTAGCTCTTCAGCCCTGCGGAGAGACCTAAGGACCCCCAAAAAGGGACTGACTTTGGAAGAAATGGCACATATAGGCAAATTAATGTGAATTAAAAGGTACTCAGCATCTGCACTGAAATATTTGTGAAAGGAGAAGAAAAAGCAATGAAATCAAGTCCCTTTCTTTTCCAGCTGCTTTGTTACTCCAGCCCTAGCTCTCTAAATTGTGGCAGAGGCCTCCTGAGTCTCGGGGAGCAAGAGAACACATTCAGCCAGCTGGGCTGTCGTCAGCAGCTGTGATGGATGGTGACGGTAGCACTGTTCGGGGCCACTTGGGCTGCGGGTTGCCTGGGTTGCGAGTGTTCAAGGTGTGCATGCCTGCCTTACCACTATCTGTCTGGCGTGAGTGGTATGAGATTGCTTTTGGGCAAACAGGAGATGAGTCTGCAGAGACACTCAAGTATTACCTGCCTTGGGTTTGAAATAAATCACTTCTGGAAAAGACATCTACAGAGTAGTGTTATGCTGGTCACTGGTCCCTGTACAATGCCTTGAATCATGTGTGTCGTAAAACACAGAATCACAGAAGGAAAGGGACTTCGGAATTCTCTAGTCCAAGCCTGAACTTTTCTAGAGCTGTACCTGCTAAGGTATTTTTGGCAGGCAAGTTCTCTGTCATGGGAGCAAGCAGAAAAAATGGCAGTGGTTTATAGGATTGCAGCTCTCTGCACCAATACGAGCTGGTTATTGTGAATGCAACGGTAATCCCTGCCACTGGGACACCCTGCAGACCTGGCCACCACTCCTATGGACTATCTGGCCATCCCTGTATTACCAGTCATGAGTATTCCCCAACAAGGAAAGAGTCATCAAGACTGGGAAGGGACTGTGAAATCTGCCCATCGCAGCAAGATCAGTTTTCAGGAGAATTTTCCCTGTTTCTGTTGCACTTGAGGTAGAAGACCTACAGAGATCTAAAGGGGTCTCACAGCACACCGAGGGCCCTTCTCCAAGAGCCTGGAGGAACCAACCACTGAACAGCAAGCAGCAAAGGTTCCTGCTGAGCAACTGCACGTCACCAGCAGTAACTTTCTGTAGATAAGACAAAAGAAGGAATGGGGGCAATAATGGAGACACTCTCCACTGTCTTGAAATCACCAGGGAGAGATTTCTGCCCATCTGACATGCAGCTGAGTGGGCCTTCCCTCAGCTTGCACTGTGTGCAAACGATACTGCTCTGGGAGATCGGACTGTTGAAATATAAAGGGAGAGATGTTATCTTAGCCCTCAGGAGAAATTTCCTGGCGTGTGACTGCCATCCAGGTGGTGATAACTGGGTATAATTTATTCAGGTAGAAATCTCTCTTCCCACTCTAACAACATTTTGTTTGCTCTGTCCTGAATAACAAGCCCACCAATGCCCTGGAAATGATGATTCGGAACACATGTGCAGAGTTCCTAATACTGTGCAATGACAAGAAGTTTCATCAACTCAGATAAATATCCCTGCCTTCTCGGTGACAGTCCCTCATACTTCAGATGTCTCACTTCCCCTACCTGCCAACATTTGAAATCTATAAATAGGGCCAACTGGAAGAGGAACAGGGGATGTACACTGCCACCCACTAGATAACTGTTAGGCTAGGGCATACGTTTGGAGGGAGCTCGTGGTAAGTAAACAACACAGCGCTAGGCAGTAGAGGCCTGACCCTGCAAGGCTGGGGCAGTCTGGCGGATCACTAATCAATCCAGAGCTCCCTCCAGAGCAGACTGGCTCTGGGCGTTTCTCCAGCTCTCCTGCCACCTCAGGAGCACAGGCCCGCACTGTTCCAATGCCTGCAGCAAGGCTCCAGAGGAGACCCCGCATCCCTGCAGCAGACTGCTGAGCCGATGGCGAGGTTCAGGAGATGATTGGGATGTGTGGCGCAGTGCTCACTGACCTTGGTGTCAGCCTTTCTATCACTGCCAGTGTGTTCTGAAGCAGGACACCACCACCTACCTACCAGCACCTTCCAGTAACCTACCAGTATCTTCCAGTGTTGCACCAAACACCTTCTGGCACAGCAGCCCCCATCTCTGTCTCTCTGCACAAAGGCTGCTCTTAGTGGTCTGCAAGTCCCAGCAGTGCAGATCACCCATGTTTCCATAGAAAGGGCGTGTACCTCCCTCCACAGACCTTCTTTACTCGTACAGCCAGAGGCTGAATCTTGCTCTGCATTACACACCCCTTTTTCACTGAGCCCAAAAGAGCAACGGAGGGAAACAGGATTTTTGGCTCACTCCTACTGCTCATGGGACCATTTGTTGCACAGAGCCAAAAGCCCAGAACAATCCAGCGCAGGTCTCGGTGATGTGGAAGCATTCAGTGGTGATGTGTCACATTTGCACATGCCACTCCTGTCAAAAAATTCCACTTGGAACCTACTCTTGAAAAAATCCTGACCAAGCAGAAAGCCACTGTAGCAGTAGTGCAGAGCAGCTTCTGTGCCCAGGCCCTCTTTGGTCTTCCCTTCCAAGCAGGAGGCTCTTTGACAAGTACAGAATAACCTGCTTTCCAGTCAAGTGTCTACTTGCTGGTAAAAGCTGTTAATTGCCTCGTATAGTCTTCTGTCAGCAACATTATCCCCTCCCGTCCTGCTGAGACTGGGACGAGGGATTGTCCTGTTCAGTGCCTGCAGTGGGACATGAAGAGGGGGAAGGTGAAATATAATATGAGAAATAATATCTATGGCAGCAAGCAAGGCTAACTGAAAAGATGTAAGGGAAGCAGGATTCCAAGGAGAGAGGAATGATGGGGGAGGAAAAGCATGGAGTTCTCTTGACAAAGGTCCAGGATCATTCTAAAAGGGCCCAAGAAATTATTTTTTAAAGTCTATTTTTAATACAACCTACATGTGTGATGAGAGCACTGCCTGCCACACGGCTATCGTATTACTTCCAAGATTAGCAACAAAAAGATTAATTTAGACAGGATGGAATATTTTCTAATGGAAGTGTCACTGCCTCCTGGGGAGCAAGTCTGACCTGAAAAGATCACGTACAGGGAAATCCCACACCACAGGCAGTCCCTCACGGATAGGAGTCCCCCAGCTGGAAATACAACAGTTTGGGTTAATTTCAGCACAGCTGGGGTGACTGCCGATGACATCATGTGACTGTAATATGTCACTAGAATTGATCATAAATATATGTACTCCACTACAGCTGACAACAAAAGCTGTGGAGGCAACAGTGGATCGGGCCTACACTCCTGTTCTCTGAGGAAAGTTCATCAAGCAGCTATTAAATACTAAAATGAGCCCATGGTCTTTGGTTCAGGAAGTTCCTAAGACACAGACAGATGGACCTGTGAGGCAAACCGGGGAGTGAATCCTTGTACACTAGCACGGCTCTTGTACCCTGCCCTACGCATCGCTACCACACAAAGAGAGAAGCAGGCTGTTTGGCTAGATGTTCTGATGTGATGCCATATAGATGTACTTATGTACTTGTATTAAAGAGACCAGTGTCATATGGGGAGCCTTCAGGAGCTTCCCACCTGCATGTCAGTGCTTGCTTTTCTGGCTTACATCTGAATTCCTCCAAGTAATATAGCAATAAAAGGCTTATGATCACTCCCTGTCCCTTTTCCAAGAGCTGCAAAACCCACTGACAAACCCTCTCAGCCCTCTCTAGTGCTGGTCCACACAGAAGATGACAAGCTACTGTAGCTGGAGCCTCTACTGCCCTCCTCCTTGAGGCTCAGCCCTGAAGTGAGAGGCAAAACTCCCATCCGCATTGATGGATGCACAGGGATGGCCCATCTGGGGACTCCCAAATGA
Organism: Gymnogyps californianus; assembly: GCF_018139145.2. Lineage (NCBI taxonomy): Eukaryota > Metazoa > Chordata > Aves > Accipitriformes > Cathartidae > Gymnogyps > Gymnogyps californianus. The sequence continues at coordinate 6,377,455 of NC_059497.1, read as the reverse complement.
AAAGCTGATGGCACAGCTGAGAAGGCACAGCATTTGGGTTGTACTGAGGGAACTTGCCCACTTCTTAACATTTTTGCATTCTCTTCTTTGCCAGAGAAACTGAGCATATAGTTTACTTACACTGAAAATTACCTCCTCCAAATGCAACTGAATCATTTCTCCAAGTTGCTACTAACATTTCTGGAGACCACCCGGCTCCAAGAGAGCCAAATACAGATGGTATCCTTTAACCACAGCCCCCTCCCAGTCCCACCAGCCCTTTCACACACTGGAAATTCGTTCTCCCCCGGGGTCTCCACAGAAATCACTTTATCATTTCCAAAACAGAGCAGCTGTTTACCAGCGGCTCAGCGTGGCAGGTCAGAAGACGACAAATCCTGTATCCAGTTGAGACTTGGGAATTTTTAGGGAAACAAAGCCCCAGCTGTGTAAGTTGGAAGAGGGCTGAGACACCTGGTCCAATACTGCTGCTCCCAAAACAGCACCAAGCAACCCTTCCAAACCACGGGGACTTGGCTTTAAACTGCCCCCATAGCAGCGACCTCTGGCAGGAGAGAGTTCCTTGGTCTCATGTGAAGTATTTTCCCCCACTCTGAAACAGAAGGAGGGATCCCTGACTTATCAGCCCAGCTCGACAGCTCTTAGCTGTCCAAGCTTACAGGAGCGGATCACAGCGTGAGGTGGGCTGGGATGACTGCAGCCCAGCAGGAGCATGACCTTAGAAGGTAAAACTGAGCCACAGCAGGCCTGATGCCAATAATACACTTAGGCCTAAATGTTCCAATGTTTCATGCCATTCCATCAAAAATCTTGGAGAAACTTATTTTTGGCTGAACCAGATGTCACAGAAAAGAGTGCCAACTGCAGTGTTTCTCTGCCAAGTCAGGAGGAGACTTACAGGGAAGCCCGCACAGTGCAGAGATGGGTGCAAAGCAACCAAACAGCAGAGGACTGTCACCAGAGGCTGCAGCTGCTCAGTCTCACAAACATGATCTATCACACCCAGCCTGATCTTATTCCTTCCCCTCTTCCCCCACATCACACACACATTAGCGGGAGGATAGCAGGAAGGGTGTCACTGATGCTTCGCAGACATCTATATACCCAAATGTGCTGTAAGCGCCACCTCCGTAGGCAGTGCTGTACACTGGTGTCTTAGAAGATGAAAAACAGTTATGTGTCTGGCTCTGCAAAGTCTCTGTCTGCCCCAACTTCATACGAGTGCTTTCCTCTACCCCTTCAGATGGCAGCTCCACCAGATGAGGCTACTTCTCAAGCTCCTGTGTGGTTCACAGTAGGGCTGCATCACCACACAGGCTCCCATGCTCCAGGACAGAGCATCGGCTCTTGAAAAATACTTCTGGCCCCAGAGAATTCCCTTTTCCCTCTAACAAGGCCTCTGTTCTTTACTTGGGAAAGCACACTGAACTCAAGCAGAGGGAAGCAGTGCGGACCAGTGGCTAGAGCACTGCCCTGGTGTGTAGCAGCTCTCTCTTCTAGTCTTAGCACTACAAGAAGCTTGGGTGAACTTAGACAAGGCCTCTCTCCTCAGCTGTCCTGTTGGTAAACTGTGAATATTTAGACTGGAAATGGTTTCCAATCTAGGGGCAGAAGCGGCCTACAAAATGGTTAAACGCAACTAAGGTGGAGAAGCGTATGTCCCTTTGGGACATACGCCGTGTCTGGGTTGCCTCCCCCTCGCTGCCCCAGAGACATCCCGCTGCCAACGCTGAGTCCCCTCACCATCACACTTCAAGGTGTGAGTGAGCAATTGCTGCACAGCTGTGAGCCATGAGACCCAATACCAAATTCCATGGTCCAGATTTGTCCTTCCATGGCTGTTACGTTAATGGTTGTTCTCTACCCCGTTCATCCCATGGGAGGTCATGCTTGACAGAGGGTCCTTCACTACGCCAGCCTGTCTGTGCATGACCGAAGGACACATACTGACACTGTATCTCCCAGGTTATCAGAGTCCAGCGTGCTGGGAAAGCCACATCTTCTGTCAACCCCCACGCACACACCAGCTGCTCCTGCCGGTGATTGACAATGTTTGTCCATTAGCATATGCTCAGAAATCTCTATGAGGCTTCTATGTGTCTTTTTAAGATCGTCGGGTCTTTCGCGCTGAGATCTTAACGCACCCTCACAAGCAGTTCTTGTGATCCTCACAAGTTCTTCAGTCACCCTCACAGAAACCCTATAGCGCTGCTGAATACCATTTGATTGAGGAAACTGAGGCATGTCACCAGAAGCCACTTCCTTGGCGTTGTAAGGGAGCTGACAGCAAAAAGAGAAGAAGAATTGCTATTCCTTGGTCTAACCAACCATCCTGCGCAAAGAAGAGAGCTCAGGGAGGTTGGCCCAATGCCCAAGCACCCTTGCGTCCTCTCTTGTCAGTTTACAATTCTGACAGCATTTTGTGAGCAAATTTCATTTTGTGCTTAATACGAAGACCAGATCATTTTGTTGCAGGTGAAGAACAAAGTGTCTTCTCCCTGAATTATAGGATGCCTTTTATAATGGTAGGATGTATCTCCAGGATATTTACCAGTCAATCTGTTTGTTTACAATTTAAAATAAATTGCCCTTTAAATATCTGGCAGCTGATGTGACCCCATCGTTGTGCCGGAAGAAGGTTTACAGTGTAGTCGCTAACACCCATTTCCAGAAGCACAAGGACAAGCTGTTCTTGTGTGTCCTTAGCCACCAGTCATGTTAACAAAAATGCCACCTGTCCTTCAGAAGCTGACACCACGAATACCAGTAAGGACTAATTACATCGGTAAGGGGAGAGTTCGGGGCATTAACAGCGATGCCTGACATATTTCCCCTCTTTTACATATTTGTGTTTCTTTGTTTCTTATGCTGATCTCCGATTCCCTCTCCCTACATGCCGAATGGATTGTGTTTGGCCTCTATTCCCAGGACACTACCTATGGAAAGCTCCTCTGAGGCACCTCTCTCACCTGTCTGCTGCCAACAAAGGGAGAGGCAGAAATCGGGAATAACAGCCCCACAAAGTCATTGCTAATCCTGCGGTCTCCAAAGTACGATGAAGCCTCTTGCCAGACCACTGTGCAAGTCACAGATCTCTGCAGGCCAGTTTCAGTGGCTAACATCAACCCAAATTACTCGGAATGCAGGGCAAGATCTCTAAGGGTTCAGGACCCACTACTGGAGCTAGATTTTTGAAGGGACCTGCATTCAGCACACCGAGAAATTCAGGAAACATGACCACATCTGTTGGATCTGTATAGTGGTGCACTTATGAATGAGGACAAGGCTGAGCAACAGGTAGGGAGAAATAAAGCAGCAAATCCTGCTCCCTCCAGCCAAACTCTCTCTTTTTCCACTGCCGCTGGGCTTTAAACACAGCAACAGGGATGACATCCAGAAGATAACTGAGCCTGCTGCGTCCGAGTTACCCAGGACAGACAAAAAGGCTGCTGGGCAGGGGGAAAGCCAGCAAGAAAAGGAACAGAAAACGGTATCCTGGAGGTGTTGTGTGGGAGACCTTCCTCCCGTAACTACGAAGGAAATGCACACACAGCTAACCCTCCCTTCGAAGGAATCAAAAACCAGTCTCTTCAAAAAGGGACTTGAAACTGAAATGCAACTTTCAAGCTCATCTTGTATTTGTTAGCTCTGTCTTTGAGGCACTCACCTAAAAAACCTGATCCCTGCATTCGGTGTCTCAGCTGCCCAGGCTGTTCCTTTACTTACTCCAAGGGGATTGCTCAGTGTCTTGTCACCAGTTCAGGCTGCTTCCTCCAGGTGTCTATCCAGCTTACTCCAGCCCCACAAGAAGCAGTGAGATGTGCATTTGGGCTGCAAAAGAACACAGAAAAACAGACTGCTGTGACGACAGGCATGTCGGAGAAGATAAAAATACCTCCTCACCAATCATGCGGGGAAAGTTGGTAACATAAAATTCCCATGGTCATCTGGCTTTTAAACCTGTAAAAACTCAGTCATTTCACAACATTGACGGTGTCCCGCAGCCAGGCCTAAGGTTCTGCTCTGAAGTGAGATCCGCAAGTTAGCACCAAAGAGGTTCTTCCGCTCAGCAACACTGGAGTAGGAGGAAGGAATTAGAAGTCCATTGTGCATCTAATACGCGGGATTATTGTCATGGAATATTTCCTTGGATCAGTCCAGCTGACATAGGCCACGGTCCCGTAACAGACTCCTGCTGAGTGTGGGGGGAATGCAGCCGTGGCAGGGTCAGGATTTTACACATTACAGCAATGGGGTGAGAAAACGCTTTTACATCAGTAACTCCCACAGCTGGGTGCATGGAGCAGTGTGGGACACTTTAAAGGCTGGCATTCTCCACAGTCTATACATTCTACAAACCCTAAAACAACCAGTCTCAATCAATTTACTCCTTTTTAGAAAGTTAAAACTATCTACACCAGACAGACATTCCCCTCTGATTTACACATATTTCTGGCTGAATATATCTCACCTTAGTCTTCTCATTTTTATTTTCATCAAACAAGCAAACTCTGTCAGGACTGGAAACAACCCTCCCACGACGGGCCATGGCTCCACACAGCATTCATTGCAGACAGCTCCTTACCACCGAGGCGGCACGGGGCTGCAGTGCTGCACAGAGCAGCCCCATCACTACAGACACAGCCCAGAAATGCCTCCTCCTGCCCAGGCCCACCCCAGGTGAGGCACAGCCGCTCCAGCCACCAGCCGCAAGGTTTCAAGAAGTTAAACCAGAGGTTTGGGTCTCTTTTTTTGCCCCTTCCATCAATGGATGCTTTTTACCTGAAAGAGAATTAGATCCTGACTTTATCCAGCACCACAGACACAGAGCTCAGGTAAATCAGCAAAATGCCGGAGTGAGCGGAGAAGCAATTGGAGCTTCCCAGGGAGCCGCCACAGGAGCAGGGCCAAGGCCAAGGCTATTTGCACGCCTGAAGTTAAGGGTGCGGCCACAGAAAATGGGGCAAAACCGAGATACTTTTAGGGCCAGATCTCAGAAATGTTCTCTTTGGGCAAACACAAGACCCCATGGCCTTGGAAAGGCACAACATTCTTCTTGGCACAATGATGGAGCAAAAATGAGCCATTGGTTTCTAATACAAGAGGTTGATTGCAGACCCGCGGCCTTTGAGCCTAGAGGATCATGAGTATCATTTATAACCATGCGTCAGCCAAAAAACATAACCAAGGGCACCACTGTGGCCCGAGTTTTCCCCTTCGATGGACACAGCAACACCTTTGGTGTGAATGGTGCCAGGCCAGCTGAGGGGAGAGCCCTCTGTTCTGAGGGAGAACGGGGCTCTGCTGCGGCTCAGCCCCAAGACGGGGCGGCCTGGCCTGTCCGACGAGGGGGGAGCCAGGTGGGAGCTGCCCCAGGCCAGGTCCGCCTAACACCGCCCGGCGATGGGGATGCCGCCCGGGCACTGCCGGGGCCTCGGGGCCGATCACCGCCGGCAGACGCCCGCCCGCCACCCCATCCCCTCAGCTCTGAGGGGCGGGAAGGGGGCGCGGACCTGCTCTTCAGGACCCGGCCGGGCGACTTGCCTTCCGACTGGCCGCAGGTACTGCCTGTCACCGGACGTCACCCTTCGCAACCAATGGGCGCGCAGGGACCGGGGTGAGGGCGGGGCTTGCAGGGGCCGGGGCCGGAGTGGCGAGCCGGCGCCGGCGTCGAGGGACAGGTAGGGCTGGTGGGCGCTGCGCTCGGGGCCGGCTGAGGGAAGGCCGGGCCGGTTCTCCTCCCTTCCCTGCTCCGCTTCCCCGCTGCTTCTTGCTCCCCGGGGCCCGGGCCGTGAGGGGCCTTGCCGGGGCGGGGCTGTGGGGGAGGCCGGTGGTCGGTTGCTCGGTGGGTGGGGGCGCTCCGGTGGTGGTGGCAGCGGCCTGGATTACCGGAGGCATCCCGGGAGGTCGGGCCCCTGGAGCGGGGTGGAGCTGGGTTGTGGAAGCCCCTGGAGGGCTGAGTATCCGCGGCCCTTCTGCAGGAATTGAGGGGTCGCCGCCGGGGGAAGCCCCGCTCCTGGCGTGGCACCGGGGGTGCCAGTGGGTCGGTTCGGTGTCGGGGGTGGTTAGAGCACAGCTCCCGGGGTGGGGCGGTGGTGGGCAACGCGTCGGTGCCGTCCTAGATTTAGTCTTAGAAGGGCTCCAGGTGATGTTAAAGGTGAAGAGTTTATTGGGGTTGCTCCCAGGGAGAAGGGGCACCGGGCGGGTGTGTGCGGTTGTGCTGTGGGCCTCCTTTTGGGGGGGATTTCATGCCTGGGAGCTGCCACGCTCCTCAGTCACGACCTCCGAGGCCTGAACCACACGTGAGTCCCTCTCCTCCACTCATTCACAGCGCTGTTGAGTTTTGGTCCAGATACAGATGCTTTTAGACAGATGGCTGCTGTAAGCTTGGCTGATTGTCTGGAAAACAATAGCTTTAAGGCATGTGTGCAAGTGCCCCTTTGAACGTGTGCTGTCAGACTTGGAAAGAACTACGTGTAAATTGCCCGTCGTGTGGCCGCTGGTGTTTTACAGTTCATGATGGGTGGACTCTGTCTGGGTGGTGTTCCAAATTTTTATTTTGTTGCTGTTTACCATGGTATAATATATCACGTTTTCCCCTGCTTTTATTAAAAATGACAGTTAGGAGTTGTTTGGATGATCTCAATTTAGTTGAGCAGGTTAAAACTAAATTCTAGGTGTGTGCTGTATTGTTGAGTTAAAAATTCAAACAAGTAGTAGTCCAAAACCACTTAGAATGGGGAATTTGCACTGTGCAGCTCGGATGTTAACCAGCATTTTTGATGAAGAGCTAAAACCCTGATGTGCAAGGGTGTCTCCAAAGAGAGAACCATTGTTTGAGGAGGTTTCTGCTAACTGGGGTGCAAAGGATTAAGAAATCCTGCGATAAGCTGATAGGACTGGAATACCTTTTGATGGTTTTTGGCAGGTCAGCTTGTTAGAAGTGGCTAGTGTTTTGTTTAGATAAAGAGAGGAACTTGGTGTTTGTAATCCATAACATTAATTTTCAGAGTGTTGACATAAGATAAAGCAAACGGTGATAGAATATTCCAGTGATGTAAATACTAATGGAATTATGTTAGGTAATAGAGTATAAGTACCTGGAGTTAGCTGTGGGATTACGTGTGCTGTATGGAGCTGATTAATGAAGGTGTAAATTACCTTCCCTGAATAAAGCTGTGCTGAAGTGGCTTTTCAGAGCTCTCCCCAAGGTGGCACCGTGAGGCCTGCTGTGCCTTCTGTCTCCAAGCGTGCTGCTGTTGCGAATGTGAACGCCAGCCTTGTTAAGACTAACTTTGCTTTTTGTGGCAAAGAAAATGAACTCATATTCTTTTGGATTTGTGCAAACACACGTCTCTAGAACGACTTTATCTATGCATATGTAGCAAAAGGCACATAATGAATTCACCAAGCTAGCAACTGGAGATAATTTTTAAAAATTGGGATTTTACTGAACAGGTATCTTGGGGTAAACGAGGTTTAGGAATTGGTAAATATTCCATGGCTCACAAGAGAGGAAAATATGCTGACGCCTTCAGAAGCAAAACTTTGAGTACCAGAAGATGAATGATTTAACATTTATTATACAGTACAGCAATGAGGCCCCAGTGTATTTCTTCAGGCCACTCTTTGTCCGTGGTTTTCCTGGTTCTGTATCTTTTACTGGACAAAACTGTCAGCAGCAAAATACCTGTTGCAGAGCTCCACAATAGTAAGAGAGTAACAGGAGGTTATGTGGAGTTGCAGAAGTCAAATTGTAAGGAAGTCAGCAGTATTTTTTGCAGGACTGTAGTAGTTTGGATGTGTGGCTCTGGATGGTGGAAGGAGTGTTTGATAGGAGTGTTTCTTGGGATCTGTGTAAAGTGTTTCCAGGAGTTTCTGACTGGCATCAGCCTTGATTCAGGGATAAATTTCTACTTCCTGGGCAAAATAGAGGCAAGTGGGCCAAAAAAGAAAGCTCAAACTAACTCGTTCTGGCTTCATTCAGCTGAGATCCTCTATCCTGGATGTGAATTTTTGTTTCCTCAGGCTTCCATGATGTTTGCCCAGTGCACCCAGAAGTGCACGAGCTCCGTGCTGCTGATCGTGCTGCTGTGCTGCATCCTTTCTCCTCCAGCACAAGCCAGCAAGGTGAGTGAACGGCTTCAGACACAAGCACTGAACCGTGTGTGTAGTACAACAGAAACAAAAATGGCAGAGAAGCAACTGTTTTTCTGTGGAAGTTTGCAAAGATAAGGAGTGCTATAGCAGATGTGTGTTGACCATATGTAGAGCTGTGAACATACGTGACAGTGGCTTCTGCCCTGCCTTCTGCTGTGTTTCAGAGTTTGCGTTTTAAAATTTGTTTGAAAAGTACCTGGTGTCTGGAGCAGAGGTGCTCAAGACCTTTTAAAACTGTGAAGTTATTGATGTGAAAGAAGCAGCGCAGGAAGAAGAGACACGGTGTGAAGTCCTCTCTCTCTTAGAGAATGTTTTGCCTTTTCCCACACCCCTGGCTGGTGAGGGCAGCAGAACTGTACGCATGTGTTCACTCACTAATGCCGTCTCCTCTTGCTTCTGCAGAGCTCGGAGGACATCCGCTGCAAGTGCATCTGTCCCCCATACCGGAACATCAGTGGGCACATTTACAACAAGAATGTGTCGCAGAAGGACTGGTGAGTTGTGGGTTGAAGCCTGAGGGGTCGGTCCATGAAAGCCAACGCTCCGGAGTTTCCAGCTGGTGCTAAGGAAGTAATTCTCTGCCTGTGCATTTGCAGAGGCAGCCGTTTTGGTAGGTGATGTTCAACCCAGGCAAGGGACATTTTTTGAACAGAGATTGAGGAATCTGGGAGGCATGATTTCTTAAGCCACGGCTCTCAGCAGATGTATGGTGTACCCTCCAGTCCCTTTCACCTGGACCGGATCTCTGCAGAAGGCACTTCGACAGTCTGTCGGAGGAACTTTGGGCTAGCTGAGCTGTGAGGGGAACTCTTAAAACTGGATCAGCATTATCAGCCTGATGGGAATGCTGGGACACAGAAAAAGTCACCCCAGCGTCCTCCCACAGAGCATTGGTTTCACCTTGTCCTGTTGCCGGTTTTGGTTTCTTTGTGTTGCAGCAACTGCCTGCATGTTGTGGAGCCGATGCCGGTGCCAGGGAATGATGTGGAGGCCTACTGCCTGCTGTGTGAATGCAAGTACGAGGAGCGCAGCACCACCACCATCAAGGTAATTGCAGGTCTGCTCCCTGTGCCTGGCTCCTTCTTGCCGTGCCACACCATCCCAGGCACAGCTAGACTGGTGAGTTCCTGGAGAAGAGCCCAGAAAGGGAAAATAAAACTATCACAGCTAGTACATGGTGGTAGTGCCAGGGGCACCGTGTCTGAGTCAGGAGGGCTCCTGGCAGCGAGGAGCAGGCTGCACGGGAGCCCAGTCTTCTTGCTGAGGATGTGTGACAGTGCCAAGCACCTCTGACCGGGGACCCATCTTGTTGGTCTCCTTTCACATGCAGCACGTGTCCTAAATTGGCCAGTGCGGAGATCGGCACGATTTATGCAGTGATGGCACTTACGTCTCATCAGCCTTCCTGCAAGTGCAAGAGACTTTCTAGTGAGCAAAATTAGAATGAGAGAAGAGATCAAACATCAGAGGCAGCTGTGAAGGGAGCTTCCTGGTCTCTGTGGTGCTTCCTACCTACACTACTGATCCTTAACTACGCTGTGCTGTCCTTAACTGCAGGTGATCATCATCATTTACTTGTCTGTGGTGGGGGCACTGCTGCTTTACATGGCTTTCCTTGTGCTGGTGGACCCTCTGATCCGGAAGCCAGATGCTTATACCCAGCCCCTGCACAATGAGGAGGAGAACGAGGTGAGGCTGTGCTGCTGGTGCATGCAGGGTGCACATGGGTGGCTGCGGTCATGGTGAAGACAGGGTGACAAGAGAACGGCTGACAGGGAAGCAGAGTGACTTCATGCTTGTCCCCTCTGATCCAGTGTGGGACCAGTGGTGTTGCTTTTTGGGCACTTATCACAGGTAAATGTTTAGACTCAAATCTGTGCAGATCATGCTGAAGCACAAGAAAATATTCAAAGTACAAGTTTTGTATTATAATGCCTGAATTTGGTATGTCCGTCTAGATGAAACCAAAAGTCAAAAGGTTCCTGTTTGTGCAGTGTCCTAGGTGTAGTTACTTGGTGGTCAGCTTCCAGGGAAGGATGGGTTTAATTATTTGCTAAAGCATGGGGCTTGCATCTTAAAAGCTCAGCCTCTGAGGCACTGTTGTTTGACCCTGCTCTGGGGCTGGGCCCTGTTGTATCCAGGCTCTTGTTCCTTGTGCTTCTCCCCAGAGCAGAATTTCACTCAGATCCCATCTTTTTGGGGCACATTGGCATACAACATCTTGGGCAAGAAGATTAGGACCCAGCAGCAAAGAGACAGCCTGTCTGTCTGTCTGTCTGTCTCTCTCTCTCTCTCTCTCTCACACACACACACACACACAGATTTTGGGGGAGGACAGATTTCTTGCTGCGTGAAATTCATGCAATTTCAGCATCCAGTGTACAACATCCTTCCCCTTGGGAGAGAGGTGGTGTTTTAGGGGGAATGATCAGGCCTGATTCCAAGGGGGATTTCAGAACAAGAGCGCCCTGACTTGTAAATCTTTTCTGCTTCCCCTGAGGCTTCCCTTCTCTTGTAGGGAAATACAGGAGACTGAGCTGGGATGGTCTCTCAGAGAGGAAGTGTTGGAGGCAGAGCTGATGGCTAGTGTAGAGGAGTGGAGTGGCTGCACGCACAGTCATTAGCTCTCATGCCTGATCGCATCTGTAGCTCGTGCTCTGTTTGCGGGATGCAAGGGCTGTCCAAGACTTGCTGCCTGTTAGTGCAGCGTGTGGCTCTGCAACACAGCTTTCCCTGTGGCTTTCTCGGTTCAGACGTGCGCAGTTTAGCGGGGCGCAGTGCTAGGCAGAGCTCTCTCCTGGAGCTGAGTTCCTTCCCTTGGTGGAGCCCCAGGGCTGTGCTCGAGCACGGCCCCAGCTGCCGCTCCAGGCCCTCAGCTGCTAGGAGGAGACTCGTGAGGAGGCCTTCCCTAGCAATTGGTGACTCTGGATGCTAGTGATTAGCTCAGTCATGCTTTGAGAAGGAAAGCTGCAATGTTTGAAGATACTCTCCCTTCCTAGTCTGAGAGAACCACTGGATCAGACTGTCCTGTTTATACTTTGTTGTAAGTATAAGCTATTTGGCCCAATTCTTTCATACACTGATGTAAGTGAGGAGTAGCTGCTCTGACATGCATAGTCTATCCATTACCTCCCTCTGCTGAAAAAAGGAGGTCCTGCAGGAGGAGATGAATTGTATCCTAAAAGTATGCTTTTGCTCCACTGCTCCACAGCAATAATTCAGATTTAGATCTAGGTGCACACTGTAAATGCCTGATATTAGGCAAGGTTTATCTTACTGCAGTGTGCTGGACTGTAAACTCTTTGGGATAGGCCTTGTGATTGCCTTGATGTTTGTGTGCCACGATGGATCCCCATCCAAGGGGCCTTCTGACATGACTGCAGTGTAAATGTGGTTGGTTGGAGCGGTCTGAAGAGCAGGGCTGGACAGAAGTCCTGCAGCACCGTCCGAGAAACAGATGAACAGCTACTGTGTAAGCTAGTGCGCCGAGGATGACGGAAATTGTTGGCCCAATTTCAGCGAGGAGATGCAGTTTGCTTTAGCAGTGCGGCTCCTTGCAGACTCCTAGCAGTGGAATTCCAGCAGAGGTTTAGACTTAGTGCAGTTCCTCTCCTGGGGACTTGTGACTTTACCATGGGTGGTCCCCAAGAGCAAGCTTTCCAGCTGGAGTTGGGGGGCTGGTGTTGAGGAGCTCTGAAAATGAGGTTCCTTGTCAGGACAGCTCAAGCCTTGAATTGCTCTTTCAGTTGAAATTTCTCCCAGTCGAGCTGCCACCTTCTGTGTTCGGGCTGGGCATGCCTTGATCTCTTTCACCGTTTCTTTCCATTGCAGGATGCTCGCTCCTTGGCCGCAGCCCCGACCCCGTCTGGCGCTAGAGCCAACACGGTGCTGGAGAGGGTGGAGGGGGCCCAGCAGCGCTGGAAGCGCCAGGTGCAGGAGCAGAGGAAGACAGTTTTCGACCGCCACAAGATGCTGAGCTAGATCTTTGCGGAACTGTGCGGCACCACTTCCCAAGAGACAGGGTAGCTCCGCTGGTCGAGACAGACAGCAAGTCATCCTTCAGGACATCCGTGGTGTTTGACTGAAAGCTCTAACCCTCTCTGATTTCCGTCTTCATAGAGAGAAGCAGACCAAAATGCTTGCCTCTGATTTTGTCCCCTTGCCCTTTACCTCTCAGCCCAGAGGCTCCTTAACCCTTGCCTGGCTGAGATCTGCACTGATCGTTAGCCCTGGCTGCATGTAAATGGGCGGTCGTATGCAGCGCTGCTGCCCCGGTTCATGGGCTGACTCGAGCGGGGGCTGCAGCTCCAGTGCGCTGCGCTCAGCTGGAGCCTGCGGGCACCGCTTGCTGGGACCGAAGTCTCCGTCAGCCCACCCCCGCATCAGAGACAGGGGTCTCGCCACGGAGTGTTGGAAGCTGGCTGAGTCTTCCTGGGATAAAAATAGTGGGATAATTTTTATGTGGGATAAATTATGTGGCGCTCCTGCAGGATGAAGAAGCCGCCTCCTCCTCCAGTTTGCGTCGATGTTAATTGGGCGTCGTGGTGCTGAGAAGGGTGTTGCACTGGAAGGAAGAGGAGGGGGTTCCCTGCCAGGGGTCAGCTGCTGCTTGCACTTACCCTGGTGTAAATGGAGTGGATTTCCACTCTCTTCAGTGGAGTCTGTCCAGATTTACACCAGCATAACTGAGATTGCAGCTTGTTTCTGTGTAGGTGAATATCACAAAACTGATTAATACATTCACAAGTAAGAGACCAACAGGTAAAAGGTTGATTTACGTTTATGTCTTTTCCTGCTTTAGCAGTGGATAAAAACATACTGGGGAGAAAGCTTTCCGTTTGTACCCATGTTGGTTACCCTTGATGCTCTCACAGTGTGGTCAGGAGCATTTGTGTCCAAGAGAACCGGGGCAAAGGCTCTACTGGAGCACTGTAAACACTTGTCTGGGTCTCGGGGCCCTGGAAAGGAGACACTTGTGCTAAAAACACTCCGAGAGCTCTGACTTACTTGGGCTGTGTGGAGGAAACTGAAGTGATTCTGCAATGTGTATATTGATCCCACTGAGAACACTTATTATGTCAGGAAGGTGCTGGAGTTTATTATGTAGCATCTCTGTATTAAATGCAGACAAAGATCTATTACACGGCTGGCTTTTTTTCAGGGAAAAGTCCCATCGCGCCAGGTCTGGGGCTCCCAGCACTGAGCGGCTGGTCTCCAGGCTGCCTTCCAGTGCCCAGCAGGCACGTTGATGCAAGACCTCAAGACCGAGCCGTGGTTACGGCACTCGGGTGTTTCGGCACTGCAGGCGGGTCCCCTGGCACTGGTTTGTGCCTGTCTCTGCTCAGAGGGTGACTGTCTTGCTCCAGGAGAGCCGGGCTTAAAACACTGGCAAACCAGAGCAGTCCTGCTTGGCGCAAGTTAGCGACAAACTGCTCCGAGCTGTCTCGCAGGAAGGCCAAGCAGATCAGAATCCCTCGTTTGTTGAAAGCTGAGCAATTGTTGCTAAAAGCCGAATTGGGAGAGGTGCCGGTCGCCGCCTTGCATGCTAGCGCCAACAGCTTTTGATTGAGCTGCCCGGCAGGATCCAGCCCTCCAAGCTGATCCTGCTGGACAAATCCAAACAGAAGCTTTTTGGGGGCTTTGTGCCTGCGGCCTGCGTGTACGCCAGTTACCCTTCAGCACCTCGCTGGGCTAAAAAGTACCCAGAGCTTCACATTATACCGAGGTCACATTTTCCTTTCCCCATCCTTGTTCCATGGTGCTCAATCGTTGGGACCTTTCTCCCCCTTTTAGAAACCCCATCTTCCCTGTCCTTCCCTCTCGGTGTGAATCCCTCACGGACACAGGGTGTGCTCCCTGGGAACTGCAGCCCCCCTGAGAGGGGGAGAATCTGTTTGAAGGGTCTGAACACAAGCAGCAGCTGGATGAGAGCTGCCGTGGCTGTCCTGCAGGGACTGAGCCAGTGCAATGGGTCCATCTGGTGGCCGGTGCCCCTCTGATCAGCACCGAGACACCGGTGATCACCAGTGGTAGGGTTCCTGCTCCCAGTGACGGGACCCCTGGGTCCCTGATCCTGGAGAGCGAGGGGTTTGGTGAGCAGCACCCCCATACCTTCCCCTGACCCTCCCAGGAACAGCTTGAAAATGGGATAGGAGAGGGAAAAAAAATGCAGGTTAGAAATCAGGAGTGGGTGAGTTAGAAAACTCAGATGGAGGAGGGATGGTGTGGAGATGTTGCAAAAAATGCCACTGCCCTGTTAATTATTTGGTTTGTTAATTAGCTGATTAGCTTTGTCCTGTACACCATCCTCCCGGGGAGGAAATGTTTTCTACTGCCCAGCCTGAAACTCCCAAGCCTCTGCTCCTCCCCATACCCCCTGCATTGCTCGCTGGGGCGTCCCCCGAGCAGGCACAGCCTGGTGGGCCCTGCTCCCGGCCCCGTCCACGTCGCGCAGCAGCGCCTGCCATCCCTTGGGAGACAGGCGGCAGTGCCAGCAGGAGTCAATAACTTAATTCCTTATCAAGAAAGGGAGTGAGAAAAATAAAAGACCTCTTAGGACAAAATCCAGCCGCTTTGGCAAGCTGCCACTTCCGTGGTCAGGTGCCTGCTGTGGTCCAGATGTCGATGCTCTGGATGATGAGCCACTCGCTCTGGTCCTGGGTTACTCGGATCCTCACGCACTCCACGGGGCTGGGCATGCCCCTCTCCAGCCCCTGCTGCTCAAAGGTCCCCTTCTTGAAGGTGCCCACAGTCGTGTAGGCAGAGCAGTCCCGGCCATCAGCCTGCCGCTGCCAGCCCAGCTCCAGCACCCCAGCATGCAGGAAATCACCCTGGCGCTCGTTGGAGCCTGTGCGCACTCGGACACGGGTGATGTGGGCCGGCTGCTGGAAGATGATGGAGAAGACGCTGCCAGCTGCTGGGTCTTTCCCCCAAAAATACCCCTCTGCTGTGCTGTAAGCCTTGAGGGGCTCGTAGTTCTCAAAGACAGACATGCTGGTGAACAAGGCTGCTGGCGGGTTGTCCGGAAGGTCCAAGGCATTGGCCTCGAACTCATCGTCCTCCAGCCGGTTGACGGTGCCCTGGAAGGAGGAGTAGAGGCCCATGTGCTGGAAGAGGGAGGGCTTGAAGCGGATGACGTCCTTCTGGGTGAGCAGGAGGCGGAAGTGGGCCAGCAGCCAGTCGCAGGGCATCTCCTGGTAGAAGAGGAGGAGGAAACGAGCCAGGCGAGGAAGGTCACTGGAGCGGTAGAGCTTACCGATGTAGCCCAGCTTGGAGAACTCAAGGGTGGCCCAGTTGGAGCCTTCCTGGGAAGCCAGTGCCTTGCGGATGGCCGTCAAGAAGGACTTGGCGCACAACACATCGTCCTCGATCATCAAGTAGTAGGAGGAGAGGTTGGCAGCGAAGGCGAAGAGGAAGGCATAGTCCACGTTCTGCTTGGACCTGAACCTCACCCGCTCCTCTGGATCGTTGTAGTTTCTCTTGAGGCCCTCCAGGGTGGGGTAAAACTCCTGGGGAGCGTGGATAAGCAGGAGCCGGCCCAGGAGGATGTGGTGAGCAAACTTGTGGGCGATGTTGGCAGCCACGTCCATGTTCCATCTGGGGTCCGTGTCGGCCAGGTGCACCACCACCACCATCTCCTGCAGCTCCTCCTCCGTTGACTGCTTGAAGAGGGACTGGAGTGTGGCCAGAGGTAGTAGCCACGTGGCCGCCGCACTGATGCCAATCCCACCGTCAAGAATTCTGCAAGGCAAAGGGAAGGCATTAGCAGGCTGAGGGGTGACCTGGGATACACCACGGTGAGGTTTTTCCCTGCAAGACGCAAGGAGGGGGTTCCAAAAAGCTCTCCGCAGGGCCAACCTGTGCGGTTAATGCTATTTATGGCCCCACGTCCAAGGCCGGCAGGTCCTTTTCTGAAGCTGAAGCCCCCAGCACTCAGGAGGTGCCCAAAATTGGCCCAAATGGCAGGGAGAGGACAGGATGAGAAGTCAGAGGCTCCTCTGAAGAAGAAATATTTGGGAAAAACACCTTAAAAAAAGCCAAAGCTGGGGAAGGAACAGTGCAAAGAGAGTCTATGGGGCAGGGATAGCTTTGTTTGTCAGGAAGCATGCCCCTACCCTACTCTGAACCTCACAGAGATGCAACCACGCTGGGATGAGGCTTCCTTCTGCCCTCCCCACAGCCCAGCTGTGGCTGAATTTGTTCAGCTTTGCTGCAGCTTCTCTTGTTGCTGGTCTGTGCAGCACTGTGCACGTACTGGACCTCTGGTTTCAGCATGGGCTCCTGTGGGGCTGCCCTCAGCTCCTTCCCATGGTGTTTGCATGTGAATTGCTTTTCGTGCACCTGTCCAAGAGCTTGACCCACATCTCCCACACTATACGGTTGTCCCTATGGTCCAGCCCCACCATCTCTACCTTCCTGACTGGAGAGCAGGTAACTCAATGCCAGGGAGACAGGATCTCAGCCACCCTCCCCATAGAGATCTGAGAAACCCAAAATGTCTGTGGTCACCCCAGTCCCAAGGTGCAGAAGCATGGACCATGCTTCAGCATGCAGACCTTCCTCTACCCCTCCACCTCCCCAGACAGAGCAGTGAAGGCTAGCTAGGGAGGTCACCAGGTATCGGCAGGTCCCCCATCCCAAAAAGGCTGGAAGCAGTCCCCTCCCTGCCCCAGCAGCAGCAGTGATGAGGCAGGTCCACGCTGGGATGTGCAGCTGCGGCGGGAGAGATGTGCAAACCCAGAGCCCTGCTCAGTCCAGGGTCCTGGAGCTACTCACTTTTGTGGGGTGACAAGAAGCCAGCGAGGAGGTGGTAGGAGACATTGTGGAGTGCAGAGAGGTCATCCGTGTCCCTGAGGATGCGCTGGGCTCCTTCCGGCTGCAGCATCTGCAGGACCGTGGCTGGGGCCAAGCCCCTAAGCTCCACCTGGATGGGAGCCGCAGGCAGCCAGGTCAGACCCCAGGGCACCACGGACATCCATGAGCAAGGGGGAATGACAACAGGTGAACCCAGAAATGAGGGGGAGCCCCTGTCCTGCCCTCCCAGCTCCTGGATTGGGGGAGACCCAGGTGCACAGGGCAACCCCAGGGAGAGGAGAAGGCAAAGCTGCTGTTTGGGGGTGATATGGTGCAGGGAAGGGAGCAGAGCTGGGGTTGGGATCCATGTGGGTCAGGCAGGGATGGAAGATGTTCCAGTGGCCCCTCCAGTGGGACATCACTGGTGGGGGACTCACCTGCAGGGGATCCTGTTCCTGCCAGCTGCCCCCACGGAGGAGGAGGAGGAGGACGACGAAGGCGGCTGCAAGCGCAGCTGTGAGGGAGCGCTTCAGGGAGCATCGCATAGCACTGGACCAGCACGTGAGGCCTGCGGGAGGAAGAGGCACGTCAGGTCAGGGCACAGCCTGGGGAAAACCACCATCCCCTGGATGGGACAGTGGGGCAGCACCTGGATGCACCCCCGGGGCTGACCCCTCTGCCCAGAGCACCCAGGGGTGCGTACCCGGGGGCAGCCATGGGGCATCAGGAGGCACCCACGCACCATCCCCTTTGGGCAGGCAGGGTGTCCTGGTTTCGGCTGGGATAGAGTTAATTTTCTTCTTAGTAGCTGGTACAGTGCTGTGTTTTGGATTCAGTGTGAGAATGATGCTGATAACACGCTGATGTTTTAGTTGTTGCTAAGTAGCGCTTATCCTAAGTTAATAACATTTTTTCCAGTGTCCCAGCTCTGCCAGCAAGCAGGTGTACCAGAAGCTGGGAGGGAGCATGGCCAGGACAGCTGACCCCAACTAGCCAAAGGGTATTCCATACCATAGAACGTCATGCCCAGTATATAAACTGGGGGGGAGTTGGCCAGGAGGGGCGGATCGCTGCTGGGGCATCGGTCAGCGGGTGGTGAGCAATTACATTGTGCATCACTGGTTTTTTTTTCTTGGGTTTTATTTCTTTTATTTTTTCCATTTTTTTTGTTATATTCCTTTTCATTATTATTATTGTTAGCATTATATTTTATTTTACCTTGGTTATTAAACTGTTCATATCTCAACCCACGAGTTTTACTTTTTTTTCATTCTCCTCCCATCCCACTGGGAGGGGGAGAGGAGTGAGTGAGCAGCTGCGTGGTGCTTAGGTGCTGGCTGGGGTTAAACCATGACTGTCCTTTTCGGCGCCCAACGTGGGGCCCGACAGGTTGAGATAACGACAAATCTGACTGGAATGCATTAGAACAGATTTGTTATAAACATTCGTTATATTAGTTTAATAGTCACTGGTCACAATGTCGATTTATTGGCTCTTAGAGTTGTGGTGCTCGTTCTTAGAGTCGTGTTACGTATCACCTCGCTTTCTGTATATAGCCCCTGTGCTGCTGCTGCTCACCCATCAGGTGAGGTGGATTAAGGTTTTCGCTTTGCTGTACTACGTAACACTGGTTTATGGTACAATAAAATTATTGGTCATGGGACTACTCCGGTATTTGTACTCAGCAGTGCTGTTATCTCCGCACTTTGAGAGCTATCTAGCAGAAACTATTAATAATTACACCCTTTACCTTCTCTCCTTGGAGAGCCAATCGATGGGGGAGACACCTGCCTTCACCTTCCCCTTCTCCTCCAGGCTACTTACAGCAGCGTTTGAGAATTTTGAAAATTTTGAATATCCTTGGAATGTTGAAACTAACCTGGTCCTATTGCTAGGAACGAGCATGTTCCTGAATGTGGTTCAGGTCTTGTTCAGGGTTAAACAACTATTTAAGAAGAGGATCACCCAGAGATCTGCCCCAAGGCTGGAGAGTTATGAGTGGCAGGGTGTGTGGGGTAGCATGGGCAAATGCCTAGGATGGTGGGCACCTCCAGTGTTTTGGAACTTCACCCTTGAACAAGTGCAGAATCCTGAAAAACTAGTAGAACATTTGGAAAAAGTATGCTGTCACCTCGACAATTCCCAGGAGACACAAATCACTGCAATGTGCTGGGGCCTGGCCCATGCCTACCGAGCCCTGTTCAACACTATTCAGTACCCTCAAGGGGAAGAGAAGGTGTCTGGATCTGACAACAAAATGACAGGCACTGCAGCCACTTCAGCCCCCGTGACAGGCACTGCAGCTGAACCAGCGAACCAACCCATGCCGGTATCAGTCACCCCTGTACAGAAGAAGAAATACTCAAACCAGCTCACTTAGCGAAGGATGAAGGTGAACCAGGGTTATCATGAGAACAGGAGGAAGAGGCAGAACCGGAGATAATCACCCGATCCCTATCCCCGAGTGAGCTGCGAGATACGCGGAAAGTCTTCAGCCGTCGTCCAGGCGAGCACATTATCACGTGGCTGCTCCGATGCTGGGATAATGGAGCCAGTAGCTTGGAATTAGAGGGTAGGGAAGCCAAGCAGCTGGGATCCCTTTCTAGGGAAGGGGGCATTTACAAAGTGATTGGAAAAAAGACACAAGCCCTCAGCCTCTGGAGGCGACTTCTGTCAGGCGTGAGGTCAAGGTATGCCTTCAAGGAAGATGTGGTATGTCATCCAAGCAAGTGGACTACCATGGAGAAGGGTATACAGTACCTGAGGGAATTAGCCGTGCGGGAGATGGTTTATTATGACCTGGACGATGTGCAGTTACCCACAGATCCAGATGAAGTCCACTGCACACGACCCATGTGGCAGAAGTTTACACGGCGCGCACCATCGTCGTATGCCAACTCATTGGCAGTAATGGACTGGAAAGATGAAGAGGGACCAACAGTGGATGAACTGGCTGGCCAACTCCGGCAATACGAAGAAAGTCTCTCTTCTTCCCTCGTCTCAGCTGTGGAGAAACTGCCAGACCTACTAGCCGAGAAATGGTCCCAAGAGTTCCAGCGATTTGAGGATAAGTTCTGCCTCCCACCTGTACGGACCAGTATCTCAGCTATTAGGAATAAGCATCCCTCTGCTCAAGAGAGAGGAGATAGAAGGTACACACCACGGGCTACCCTGTGGTCTTACCTGCGTGATCACAGAGAGGATATGATGAAGTGGGATGGAAAACCTACCTCAGTCCTAGATGCACAGGTACGTGAATTGCAAGGAAAAACAATCACAAATGAAGGTTTTTCCAGGAAAATTGCTGCCCCAGTCTCTGGTGGGCAGTGTGAGCGGTGTGCCAGACAGAGTAGAAGGGCTGATCTTACTCCTGATCCTTTGAGAAGGAATTCTAATCCATTTTTACAAAAAGTGAGTGGAGAATCCTATGACCAGGACTAGAGGGGCCCTGCCTCCAGCCAGGCGGAGGAGAGGGACAACCAGGTTTACTGGACTGTGTGGATTCGATGGCCTGGCACGTCAGACCCACAGGAGTATAAAGCTCTAGTAGACGCCAGTGCACAGTGTACCCTAATGCCATCAAGCTATAAAGGGGCAGAACCCATTTGTATTTCTGGGGTGACAGGGGGATCTCAACAGCTAACTGTACTGGAGGCTGAAATAAGCCTAACTGGGAATGAGTGGCAGAAACACCCCATTGTGACTGGCCCAGAGGCCCCGTGCATCCTTGGCATAGATTATCTCAGGAGAGGGTATTTCAAGGACCCAAAGGGGTACCGGTGGGCCTTTGGTATAGCTGCCTTGGAGACGGAGGAAATTGAACAGTTGTCCACCTTGCCCGGTCTCTCTGAGGACCCTTTGGTTGTGGGGTTGCTGAGGGTTGAAGAACAACAGGTGCCAATCGCTACCACAAGGGTGCACCGGCGGCAATATCGCACCAACCGAGACTCCCTGATTCCCATCCATACGCTGATTCGTCAACTGGAGAGCCAAGGAGTGATCAGCAGGACTCGCTCACCCTTTAACAGCCCCATATGGCCAGTGCGAAAGTCTAATGGAGAGTGGAGACTAACAGTAGACTATCATGGCCTGATCGAAGTCACACCACCGCTGAGTGCTGCTGTGCCAGACATGCTAGAACTTCAATATGAACTGGAGTCAAAGGCAGCCAAGTGGTACGCCACAAGTGATATCGCTAATGTATTTTTCTCAATCCCTTTGGCAGCAGAGTGCCGGCCACAGTTTGCTTTCACTTGGAGGGGCGTCCAGTACACCTGGAATCGACCGCCCCAGGGGTGGAAACACAGCCCCACCATTTGCCATGGACTGATCCAGACTGCACTGGAACAGGGTGAAGCTCTGCACATCTGCAATACATTGATGACATCATCGTATGGGGCAACACAGCAGAAGAAGTTTTTGAGAAAGGGGAGAAAATAATCCAAATCCTTCTGAAGGCCAGTTTTGCCATAAAACAGAGTAAGGTGAAGGGACCCACACAGGAGATTCAGTTTTTAGGAATAAAATGGCAAGATGGACGTCGTCAAATCCCAATGGATGTGATCATTAAAATAGCAGCTATGTCTCCACCGACTAGTAAACAGGAAACGCAAGCCTTCTTAGGCATTGTGGGTTTTTGGAGAATGCATATTTCAAATTACAGTCTGATTGTAAGCCCTCTCTATCAAGTGACCCGGAAGAGGAACCATTTTAAATGGGGCCCCGAGCAACAACAAGCCTTTGAACAGATTAAACGGGAGATAGTTCATGCAGTAGCCCTTGGGCCAGCCCGGGCAGGACCAGATTTAAAAAATGTGCTCTACACCGCAGCCAGTATGGAGCCTGGAGTCTCTGGCAGAAAGCACCAGGGGAGACCTGAGGCCAACCCCTAGGGTTTTGGAGTCAGGGATACAGAAGATCCGAGGCCCGCTATACTGCAACTGAAAAGGAGATATTAGCAGCATATGAAGGAGTATGAGCTGCCTTGGAAGTGGTTGGTACTGAAGCACAGCTCCTGTTGCACCCTGACTGCCAGTGCTGGGCTGGATGTTCAAAAGGAAGCTCCCTTCTACACATCATGCAACTGATGTTACATGGAGTAAGTGGGTTGCACTGATCACACAACAAACTCAAGTAGGAAACCCCAGTCACCCAGGAATTCTAGAAGTGATCATGGACTGGCCAGAAGGCAAAGGTTTTGGAATGTCACCAGAGGAGGAGACGATGCGTGCGGAAGAGGCCCCACTGTACAATAAACTGCCAGAAAATGAGAGGCAGTATGCCCTGTTCACTGATGGGTCCTGTCGCATTGTAGGAAAGCATCGGAGGTGGAAGGCAGCTGTATGGAGTCCTATACGACAAGTTGCAGAAACTGCAGAAGGAGAAGGTGAATCGAGTCAGTTTGCAGAGGTGAAAGCCATCCAGCTGGCTTTAGACATTGCTGAACGAGGAAAATGGCCAATACTTTATCTCTATACTGACTCATGGATGGTGGCAAATGCTCTGTGGGGGTGGGTGCAGCAATGGAAGCAGAGTAACTGGCAACGCAGAGGTAAACCCATCTGGGCTGCTGCATTGTGGCAAGATATTGCTGCCCGGCTAGAGAAAGTGGTTGTGAGAGTACGTCACGTAGATGCCCATGTACCTAAGAGCCGGGCCACTGAAGAACATCAAAACAACCAACAGGTAGACAAGGCTGCTAGGATTGAAGTGACTCAGGTAGATCTGGATTGGCAACATAAGGGTGAATTATTTTTAGCTCGGTGGGCCCATGACACCTCAGGCCATCAGGGAAGAGATGCAACATATAGATGGGCTCGTGATCGAGGGGTGGACCTGACCATGGACACTATCGCACAGGTTATCCATGAATGTGAAACATGCGCTGCAATTAAGGAAGCCAAGCGGTTAAAGCCTCTGTGGTATGGAGGACGATGGCTGAAATAGAAATATGGGGAGGCCTGGCAGACTGACTATATCACGCACCCACAAACCCGCCAAGGCAAGCGCTATGTGCTTACAATGGTGGAAGCAACCGCCGGCTGGCTGGAAACATATCCCGTGCCCCATGCCACCGCCCGGAACACTATCCTGGGCCTTGAGAAGCAAATCTTATGGTGACATGGCACCCCAGAAAGAATTGAGTCAGACAACGGGACTCATTTCCGAAACAACCTCATGGACACCTGGGCCAAAGAGCATGGCGTTGAGTGGGTGTATCACATCCCCTATCGTGCACCAGCCTCCGGGAAAATCGAGCGAGACAATGGATTGTTAAAGACTACATTGAGAGCGATAGGTAGTGGAACCTTTAAACATTGGGATACACATTTAGCAAAGGCCACCTGGTTAGTCAACACTAGAGGATCTGCCAATCGAGCTGGCCCTGCCCAGTCATTACTACATTACGTACTGTAGAAGGGGCTAAAGTCCCTGTAGTGCACATAAAAAATATGCTAAGGAAAACAGTCTGGGTTACTCCTGCCTCAGGCAAAGGCAAACCCATTCGTGGGATTGCTTTTGCTCAAGGACCTGGGTGCGCTTGGTGGGTGATGCGGAAGGACGGGGAAGTCTGATGCGTGCCTCAAGGCGATTTGATTTTAGGTGAGAATAGCCAATAGATTAAATTGTATGATGTTGATTGCTATATAATCCTGCCACTGTATGTCATCATTGTTATAATCGTTATATGCTATATCAATGGCATTGCAGTAAGAATTACTTAGATTAATGAAGAATGAACTTTGATAAAACTGAGCAAAATACAGTAGTAACGGAAGCAGGACTGACAGCAGCCTGCCACAATCCAACACCACACACCATCCTCCTGCCGCGCCCAGTGTCACCCGCCCGCCGCACCGCACCGAAGCCCAATCCTGTTCTGCTGACCGAGTGGACTTTGCACCATCCCTCCTGCCCAGACTGTTACGACAGATGGAGCCCAAAGTCACAGACCGAATGAACTCAACAGACATGCAACAGAGATGGCCCATGGACTGTGGGAATGGTATCTGTGTGTATATATTACAAGACAGGAAAAGTGTGGGATCTGGGCATGACATAAATGGTATAAAATAAGGGCTGGATGTTG
Organism: Gymnogyps californianus; assembly: GCF_018139145.2. Classification (NCBI taxonomy): domain Eukaryota; kingdom Metazoa; phylum Chordata; class Aves; order Accipitriformes; family Cathartidae; genus Gymnogyps; species Gymnogyps californianus. The sequence continues at coordinate 6,353,412 of NC_059497.1, read as the reverse complement.
TCCTGGTTTCGGCTGGGATAGAGTTAATTTTCTTCTTAGTAGCTGGTACAGTGTGTTCTGGATTTAGTGTGAGAATACTGTTGATAACACGCTGATGTTTTAGTTGTTGCTAAGTAGCGCTTATACTAAGTTAAGGATTTTTCAGTTTCCCATGCTCTCCCAGCAAGCAGGTGTGCAAGGAGCTGGGAGGGAGCATGGCCAGGGCAGCTGCCTGAACTAGCCAAAGGTATATTCCATACCATAGAACATCACACCCAGTATATAAACTGGGTGGAGTTGGCTGGGAGGGGCGGGTCACTGCTGGGGCATCAGTCAGTGGGTGGTGAGCAATTGCATTGTGCATCACTGGTTTTTTCTTGGGTTTTCTTTTTTTTTTTTTTTTTTTTTTTCCTTTTTTTTTCTATTCCTTTTCATTATTATTATTGTTATTATTATTATTTAGTATTTTGACTTTAGTTATTAAACTGTTCATATGTCAACCCACAAATTTTACTTTTTCTCGATTCTCCTCCCCATCCCACTGGGAGTGGGGAGGAGTGAGCGAGCGGCCGTGTGGTGCTTAGCTGCTGGCTGGGGTTAAACGATGACACAGGGGCAGGACACCCCAACCCAGCCAGGGAAAAAAAATCAGTCAGGTACAAAATCCACCCCCCCAGCCCTGCCAACACCCCCGGCTGCCCTGCAACACCCCACACAGCAGCCCTGGAGCTGGAGGCAGAAGAAACACAGGTGACGCACGCCTCGGGGAAGGCTTTCGGGTTGGGGTGGCACCCCAGGAGCAGTCACCAAGACCTCGGGACTTGGCACCAAGCCCTGGGAAACGCTCAGGTCTCAAAGGAACCCAAGCTTGCTCTTCCAGCATCACAAGGATGAAGCAGCTCCCCCAGCCCCTCCTACCTGCCCTGCTCCCCATCTGCCTCCAGGCAGCCACCACCGGCAGCCGCACTCGCCCCGTCCCAGCCACATCCCTTGCTTGGTAGAACAAGAAAGCCGTCCCCGAGGGGGAGGAGTGTCACCTTCAACGAATTTGTACTGCCCTTTAGATATTGTACCTTGTAGCAGAGGTGCGGTAGGAAGCTAAAAGGCTCCCGTGTTCGCCCGGGGTTTTTCCATTATAAATATGACCAGGTCTGCCCTGGAAAACGAGAAACTGGAGCCTGAGCGAGTGCCCAGCCTGGCGAGGCAGACACAGTCAGCCCCATCCAAACTGCTCACAGCGCGTCGGCTTGTTTTGGTCAAAGCGTCTTTGAATACAAACATGTGGAGGAAAAGCCCTTCTAAGCCGTATAACAGAAACCGAGAAAGCTGCCAGCCTTCCTGAACGAAGGCTGGGCTTTACCCAGGACTTCTTAAATACATCACTGCATCGACTGCCGCTGTGCAGCGGATGCTCCCAGCCCACCCACGGTCCCCAAACGGCAGAGACCGGTGCAGCACCTCTGCTGCCGCTGCCCTGGAGCTGTGCTGGGCTTATTTTAAGGAGAAACCCCTGTTTTCCTGCCCAAAAGTCCTTTGGGGGGTTGTTAGCATCTCAACAGGCTGGTGCAGAGCAGGTCCCCCCAATGCAAGCAGTCAGCGCATCCTTGCTGTGCTGACCTCCCCCGGGAACATTGCTCGTTACTCAGAGAGAAGCAATTAAAACAGAGCGCGCTGCTCTCTTCCAGGAAGGGTTGGGCTGAGCCATGGCGTTAGTGAGACCCATCTCGGCCAAGGAGAGCAGAGGAGCTGTCTCCCCCAAGCTTGAACCCAGCAGTGGCTGAGCTCTGGTTATCACTGGTTCCTTGAAGCGCTCAGGGGGACAAGCAGCTCCTGGAGCTGCTTAAAAATCTCTGTCCAGGTCACAGCAGAGCATGGGGAGAATTGGGGGTGCTCACTGCCATGGGCCAGCCCTACGGCCAGCTCTTCCCAAAGCCCCCCGGCCTCTCCTTCCCCTGCAACGATGGGGGCACAGGCAGCTCGCCGGCTTAGGGGGGAGCAGCTTTAGGGACCCATCCTGCACCACCAGGACATTACGCCCTGAAGCCACCCTGGAGGTGGATTTCTGAGCCCGGACCTCCACGATCTGTGGTGCAGCGCCAAGGCCATGGTGCAAGCTGGGAACAGCGAGGCTTGGCGGCCAGCCACGCACTGGACTGGGTGTATTTATACTCTGGGTGGCCAAAGGTTTTTCTGGCTGCCAGGAGGGCGTCTGGCTGCCCACGGCCCATCCTGGATAGAAAACAAGGTGCTGCTCAGCACCCCCAGCTCCCATGGGCAGCGGTGTTGTCCATGGAGCAGGAGCAGGGAGCCCGTGGCGAACAGGAGGTTGCACGCACCTCACCCCTCCAGCATTGCTCTGCATTTCAGGCTTAACAGAACAGAAGGTAACGAACACTGTCCCATAATTAGCCCCCTAATTGGGCTTTTGATTTTTGCCTCCATGGAGAAACAAAGCAGCCCAGCTACATGGGCACAACCAGGGGCCACGCCACCGTGGGCACATCCAGGATGCAGCATCCTCTCGGCTCCTGCTCAAGGTGCCCCCACAGAGCATCCCTGTCCCCACTCCTGCCCCAGCACCTCGTGCACCTTCCCCACAACTCAGCACCTCACTGGGGATGTCCCCAAAAGCCACTCCCCCGTGGGGACATTGGGCTGGTGGCCAGGAGCAGCTGGCTACCAAGAGCCACTCACCCAGAGCTAGACAAACTCCTCCACTTCGTTAGGAGACTCCTGGCCAAACAGGCTGCATGACACAGCAGCCATGACTCAGTCCAGCAGCGGAGGGGAAGGGGAACAAGTAAATACATGGCCTCAGTCCCGTGAGGCTGCGAGGAAGGGACGGATGCTCCCTGTGTGCAGGCGGCGCCAGCTGCTTCCTCTGGCACTGGGGAGAGCGGGGCTGTTTGCACAGGAGGAGGGGAACAACCAGGGCTCACCGTCCCACTGCCAGAAGCGCCTTTCCATGCTGGGGGAAACTGAGGCACGGAAAAATGGTGTGCTTCACCCAGCGGGGTAAGCGCCAGGTCTCCTACATCACGGATCAGTGCCCCTCACCACCTCCCGGTGGGGGTCCCCAGGATGGAGAGGGGCAGGGTGTAACCCAGCGCCAGAAATCGCTGCTCGCTCGAGCGGAAGACATGGCAAGTTGTGGCAGCACAATGTCCCCGATGGGCAAATTGCAGCCGTCCGGGGCTGCGTGGGATGGGGTGCCCCTGGAAGCCAGGCCAGGGTCTGGCCCCACGCTCTGTGGGTGTCTCTACTCCAAGGGTCGTCCCGCAGGGAGGAAGGAGGGGAAAAGCTGCATCTCAGTAGTGCAGGACTCTGGGAGCCAAAGCTTTAGGTCAGCCCAGGTCTCCTACAGCCCCACAGCACAGGGGGGTCTCTGCAGGCAGCTTGGTAAGAGGACACTTGAGTCTGATCCGGTCCCCACAGGTGACAGCACAGGGACCCCCAGCCCACCACCCTGCCCTCACCTCCCCCCCCGCCCAGGTCCCCAGGCAACCCCGGCCCGAGGCACCCCTTTTCCATGCAGCCCGTCCCACGACACCAGCGAGATGGCTTATGCCCAGCACCGCTCCGGACGCGCCCACCGAGGTGGCAGAGACTTACGGGGTGCGCGGCAGCCCGGCGCGTGGGTGCACGGCGGCAGCAGCCAGGCAGCCTCGCTGTCTCACCAGGGTGCTCAGCCCTGGCAACTTCCCCAGAGCTGGCCGGACTCTGGTTTCTCGCTCGGCAAAGCCCCACCCCGAGTCCTCGCCTGCCTCCCGCAGAGGAGGAGCGTCTGCCAGCGTCCTCTGCCCCGCACCGGTGAGCGCTCGGTGAACCAGCCGGGCTGGTGGGAACCCCAGGTGGGATGGGGTGAAGGGCCCCCAGCCCCACTGCGGGAGTTAGGGCAGCCTCAGCCTCCTCCACAGACTGGGCATCCCACGATGGCACCGGCTGTATCCCACCCACCCGCCACCTCCGTTGGCGGCCCCAGTCCCCCAGGCAGTATCAGACCCCTTGAGGGCTCTCGCCAAGCCCCAGCACCCCAAACTTCCGTGCAAACCTGCCACTTCGGTGGCACTGAGGTGAAAATGCACCGTGCGCTGAGCTGGGAGCCTGGTGACACAGAGCTGTTGCGTCTTTTCACCCATTTATTTTCCAGCCCTCGTGCTGAGACGGCAGAAACCTCCAGGGCTGCTGAGCCAGAACTGCACCCCCTGGCACCCCAAGCCAGGGCAGAGCCAGCTGCCAGGATCCCACCCAGGATGCACACCGCGGGGGCACCACAGTTTCTCCACACACCTCAGCTCCTCACTGGAGCGCGGGGCATCACAGCCCTGGCTGGGGACGAAGCCCCTTCTGTCCCCGGGAGCCAACGTGAGCCATGCGGGGCCCTTCCCGTGGCCCAGTTTGTCCCCAGCTCCTCCACCCTCCAAGCCTCATTTCTCTCCCACCGCTTCCCTCCTCCAGACCCACAGCGGGAACGCAGCCCCGGAGCGCCCACGACGAGTCACCCAACAGCATCGCTTGCACCCAGCTCAGAGCCAGGCACTCATCTTCCGACCCAGCAACTCACTCCCGGCATCCAAATGGAGAGGAAGACCCTTCCCTTCCCCTCCATCCCATCCTCCCCATTTATCCACATGGAAGTGCAGATCCCGTTTCCCTCCTCTCCTGGCTGGCCTGGACCTCTCCTACCTTCAGAAAGGCCCCAACGTCTCTTCCCAGGCTCCGTCTTCTACAAATCCCCCGCGACACCTTCCAGCCCTGGCTGCTCACTGTGGGTTCAGATGGAACTGCCAGCCTCAGACACATCTGCGAGGACAAAGCTGGCTGTGGAGAGATAAGGTAGGGCAGGAAGCAGGTGATGGTGCTGGGAAGGAGAGGAAGAGAGGTCTGCAGGCTCCCAGATCCGCTGGCTTTCGCTTTTCCCACGCTGTTTGATTTTTAAATCCTTAAATTCCCATCATGGGATGCCAGTGGCTCTGTCCCCACAGGGTCCTGGGGAGCTCAGTGGGGACCCCCTGCCTGCATCGGAGCAGGGGCAGTCTGGCATTTGCACCCCGGCAGGGGCTGGAAGTCACCAGGGGGCCAAGGGAGCCGGGACGGTGCAACCCAGCAGAGATTTGCTGTTTAGTCGCACATGGTAAGGAAGGGATGTGGGGCTCGGTGGCTCACGTGGGATATCAAAAGAACCAGCAGCAGCTGCAGGATGGGGAGGGCTTTTCTCACCGCAGATGCCCCATGATCTCCATCGCTGCGCAGGAAGGAAACGCGGCTTGGTCCTTCCTGCCCTGGCAGGAAGGAAGGGGAGGGTGGGGGGCCACGGTGCCCAGCAAAGCCCTGGGGTCCCCAGCACTCGTGGGTGCAACAGGCAGCCCCACCATGGCAACATGCCTTTCAGGGAACACAGCACAGCTACGGGGTGCAGCAGAGCCACCAGAATCCTCCTTTGGTCCCCACGTGCCACCTCAGGGTGCAGGGCTAGGGCAGGATTTGACCCTCTCCACGCACATCCATGAGCCTGCTCGGAGAGGGAAAGGAATCCACAGCCAGGACACAGCCCCCGGTGCCCACCGCAATGTGGTCCTGGGTTCTCTTGCCCTCCAAGCAAGTCCCGCAAGCCCAGCCTGAGTCAGCCCATCCCTTATGCTATGGGGCAAATCCCAAATGCTGGTTGGGGTGCTGGAAAAGGGCCCCTCCACCCGCCCCCCCCCGCATGGGCCACGGCACAGCCTCAGCGCCCAAGCACAACTGGGACCCTGGCACCCAGAGCCACTCTCAAACCTCCCTCTGGCCCGAAACCTGGTGCTCGCACTCTCTGCTCGCTGAATTATTATTTTGCCTGGGGAACAGAGAGGTGGCTTAAATGAGGCTAAAAGGCACATTTTTGCTTGTTCTTGGAATAAACTGGAGAAGAGAGAGAAGTCCCAGGTGCAAAGGCTGTTTCAAGCAGGGCACGCGGCTGCAAGGGCACAGACCCAGCCCAAGGGGCTGGGGAGGACCAGTCCTCCCCAGCTGGGGCGGGAGCTGAGCACTGGGGTGGGACAGGCACAAGGGGACCTACCGCAGGTACTGACCACCCTCCCCGCAGCACCCAGCCCTCGCCCAGCTCCCGTCTGACACCTGATGCCCAGCAAGGAGAGGGGCAGGGTGAGGCCAGGGTGGTAGCCAAGCCTCCATGTTTACCCTGGGGAAACCGGAGAGCCGGGCCGGATCTGCTTACAGCCCTTCCATTATTCAGGAGCCCGAGCAAGACAAAGCGGAGGTAAAACAGGGCCCCACGCAGCAGGGAGGGGATCGGGGCTCCGGCCATCACAATGCTGATCTGGGGCTCTGTTTCCACACCACCAGGGACCCTTTTGAGTCATGTCCTATGGGAAAGAGTGATTATCTTACACCAAACCACAGCCTCTCCTGCCCGGAGTCCCTGGCAGGAACCACGGAGACCAGTTGTATCAGAGCCTCACTGCATCCCACCCCTGGAGAACATGGAAAAGGATTTTTTTGGCAAGCAGCCTTCAAGAGAGGCTGGGCTTGGGGGACAGGGGGTGGAAACCCCCCCTGCTTGGGGCTGAGGTCTGGCCAGGAGTCACTCACGTCACTGAGCAAACCTCAACGCGGGGTTCCCGTGCTCCAGGTAAGGGAGGAAAGGGAAAACACGGTGCCCTGCAGCTCTACACATGGGCAAGCAGAGCCCAACCTCTGCAGCATCCCTGCCGCCTCACTGGCCTTCCCATGCAGATCGCAGCAGGTCCCCGATCCCTGCCAGCGCTGCTGATCAGCATGGCTCCGTCACTGGAGTCATCAAAAGGTTTGCTACTTGCAAAGGAAAAGATTGAAAATCGTTCTTCTGCATTTTATACATTTTAGCCTTGAAAAAGGCTGGCATGGGAGAGGCACCTCTTTGGGTTAGGAGCATCTGTCCATATGTAAATATCCTTATTTGAAAGCAGCAGGTCTGTTGGTAGCAGGAAACATCCCACCCACCCGCTTCCTGCCGTTACAGCCCGTGCCGCCTGCACCACTGCCATCTGGAGCGGGTGCTGCTGGAGTACCTCTGTCCCAGAACATTAAGCATATCCTGGACATGTCACACACCTGATTAGAACATATTCCTGCTTTCACAGATGTCAGAAACACGAAGCCCTAAGATTTGTCCTGTACTTCTTCACAGAAGCAAGAGCAAGGCACAGGCTGCTGTTCCTGTCCCTACTCAGCCGGAGCAGCTCTCCGCAGGCGAGGGCAGAGCTTTGGCCAGACACCAGCCTGCTCCGTCCTCCTGCCACCCAGCCCTGAGCCGGGACCCGAACATCTCTGCCCCCACCCTCCATATCTGTATCTCATGCACAGCACAAGCAGCAATCACCATGGCATCACTGTGGAAAACAGAGGAGTTTTCAGGGTACATCGCAGAAAATGCCTCGAAGCATGCTCTTCAAAGCGCCTCGGGTTCTGCAGAAAACAGGCTCCGATTGAATAGACACCTCCCTAGCAGAGCGTACACCAGCCAAGAAGGAGCCCCCGCCCAAGACAACAGATAACTGCGCAAGCTGACAATGTTTCACTTACTGAACTCCAGTGGAGAAACTCCACCACATGACCACTGAGGATCTGTCACCAAGTTCAGCTGTATTTAAACCCATCTCAAAAAAAGACTGTTATTCACTTGTTGCCGTGGAGCAGCTTCCTTCTGCACAGGCAGTGCCGCACATTGCTGCAGCTGCAGCCTTTACACACAGCTCCACCACTAACTTGCTGCTTTTCCTCTCCTGCACCACAAAGGCAACCACAACTCAGACCAGGCTCCACTATCATAGGAACCAGCTTCATTATCACAGTTACAGCACATTTTTCTTGCCCTGTATCTGCACATTGACTAATCTAGTTTCAAACCTTACCTGTTGGCATCAACACGTGTTCAGCAGCAGTGCAAAGGGGAACTGTGAGGCAGGAGTTTTCCCAAATATGTTTGTTTGAAGTCAACACCACAGAGCCTCTAACGCAGATCCAAGTTTGGGGTAGATGTCCTTGGCAGTGATTTAGAGTGGCAGAGGCACATGCAAGAAACTCCTCACAGGCAGCTACCCAGGGATCACGAGGTATTTGCATATTCAATTCAAACTGAGATGGCAGAACTCCCTCTCCTTCCAGGAGCTTCACTAAACATTACACACGGAAAAGTGCTCAGTTACTCCTGCTTGAGACAAGATCTGATGTGAAATAGGACTGAGGAGCTAATCATCAATAGGCAGCAAAACTCAGTCCAGGGTTACTATTTCCACTGTTGCTCAGCTGTGCTCCAGTACCTCCTCTGCCTGCCACCACGCCTCCACGAGACCCCCGTCTGTGAGCGGCAAGACGTTCACCCGCTGAATTACATCTCCAGCCCAATTCATTCTGGACACGACAGACAGGCCCAGCCTCTGTGCCCCTCTCCCTTCTCAATCAACCCAGAGCCACAGAAAATATCAGGGCTTCTTCTTCCTCACAGAAATTAATTTGTTTAGTCAAAAGCCAGATCACCAATTGCTTCCGGGCTTTCCAGTGTCAACAGGCCAACACTGTTCCACTGCTCTTAGAAAAGACACAGAGTCAAGTCCTTCATCACTGCTTCAGTTATTTTAGTTTATCCCCTCCATCTCCTCTCCCTCTCTCTGTTTATCTTCTCTGAAAAGCACTTTCTGGTTTTAAAGGTTTAGATCTTCTTTTCAAAGAGGAAACATCAGTGTGAGAACTTGGAGTATCTTTACATTCAAGAAAGACTTTTGCCTTACAAATCCTCTTTGAAATAATTCCTTTGTTTGATCATTTATACTTTTTTCTTTCCTTAAACTCGTATCTGTTGGACTGTGAATCAGCATTATTGTTGATCACTGCTGCTTTGCTTACTGCTTCTCAGACACTGAAATATCACACTGTGTTTGAATGCAATCATGCTGCCGTAAAACAAACATGGATTTTGTTTGTAAATTGTTTCTGGGCGTATTAAAGCTGGAAAGCAAAACCTCCTGCTTCTTCCCGAACAACAGAAAACAGGACTACTTTCATTAGCACCAAAAGGATTTTAAATGAACAGTTCCAGGGAGCTCCTTTCAAATCATAAAACGTGAATTTTACATAAAAGTGTGTTTACAAATAGTTTCTGCTTTACACTCAGCTCTGCCCATCACTGACCAGAAGTTATATACATACAGACTAGCTCAGTAGCTTCAACCACTTGCAAGGAGACTGCAGAATTTATTTAAGAAATAAAAATAGGATTTCCTGGTTCCTAGAAATTCTCTTCAGCCTGCCAGATTCAGTCACCTGCCGGCTCCTGCAGACTCAGGAGAGCACTAAGCTTTTGGAGAGAAGGGGTACTGCGGGTGCCACCAATCCAGGAGCCGCACGCTATGCACAGGGTCCAGCACAACCTGCACTCCTTGGTCAAGGCGAGGTTTCTTGCCATTGCGAACTGGGGCGTCCTGGAACACCAGGCGCACGCGATGATGCCTCATGTCTGTGCTCACGTTGATGGTGAACTGCAAGTAAAGAGACCAGGAGGTGCTTCAGAAAATCAAAGTGATGAATAAATAAGAGTTCTTAACAGTACAATTTTAGATTTATTTTTTTTTTAAATTCCTCTAAATTGTACAAGTCTAAGGTATTTCAGGTGCTGGCAGAGTTACACTCTGAATCTATAGCATGGGATTCAAACCAGTTCTCTCTGGCTGGCAACCCCAAATAATAATGCCAGAAGTGAACTTGAAAGCAAGTGGCTGTCAAAGGAAGTCTGGAACTCACTGCCCTACTCTCAAGTGAAGCCAGACTGAAGCTCTCTTGGGCACAGGCCACTTCTGAAACCCTGACTTACAAGTACAGCCACACGTGCTGCCCCACGCTTTACCACTGCTCTTGCCTAAGCACACCGGCTCTGCTGCTGTCTGGAGCTGAGTTTGTGGAAGTTGGTTCAAAAGCTGCTCTTTCTCCCAGCAATCAGCAGTCAGGGACCATACACACATTGAGCGAGTTTGCTCATACAGGTTTTTGCTCTCAGAATTTATTGCCGTAAGGTAAGGAGATATTTTCTTGAGGAGGGAAAACCTCTTCTCGTGCATCCCTACCTCTTGTACCCTGCTGGAGTACTGACAGGTAATCTGGCCCCAGATGCTGCACAACCACAGCTCCTTACAGATTCTCAACATCATCTGTATTTGCTGCACCAAATAGGGAAGAGCTGATGGAAATGCAGAAGCTAAACTGAGAAGATCCTCAGCATTTCCTCTGATCATTAACCTTAAGACTGCCAGAATTGGTTTGTTGATGCAGCAGTGGGATTTTCACACCACCAAAGAGGTGTCCTCTTCATCTCCTTACAGGAACTGTGCATGCAAAGTTTGCCTGGCAGATTTCTCAAACACTTACCAAGGTAAACGTCATACCCATGACTATTGGCACGAATATGAAGTTAAAGGTGGTGATCTGCAGTAGACAGCAATCCTGATCCGGATTTGTATGGACTTCCTCATACTGAATCGGTGGCTGAAGACCTTTGCAACACTTGCTCTTAAATCTGGGAGACTTGAAACAAAGGAGAGACTTATTTAGCTAAGCAGGAACCTATGATGAGAGTTTGGCTGCTTCTCACCGGTGCTGACTAGCAGGTTCTCACCGCATTCCTACATATTTGGGCACAGCTTTATATAAACAACAAAAAGCCATCACTCAGGAGAGGCAATCTGCAGGACTATTTCTTTAGAAGGGAAAGCTGCAGAATTCCCAAGGTTGCCTGAAACTACTTGCTTCTCCTGAGACCCATGACTGGAGGTTTTCATTGGCAGCGTTGGCTTTCTTCACTTCTCTGGGAAATCTTTCTAATGGTAAAATAAGAAGTTTCAGATTTTGGTCTACATTTTGACCACTAAAGTCAAATAGTCTGGTTTTTGGTAGTAATCAGTAGCGATGACCCAAAGATTAGATTATTTGTGCTAACAAATGATCCACATCTTACAGTAGAGAAAGGATACCAAATGAGGAAATAAAAATGTAGGATTCTAAATGTCTTGGTAATACAGACTGAAAACCAAGTGTAGTTTCAGAACGTGCTTTAGTTTATCATGGGAGTCAGAGTTTCCATTTATCATCTGAACGCATAAAAAGTTTCCACCTTCCTTTCTGCCACCCAGAAAAATCATTACTGCTTCAAAAACAGTCAAAGCCATTCTGGTTCTTCTTTCATACCTGCTTTTTGAACTTGAAGTTGAATTCCCACATTGCTTCTTGTCTGTTCCCTTCAAGCTTTTTGCACCAGAAGAGCAGACACTGAGGTGGGAAAAAAAAAAAAAAAAGAAACATAAAATTATGAAACCCTTAGAGGCACTGCTTTAAATAAGTTTTAGCAGAGCATAAAGGCTTCCAATTACAAACACAATTACATAGGAGCAGTTAGGAGCCATTTATTCAAATTAATTATGCTCAAAGAACACACTCAGCAGTTTAGGTCTCCCAGTTTCAAGTTGGCCAACTCATCATGCAACTGGATGATACAACATGTAGCCACTGACGTGCTAAACAGAAAAATCCCGTTGCACAATTTGTCCCTTTCAGAAGGCAGAGGTGAGCGGCACAGATTCACCCGTTTCCCCCACCCACCAAGAACTCCCATTAAACTGGACTCCAAACAAGATTAAAGCGAGGAACAACTGAAAACAGAATAAGGATCAAGGAGGAGAGAATCCAGAGGGAAATGCAAAGACCAATACATGAGCTATGAGGTGACAGATGAGAAAGTTCCTAAGCCACTGTGGTGTCAAAAGAAGGTCTTGACATCACTAGGCACTGACTGTCATACTTCAGAGTATAAAAACACTGCGAGGATAGCACAGTCTGATCAATCTACTGTCCCTTTTAAAAGAAAATGAGAAAAGGGCCTCCAACAGCATCAGAGGTAACCAGCACTGCCCTCCCATGCAGGCACACACCAGGAGTCCTCCAATTTAATCCAGTTATCACTGTGTGGTCCACAGGATCCATCCCAGCATGCAGCACTCGTTCTAGAGCAGGAGTCTCAGCAGAACTCCTGTATTAAACTGAGTAGGAAGGAAATTCCCTGCCTACCAGTCAGTAGAAGCAACTAGCCTTCAGCATCCGAGAAAAGAATACGGCAAGTCAGTCCAGCCATCACTGAAAGTGTTTCCACACCACAGATGCCAGCCTACCACAGCTGGTCTTACCTTTTAACAGCGTCAGCAGGAAAATGAAGAACAATATGGATAAAGACAACTCCCCATGACCCATACACAGTCTCTCCCACGCCAAGAGAAGGCCTGACTGGGTTGCAGGGTGAAGCACGCATTTAGTTTCATTCCAGGCTAGCGTGACCCCAAATGAAACAAAGCCAGAGCCAGCCTCCACCACGGGGGCTCTGTAATTAGAGACTACAGGTGATAACAAGACCCTTTACTTCAACTCTGAGTCATGTCCATAAACAAGAGTCCTTAAAGGACCTTTATCTCCACAATCTTCATGAGGTGAACAACAAAGCTATGTGGAGTCAAGCTCAGAAACATGCGCCAAGTAACCTCCACCTGGGAGGAGGTGGCCCTCAGTTTTTTCCAGTAAAAACGTTCTCCAGATCTCTTTTAACTCAGGTGAGCAGCAGATGCTGCTGAGTTTAACTCCACCATCAGTGGCATTTGTAGTTCACCTGCAGAGACAGCCTGGTCTAGCAACTTGTTTGGTCATGGCAAGTAGTGAAGCACAAAATGGTCAGTACCTCCTAAGGGGCAGAGGATGTCGTCCACGGGTCAGCCGTCCTGCCCTTCAGACGCGCCGTATGGCCTGCCGCTCCACCAAAAATAATGGGGGTGTCTTTAAAGGGCAAACACTTCTGCTGACACCATAACGGCTCCAGTGTCCCACACAAGCTAGGCTAGGGAAAGAAAAAAGGAAATTAAAGAGGAAAAGCTAGATTCGATAACACCCGGGTCTGGGGTCTCCTCTTGCCACATGCAGTTTATGTAGGCATTTGCCATTAGTTTCAATGACCCGTAAAGGTATAACCAAAGCCCATGAAAGCAAGAACATGGGGAGGCAATGCCAGATCCTCCTCCGTACCCACTGTGCTGCGGCAGTTCTGTGCACAGTAACACAGGTGGAGCTCAGAGTCTTGCAATGCAGTAGTACAGCAAGACCAGACTCAGGATGGTTCTTTTATGCTCCAAGGGGTTAGGTCAAACCTCTACTGTTCTAACAAAGCCTCGTCACCATTTAATTTCCTTTTTTAAAAGCTGAATAATAAGAGACTGCACTTCAAGAATCTTCCTCAAACCGTTAGTACAACAGAAGCACTAGCAGTGGGCACCAAAGCCGTTATGATGTCAACGTGAATGCTTCCAAAATGCTGACCCTGCCAGCATCATCTCAGGGTTTCCAGCTCTTACAGCCACACTACCAGATCCGAGCAGTGGTAGGAAGTTAGACTCAGAAGGACTAAGGTTAAGTTGGAATTTCCTAGAAATGTTTTACTTTTTATTTTTTAAGAAAGATGATACCCAAACTGGGGATTCTGGAAGATAATGAAGAGCTCTGGATGCAGAGATAAGACTACACACAGAACTGTGTGCTTTTCTCCTGCTCTGCAGCACCACCTGCTTGTGTTACTGCTGGATGCTCCCTAAGCGGTATGACTTTTTTTTTCCAGTATCCACCCAGGGAGAGGAAGGAAGAAAGGAGGGTTGTCACATACAGATAGATGAGGTTGCTCTATTTTGCACGGAAAAGAAAGTACAACTCTTGAACCAAAACCACTTCAGTTTGGCTCCAAAAACCTCATTCAACAGGTTTTTGACTTTGGATTTGGAGGGTGGAGAATTCACATTGTTGCTTAAGCTGCTCAGAGTATCAGCCAGTTGCAAGTTAAAACCAAACAAGAGACACAGAGGCATTTCAGAGTTAATGGTCAACAGCAATTAAGGAGGAATGGATATGCAAGTGCTCCAAGCTGGGATAGCAAAGGGAATTGCCTGCCCACACCAGAGACAAACCCTTTACAGCCCAACACAACTGCAGCCCCAGTCCCAAAGCAGACATTTGCTCTGCACATTTGCCATGCTCACCACCTCACTACCCTCCCTCGCCCAGACACCAAAGACGATAGGTGACCTACAGGAACGTAGTATGAAGTGACTCCCTTTCAGAGGCTATCAGTGTCACTTCTGATCTCTCCAGATGCCTGCTACGGAGAAAAGATGTATTCTGGCAGACAGCATCAGAATAAAGCAGGAGATATAAAAGCTGATCCTACTGCAACCTCCTTTCAGCAACAAATTTGCAACAGAGGAGGGGAGAGCTGCAAATATCCCTAGCAGTTGTGACATTCAGTGAAGCAAGTGCCTTTTTGCTGATTACAAAGATGTTGTGATAGGACTTAGGCAGAAGTTACCCAGAAGAGTAACTAGAATCCTCTGTAGTAGCAACTATACAGATACAAGTAGCCAGTATACTTTTAAAAATCACTATTCAGAGTTAGTAATCATCCTACACCCAAGCTTCACTGGCGACCATCTAAACATCATCTATTTTTCTTCTAGAAAGAGAACAAGAAACGAGAAAGAGCAACATCTCATACATCTCCAACTTCCTTAGTGATTCCACTTACTCTGGAATTTTTTAAAGTGCTGGGAGTACTGTCTGGAATAGCTGGATTCCTGGAGACTCGAGATGCGAAAGGCTCGTACATGTGGTACAGCGACCGGATGACACAGGCACGGAGACAGTGCAACTTCTCCATGGACTCTGGCCGCAAGCGGAGAGGCAGATACGCATCCAGACTGTAGTGCCTGAAAAGCCAACGACAAACCCAACACATGCTGAAGGGTCAGAATGCCAGAGACGTGCAGAAGAGAGCTATGAAGAGATCAATGTTGAGAGAAAACTGAACATCTGATTGATCAGAGGACCTCTTGTCAACTCCGAGTGCTTCAAGGGTGTTGTACTGCTCTACATGAAATCACATGACAGTCTCAAAGACTTTACCTGCATCAGACAGGTTTCCAGCATACACATAAGCATATCATGCTACAATTCCCCAATAATTCCTTGCAGCCAGTTTGCCCAGAGAGACCAGATGGTGTTTTTAGCTGCAGGATGCACAGAGGGCTGCAGATACCTGCAGGTTCTCAAGGACTCACTTTAGCTGAGCTTGACTGCATGCTTGCAGACAACTGCCCAGCAGTCTGAATGCCTGCGCTCGAGGGTCATTCTTTGATCAGATGCCAAAGGAGCCTTTGCTAGGGAACTTCACAATAAAAAACAGGGGCGAGGATGACCATGGCTGCTATTTGCACTGTACTCCTGCTGCTTGCACCTCCTGGGCAACAGATATAGAAATGTAAAGAAAATGTTCTGTCCTGAAGGAAAGTCCAAGGGACATGCACCAGGACAGAAGAATTTGTTTCAAGTTTTGACCATCTCTTTGCTCTTCTTCTCTTACTTTATTTATAACTTACTTCTGCCACGGAGACAGCTCCAAAATGCCTTAGTTTCTCTCAGGCCACCCTAATTACAGGAAGGTGGCCATGATCAAACCTTGAGGCAGGGCAAGTTTTCTATCAGTGATGTTTGCCCATCTTTCAGTAAGGTAATGGTGCTGACCTTACCGTAAGCACTTTGAGTGCTTTACACACAAAGCACACTGTTACAAACAGGAGCGTGTAGGCCACAACAAGCAGAAAAGCACACGATGCTTTGAGATTTTATACGGAGCATACAGGAATATGCCACGCAGATCCATTTCCAGATCCAAAGCAGATGCAATATACCACAACCCCTTGCCAAATGAGGCCTGCATCACCATGTCAATATGCAAACATTATAGGACCCTAGCCTATAGGGAATTATTCCCTTATTTACAGCTCTGCAGAGAGCTGGTCACTGCTGAAGCCTCCTACAAATAGTTTAAAAATTCTCTGGAGTCTCACCTTCTGTAGAGCCTGGTCCAAAAGGCAGCAGTGCAAGTAACAGTCCAGGCTTTCTTGCAAATCAAAGAAAACCGGACAATGTCTTCAGGGCGAATGTAGGAAGCCAACAACAGCCAGATATCAATGGGGTATTCTTCTCCGCCACCCCCATCAGGATTTTCTAAATGCAATGAACGTACGTTAGTGTAGTAAATAACCTCTTTATCAAGTCACATCGAGAGGCGTGTGCTTTACTACTGGTAGCACAGGGTAAGCAGCTGAAATATGTATATACACACAGTCAGCCAAACAAGCCCATGTTAGTACAACTTCATTATCACTGCTACCGGTTTTCATCAGCAACCATTACACTTTCCCTTTGCTGGATATATGCCACCATTTATCCCTGCTGCATTGTTTGCACAAGTATGCAAAGTGGCAGATTCAAAGAATCATTCAGGCTGAAAGGGTTCTCTGGAGGTCTCTAGTCCAAACAGCCCAGCTTAAAGCAGGCTGAATTAGATCATTTCGTTCAGGATCTTGTCCAGTCGAGTTCTGACTGTATCCAAGGATGGAAATCCCACAGCCTTTCTGGACCCTGTATCAATGCTTGACCCTTTCACAGCTGAAAAATAACACTTAAGCAAAGCAATAAAAATTGGATGGCAAATACAGAGGCAACTTTATGTAAAGGAGGGCCAAGCTCATGCATTTTTATCAAAACTGCTCATTTAACAGGTCATCAAAAAATGCTTTACACTAGAAGTCCCTGAACATTAAGACATCGCCAAGCTTGTCAATTCTTTGTTCAAATGGTCACAATATTTTTGCAGGAGCTCTGCTAGGGAGGGTAAGCAATTCTCTTCTGCAACTGACTAATCAGCTGCTTTTCTTAAATCTGTAATTTCATTAAAGCTTCTTGGATGGGAAACTTCTAATGCAATTCAGACGAACAGAATGGCCTGTTCTTCCTCTCAGAGGTGTCAGAACTGCTCAACCAGAACTGAAGGTTCAGAAACTCCTTTCATTCCTGCAGTGTTTTTAAGTTAACACCACACGTTTTTCCACAGACACTGCTCCAACTTTAGGAGAAAAAAATACTTTTAAAGAACATAAATAGCTATATATAGTATAATAATACTGAGCATTAGGAACATGAAGAAAAGAGAAAGAAAACATACAACTTGTACACAGTGCTAACAGAAAAAATTGCTATGAGGTTTGTGAACAAGTGGCATAAATGAGGCGTTTAAGAACTTGAGGGTGCCAGATCTAATACTGAGACAGCAGGTTAGCACCAAAGGGCAGTACTTTATCCTCATGTGATAATTGCTACGGTCATTGCCAGAGAAAGCTCTGGATGCAATCACTTCCCTACACCACTACGGATTTACGGCAGGCACACTCAGAATGGGCTGTAACATCCACTTTGCTGTTTCAGCTCTGACTCAAGAAGCCATCAAACTACACAACTGCTGAACTGCAGAGGGCAGCCAGAAGCATCAATGGTCTATCACCATTTCTTCTTCCCGAAACATGTAGCAGAAATAAGTAAGACAAGGTTGTGGTAGAACAGAATACTGTCTTTCCAGACTCATAACTCTAGCCACTGAGATACTCTTATTTTCTCAGGATTCTGAAGGATGTCTTAATCAAAGAGATTAAACTCCTACCCCAGAGGAGTGCTGTGCACCTACAGTCCGTGGTGGATGTTGATGTGTTACATAAATTAGTACCAACATTAATAAAGTTAAGTTTTTCTTAAGCTCAAGAAACCAAGTTAAAATTTGTCAACCTGAAAGCAACCTGTTATTAGAAACTCCTGCAGGATTCCACAGTGCAGCAGAACACTGCGTTGCAAATTGCTTTCGATAGAGTTGCACAAAGTGTAAATGCTGAAGGATACATCTCCCCGGAATTAATTTACTGTGATGCCACTAGGGCCAAATTCACTTGCTGGAAAAAGAGCCCTCTAAACTCATTTGTAACAAACCGCAGCCTTGGAAACATCCTGAAGACAGAGCTTGGATTTTGCCAACAAATGCATCATGGACAGCAGCATTGTTTTTTCCCCAAAGCAAACCCTGCTTTCACCAGCATATGTTCAATGAAGTAACATGTCTGGTGGCAAAGTTTCACAACTCTTCAAAAGAGCGGCATTCTTTTCCAAGGTTGAAAGAAGTTTACTGAAAGCAACAAGCTCTCAGGCTTTGATTTCACGCCCAAGGCTCTGCCTTGTGAAAACACAACACCTCTGACTGAGTCCCAGCAGGCTTAAAAGCGATTTAACCCTTGGCATTTCTTTGTACACATACAAGTTGCAGAATGCCCCAAAGAGCCCCATGACTAGCCTGTAAATAGCAAGCATTAACATCGCACATGCAGAAGATGCAGAAGCAGCCCACACAGAGCCCCCCAGGAGAGGCTGGCGACCATACCTTTGTGCCTTTTGCTCTTCTTTTTTCTAGAGGCAGCTCGCCCGTTGATGCTTTCCTTTGTATCCATTTCATCGCTGCTGTCACAAGACTCTCCCGACACGGAGAGAACTTCCTCAGCAGGAACACAAGAAGCTTCCAAACCACAGAGGGATTTTACTAGAATGACAAGCAACGACACAGTAAGTGTGCCAGCAGAGAGAAAAAGGTGATCCAAGTTCAGGAGATACTGCAGTGGAACCACTGCCACAGCCACTGCTAAGAATGCTAACTGCATTAAAGCTGAGTGACACAAGCAAGTAAATCCTGGGCCCGAGGATTACCTTGTCAGAGAAAGATTAGCATGGGTGAGTGAATTGGAAACATAATTATTCAGCTTCTTGTTTTAAAGAATGAACAATGAGGATGATTACCAGCACATTATGCAGATGATCCCATTGGTTTAGCCAAAGCTGTTTACAATTCTGAATAAAACAACAGGCTCTTTTTCTACAGTGCTAACTGGTTCCCCTGCATACCAGAGCTTCCTTGCATGACCACTGTTCAGCCTGTACAGAGCCAGCACCTACTCTGTAATTGTTCTATGAACACAGAGAAGATACACTCCCTTCTCAGGAGGATAAAGAGATCCTGTGGCCGATGACACACAATCCATGAGCGATATAATTCAGCACCAAGCATACAGGAGCTCCACTTACCCTAGAATTTAGTGAAGGGAAAGACTCTGGCCTAATGAGGACAACAGCAAGTCAAGTCAGTTGGGTTTTGGTTTGGTTTGGGGTTTTTTGCTGCCTCTGGGGAGATTTTTAGACACATCCCTGTTAGGAAATATTATTTTTAAAACTTGATCTGTAAACTGAGGGCAGAAAAATTCATGTGTGAGGCAGTAATGACAGTCTTGAAAAAGAAAGGTGCGGTCCTATGTTACAGCTGTGTGAGGCAGTCATAGAGAGACCAGCATTGTAACAGCGTTACAAACGCTTTGCAAATAGTCTGTAAAATTCGTTCAAGGAAGTTGAATTTCAACCTAATGTGCTGGGTGAAGAAAAGGACTTCTACCAAGAGGCACCTAACCATGCCAGAGGAGGCTTGCACTGCTCGAGCTTTTCTAACCTAGCACAAACTGAAGCCCAGGAAGGTTTTATACATCACAGTTACAGTCACCAGAGCCACTGGAGAGCAAGACATGCTATCTGAATTAAAGAGACAGAGCAGCAGGGGGAAAAAAAAAAAAAAAAAAAAAACACCAAAAAATCAGGAACTGACCATAAATACATTCAGGCGAGAGAGGTTCTCATTTCTAACCACAGAACAACGTTTTGAAACGGTAAGACAGCAGATGGAAAGACAGTCTTAAGATAGAGTTTGATTGTACCCACTGACTAGAGATACTTTCAGTGCTTTGCTAAACCAGTTCTACCTCGCTTTGCACAGTTTACTCTGTAAACTGTAATCATTCATGACAGTGGTATCCCTCACCGTCAAATCGTACTGCCCTCTCTACATGACCTTTTATAGGCAAAAAGAAAGAGAAATAGATGGCAACACGAATGGCAGTAAGTTATGACATCAAATACAGCCAAGCAAGAGAGAACAACAACTGACAGAGCCTCAGACAGGCGTTTAGAAAAAGAAACCATCACACTCTGCAAAGGAAAGATCAACATGTGAGTCGACAACACAAGTCCATTCACACACGGAATCACACTGCATTGCAATCTTGCAGAGAGGCACCCTCTCTCCATCTCACAGCCGTAATCTCCACCCTGTCCCTGGGGGTTAGGATGGGGAGGAAAAAAGCTCAGGAAAATTCCACCTGGCCTTCGCTCCCCTCCCCGTGAAGCTCCCCGCTTGCTAGCAGTCACACGCAGTGCGATGTTTACTTGGAGCCAAGAGACAGGAGGTGAGCGAGGCCAAAGGCTAAAGCTCCCCGGGCAGAGGCTGCTGTCTCCTCCCGGCTGCCTGCTGTCCCCGTGCCATGGCACGCTGCACCAGATAAGGCTGTAGCATGCGTCAGGACTGCACCAGATAAGGCTGTAGCACAGCCCTGGGGCTGGGGAGGAGAGTTCCCGAGGATCCCCCGCGTAAGGAGGGGAAAGCCCCAGTGACTCCGCACTGCAAAGACCTGAGAAAGGGGTGGGCAGGGAACTGCTGTGACCGGGAGTCATCTAGACAGCGTGGAGGTGAGCCAGAAACAGAGCAGGATTTTAGGAAAGGGGTTAAGCTGGACAAAGCAGGTAATGCTGGATGCAAGGACTCAGGGTGGGGCAGGGAGAAAGAAAAGACAACAGAGTTTGCCAGGTATGATGCTGAAGTGCAGTACTTTGAGGCAGTGCCTCAAAAAGAGAGAATACAGAAGGGTGAACAGGAGAGGGAACGGGAAGGGGGAGGCCCCCAGCCTATCACAAAGGAGGCAACAAGAGAGGAAGGTGCTCTGATCTTAAAAGCTTGTGAAGTAGCAGCTAAAAAGGATATTCACCAGCACAACTGCCCTGTACAGTTACCCCATGACAGGCACTCGCGCAAAGAACGCATTTTCTTTAAACATATAAGATTTCAGCAACATAACAAGAGTTTTCCTATACGAAGGGTTCAGTCGTCACTGTCAATGTAATAACATTCACCTCCAACACGTGTGAACAGCTACATTTAAGAGTCGAGGCCTAAACATTAACATTTCTCAAGCAAACAGGGTGTGTTAGTTCAGACTGCTCCCAGCAGCTAAAAACGAAGGAGAAAGTAGATAAGAAAATATTGCAATACCTTTCCAGGAACTTGCTTGTTTATACAGTTCACCAAGGGAACAGCAACACCTTCAAAAGACCTCCTTGCAGCTTGCAGCACAGGCAGGGGAACACGTTTGCCAAAACTATCATAACCTTATTCCCACTGCAAAAAATTTTACCTGCTAATAAAGGTGTCTACAGTTTTATATGAGGTCATGAAGTAATAAAGACTCCTATCATGTTATTTTCTGCTTCAAGCAGGAGATAACACCCAATAGTTAATGGGTAAAGGCATTCCATTTCAGGCACTAACAAAGACTCAGCAATTCTTACTGGACTTCCAACAAGCTTTCTGCAAAACCTCTTGTCTAAGATCCTGAACACCTCATTCTGCAGAGGAACACAGACTCATTTTCAGGCACTAAATGAGACAGATTTTCTCAGGCCACAGAAGGGGAGTTTTCCACATCATGCAGAGGCCAGCAAAATGGGGAGGCAGCCTGGGGAAGGCAGGCTCCCCAGTGTAGACTCACCTTCCTGCTGAACTGCATTGGCCACAGCTTTTTTCACCCGTCCAGATTTCACGACAGCTGGGTCTGAGTTAGCATAATCTGCCACCGTCACTGCAGGAGAGTCGGGAGACAGGGCATCAGCAGGATTATGGATTATAGGGGAGAGGATAGAAGGTCTAAGAGCCATGACCCCTCAAGCGGACACTCCCCATACGAACAGAGGCTTGAGCAAGAGGTGCACAAGCAGGAAAAGGAGCCCCAGCAGAGAGGGGCAGACCAGGAGCCCCCAGCAGGCCTCTACCCCAGCCCATCAGTCTTCCAGGCCCAGGGGATCCACCCCCCTGCCCAACGCAGCCCAGGTCTCCCTCTCCCTCCACCTCAACGCCAGTCCCCATACCCCTCCTCACACACGGCCCAACTCAAGCCTGGCTGATCCTCTAGGCCGAGGCTCCTCCTTCACAGACCAGGACGGCTCACTCCCACACTCCCACATCACGCCAGATCCCCCCGCCTCCAGCTGGAGGCAGCTCTCTCCCTCCACAAGCCCGAGTGGGCCCGGCTCACCTCCCGGGTGAGACTGGACCGTCCTCCTCTCCCCTCATCCCAGCCAAGCCCAGGCCCCTCAACCCCTCGGGCGAAGCCCCTTCGTCCCTCAGGCCCCAGCCCAGGCCCAGCCCCTCCTCTCCAGCCAGCCCAGGCCGTCTTCCCCCGGTAGGGCCGGGCCCCGGCCTGGCCCCGCTCCCCTCAGGCCCCGCTCCGGGCCCGGCCCGGCCCCGCTCCCCTCAGGCCCCGGCCCAGCCCTCACCGCGCTCGGAGCAGACGTCGTCGGCCCGGAACTTGAGGCGTTTGCGGGCGCCCCTCTTGGGCATGGCGGCGGCGTCGGGGCGGCCGCGCGGGGCCATGTCCCGCCCGGGCCGCAGCGGGGCCGCGGGGACAGCGGGGACAGCGCCGCCCCCGCCCACCCCGCGCGAGACCATGACGTCACCCGGCCGCGACCCTGCCGGCGCGCCGCTCTGACGTCACGGCGGCGGGGGAGGGGGAGCCTGGTGTGCCGCCGCTGGGTTTCCCCCCCCCACTCACCCTCCAGTCCTCCCAGTAAGAACAGCGTCTGTGCCGGTCACCCCGGCCCTCCCAGTACCGACGGCCTGCGGGTAACCTCGCCACCAGTCCTCCCAGTAACGAGGGCCCCTGGGCGGATGCCCCCCCAGTAACGAGGGCCTCTGAGGTAATTGCCCCTCACAGTAACGGGGCACTTGAGGGGATTTCCCCCCCCAGTCCTTCCAGTAATGAGGGTCTCTGAGGTAATTGCCCCCCAGTCCTCCCAGTTACAAAGGCCTCTAGGGTCGTTGGCTCCCCAGTGCTCCCAGTAATGAGGGTCTCTGAGGTAATTGCCCCCCAGTTCTCCCAGTTACAAAGGCCTCTAGGGTAGTTGGCTCCCCAGTGCTCCCAGTAATGAGGGCCTCTGAGGTAATTGGGTCCCCAGTCCTCACAGTAACAGGAACCTCTGAGGTAATTGCCCCCCAGTCCTCCCAGTAACAACGGCCTCTGAGGCAACTGTCCCCCTGAGTCCCCCCAGTAACAAGGGCCCCTGGGGTGATTGCCCCACTCCACCAGTCCTCCCAGTAATTAGGACCTCTGAGATAATTGCCCTTCCCAGTCCTCCCAGTAACAAGAGCTTCTGAGGTAACTGTGCCCCCCCCCCCAGTCCTCCCAGTAACAAGGACCTCTGAGGTAATTGTGCCCCCCCTCCCAGTCCTCCCAGTAACAAGGACCTCTGAGGTACTTGCACCACCCCCAGTCCTCCCAGTAATGAGGGTCTCTGAGGCAATTGCCCCTCCCAGTAACGACTCTCTTGCACCCACAGTCCCCCTGAGCACTTCCCCAGTGCCAATGCCTGCGTGATCCCCTTCCCGCTGCCCCACCAGTCCCCGGCTCCGGCCATGCCCCCGACCCTGGGTGTCTGCCACCACCCTGGGGTGCCCCGGCCGAATCCCCCCCCCACCACCACCCTGCAGACGACCGCCAACGAGTGCCTGGGAGTGCAGCCTGCACCACCGGCTCCCAGTGCCCACCCCACACCTTCGTGGTGGGCGACACCTCGCCTGCGGGTGCGGTGAGGGGTGGTCGCCGGCTGTAAACTGTATTTACTACTTCTTTTAGGGCTAAATTGGGTGCTCGGTGCTTGTCAAAGAAGTGATGACACCTCATGGGGGAGGAATTGTTTAAAGAGGATCCACAAAGGGAAAACGGGAGTGGCAGCCCAGAGTCTGACGGGGATTTCGGGGCCTGTGTCCCCCTCAACGCTTGTGCCGTGCTGAAGCGGGGATTTGGGCACCACCAAGAGCAGATGCTGGTTGGGAGTCCCGGCCAGTCCTGGGGGTGTCCAAACTGGGAGGCTGGTGGGGTCCCACTCCCCTCCTTTGGGATTTACACAACAGTAGAAGAGTACAAGCCCTGTGCCACTCTCCCTCCCTCGACGGGCACCGAACAGCCCCCAGCGTGCTGCATTTTTCACCTGCGCTCCTTTACTACAAGACCACAGGAGATGATTCGGCTCTCGGGAGGCCGGGGCCGCAGTGAGATGCTTTAGGGCTGTGGCTTCAGCTCTCGTGCCTCCCCGGAGCGAGGTAACGCGCAGGGTACAGAGAAATCCACATTTCTTCTGCTTTCCAGGCATGGCCAGGAGCTAACGGTGTCTATAACTTACGTTCCTGACTGTATTTATTTCTCTCAGCGTTTCTTAAAGTACATAAAGAGCATTTTATCAGCAAAGAACATAGCTGATGATTGAGAAGACTTTTGATCGTCCCAGACAGGAAAGGCCATTCCTTGACAGAAATGCTATTTCTAATTCATCTGTTTTTAAAACCATTGATACGAATTAAGGGGAACGGCAGTTACCACAACCAGATCCTGGCGCTGATGGCTTTACCCACCTCTTTGGCACTTGAAAATGTTTTCCTTGGACTATGCTATTCATCATCATTATTTGAGAACTGTATCACAGTATTATTTTAAAAAAGTAGAGGTTGTCTTGGCTTGGAAAACTCTGGCACGTGGAAAACAGATGAAATTTTACCAGGACGTGACAAAAGCAACGTGAAGGCAGTTGTTTCTGAGCCTGACTGGCGTTCGGATCCAGCGCCCTTGCTCCTCCAGCGGGTTGGGGGCATGTATCTGGGAGCTCCCCGAAGTCCTCCAGCAAAAATACTGAGGAATGAGCTCGATGTCCCTAATCAAACCTGCTGAGCTGAAGGAGCCGGTGCTGCTCTCTGATGACACCAGTGATCCCGCTCATTCCCAGCCGCGTTGCTGAGAAGGGCTCCTCGGTGACGGCCTGGGTGAGGGCTGCCCGAGGGATGCTGATGGCTGTGCGAGGGTAGGAGCAGCAGCTTGTGGTGTCAGGGGCCCCAAATTAATTGCTTATTTGCTAACGATGCCTCCCTGTGCTGGGGCAGGGTGCTGGGGCAGGTTAGCCCTTCGGCTGCTCCCGCTGCAGTTCATGGACAGCCTCTGTCTCAAACCCCATTTTAGGGTGCAAGAGACTCTCCCCAGGGAGCGAGCCAAGGGCGACGGTACAGCCTCGCACATCCACCGCCTCCAGAATCAGGAGGGGTGACGTGCCCCGTCCCCCCACGGCTCAGAGCTGGGGTGAGGAGGGGGACATGGCAGAGTATGGGGCTCACCGCCTGGCCCCATCTTTGCTCCCCACACGGCGGGGGTCTCTGCAGCTGGGGGGTGGGGGTGGGGGGCGGGGAAGGGCACCCAGGGCTTGGCTGCCCCACAGCCCGGGTCTGCTCCTGCCTCCCTCCCTCTAGGGCTGGATGAGGCCCCCGGGAGAGTCCTGCCCCCATGGGGGCTACTAAACCCCAAGGGGGTTCCTGCCCCCAAGAGAGTTCTCTGGGCCCCCCCCGGGGATTCCTGCCCCCCCCCCAGAGTGTTCTGTCCCCCAAGGGACGGTCTTGCCCCCCAAGGAGGTTTCTGCCCCCCAGATCCTGCCCTGCCCCCTCCGCACCCCCAGTCCGTCCCCCCCACCCCGACCCCCACCTCACCCCGCGGGGCGGGCGTGGCCAGTTGGGAGGGCGTGGCTAGCGGGGCGTGGCCAGGCGGGGACGGTGACGCAGTGGGCGGGGCGGGGCGAGCAGCGGGAGGCAGCGGCGCGGCGGCGGCGGCGGCTTCCAGCGGCTTCGGCGGTCGGTGAGTGCGGGCGGGGCCGGGCGGCCCCACGCTGCCCACGGGGGATGCTTCGCCCCCCGCGGAGCCGGGCGGAGGGTGCTCTGCCCCCGCGGCCCCCCGGTGGGGCCGGGCTGGGGATGCTCACCCCCCTTCTGCCCCCCCGGGTGGGGCTGGACGCGGGCGGCTCGACCCTTTTTGCCTCCCCGCCGGGGATGCTCTACCCGCCCCCGAGGGGATGCTCTGCTCCCCCCGTGGGGCTGGGCCGGTGGGGCTTTGCTCCCCATTGCCCCCCGGGTGAGGCTGGGCTGAGGATGCTCTGTGCTGCTGTGCCCCGCAGGGATGCTCTGCCCCCCGAGAGGGGGTGCCTCGGTCCAGGGGTGCTTTGTCTCCCAACCCCGTTACCCTTTGGAGGGGGTGTTTGAGTCAGGGGGTGTGCTGAGCTCCCCTGTTTCCCTTGGGTTGAGCCTGAGCTGGGGGGCTGTCATCCTCACCCTCGAGCTGGATTGTGGGGGGACTGGCTGTCCCCCGACATTACGCCCAGGCCGGGCGTCTGAGCCAAGGGGTTGCTCATCCCCCCACTCCGCTGGCCCCAGGCCCGGGGCTGAGCCAGGCAGATGTGCTGCCCCATCCCCGCTGGGTGTGCAGGCAGGAGGATGAAGGGGTGGGCACATCCACCACCCCCCCCCCAGAGACTGCATGGTATGGGGAGGGGCAGTGATTCCTGTAACCCAGGAGAGGGGAGGGGGGTTCCTTGATTTTCAGCTGCTCTCTGCCCCTGGCAGCCCCTCAATATGGTCCCACGCTATCCCTTTGCACCCTTCCTCCCCCCCCAGCTTCCACCTCACACTGAGGGGGAGGGCAGGCATCGTGGTGAGACTGATCCGACCCTGGCCTTCTCCTGCTCCTCTGATTTCCCAGCGCCGTATCCTCCCGCCTCCCTCAGGACTGTCTCCAGCCCTCGAGCATCCGCCCTGCGAGCATCCACCCAGTGCCGAGCTCTGGGCTGTATCAGCCCCAGTGAGCATCTGCCTGGCACCGAGCTCCAGGCTGGACTGGCTCATGGGGATGCTCGCTGGACAGATGCTTGTAGGGCTGGTTCAGCCCGGAGCTCGGCACCAGGTAAATGCCCGCCAAGCTGGTCCAGCTTGGAACTGGGCAGATGCTCACCAAGCTGGTCCAGCCTGGACGTTGGCACCGGGCAGATGCCCACTGCGCTTGGGTCTGGACCAGCACAGTGAGCATCCGGCCAGCTTGGCTAGCTCCAGCTGTGCTCACACTGGTTCCCATCCTCTCTTGGCTGGTGCCGTCTCGTCGCGGCCATGGCAAGCTGCTTCCAGACGCTGTGATTTTCTCCTGAATAACACCAGCCCTTTAAGGGCTTGTTTATCCCCTAAATTGCATCATTATAACAGCAATTGGCTTAGGAAGCTGGGTTTTGTTAAAGCTGTGCAAAACCTTCTGGGGACATCCTGGTTTTGGCCAAGTCAGGGTTGGCAAAGTATTCATTTAAGCTCGTTTGCCACCATCTGCTCGTATGCTGGCATGAGGTTCTCCTGTGCCACTTCACGAGCGCGAGGTGGTACAGAGGCAAGGTGTGAGCTGGAGTTTGGTACCTGCATGAACGTGCCTGTGTGGTTCAGGAGTTTCTTGGTTGCAGTGCTGCCCAGGCTTTAGAGGAGATGGAAAGTTGGTGTCTTCGTAGCTCAGATGGTCTGGGAGTCTTGGGTATCTGTGCTCTTGGGGACACCACGATGTGCTGCTCCCTGTGTCTCAGGACGGTGCTGGTTGGGAAGCGGGACTGATCTCTGGGGACTGCCCCGGAGATTTGTCAGGGAGCCACCAGCACAGGTCGCTGGTGCTGTCCCCCCAGCACCCGGAGGTGCTCAGGTGCATGGATCACTTCCCAGCTTCAGTGCTTGCTCCTCCTGCATCTCTTTTCCAGGAGACAGACCAGAGGTTGTCCGGGACCTGTATCACCAGCTGGAGAGTATGGGGGAGCCCCTAAACTGGCAGGTTCCTGAGACACCGGTGGTGGGACTGATGGACGGATCTGGCTTTCCGGGGTGGCCAGCTCAGCTGTGGCTTGGCAGATGTGGGATTAAACGACTCGTCCGTCTCCATGCAGCTTTCTGGCCTCGTGGCGAGGGCAAGCGGGTCTTGCTCTGCACCGGTGGCTTGGTCCAGCTGTGCCTCGGCACTTGCCAGCGGTTGAAGTGCAGATGCTGGGGGATTGAACCTGCTGGAGATGTGGGTTCCTGCCTGTCTCAATTGTCTCAGAAGGTGCCAGGAGTAAAAAACACCCTGAAAACCTCCTTGTCTGTGTCTTTTGAGGGCCCTTTTTGCAAGCCTTGCCCTTTCAGGCAGCTCCTGCTGGGGTGCAGGGGGATAGGGACAAGGATGAGGACAGTGGTGTGAGGAGGAGGAGGAGGAGGGGGCTGAGTGAGTGCAAGCTGGGTGGGTGATGGGGTCATGGTGTGCTGGGTGGGGAGATTGTGGCAGTGAGTCAGTGCTGGGAAAGAGCCTGACACGGTGTTGGAGGCGGGAGTTCGCACTGAAGGTGAGGGAGGCAGCCCTGGAGCCTCAGAGGGTGCTTAACCCAAACTGCGACCCGACTGGGAATGCTTCTGGAGGTCTCCACTCTCTGGGGACAGGGAGCGACTTTGGTATGAGTGTCTGTCCACTGCCTGGGCAGTGCCATTTCATGTCTTCCAGCAAAGCAGAAAGATACTGGATTCTTTAGCAAACCTTGAAACCTTATTTTACAATTGATTTCCTCCTAAAGAATGCTTTGGTGAGTCTGAGGTTTCCCAGATGGCTCCCAAAAGTGAGCTAGGAAGTCTCTGGGCTATTAACTGGAGGGGAAGGATGTTGGATCCATTGCTCGGCGTTCTTCCCAGCGAGGTGTTAAATGCAATAACAACCCCCCCACTTTACAGATGCTTTCTGTGAAATGCCAGGCGCCAAGTGTGGGGGCGATGGTCCTGACCGAGGATGAGGGCTCTGGCGTGGGCTCTGCAGGTGGGTCCAAGCCCTGGCCAGGCTCCTGAGGGACGTGGTTGGGAGTTTTCAGTGCTTAAAGGGCTCCTCTGTGAGCAAACGATGCCGAAAGGCTTGGAGGTGGGTGCACGTGTGGGTGTGCTCACAGGAGCTGGCATTTGGGAGGGAGGAAGGGAAAATATCACATGAAACAACTGCAGCGTTGGGGGACAGGTCTGCATTTGGCCCCATCTGGAGCAGAAGTAGCGAAAAATGATTCAAGGCTCTTTGCTAAAAAAAGTTGCGCTGATATAATTGGATTTTACTTCTGTTTGTTCTGTGGTCAAGCAGGTTAAAATCCTTGTGAGGACATCCTAAAGCCCTCCATTTAATTTGCACGGTGAGGATGCCCTAAGGAATGAAGCGGGTGTTCATCTCTCTCTCTCTCTCTCTCTCATTTTTGTGCAAAGCCGTGCATGGAGCAGCCCTGCCTGCCCCTCAGCCCCTGTGCAGCGCTGGCAGTGCAGCGATTTCCATCCCGCAGCGGGGATGTGGAGGGATCTTGGAGCTGGGTGCCAAACCTTCTCCAAAAGACAGGGCCAAAAGTCACTGGCCAGGAGGGGACTGACCCTCTGTCCTCCAAGTTGCCCTTCCTTTCCTGAAATCTCCACCCTGGTGTTTTAAATCAGCTCCTGGGTTACTGTCTCCAGTGCTGTAATCCTGCAGGACTGACAAGGCTGGAATTTATCTGAAATGCAGATTTTCTTTTTTTTTTTTCCCCCAGCTCCCGGTTTTCAGTTTCTGCCATGCTTCTCTTAGCAAGCGCGAGGAGGTGCCGGCTGGGTGGCTGCCTTTAATTGCATCCAAAAAAAAAAAAAAAAGAAGAAAACAAGTGGCAGATGAGAGCTCATTTCCCCCATCCTCTTGTCCATTGCAACCGATTTCCAGGAGAGGGCAGTTCCCAGGGTTTTTTGCTGCGTGATGCTTCTCTCCCCTGCAGCCTCCGAGCCAGCATCAGCTGTGCTGAGCCCCGGCCGCTGCGTGCCGGCGGGTCGCGGAGGCTGTGCCACGCCAGGAAACACCGGGGCATGGGCCCAGCTCCTCCACGGGGAGGTGAGACGTTGAGAGCATGCGGCCGATTTCTTTAAATAGCGAGCGCTGTGCCGCGGGGATATGCAGCAGGGAAGGATGCTCTTCCCACCTGGACTCTCCATCCAGCCTCCCCGAGGGGAGAGGATCCATCACCAGGGCAGGATGGCTCAGCAGGGGAAGGGACCCCCTTCCAAAATCGCTGCCCATCCACCAGGTGCATTGATTTAAAGCTCTTGTTTCCACCCTTTCTCGGTAGAAATGAATTTTCTCCATAATTACAGATGGGTTTTTACCTCCCCGGCTAGCATCGTTCACGATGCGGCTAATGTGCTGGGACAGAAGAAACGTGCTGCTGCGGGGCTGGCAGCCGCGTGGTGCCCTTGGGGGGCTTGATAGCCAAGAGGCAGGAGTTGGGCTGTGCATCAGATGGCCGGAGCCTGGGAAAAGGGGATGTTCAGCCGTGCTGCCAGCCCAACGCTCACCTTTCCGGGAGTCTCGTTAGTGCGGTGCATCCTCAAACGGATCCTCTCCTGCCAAAGCCTGGCCTTTCTGGCTTCCAAAATCGGGAAGGGTGTTTATAGCCTTGTTGTGGCATTAACACAGGTGTCATAAACCTGATCTCAAGCTCTTAATCATGAATTAAATAGGCTTGGTGGTGGTGCCTACTACTGTTCCCCATGCAGAAATTCATGGTGCCAGGGGCTGCAGACAGCGAGGGGAAAGATGGGCTTGTACAAAGTTTACAGCCTCAATAATCCAGTTAGTCTGCCCTGTAATTCAGTGCCTGGCAGCTGTACTAACTAGATCTTGGCCTCTTTCTAGCATCCCCCCCAAACTGTTTTGCAGGAAGGAGTCCAAAAAGGTCCAGAGGTTATTTTTGGCTGTGGCTGATTTATTCACACGCTGATCAGCCAGGAGAGGAAGTTATTCTGGTCCCAAACTGTCCCACATAACACGCAAGTACCTTGTGCGAGTGCGATTTCTCTGGGTGAGGTTACGAGATGACGTTCTCGTTTCGGGGAGCGAGCTCTCATAAAGCACCTTGATGGCTCGCTGTCCTGCGAGCCCAGTCGGGGAGCTCAAATCAAGCCAGAGCCCCACAGCCAGCAGATACGGGCTCTGCGCCCTCCTGTCCTTGGTCCTTGGGGGACAGACCTGAGCCCTGTGTCCCTGGGGTGGTGGAAAGCGCTGTGCCTTGAAATTCCTGCTCTATCCAAGGGAGCACCCAGCTAGATTGTGGGTCTCCCTGGGTGAGACCTGGGTTTGGGGAGTGCAGGGCAGCGTTTCAAGGCTCATTTGGGCATGGCATCGTTTCGAGGCTCAGGAAGCGCTGCGGCATCTTGGCCGGTTTCTCTGCAGGATGAGGTAGTTGTGGTGCTGCTGAATATCTTGTGTTTGCTTTCCCTGGCATGCTGTGAAGCTGAGCTCCCCGGTCTTGGGAAGGGATGGTGGGAATGAAGTGTGAGGGTGGCATGGCCAGGTCCTGCTTTTCTCCTGTGTCTGCATGAGAGATTGTTTCCGTGGGGCTTCCCAGTATCGCCGCAGCTGGTTTCTGGCCAGGGCTAGTGGGGGTCCAGGTTGGGCATCACTGGGATGTGGCGCTGCTGGTGCCTTTGCCATCCCGTTGTGCCGGTAACGTGTTTCCTGGGCCGGTTGAGGATGGCATCGCTGTCGGCTGTATTCCCCTGCAGAGGTGCCGGTTGCAGCAGAGATCCTGTCCCCGTGCCACCCTCATAGTTGCTGCGGGGCTGGGAGTGTCAGTGGTGGCATGGGTGCACCATGGATACACTGCTGGCATGGGTGAAAGGGGACTGGATCCCCACATCTCCTGCAGCGAGGAGGCAGGCAGGGCTGAGTCTGCATGGCGAAAGCGAGCCGGGCATTTGGGCTAAGGCAGGCCGGGGAGGATTGCAGGAGGCTTTGCGGGGGCAGAGGAGCTGCGAACCCAAGCGCCTAAAGGACCCACGGAGGTGTTGAGCAAACCGAATGTTGGCTGCTGCTTTGCCGCTTGGAAAACCTGGCTCTGCTAGGGAGCGGATGGGTGGAAGTCCTGGAGATTCCCATCTGCCTGCTAAGAGTTGCTGTCCTCACTCCTCGCCAGCATCGCAGCACCTGGAGGCAGGTGCCCGCGAGCTTCGTTGGGACACAGGGACGGAGCGGGGTCTCTGAGGTCACTGCCAGCATCCCTCGGAGAGACACCTCCCTGAACCCTTCCGAGGGCTTCGGCTCTCCAGTCACCATGTGCAGAATAACATGCCTTAACTCATTTTAACCCATTAAGTGTTTAAATGGAGCCAGAAGGCTCATCTCTCTTGATCTGAGCTGTCTTTCCTTCAAGCCTAGATCCAGAAAGGGTTTGCTTTGCTGCTGTTATCTGTCTGGTATCCAGATGTGCCACCCAGAGAGCAGCTAGTGTTTGATGGAGAGAGAAGACTTCTTTTTCCTCCTCCCCAGCATCAAAACCTGGATGATAATCACTCGATTATTGCCAACACTTTGGGGCTGCCATATTAAAAAAAGAGCATTTTTTCCCCCCTTTTGATCATCTGCTTCTAGTTAATTTAGTTACAAGACTTTTGCAGTGGCCATTTTTGGAGATGGTGATCAGAGCATCTCTGCGAGCAGAAATGGCTTTCGTTCTGTGTGTCCTTTCTGTTTACATGTATATAAAGAAATTTTGTCTCTTAAAATGAAGCTGAAATAAGCCCCGGTGTTGCTGATCGCTGCATGGCTCTTCGTGAGTGCTGGTGTTGCTTTCAAATCACACGTCGTCAATAAATCTAATTCTAACTGCCCTGCAGCAAATGGCATCAGCCTGCACTTTGAGATCTCTCCCACACGTACTCCCGCTGCCTAAAAATACCGGCGTTTTAATTCTCAAATGACTTGGCTATTGTACAGCCACCATTTTTTATTTAAATATTACTGCATGGCTCAGTGCAGGACTTCTGTTATGCTACAAAGGGTGAAATTCTGCTCTCGAGATCTGGTCTTTAAGTAGTGCAGCGGCTGTGTCAATCTTTGGGGTAAATGAACGTTTATTACTTTTACTCTCTGTGCCGGGAGGTGTGTTAATCAGGGGTGCAGCAGTGTTCGGGGAAGCAGGGTCCAGGAGGGGAAACTCATCCCTGATGTGGCATCAAGCAAAATATCCCCCAAAACTCATCCTTTCACCGAAGAGATGGACCCTCAGTGGCCGCCAAAGAAAATGCCATCGTTGCTAGTGACCTTCCCGGGGAAGGGCTGGCCAAGTGTGCTGGCAGTGGCCAGCAAGGGCTGTTCCCATCTCAGGACAGGGTATGGGAAAGGCACTTCCAAAATCCCTTCCAGCCCATCACGGGAGCCCTCCAAGGCCCTGAGCTGTCCCTGGGGCGAGGAGGGCGGAGGTGAACGGGCCCATCTGGCCAGCATTACCCATGAGAATGGTCTTGTGTCCAAATAGCTGCATGCTTTAGGAGCTGTCGAAAACGCAGCGTACTGCGCTTCATCCCTGTTAACCCTCCATGTGTGTGTCCCAGGTGTCTATTCCATCCTCTTTGCAGTAAAGATATAATTGACATTTACATGTCTGGCTTTGAAATGTGGAATACAGGGAAGGGGACTGACTGCTTTGGTTTGGGCAGCTGGGTCTCTCTTTAATGGGTGAATGCAGAGGGCATGCTGGTGTTTTCAGTTCATACAGGGCACTGGGCAGACCGGTGTGTAACTCAGAAGCAAGCAGGCTTTTTTCTCCAGCAGATTTCAGCCTCTTGACCTTACTGGCTTGCTGGCAGGGCAGGGACAACTCATCAGCTGGTCTATGAATGAAGCCAAGGGCTAGTGTCACATGCTGTGATCTTGGGGTGAAGCGGCAAACTGGCTTTCTGGCTTTGTGGCATTGACTGGGGGATTTTGAAGCAGTGCTGGACGCGATGGATGTGAAAACTGAAGTTCAGCATAGCTGGGAGGTGCTGAGGCTGTAAAACATGGGTGATGCTCTAAATGGATCTGTTTCTTTGGGAGACTTTGGATTGAAGGTATTTGGATTTTCCTCACTCCATCTCCATGCGATAAACCCTTACGCTGCTGGGGGAGTTTGTTTCTGAGCTGTAAACGCAGCCTGGAGCTGTGGGTGAGCACAGGCTCGAGGCGCACACAGCTACCGGGGTTGGCTGGTAGCTAGGAGTCCTACATCCTGCTGCAATATGGTCAAGCCATGGACACGAGCATTGATAATTCCCCCAGTCTTGCAAAAAAAAAAAAAAAAAAAAAAGCTTTTGGAGGCTGAAAAGATGAGGAAACCAGCCACCAGCGCCACGTAGCTGGCAGACACTGGCTGCTTGGTTTCCTCCTCTCTCCACTGCAAGTAGGAAGAAATCTAGCCACTGGAGATGCCAGGGAGGTGCTGCCGCTGCCCCAGGGTGGGAACAAGTGTAGTGACCCATCACGAAGAGCCACCCTGGTCTGTCAGACCAAGATGTGGCAGGTCCTCCATCACTCGGTGCCTGGACTTTCTCCTTCCAAGGAGTCTTGGCTCCATGTGGGCTGACCTGGTCTGCCTCGAAATGCTGAAAACCTGTTGCGGAGAAGGAAGCGGAAGGATCTTCCCATGCTGCTGCCTTCACCCTGAGCTTTTTTTCCCCTCTTCCCTTCAGTGCAGGTGTGTACGCAAGGAGAGCGACCTTGGGTCACCTCCTGCGTAGTCGCTGGTGAGCTGGAGGTTTGCCTGAGCCTGTTCTCCCAAAAGTGTGAGATTTTGCAGGACTTATCACCAAATGATCGGGAGCTGCTTATGAGCACCCAGGTTAACCAGTCTCTGGGCAGCTGGGACCTTCATGGTCTCCTTTTGCCCCTCTCTATCCCCGTTGGCTTGGATTGAGGCTGATCCACTCTGAGGCAGCTGCCAAATGCACTTGGTGGTACCCAAAGCTTTCGTAAATCTGTGAGGACTCGTGGGCAAAAGGCAAGTGCTAATAACACCAGTAACCAGAGCAGGCTGGCCGGGGAGAGCTGGTCCGGACTGGTGGTGGTAGGAAGATGCTGCTAAGGAGAAGACGATGGTGGCCGCTGTGACGGCTTTATTGCCTCCATATCTTCCTCCGAAGATGATGGTCTGGGTTCAAAAAAGTCCAGCTTCTGCGCAGCCGCAGCTCCCGGCTCCCTGCCGGCCTCGACCTTGCTCCGGCAGGGAGACGCACGCGGTTTGGCTCTTGCTTCTTGTTGTTTTCCAAAAAGCAAATATTGTCAGATTCAGAGCAACTCTGGCCATATTGTGTGCATATTAACGTGGAGCCAAAGCAAGGCTCGGCATGCGTGTGTCTGCCTCTGTGGATAGCCGGGGTGGGAGCTGGGTGTGTGCATGTCGGGGTCTTTGCTGGGGGGGTTCGGAGGGATATTATCTGCAAAAGCAGCTCACAGACGGCTGGGGAAGCGGTGGAGAGAGATGCCAAGAGGGGAGGCTGCTGCGGGGAATCTGAGTCGCTCCTGCCTGCAAAACTCCTCGAGCTGCTGCTTGTGAGATGCCGGAGAGGCAGATCGGCTGGGGAGGGCCGGCTCGTCTCCACGCTGGGAGCGGGAAAGGGGCTTTGTGTCAGCGCTGGAAGAGCAAGAGCAGCATGACTTCAGCTCAACCTCCCGGGCTGGGATGGAGCTGCCTTTGCTCTGGAGCAGGAGCCAGCGAGCCTGCAATGCTGCGTGACACTGATACAGCCCAGACACTCCTCTCCCCGGCCGTCACCACGGCAGCCTGAAAAAGCCGGGGCCGTGCGAGGCCGCGCTTGCCTAACGTGGGCACCGGCTGCTGCCGGCTACAACTGGTGGCTGCGGCTCTGCTCGGCCCTGGCTGCGGATGCTCCGGCTCAGCTCCTCTGAAGGTGGGACCGTCCCTGGGGGGTCGGAGGCATGAGTGTCCCCTTGCAGGGTGATGCTCTCAGGGATGCCGGAGGGATTGCTCGATTTGCTTTTCCGCTTGGGATTCTGGCACCTGGGTTCCCGACCGTGCTGATGGTGCTGCAAGTACCCTGAGAAAGCAAGGTAGCATCCACGCTCCTCGCCTCAAGCAGTCAGAGCAGGGACCCTGCAACATGGTACAGCGGCAACATGGCCCGGGGGTGGCAGGAGAGCAGGATGAGGGCCTCTGTAAAGGGTGCTTCAAAATATGGAGGCATTTGACCGCGGCTCCTAGGGGACTCGCTGGTCTGCGCTGGGGTGAGGCTAGCCTGGGACTGCCGTCTGCTGCAGCTGCTGTCGCCCTCCTCGTCGGCATGGCCTCTCAGCACCCCAAATTTCTCACAGGTCACCCCAGGCACACCTCCAGAAATCAGCCCACCACTGTAGTCACCAGGGTGGCTTTTGGGGGCAAGTGGAGCCGTTCTCAGGTGCTTGCTCCCCATCCCGCTTGTTCTCCAGCTGTTCGGCTGCCCCCATCATGTCCCTGTTCTCATCAGTCATTATTTCTCTCTAGGTGAAGGCTTTTTAATAACATCTGACATTTCAGCCATTTTTGAGTCATTTCCTTTCTTCTACTCCAATTTTCTTCCTCTTCTTCATAACTAGGAAGCCTTTCTTTGTCCTTGGCCAGAGGGGAGATGTCTGTTATTGCCTCTGTTATCATATTCCAGGCAGTTTGATCAGGTTAATGAAAATCCTTAGCTCTCTTTCTCTTGTGTGTCGCTTCCACTCCCATTCTTTAGCCTGGTTTCTTAAGGAAATGAAACTAAAGGGCTTGTGTCGTCACAGCCTTTTCTCTCCCCCCGCTCGCTCTCGAACGTGTTGGTCTCTCTTAGCAAATCTGATGGGGTGGAGAGCTTGAAACGCTCGGGGGCTTGTGATGGCTGGCGGGGAGGACAGAGCCGTGCGATGCCCTGGAGAGGCACGGTGCAAGGGGCCGGTGGTGGTGCAGCAGGCTGGGGCTCGTTGCCCAGAGAACAGGGCTGTGGATCCCACTGGGAGCACCAGGGGCGCTGGGGCTGTATCCCCAAGCCCATTAGCTGGGATAACAGGCTGCATCACCTGGCTGTTTTTGCTGCCCAGCTGCTTTTCTTGTGTTCAGGAAGGGAAGGAGAGGAGGAGAGTCGCTCTAGCCTCGCAAATGGGGTGTTAGTCTGGGTCTCGAGAGACCTGGGCTGTGTTTTCAGCTGCAGACTCGCGCGTGGCTGTGCTCGAGGGTTCTTCCTGCAGCAGCAGGAGCTGCAGCTGGTTTAAGCTAATCTGTTGGAGTGTGAACTGCAGTGACAGAGGAGCCAGCGGAGATTTTCCGCTGCTGTCCGTGCTACAGCAGGGAGAGGCGGTAGAGCTTTTCCAGTGGCTGCTGCAAAATCTGGTTCCCTGGCAGTAACGTTGGGATTGTAGCACTACTGGCGAGGGAAATCTTGGGGGCCCTGGGAGAAGCACAATGTGCAGTTGGTAGTTCAAGTGCATCAGTGGAAAAGGACCAAAGTGCTTCTTGGTGGGTCCTTGGAGCTCATTGCCCTTTGCAACAAGGGATGGGGTACCTCATGAGCATGTCCCCTCCTTTCCCAGCCTAGCTTGAGGGGAGGGATCATGCCAGACTGGGGAGGAGGGTTTGCTGAAGCTCTGCAGCATGGATATGCTCTGCCCTGGTCTCGCAGTGGGGAAGCAACCTGTCTGCTTGGCAATTTAGCCATGTACTTAGCTTTTCTGCGGGTGAGTTACTGCTCATTGGCACCAAGTTGTGTTGTAGAGCTGCACTCTGAAGGTTTCACCCTCGCTGTGCTGTGTCCTTCACTTTGCATGTACATCTGGTATTTCTTTTGGGCAACCTGTTCTGTTGTTCTCTCTTCAGCCTTCGTCCCTCAGGCCTGGAGCCTTGCTGAACCTCACCGTGGCTCCTGCCTAGTCCCACTGCCGGAGAAGGAGACTGGGCTTGCCGTAGGGAGCCATGCCTCGTTCTCTGCCTGGTCCCACCAGGCACCTGCCTTCCCCTCTCCCTTGTGGTCCTTCCCAGCATGGGGGGCTTGCTGGGTGGCACCAACCCTGCAGAGAGCACAAGGGCACTTGTAGCCTAGCAATGAGTGTGGTCCTCACCAGGTCCCCATGGGCTCCTTTCTCCTAGGGGATCCCCAAACATGCAGTCCCG
Source organism: Gymnogyps californianus (assembly GCF_018139145.2). NCBI lineage: Eukaryota > Metazoa > Chordata > Aves > Accipitriformes > Cathartidae > Gymnogyps > Gymnogyps californianus. Next base: position 6,315,510 of record NC_059497.1, on the reverse strand, counting down.
TTAGGGGGGATGCACAGCAGTGGCTCTGTGTCCCAGCTCATGGTGCATCCCTTTCACCTTGCTTGGCCTCTCCACCTACTTGTGGTCTGCTGAGTAAGAAGGCTTGATGGTGCGAAGACAAGACCAGCCTTGATGCCACCATGGTCATGCATGATGCAGATGGTTGGGGTGTGTTTTGGAGCTAGGTTTCTTAACCAACTGTGAGACATGGATAAAGGTAGAAGGGCTTGGCAGTGGCCTCTGCTCAGGAGCTGGGTGCTTGTGTGGTTTGTCTTTCCAGGAAGGGTTTTGGTTTTCCTTTGTTCTCTCCAGCCTCTCTTTTGATGGCGGTGAGATGGGCTCTGTAATTGAGGAGATCCCAGCTGAATAATCCACCGAGGAAGCTGCTAATTTGAAGACATGTCTGTAATAATTAAATCATTATCTGGAGGGAAGTAGAGAACAGATACCAAAACGGGGCTAATTAAAATCCAAACCCAGGATGACTTGGGCTCTGGGCCAGAGTACAGCATAGTCTATTGGGGATGTCTTCATGTGTAATTGCTTTTCAGAACATCAATCCCACCAGAAAACCCATCTGTTCCCCCTCATGAGACCAAGAATGACCCAGAAACCCTCTTGTCTTGTCCTGTCCCATGTTCCTCAGACCAGACACAGCTAGAGGATGGCCATATGCTTCGCAAAGGACAGAGGAGATGGTGAGACCTAATCTGGGAGGGTATTCGGTTCTTGGGCCTCAGGAACTAGATTCCTCCGTATCTCTGGAAGAATTGGTCCTTATCTTCTTTCAGCCCTTGGGCTTGGCTGCTGTTCTTTGGAAATCCCTTGAGATCTAGGAGCAAGGTGGGCTCGTATCTATGCCTGCTCCATGCATGGAAGGATTTAGGACCTACAAAGGTGCCACAGGGACCCAGTGGCTGGGAGGAAGGTGGCTGTAGGGAGAGATGAGTCTTGTTCAGGTTGACTCCATGTCTGGGGTGGAAGCACCTTGGGAGAGGTTTTGTGTGTTGCATCGCCTGTAAGGATGCAGTGCATTGCTGGATATGAGCCCAGCCGTTGAGTTATCCTGGGCTGTCAGCTCTGAGCAGGTCCAAATAGGTGGAGGAGGCTCTGCCGAGCTGAAATGTGGTGACCGGCCGGTGTGGTTGTGATGCTGGAGGGGAGAAAGGGTCTTTGGACAGCACTTCATGCTATGCTGTGAGGATGGCAGATCTACAGGGTGCCGTGAACGCTTTGCCTGAGGCTAGTCAAGCCTGAAGTCCACCATGTCCTTCAGCAGGGCCAAGCCCTTTGCAAAGGACAATGCATAAAAATCCCACCTCCCATTTTCAGGATGCTGGGTCCGGGGTAAATTCAATCCTTTTGAGCTCCTGCACTGGGTGGATTTCTGCGTCAGGGAGGTGTTGCTGCTCTGTCTGCGTAGACTGAAGGTCCTAATGTGGGTGGTAGCAAGGTGAAACCCAGCAGCAAGCATCGCTTCAGACAAGCTGGCCTTGAATCACTGTATTTCAGCAGGGAAGGGCTTGCAGCTGTCCAAACCAGGCCCCTTCCAAAATTGGTTAAGATACATTGGTGCATTTACCTAGTGGAGACAAGGTCAGGGAGCTCTGTCTATCAGGTGTGCACGTCCTGAGCGTTGCTCGGCGAATGCCCCTGTATCGGCACCGCAGGTAAAGGTCATCTCAGGTGGGCTGGTGGCTGCAGGCAGCATCTGAGCTTGGGAAGGTGGGAGGAGGGCACGGCATGGGAGGCTGGGCAGGGAGCCACTTCTGCTCGGGTGAGCATCCCACCAACCCCTGACACATGTTATTTTTTTTTCCCCTACGTTGCCCTGGAGGGACTGCAGCATTGCAGCAGCACAGCGCTGGCACTGCGACGGTGACGTGGTGGATCTCGGGGATGGGCTGCTTCGGGTGAACCATCCCTAAGCCAGTGCTGGTGAAGCTGGGTTCTGCTTGGTCTGACATCTGCAGGAACTGTAGGATGCCCAAGGTCCAAAATTGTGTCGTAAAGAAGCCAGAAATTTAAAGCTGTCTGCAAAAATGGTCACTAAACCTTCTAGAAAATGTTGGCTCAGCTGCTGTGCTTGAGTTGTGTGTGAAGAGGGACTCCCAACCCCATGGGTGTCCTGTTGGCTTGTGAGCTTTAATATACTGCTTGCTTTTAATAGGGTGGGCGCACGACATGGTCATCTCAGGCAGCAGATGTGTTGCCAACGCATTGGGTCATCCCCTTCCCTTCATCCCCCCTCCAGGGATTTTAAGGTTTCCTGGCCACCACATTTTTGAGTGCCCACAGGAGCACTGCTCAGATGGAGGGACCAGGATGGAAACCACCGCGCCTGTGTCTCTTCCAGCCAGTCGTGCACAAATGTAATTACCTACATTTAATTTCTTTGAAAGCCTGCTGAGCTGCAGACGCGGTTCCCCCTTCTCCTGGTGATGTCTCACATGGATCGGCCAAATCCTGCTCTCACCTCCTCCTGGGGTGGTTCGGGAGATTGCCCCTGGCGCCAGTGCTGTGGCCACTTGCCACAACTCAGTGTGTGCAGGAGCTCCTCGAAGTGCTGGGGGGGGTTGCAAAGTGCTGTGTCGAGGGGCTTTGTGCCGATGGGCGTAACGGGGGCGGATGCTTCTTGGACGCACTTTGGAGGTGATGGACGGAAACACGGGCCAGGCTCGATGATGGCATGGTTGGGGCCACCACCTTTGTAGTCTTCTTGGGTGAGCTGGGCATGGCCATGGGACCTTGCGGGAAGCACAGTGGGGACAAGGGCACGAGCTCCGGGGCTCTCTGTACCAGGCACGGGGCTTTGCCCGGGGTGCACTGGGTGCTGCCGGCAAGGACACAGAGCTCACTGCATTAGCTTAGCTCCATGGAGCTGACATTTTAAGAGGGAACGAGTTGGAAATTGAGCTGAACTAATGCCCAGCGCTGCTTTTTGTGACGATAAATGCTCAGATGAGAGCTCTGCTGACTGACACAGAGAAGAGCTGCCACCCCACTGCAAACCATGACACTCCCCACACTTTCTGGAGCAATTTTGTGTTAGATCCCTCAATTTGAAGCTTGCGCTGTTTTTTCAAATCCCCCAAACCAAGAGAACAGTGCTGGGGCACTGTATTTCCTCTGGCTGGTCTCTCTGCTTATCCAGCGCTGTGCTGAGCATCCCTAGATCGGGTGCTGGTGCAGAGGAACAAGGATGAAGGCAATGCTGGGCATGCACCATTGGGACTGTGGCAAGCAGGATGGGTGCCGGGATCACCGAATGGGCATGGATAGCATGGAGCATGCTCACTTATCCCTGGATGCCCTGTAAGTGCCAGCACATTCGCTGGCCTCTTCGGGGACATCTTAAGGGGACGGTTGCCCTGTGGCACCCCCGTCCCTCTCCACTGATACACCCAGGCTCCCAGCTGGGATGGGAACGCCATCCCCGGCGGCTCAGGTGCCCTGGGACCATACTGGGTAAGGAGCTGGCTGGTGTCTGTGGCTCCTCTGCCCTCCAGGCCCACCCAGTCCTGCTCTGCCTGCCTGGGCTGCAGGAGGTGGCCTTTCTGCCCCATAAGCCATGGGGGTGATTAGCTGGGGTACGGGGGTGCTAGTTAATGAAGAGAGAGGGGAAGGAGGGGGCTGGTGGAGCTGGGCAAAGCCCTCGGGGGCTCTGCTCAAAGCTCCCTGCTGGGCCTAATGCAGCTCGTGACATTCACAAAAAGCTTGATTTATTCTTCCTGATCTTCTCCAGTACTTGGGATCTCTAGAGGGAACTGGACTTCTGCGTCCCTTATATCTTCCTTGTGGACTATATCTAGGAGGAATGAGCTCCAGATGGAGCTTTTTCCATGGCAGGGTATTTTTGAGGTGCTCTCTGTGGTTTCTCTGATGGCTAATACGGGTTGAGCTAATTCCACCATTCTCCTAAAGGGAGACAACTTGGATTTTCCTTCTCAACTCAGTTCTCAAAGGACAGCATCTTCAGGACCTCCGCCTCACTGGCGCAGTGAGCTGGGAACATAGTCCTCTGCTTCATGGTGTTTGGGGCTGTGCAGGGGCAGAGTCTCCACCAAAAACTCCTTCTTGCAAGAAACAAGGCTTAAAATGCAAGACAAATGCAGGAGAAGCCTTCCTGCAGCGCTGTCCAGCCGAGGCCGGCACTTGGCACTTTCCTGCTGCTATGGCTGGAGGCTGTGTGCTGGGCGAGCTTCATCTGCGGGCTAATTTTGCATAACGAAGAGTTTGGGTTGAAGATGTAGACTTGCTTAATGCGGGTTAGACAGAAGCAGACAGATCTAGTGTCTGCGCCTTGCCCCCGGCCGCCTTTTAAATGTCACTGTCCTCAGATGTCCCTGCATGGCTGCTTCTGCCATGCCATGCCATGTCCTGTCGCTTGCCATGAACCACAGGGATGAGACACCGGGAGCTGACACCCGGCTGCCTGGGCCCTCGCAGGCACCCGGGCACCATGGGGGCGGCAGCAGGGTTATTCCAGCCTGGGCTGGGGGTGGACAGGGGCCGTGCTGCAGTTTGTCTCCATCTCTGCCTGCTCCTTACCGGGACCAGTCCTGCCTTCTGTGCTCCTCTGCCGGCTTCATCCACCCCTTCCAAACCATGTAGGGGGCAGCCGAGATGCCAAAGGACCACGACTTGGCCAGGGAAGGTTGTGGTTATCCCCGGTATGAGGATGCTTGGGAGGAAGAGCAGGTTTCGACCAGGCGGAGATTTAACCCCACAATCCTGCCTTTCCCTACACGGAGCTGAGCAACCGCAGCTCTCAGATCCCATCCACCCACCCATGTGTCCCAGTAGGGGTGGAGATGCACGGGGTATGTCTGGGTTTTTTTCCCCGTGGATGTTGCAGAGCTGTCCTGGTACTGGATCTGGCTCGATCATCCTCGGAGCCTGACTGCACGGAGCCGAGAATCCCGCTGGTATCCCGCTCCCCACCAAGGCGTGTCTGCAGCTGGGCGAAAGCTGTTTAGTAATTAGCTGCGCCGTCAGCAAAGGGATTAAATAACTTGCTAAAGTTACTTCGCACAAGGAAGGGAAAGCAGAAGGGATGAATACAAGGGGGAACCTCCCCACACATCTCTTGAGTTACCAAAACCATCCAAGTTGCCTCTCGTTGGGGTCATCCAATGCCCAAGCCGAGATGTCACTGCTCTTCTTGAATAGGAAGGACTAAAACCTCCTGTGTTTTGGGAGGATGGAGGAAAACGATGTCCTGATGCATCTGGGGAGCCCCTGGATTGTCTGCAGGTGGAATGGGGAGCACGAGGAGGGCTTGGGGCCCAGGTCTCACCGCCGCTATCTCTGCTTGCGTGCTGAAGTGGTCGATGGTGAATTGCTGAGCTCTGGAGGCCTCCCCATGGTGTGGGTTGTGCTCCAGGACCATTGCTTTTCCCTTTCAGGTTGTGTTGGCTGCGAAACCGCCCTGAGTGTGATGCAGGGACGTGTTTCTGAGTCTGGCGCGGTCCAAACTGGAGCCAGCAGCACTAGGCATTTCCCTGGTCTGTCCTCTATGGCTCTGAATACCCTCTAATACTTCCCAAATTTCACATTGAAAGCCCAGTCTGCCTCTCCTCTGGCTCTCCGAATTACCTCCCTGGGCTCTTCCTCAACACCACTCAAAATCTGTGGTCCGGTGAAGGATAGTGGCAAAATGTTTAAGACCTGCCCAAGCGGGGTGCTGCTCTGGACCCTGGGGAGCTCACTGAGCCGCTTTCCCTTTCCACCGTTCATGGAGTTGGCGGCCAAATTTTATAACGGGACATGGGCAGATGTGCAGCAGATGTGTGGGAGCGATTATTCTTGCTGAGGCTCGTTGCACGGAGGGCCGTGCTCAGGGTGTGGATGATGCTCCTGGGTGCGGAAGAGATGCCAGCGAGCTGAGCGATGCGGTGGAAACCCTGGATCTTGGGCAGACGAGGCATGCAGGCTGCTTAGGGCGAGCGGCCGCTGCGTTAGGATGCACATGGTGTTTGCCGTGGGGTTTCTTTACAAGCAGCAGCCTCCCGTGTGCCCCGGGTTGGGTGCAGAAGCCCGAGCTGCCTGCTGTAATGTGGGTACCGGGGCCCGGGTGGGTGAAGAGGCACCTCTGCATCTTTTCACGGGGCTTGGGTGCACCCGCGGTGCAGATTTCAGCAGCCCCCCTTCGTGCTGGCGACTCTTCCCCCGTCGCTGAATAAATTAGCACCAGCAAGTGCTCGCGGTGTGTGACTAAAGCAGGGCAGGGGCTGGTTTGGCAGCGAGGAGGAGGGCCCCCAGCTCCGGGGCGTCAGGCTCCCAGATGAAATAACTCCTCATCAAAAGTGTCATGGGGGTGGGAGGGATGTACCCATAGCAAAATCTTAAGTGAAATCATGGAAAATCACCAGCCATCCCTCCAAGTCTCAGCAACGATTGAAGTTAAGCGCTGCTAGTGGGGAAACTGAGGCACAAAACCTCACCTTCCCAAAGGTGAGGAGACTTTTGCAGTGATGCTGCCTTTGTGACAAGCGCACGGTTTTCTCCCCATGGTTGTAGACTGCTTCCCTGTGCCTTGTTCCCTCTCCAAAGAGTCTGCATCCACCTTGGGCTGGAAACCAGCCCGATTGCTGGGATCCCAGTGCTCACTTTCACTTGCAGATTCATCTAGGGGCTGGTTCACCTCGACATGTTGCTTCTAGAAGAGCCGTGGCGATTGCATTTCGTGCTGCTGCTTGTTTAAACTAACCTTGAATGAAGCAGAAGTCAAAGGCTTTGTCCTAACAGAGCAAAGGACGTAGGGTTTGGTTGCAAAGTTATAGAAAAAAAGGATGAAACAGCCGCGTGCACGCACAGGGACGGTGAGCGGACCAGCTATTGAAAAAGGAAATGATTGTAACCAGCGTTGTGGCTTTTTTGCGTCAGGTCGGTTGCTGTTAATACCCCTCCTTGTGTCTGTGGATGGATCTGAGTGCAGACCACATCCCGGAAGAGGGATGTGAGCTCCGTGTCATGCATCAGGCGCATCCTTCTCCTCCCTTCCAGGGAGTGTGGCTCGCAGCACAAAGTGGTTTCCCAACTGCTCACCCATTGAAGGAATCGGTATTTCTCCGGCATTGCCAGCAGTCCTGTAGTTTCAGCGATGCTGCCAGGTTTTTGTGGAAATCCACTACAAAACGTTAGCGGTGCAGGTGACTGGAGTGGGATTGTGGTGACAGGATTTGGGGGTTTTGGTTTGCGCTTCTAATGGTTTGGGGTAACCCCTTCTGCCTGCTGGGGCAGGTCTGCAGCAGGGTGAAATCCAGCTCATGGGCTTGTTACGGGGACCATATTCCCTTGCTTCACCAGCACGCTGGCTGGGCTCCCGCGTGAGCTCCTGGCCACACTGGGATCCTCACAGGTTTACCAGCAACTTCAGACCTGTCGTCCTCTCCCCTCAGTCGTGTTTTTGGCTGTTGCAAACCCGGAGATGAAGTCTGAAGGTGAGCCTGGGCTTGCTGAGTCTCTTGGCCAGGCTTTGGGATCCTACTTGTCAGCGGGATCATCCAGTTTGGAGCCCCTCCAAGGCTCATTCCCGTCTGTCATCTTACCCCAAAGTGCAAAGGCAGGAGGTTTGCGTGTTGGTGTGTCTACCCCAGCAGTCCCTTCCTGTGCCAGATTCCTCCTTGCAATAAACTGAGATTATGCCTTTCTCTGGGGTCAGTTGAGGACACTTAGCCCATTTTGGAAATGGGGAAACTGAGTCAGGAACCATAACACGACCGATACAACACTCTCTGAGGGGTGACACGGTCCTGTAAATTGGCATACATGACCGAGTTTAGGTGCCAGCCCCTGGTAGGGGTGTTCACCGTCCTCCGCACTGTGCGCCCCGTATCCGCGCTGGAGGACCCGGCAGAGATTTCGGCTCATCGTCTGACGAGCTTTTTGTTGTGGAGCAATTGTGTTTCTGCACAATGGCAAGGAGCAGGTGGCTTTCTGAAAATACCCACTGGAAGTTGTGTGTAATGCCTCCCCTCCCACTGGGAACTATAAATATCGGTTGAATACTAACACTTACTTCTCCCTGCAAAGAAACAGCCAGATCTGGACATTTTTCCTCCCAGTTTCTCCTCTGGCTTAACGGAGTGAGCAAGGGCTGAGGATGGGAACCACTTTTTGGTTTTGGAGCAAGCCTTTGGCGCAGAAGCGTGCCCATTAAGGTAAGATATTGGGAGTAGCTGTCTTTTATTGCTTGCTGTGTCCTCTGTCCCCATGCTTTAGGGGCACCCGCTGCTTCCCTGCCACCTCTGAGACAGGTCAAAAACCTGGAGACGCTGCCCAAATGTCCTGTCTTGCCAGGATTGCATCTCCAGCAAGGGACAAGTTGGGCATTGTCCCCTGGGGAGTGAAGGACACGTTGCTGCAGGTGAGGGGACCCGAGGTGACTTTCCGGGCCTGGATGGGAGAGGAGGCACATCTTTTCTCAGGTCTCGATCACATCCATAGCGCAGATCTCCGCAGCGGTGACTCTCCCTCTGCGAATCCATTTCACCCTTTAGTATGTGAATCTAATCCTGTGCCGCTAAAAATTGGCACCTTATTTCTAGCCAGAATGCCTCATTTCCCTTATTATCCCTGGGTGTCCTGGCCACGGGCTGTCCCTGGCATCAGCCGGGTACCATCTGCGCCGGTACCCTGCCGTTGACGGGGCTGCGTTAGGGAATGTGGAAGCACCATCACCATATGGGCCCTATGGTAAATTGGATCTTCCTTGTCCTTCTCAGGGGACAAGGGGTCCCCAGAGGCCACAGTGCATCCCGGGAGTGAATGAAGGACTCAGGAGAGATGCTGGGATGAGGCTGTATCTGCCAATTGGTTTTCTTACTGAAATGCAGCTTTTTCCCCATGGATCGCCCAGGATGGAGAAGCCAGGGTGCTTCAGCTTGCAGACAGGGCTGCTCAGGTCCAGGCTTGTAAAACTGGAAGAAACCTGTGGAGTATATAGATAGGGGTCTGTGCCCAAGCACGGGGGACAGAGGGAGGAAAGAAAGGACGGAGAGGGGCCCTCGGGGTCTGTGGGGCTGTAGAGAGGGATGGAGCAGCTCCTGGCACACGTGGAGCTCAGCTGGCCGTCTCTGATGCAGACAAGCCTCATCCAGACACCATGGCATGAGCAGCAGCTCTCCTGCGGTCTCAGGGCAGAAACACCTTGGGAGGTGAAATCTCAGCCCGTGACCCGCACGAGCGTGTGGCAAAGGCATCTCCGAGACTTGCCACGGGTGAAGATTTCCATTTCTAGGCTCTGCGCTTAAAATGGCAATTTCCACTGTTGAGCCAGGGCACTTCAGCATCCTCTTTGTCTTGTGCGCGGGAATAATCTCAGTTTTCTCAGCCTCTAATTACCACGTCTCCCACCGAGGGTAAAATGGAAAGCAGGCTCCATGGGTTGGTGGAGATGTTGAGGATTCTCCTGCTCTGACATCCGCAAGCCATTCAACGGCTCGGTGGGTCAGGACTGACCTTTTCCAGGGCAGACCCAGGGGACCGGTGGCTCAACATGTCCTGGCTGCTCCAAAGTGGTGTCTGACTTCAACAAGGGTGGGAAGGACTTACGCCGGGACATGGCTCCATCTGCAGGAACAGCGATTGGGATAAGCTTGCTGGAAACGTCAGGATACGATACTTTTGCAGCCTGTCCGTGTAATCACGTTTAACGCAGAATCACAAGGAAAAGGCAAAAAAAGAAGTCCTGCAAGGAAAAACCAACAGCAAAAGGGCATCACCCTTCTTCCTCCTCCTGGGTCTGGCTGGGAAGGGGTCAGCGTGGGACACTGGGACCCCGTCTTCGGACGGTTCGCCAGAGGGGAAGCCGTCCTCGCGCCGGTGAGCTGCAAGCAACGGGTACTGGTGTGGGCTCTGCCGCCCTGACTGCGCTGCTCTTTTGAGGCCAGGTTGGGCGGCTGACGGGGATTTTCTAGGAGCAGAAAAGATCAAACTGACGTTTTTATGGGATGATCAATCTCCGCGAGCTTGTTGCCTCCGAGGTGCATGTTAAACCCTCTTTGCCAGCTGCCTGCTGGGTTGATGATCTTGCTGACAGAGCCATGGAGGTTTTTTTTCTTTCTCTTGTCAGGGCTGAGATGAAAGTGAAGTTGTTCAGGGAAAAAATGCAAGCCTGTCTCTGCCTTGGTGCACAGGCGGGTTTGTGTGTGGATAAATGCTGGGTGTACTTCTCGCCCTGGTGGAAAAGGGAAAGGCAGGGTGCTCCCTGGGACCGAGCATCCCGCAGGCAGCTTGGCTCGCTACGGAGTCGTGCCGAGCAAATAATCAGCTCAAGGGCAAAAAAAGCCCCTCTGCTCTCCATCAGCTGCTCCATGTCTGGGCACCGTCGTTGCAAACCGGCCTCTCCAAGCGGGCAGCGCGTGACTGTGCTGTTTTCCATCCCAAAGAGTGGGGAAAGCATCATTTTGGGGGGGGAAGGGATAGTAAAGCCAGCACGTTTTCACTGGCAACAAACCTGCTTCCAGCAAGTCTGTGCCTGGCAGCCCCGTGGGACTAAAAATACCCAGCAAAGGGCTAGAGCTGCACAGTGTCTGTTTTCTCAGCTCACCAGCTGTCTCCTCGCATCCTCACTCCTCTACCCAATGATTATCCCATCAGTTAAGGCCCTCTAAACCCGGGCAGTAGCATTTATGTAGTTTTACCAGATACAGTTGAAAGGTTGAGATTCACAGGCAGCGTTTTGCTGCTAATTGCGAGCAAGCTCAGACCCCTCCGACATCCAGTGCCGAAGGGCTGCTTTCGGTCTGCCCTCGCTGCTGCTAAAGTCACTGGCAAAGTGTGTGATGTGTTTGGGCTGTCGTCCACACTGACATCCCCAAGGTCCTTAAAAGTGACTGGTTGGACGTGCAGGTCTGCCTAAGAAATGCTGAGCTTCGCTATGCGGGGATGGCATCTTGTGTATGCAAGCGCCAGCTGGGCTCCCGGGGGAAGAGGTGCGTGGGAATGGGTGATTTTCTGTTGCTTTTAGAGAACGGAGAAAATCCCAAGGTTTGAGGTGGTACAGAAATGAGGGGATGCTCGTGTCGAAGGGAGCTGACCCTAGGCAGGAGCTTCCTGCACACGTGTCCCTGCACAGCCCTGCACGTTCCTCCTCGTGTGCACGTCCCTGCATGCGTGGACGTTGCTGCATGTGTGCATGTCCCTGCGTGTGCGCACACCCCTGCACGCTCATCCGTGCCTGTTGCTCGCCGAACACACTTCCCGCTCCAAAAGGCTTGAAGACAGCAGGTATCAAACCCAGCCTGGTCCTGGCTTCCTCACTTGGCATCACGAATAAAACCTTTGCAACCACCCTGGCCCCAGATGATGGTCCTTCCCATTAGCTGGCCAACTCCTGGGCCTTGTGGTTTTGCTGTTGCTTTGATTTGGCAGTGAAAGCTGCTGTGGTTGAATCCAGAAATAATCGCTCCCGAGTGCATGGGGTAGGAGAGTTGCCTGGTGGTTGTTGGTGGAACGGCTCTGCGACGGGGACGCTAGAGGCAGCTCAGTGTCTGTCCGTAGCAGTTATGGATGTGGACGGTGCCTCCGCAGTGCAGGGAGTTTTCCACTCTTGGAGTCTGCCGTGGTTTCAGCCAGGAGGTGGGCACACGTGGCTGAATTGTTTCCAGAGCCATGCTTGGAGGTGGCAGAGCATCAGCCTGGATTTACCTGCCAAGGACCCGCTGGCAGAAGGATGCTCACAGTGCAGCAGTGTCATGGGGAGTGCGGAGAGCCCTGAAAGCCCTGGGCTGGCTGCCCACCACCTGCCTGGGGGCTTCAGGCCAGGATGAGGGGGGCTTTGGCTGCTCTTTGTGGTGGTAGGAAGTCTCATCCCTGCTTGTAGTGGTTCTCCAGCTGCAGAGGATTGTAGCAGCTCTCCTTGCCTTACGCCACGGTGTGTATCCTCCATAGCACCCATGCCTGGTGGCCCGGGATGCAAGGGGAGAATGTCACCATCCTCCAATGAAGACATCCCCCAAGCTCTCGGCATGGAGGAACTTTGAGTCACTAAGCGTTGCCTTGTCCTGGACAGACAGTTTTATGCTGTATCACGTCTTTGCTGAGCCTGCTCAGGAGGACAGAGCACAGATGCTTTTGGGGACCAGTGAGATGGGATGAGTTCATCCTGGACCAGCATCGGTGCTGTGCAAGGTCCCCGTGATCCTGTTATCACCCTCCCCAGGCTGAGGTGTCAGGCTGTGCTTATCACCCCCAGTCTCCTTTCACAAGCACAGCAGATATAACAAGATATAACTGTGTACAGGAGCAGGTTGCGGTGAAGCAAAGTAGCATGTGGGCTTACCCAAATCTCCCAAGCAGCCGTGCACGAGCTCAACCGTGGGGGAAGCAAAAAGAAAATTAGCCCTTGGGTGATGCATGGGGTAAATCTGTGCCTCCTCCTGCACTGTGTGGGTCCAGCCCCTTGGATTACCTCCACGGGGTGTGGGAAGCTGCCACGGCCCTGCTGGGACTGGCATCTGCAGAGTCTGCTCGTGGTAAGCGAGTCTGTCCTTTGCAGCTGGGATAAATTTCCATCCCATCATTGCTCCCGTCAGATTTATGTCTTGGCCATTTCCTGCAGCATTTCCCCTCGCTGAGTGCCTGCAGGGCTCTTCCTTCCGTGCCTTGATTGATATGTCTTAATTCACCTGCTAATTCATTCAATTCCTCGCCAACAGCCGAGGTGGGGATGTGGCCACATGGCTGATTTTGCCATTCACGTCACACTCGGGAGCTGTCTGGCTTTCCACGGCGTGGACATACTTTCTTCATGCTCATCCCACAAGCAGAGGCACAGCGGTGAAATGGTGCGTGGAAGTCACGTCATTTGGGTTTTGCACTCAAATTAATAGGGCTTAGCCCTGGGGTAAGGCTAATTTCTGCTCTTCTTGGCCCCGAGTCTCCCTAGAGCCTGGGGCATCTGCCCTCCACGTGTGCTCGTGTGTGGGTACCACTGGGGCTGCTAATTAGGTGAAGAAGGACTGGAAAACATTTTACCTGCTTAATTATGGGGACAAGACTCATGTCCAACTCAACCCACGGAGAGCAGGGGGCTGGAATGGTCCCTCGCTCTATGCCTTTTCTTCCACCAGCCTCCTTTTTGCAGGGATGCTGCGGGGATGGGATGTCCTCAGTGCACAGTTATCCCAGTCATCCATGTCCCAACAGCCAGGAAGGAGCGTGAACAAGCCTGAAACATTCAGGACAGCGTTACATGCCCATAACAGCTTTTATCCCACTTGAGGAACGCAACTTAAATCTGTAAAGGGGGAGGAGGTCGGGCAGCCACCTGCGGGACAACCCTGTCCCATGTCCCCAGCGTGCAGGAGCCGACTTTCAGCATAACACACTGGATGCACATTGAGGGGCTGGTGCTTTTGCCAGAGCTTCTCTATTTTTAGAGGTTTTTTTGTGTCAAACTTCCCATCAGCTGGTGAGCCAATGTCATCCCAAGAACGGAGCTACGGTTCCCCCCCGGCCCCGGCAGCGTGTGTCTGCACGTCTGGGTGTGCACAAAAGCATCTCCTTACGCACGCCGCCTTTGAACGGGGGAGAAGTGCCCCGCTGTGCCGCCGAGCTGTTTGAGACACGAGCTTTTATTCCAGTCCAAAGGGCCAGAACAGGCTGATCTGGCCCATGACTGCGTGCAGGTCCTTTTTGTCCGTGTGCGTATGTTGGTTTGAAAGGGGAGTGATACGAGGATATTCAGACCTATCCTTGAGCATTCTATGTGCTGTAAAGATTTAAAAACTTAAGCAGGACTGCCCCATAACCGGCATTAGACCAGGGGCCCTCGCCCGGAGCTTGCCAAGTTGTGTTTTGCTGTTCGGCTCGAGTCCTGCCCATGGTTTGTCCCCTTGCAGACAAAGCCTGGCAAAGATGGTGATAAGGTGATGGGCAGGTCCCCAGGGCGGCTGGGGTGACAGCAGCATGCCGACCCTCGCTGTCGGAGACCCTCGTCCAGCTGTAGTGGGCTGAAGCTCACCCAAAGGGCTGCGTCAGTAGAAATCCCCGTCTGGCACTTTGCCTACGACAGTTTTGGGCTGCAGAAGTGGAGGCGAGGCTGCGGGTACCAGCATCGCCCCCGGGGCCAAGTCCCCAGGTCCAGCCGTGCTTTAATCCAGCTTAAATACAGGGTGCTGCCCAAATTGGTGGCTCTGCCTCTCCCCTCCAGCCTCTTGTCCCTGGCACCGGCTGGGGAACAGTGCTTGTGCTTGGGCAGTAATTCAGGGATGCTGCTGCCTCCATCCCCTGGGTAGAGGTTTGACCAACGGAAGATGCGCTGAAGTTCGGTTATCACTGAACGGCCGGTCCCACCGTATCTGTCCCCGTTGGTGCCACAGGGAGAGGGGGGGTGAACATTAATCTGATCATTCAACTCATTTGTTGCTGCGACTTCATGCCAGGTTTGGGCCAAACTCAGGTTTGAGCCTGATTTTCTGCAAACGGAGAGTTTCTGCGGCTGGAGGACACTTGGGCCACAGGGTCCCTCGGCAGCCAGGCACTCTGCAGTGGGGACGGGATCCTGGCCCAGGATATGTGAATGCCAAAGACGATTGCAGGATTTTGGGTCCTGGGGATGCTGTTCCCTGCAGCTTGGTACCATCCTGGATGCAGCGTAGTGACCGCATGCGTGCAGGGTGGTACAACCTGACACAGCCCGTTCCTGTGGGTGCTGAGCCCATCTGTTGCAGCCCTCCAGGGTTTGATGGGGGGCAAAGGGTGCTAGGCAGGTGGCCTGGGCATTTTGGGGGCAGCAGGAGGGATTTGATCTCTGTCCCCCTCTCCTGTAGGTCACCGCTGTGTGTTTGAAGAGCTGTGATGCCAAACGGAGACACATTCCCACATCAGCAGTGACCATCTCATCCAGCCTTGGGCAGAACAGCCCACCGTCACCAGAAGACTCCTCAGCATGCCCGAGCAGCCCAAATATCCCCCGGACCCTCCCTGTGCTGCTGCCAGCTTGGGCTCCCTGTTGGGACGAGTCCTCAAGGGTCGCTTTGTCCCCCTCTGAACACCCCCATGGCTCACTGATGCTGCAGCCCCTCCGAAAGGCAGCAGAGAGGTGACACAAGGGACCCTGGCAGTGACAAGCAGCCAAGCAGGGGGATTTAAGACTGCGAGGGCCCTGTCGGTGCCAAGGACGTCCCTCCATCCCCGCCGGAGTGATGCCAGCTTCTGCTTAGCACTCAAGAAGAAGGGATGGGGGATCCCCCCCACCTTCACCACCCCATTGCCCCCTCCCGTGCTGGCTCCCCTGACCCGCGGGAGCCTGTAGCAATGTGATCAGGGCCCCGTGGCTCAACAGCACCCACCACCCGCCCCACCGGGCACCTTCAAGACCCTCGCCCACCCGTCGCACCCCGCCATGATGTGCGAGGTGATGCCCACCATCAGCGAGGGGGACCCTCTGGGTCCCCCACAGGGCTCCGAGGCGGATGCCGACTTCGAGCAGCTGATGGTGAACATGCTGGACGAGAGGGACAAGCTGCTGGACACCCTGCGGGAGACCCGCGAGACGCTCTCTGTCACCCAGAGCCGCTTGCAGGAGACCCTACGGGAGCGTGACCAGCTCCAGAGGCAACTCAACTCGGCACTCCCACAGGTAAGGATCTGGCCCTGGGATGAGCGGGAGCCTTCCTTGAGGCATACGAGGGCGATCGGCCGCTTGGATGTGATTTTTAACTCATGCCTTTATGAAGGTCGACCTGGTGTGATAGCAGTGATGCTGCCGGGTGTGTTGCACCTCATGCCAATAGTAAAACCTGTAGGTTCTCCCAGGCCAAGCCACAACCAGCTCGGACATCTCTCCTTCTCCTCTGTACCCGTCGTTGGTTTGTGAGTCTGTGCGGGGAGGTGTGGGACTGCAATCCCCCCTGTTGCACAGGGGAATGGGTACGGAAAAGGGGCAAAACCTTCCCGAGGACACCCCAGGGTGACAGCGAGGCAGACGCAGAGCCTGTGCTCGGTCACTGGGGACAGCCCATTGGGGAACAGCGCTTGGGGAGCAGACGGCACATTTCGGGTAGCGGATCTGCCTTGCTGCCTCCAGCCAGCTCCTTGGGATGTCAGGAAGTTCTCAGTTTCATGAGTCCACACTGGCAATTACAGAGTCCCCAAATGGGGACATGAACCGTGTTCCTTCCGCACTGCTGGAGGGAAGCCCCCGCTCCCTGCCCCTTCTCTCGCCAGGAGCGCTCCTTTCCATCAGCCCCATCGCCTGGTGGGGCAATGGGACTTTCTTTGTCTCAGGCTTGGTCCTGAGAGGAGATGCTGGAGACAGAGCTGGGTGCAGAGTGGGGACTGGGACACTGCAATGCGCCCATTTGTTCCCTGAGCCGGAGCAGACGGGCAGCAGGCAGGGAGGCTGCCAGAGGTCTGTGCTCAGCGAGCAGCCCAGGGCGTGGGGAAATCAGGGCTTGCCATGGCTCCACTGGAGTTTCTGGCGTTGCTCTGCTCCCAGCTCCTCCTCCTGCAGGAACCCCTCCAGATACTCCAGAGACTTGGACTTGAGCTTGGCCTCCACAAACAAAGATGCTCAGGTCAGAAGAGGATGAGGTGGATCAGCGTCACAGGGCTGTGCAGGGTGGATCCGAGCTGCCCACCTTCCCTGCGGGGTCTTGTGGGGCAGCACACAGTGGCCCAGGGCCCAGACTTGGGGGAAGCAGGATTTGGGGGACTTTTGTACCGCTCCATTGTGGGTGTGATGTGGGGAGGAGCCCAGCAGCCAGGGGAAGCGGGAGGCTTCGAATGTTTATATCCATTCTGACTGTGCTGGTGCTGAGACCTCAGATCCTCCTTGCCTGGGTGCTGGGGTTTGGGGCACCCTAAGGAGACGGGAGATGACTAATGGATCAAAACTGGTGCCACAAGCCAGGACAGAGCTTGGGCTGGTGGCCGGCCAGCTCTCAGCATCCCTTCTCCACTCTGGACTGGGGAAAGCAGCTCGGGAGGAAGGCAGCCTGTGTCTCCGTGCATGGAGCTGGGCTGGTCCTGGCTCTGCCCAGGCTGCTGAAAGCAAAAAACCCAACAGTGCTTCCCCGGGAGCTCCTGGGGTCCCCACGGATGAGTTCCTCCCTGTCCTCAGAGAAGCACGGAGACGTACCCAAGTGTTGGGTGCAGGCAGGGCCACTACCACCTCTCATGTGCCGGGGGCTCGCGTCCCCTCTGCTCCCAGCTCCCCTGCCAGCACGCGCCGGAGAGAGCAAGCCAGGTCACCCTGAGCGCACGCTGCCCGCCCTGCCGCAGCCGCCTCGGATTAAGGGACCGCGCGGATTTAGTCTCCGCTCCTGCTCCAATAAAGGGTCCTCGGTGCCTCGGCACAGGCGGCGTGCAGACGGAGCAAACTGGGTCAGCGCAAAGGGACTCGGTGGCAGAGCTGCACCCACGAGCCCACTGGGTGCCCCCGCTCCAGCCGGGGCTGCCTCCGGCTCCCTGCACCGCGGCGAGGGATGTGATTAGGGCGGGCGGCAGATGGAGAATTTCCCTGAGCTCCCGCTGCCTCCCACTGCCCTGCCTGTCCCTGCGTGGGCAGGGGGGCTCTACGCGCGGGCACGGCGGCCCCCCGTGTCCGCTGTGCCTCTCGCCCTCGGGGCTGCACCGGCCGCCCTCGTGGGAGATGAGGGCTCGGCATGAACGCGGGGAGCAAACCCAAAGGCACTCACCAGCCCAATGGGATTAATCACAGCATGTGCATGTACCAGGTAAGCAGGATGCGGTGGGTCTCTTCCCCAGGGCACTGCGTGGGGGCATTCCACGGGCCTGTCCCATCCTCTTCCTCCTTCTCTGTGAGCCCTTTTGCCCAGCAGTTTACTGCAACGTGTCAGACCCCATTGGGACTGGATTCAAACTGGATTGCTTGAAGAAACCCTTTTTTGGGGGCAGAGTTGGGCACCCAGGCTCATCGGTTGCCACCCACGAGGCTGACAGCCCTTCCCCAGTGTCACCGAAGAGCCAAGCGCTGGCTGTGCGGAGGACGTGCTGCCTGGGGAGGTTGGGGTGGATGGTGGCTGGGGGACGTGGCACTCTGCATCCTTTCAGGGCACAGTGGCAGCTGGATGCCGCTGTGTCGGGACGGGATCCAGAGTGCCGGCAGAGCCATCGATGGGGCAGGCAGGGAATGTGTGTCTGGCGCAGATCCACGCGTGGGGCAAGCAGGAGATGTGCTTGTCCAGGGCAAACCCCTGCATGGGGCAGGCAGGGATGCTCCAGGGATGCTCCTGCCTGTAGCTCCCGTTCCCCCTTGCCCGTGCGGGGCTTGGTTGCCACGTGGCCAAGCCGTCCCCCCTCCCTAATCCATGGGGGCATCCCTCAGCCCCCAAAAGGCAGAACTCCAGGGCGATTTCGCGGGGAGACTAAGCTGCCTTAATGCTTCTTACATGATTTATTTATTCATGTGGGAGTGCTGAACGCAACTTAATCGGGCTGAAAGCTCTCGGTTCCAATCCCTCTGTCCTCCCTGCTTGTGCAGGGGGCATGCGGCCGAGGACCAAGCCCTGACCAGGGTCTGGGTGCTCTCAGCAGCGCCCTGGGGCCCTGGCATGGCTGCCAGCTCCCTCCTGCCTGGCCACTCAGCTCGGTTTCTCCTCTGCTCTCCTGGGTGGAGGTGCCAACCCGGGGATGCGACACGCAGGGCTCCGGTGTATCCAGATGTGTTCTGGTGCGGGGTCCTGCGTGGGATGGCACTCTTCCCCGTCTTGTCAGGGCTTGGGGGTTTGGCAGGAGTCCCTGTCCCCAGCTGTGTCAGTGGGAGAACAGGGTCCCAAATTTCACAGGGGCTCCTGTGCTGAGGGCTACCGATGGCCACGGAAACGCCCCGCAGTTCTTCCTTCCAGGCCCCGTTCTGCTGTGCCTTCACTGCCTCTTGGGGCTGCCTGGGGTGCTGAGAACCGGGCTTTTTGGGGTGGGCAGACCCCCTAAGATTCCTCGAGCTCCCTGGAGGTCCCCCAGGAGCTGAGGAGGGTCCTGGCATCGAACGATCACCCCAAATTCCTCCCATTTAACTTAAAAATATATCTGGAGTTAACACTTGCAAAAAGCAGCATGAAAATAGGAACCTCAGCAGCTCCAGGCGAGGGGAAGACACCCACTGGGTAAGACCTTTAAAGTGTCTCAAGATTTTGGGGAAGGATGGAGGGATCTGGCGGCTCAGTGTTGAACCATTGTTGCTGGTCACGCTCCCACAAGACCAGGGCACTGAGATGTTGGATTCCTGCTTGCTTGGCTGCACAGTGCTCCTCCCCGAGCAATCCGGGCTGGAAATATGCATTGTGACCGCATGTTGAGAAGGGAGGACACCAATTCCCCATGGCTGGTCCCCACAGAGTTGCGGTGCTGTAGCTGAGAGGTCTGGGACGTGCCACCGCACTGCTCAGTGCCGAGGGTGGGGAATGGTCGAAGCCCTGGGTTTACCCGGCAGGATTTAATCTTTGTAATCCCATGCTACACACTGCTGGGGTTGTGTTTATCCCCTCGACTGTGACTTAGGGCTTTCTTGTAATTCTGCACCGCTCCTGGGACAGCAAGGAGAAACCGGGGTGGTGGGTCTGCCAACTCCGAGCGTGGACAGACAGACAGATGGGGCTCCATCCCTCGTGTGCCGAGTCAGCAGTGCTGATTTCCCGGCACGGGCATCCTTCCCACATCACCCTCTGTCGCACGCCTGGCCCATCAGGAGCAATCACTCCAATTAGGGGCTTTAAAATGCCATTAATCTCGCAACTGGAGCCATTTTGTTCCCGAGGCTCGGGTGCGTTGGAGCAGCGGCTGCACTCCTACCACAAACGGGGGAATTTTGCTCGCTTTGGTGCAATCTCACTGCGTCCTTGTCTGTGCTGCGGACGGCACGGGGACAGGCAGAAGATGGCTCTGGGCTGAGGACTTTTGCATTTCAGCTTTTTCATGCTACGAGCCTTCTCCCCCTGAGCTTCCTAAACCTCTCCTTGCTTTCCCAGCCATGTCCGTGTAGCTGGTTTCTGGCCTCCCTCCAGCTCTTCCCTGTGCCTTCCCCATTGATGCAGCCAAGGGCGAAAACCCCAAACCCCGAACATGCCTGGCGCTGACCGAAGATCCGAGCCCCAAGCCACAATGCCCCGTTTCAATACCTTGTGTGGTGCTCCGGGTCTCCCGCTCTGCTCTGACAGTGAAAATAGCATCCGTCCACCCTGCTCCCTCCTTCCCCGGGGGCCTGGGGCTGAGCCCAGCCAGTCATGCTTTGGGTGGTTTAGTTTTAACCCAAATTAGCCACTTCCCGGGCTGCTGGGCTTCTCACAGGGCTCCCGAGGACTCCCAAGGCTGTGTCTCATCATCCGTCCTTTCATTGAAGATCAGGCACCTCTCCTTCACTTTCTAATCCGTTTATAGGTGTCCCTGCTTAGTTTGAGAGCTTATCGGAGCCGGGGACAGGCGCCTCTGCTTCTCCTGGAAGAGTCCCGGCCGTGGCCAGGGCAGAGGAAAATCACCCGGCTCCTCTTTATCGCCACTTCGCTGGGACTTAGGGCAATGGCATACCTGCGGATGGGGGTGAAAGCTGCGCTCCACGGTGTGACACTGCAGCCGGGAGCTGGGGACAGCTTGTCCTCATGGTCCCCAAACTCGCCTGGTGCCCGCCAGTGGCCCAGAAGCAAGGTGGCAGTGCTAGGGCAGACCTCTGGCACAGCTGGGGCTGACGGAGGTAGCTACTGGGTGCTGGACTGATTTATTCCTATTTTTTTATTCCCAAGGCATCAAAATCAGGCTTGCAAGTGCCCCCAGCCCTGTGTACTCAGCTCACCCTTACTGCTGTCCTGTCTCGCTGCAGAGGTGTTGCTATTTTTGGTGGTAAATGCTCCTTTTTGCAGCTTTTCCCCAAGGAAGAACAGTTATCGTGGTCTCTTTTATTTGCTGTGGGATGCTCCAGGCCTGGCAGCCTTGCTGGGGCGCACGGCACAGGATCCGGCCAGCCATTCCTGGCAGGGTGGAGGGCTCGGAGAGGAGCACCCCGATGGGATAGGGTTGGGCAGGAGCTTTGGGAGTGGAGCCACCACCACGCTTTGACCGGCTGACCCGTGGATTTCATTGGGCTGGCTGGGGTGGGGGCTGCCTGTCTCTCTCCAGCGGATTTCTCTCTCTTTTAATCTCCTTGCCTTTCGGGATGAAAGCCTGATTGCGGGCACAATCTGTATAGCTTGGCCAGCCCGGGCGGGCTGTGCAGGCAGCGTGGGGTGAGAAGGGCTGAGCAGTGGCGATCGCTGTCCCAGCATGGCATCCCTCTTCCCTTGCTGCCTCCGATGCCTTGTCCTGTCCATCCCACGCTGCACGTAGCCCTGTTCACCCCAGCAGGGAGAGCATCCACGTCCACAAACCCAATTTCCCCTGCCAGCCATGGGGCAGAGCAAGAGGTTTCCACCCTTTGCAGATCTGGTGGCTTTGGATCCGCAGGGTCCCTGTCCCGATGCTGGGAGAGAGTCCCCAGCCAGCGTGTCACCCGCCGTTACAGCTTGGGCTGCTGAAAGACGTTCCTGGGGCCATCACGGCTGTGAGGATGCTTTTGCTGAGCTCCTTAAGCCTTGCTGCCTGTCTCTTGGCATATTGAGGGACTGGGGGAGTGACGTATCCCTAAATCTGAAGCAGCCAGCGGTGCATGGGCACCTCATCTGGCACCTCTCGCTGCCGCTCTCGCACACTTTCTGCTCACCGGCGTTCCCGGCCCCGATATAATCCGCGGGGATGCTCGCGAGCTGCTCGCTCTTGCGCGCAGCGCTTGCATAACCCAGCGGTGCGCACACACATGCGAGTGCCGCTGGGCTGTGCCGAGCTGTAATCCCCACCGGCCGGGAGAGCACAGCTCTGGGAAAGGCTTGGCCGGCACAGCGGCGTGCTGGGGGAACTGGGTCTGCCGTGGGGTTCACTGCGCTTTGAGGGGCTTTGGGATGGTCCGAGGGCAAGCGTGGAATGGTGCCTGGGCATGGCAGAGGCTGGTGACAGAGGTTTGGGGTGCTGTGACCGATTCGGAGGACAACTGATGGGGACAGGGATGACCCCAGGGCTGGAGCGGTCCCTGGGGAAGTGACGGGGCAGGAGTGGGTCTGGAAAAGAGCTGGGGGACTCAGGCCCTGGGGCAATGCTGGAGCAAGGATGTTGGGCGGCAGGAGCCCTGTGGCATGGCGATGGGCAGAAAAGCAGCTATTTATAGGGACGATGACTGACTTCGGCCGCTGCGATTGCTCTTTCGCTTCCTCCGCATTGTGGCATGCTCGAGTCCTGTCCCACTGTGGGGTCTCAGCATCACCAGTGACACCACCGTCCCCACCAACCCTGGGCTAAAAACCACACCAGCGTGAGCAGTTTGGGGTGGGAAGGGAGAGGGAAAATCTAGCTGGGACAAACAGAGATTAAAAAGCTCTTGATTTCTTGGAGGGACGTCAGCTGTTGCAAGAGGTTTCACTTTGAGCTGAGCAGAGCATTTGATTCAGCCTAAGCCTCAACGTTTTGCTTCAGTTTGAAGGGTTTTTATTTGTTTAACTTGAAAATTAAAGTGAAAGAGAATTTCATGCTGTAAAACGGCTCTCAGCCCCCAGTCGCAATTTGGTTTGTTAATGCTCAATCAAATCCTTCTCAGCTTCTTCAGAAATCCTTTTTCTTTTTAAGTTCTCAACAACACTGTGAAACTGGTGTAAATTCATGAAGCATTTCCGCATTTGCATTTTTCACCCCAAAAATCCCAGCTGCAAAATGTCGCTTAGTCCTGGCACCACTTGGCGACTGAAAGAGCAACTGGGAGCAATGGGAGAGTGCTTCTGGCCAACCGAGGTGCTTGGTTTTCATTTTTTAAGGGAAAATGAACTCTCCTGCATCCTAGGAACTTCAGAGCGAGTTTTCTTTCCCCTCTGACGCAGTCACAAGTGCGATATTGCTCTGTTTCTGAGGAGCCCATCGTATCCCAAAGGATGTGCTGGCTTTGCAGCTCTACTTCGGCATTGCTCTGTGCATGGCTCTTCCTCGCTGGCTGTCACCTCCCTGGAGGGAGCGGTGACTGGAGCAAGGACTGCTGGCACCCGCCACATCTCCTGCTGTGCCCCATCTCTCTCAGCTGGGATTCGGGGCTTGGGGGTGCCCCATAAGAAGCTTGACGGGGCCTCACATGTTGGACTGGGGCAGATCTTGCTCTTTCCTTTGGAAGGAGATTTTGGATGATGCCAGGTCCTGAGGCGATGGTGGAAGATGGCTAAGGGCCAGGGGACTCATCCTGGCTGGCTGTGGCTTTGCGGTGAGTTTTAGCCTGATGGGATGCTCCAAGGTGGGTGCTCTGCTGGGTTGCATCAAGGGGACAGTGGGGATGGGAGCATGCTGGTGGCCTTGACTGGGATGCTTTAAATGCCATCGAGCGCCTCTGGAGCTGTAGAGCAGTTTCTTGTGTCATTGGACATCAAACCAAATGGATAAATATTGGGATGCTGCATTCTCCCGTGTCCAAAGCACTGAGGGAAGCCAGGAATAGATCACCTCGCAGCCTGGCTGTGCTTCTCCACTGATTTCTCAGTGTTCCCCTTGGTGTCGCCGTCTCTCGCTGGTTGGGTTCGGATGGGAGATGCTCAGCGCTGGAGTTCCCGGCAGTGGGGCCAGGACGCTGGCTCCGTCTCCATCCCGCTCTCCCTGCTCACGGCCGTGCCCTGATTTCTGCAGGAGTTTGCAACGCTGACACGGGAGCTCAGTGCGTGCCGGGAGCAGCTCCTGGAGAGGGAAGAGGAGATTTCAGAGCTGAAAGCCGAGCGCAATAACACCCGGGTAAGTATCTAAAACCTGCTGTCTGGCTTTCAGTCCTCAGAAATGTGGGACACTGCAGGCTGCTGGGCCGGTATCGGCATTGACAGCCCCCGGGGTGGTGAGAGCCTCACGCTTGCCCTCTTGCAGCTCTTGCTGGAGCACCTGGAGTGCCTGGTGTCGAGGCATGAGCGGTCCCTGAGGATGACCGTGGTCAAGCGTCAGGCCCAGTCGCCGTCCGGGGTTTCCAGTGAGGTCGAGGTGCTCAAGGCGCTCAAGTCACTCTTTGAGCATCACAAGGCGCTAGATGAAAAGGTGAGACAGGCTGCTGGGACCTCTCTCGGCTCGTTCCATGAGCATCCCCTGCTGCGAGCTGACCTTCTCCCAACCCTCCTCCTCCCTCCCACTGGATGCCATTTTTTGTTGTTAAGCTGGGTGGTGACATGGGGTCCCTCAGGAGGAAGGTCTTGGCTATCCAAACGCTGCAGCACCCTCATTTTAGGAGCTGGTGGGGCTGCCAAGTGGATGCTGTGAGTTTGAGGCTGTCGGGGACAGGGAACTTGCTTCCCTGGGTCACTCACATGATGGTGGTGAGCGCTGGCATTTGACACCCTGGTTCAGTCTTTGCGTTACTGCTCTTGTTCCTCCTGATTCATTTGCCTCAAGCGTCTCCTTCCTCTGCTAAAAGATGTCTTCAAGCTGTCCTGGCCATACGTCTCCAAGAGTCAGCTTGGCCCAGGCTGTTCCTCTCCAACATGCTTTTGCTCTCCCAGGCAATGGACTGGAGCATCCCTGAGCCTGTGCCCTGGATGTGAATCCACCTGAGCCTGGCTGTCAGCCAGACAAAAGGGGCTGGGAGCTTGCCTAGATCCTGGGCACGGATTTATCCTATCCTCATCACGGATAAATAATGGCCTTTCCCGTTGTCTTACACGACTGCAGGTCAGGGAACGCTTGCGAGCAGCCTTAGAGCGAGTGGCAACCTTGGAGGAGCAGCTCGTGGATGCCCATCGGCAGGTACGAGGTATTTGGGCAGCCTACCCTGGGCCCTTGCTGGGGCACCCGCTGGCTGGGACCGCTCTGTGTTACATTTGTGAATTCATGTTGAATTTGCTGAAATAGCACCCTCAAATGATGATGCAGATCAGAGAAATGGCATTTGGGCATTTTTAATGTAAGGCTTTTATTCTAAAATCACTATTTACATGAAGGATTGTCTGTATTTAAGGAAACCTTGTAAATATTCTGAAAACTTTTGTCTCGCAGGTAAGGTTTCCTCTGTCGTTTTGCTGTTTGGTGTTCATTTCACTGACAAAAGCAACCTGAACTTGAATCATTTCAGGGGGTTGAGAATGACTTGGGATTTTCCCTGCCTCAGCAGAGACCCAAACCTCACTGCTCCGAGCACCTCATCGTGCATCCCCCATCTCCTTCCTTGCTGGGGCCCTGACACGGGGACTTCACTGTCCCCAACATCTAGCCCTTTTCATCTCGGAGAGATATTAACCCTGTTTTCCTTCCTAAAGTTTGTGCCCAGCCACTACTGCCACAAGGAAAGAGCCATCCTTATAGCCTCTGCCTGGCTAAATTTTGCTCCTCTTTCCAGTTCCCGGGATGTGTCTCGCGGTCCTTCCCCAGGCTCAGCGAGGAGGCAGTGCCTGGCCTTCGGTCACCTTGCAGGGACCTTTCCCCATCCTCCCCCAGCAGAGCAGGGTGCGATGTCGGTGTTTATCCCCTGCTCCTGCTGGCTACGTCTGCGCCGGGTTTGGAGTCTGTCTGGCTGCAAACTAGTGAAATGAGTTGGGAGGGAGTCCTGGGGTGCAGGGCTCAGGTCCCCGAGGGCTCACCAGGAAAACCTTACTGCTGGGGCTCAGGCTCTTTGCGTGCCTGTAGCAAGCACTGCTCTGTCCATGCAAGACGGACAGGCTTCATCTCCATCAGTGCTGAGCCTTCACAGCACCTCTGCCTTCCCCTCTCTTCTTCACCCTATCCCTCCAGTTCCTCCCCACCATCGGCACCAGCTGAATATGACGGTGGAGGAAGCCAGCGGGAAGCCGGTTGCAGACCTGGGTGCACCAGGGCTGGCCTCACCCGCGGCTGCACCCGCTGGTCTCATCTGCTTTCTCTCATTAATTAAGCCCTGTTGCCATGCAGGTAGCGGCTCTGCAGCAAGGCGCCGCGCGGGAGGCCCCGGTGGGTGAGCGGGATGAGAGGGAGCCCAAGGAGCCAGCACAGAAGCTTCCCTGGAAGGTGAGAGCCCCAGAAACCCCTGCTCTGACCACGCTCACCGAGGCCATCATTTCTCCAGCCCCCTTGTTGCTGGCTCCAGGGTGCTGAAAACTTTTTTCCCTCTCTCCTGGGTCCAGCCCCCTGGGAAATGCCCTTCCGGGTGGATACAGGCCATTTCTGAGCGGAGGGGAATTTGTGCTCCCACTCGGATGCTCCTAGGGGCTCTGCTTCCCAGCAATGCTCTGGGAAGCCCTCAGCCATCCCTATTCCATCGTGGCTGTGAGAAGCCACATCCCTGGCTAGTGGAGACTGTTGACGGGGGTCCCAGAGCCCCACGTCTCCACTCCCCACCAACCTCACTGGGTCCTTGCAGGGCCATGTTCCCCCATTGCGTAGCTGCAGGCAATGCCAGCCCATGCTTTGGGGCAGCCCGGCATCCGCCTCCCTCTCTGCTGCCTTGCAGCGGCTCTCCAACGGCTCCGTCCACCCGGATGATGAGGCAGGGCGGGTGGTGGAGCTGCAGGAGCTCCTGGAGAAGCAGAATTTCGAAGTGGTCCAGGCCAAGGAGCGCATCTCTGCGTTGGCTGCCAGCGTCGCCGAGCTGGAGGAGGATCTGGGCACCGCCAGGAAGGATCTGATCAAATCGGAGGAGATGAGCAGCAAGTACCAGAGGGACCTCCGAGAGGTTAGACACTGCCCTCTCGCACTGCCAAGCCTGTTGCAGTTGCAGAGACATTCACAGCAGCTTCCACATACTCTGGGCTGGGAAGGGATTGTAACTCCTGTTGTATGCAGGGTGAAGGCCTGTGTTCCTCAAAAGAGGCACTGCCTTTGGGAGATTGTCCCCAAGTCCCTCAGCAGGACTTCCCTGAGATCATAAGCAGACACCGAGGTACCCAGGTGTGCTGCAGACCTGGGGCAGTGAGCTGTGTCCATGCTAGAAGGTTTTTTTGTGATTGCTTGACTCTCCTTTATTGCTCTCCCACTCTGCTGTCCCTCATCCCCGTGTGAAGCAGGGTTTTCATTGCATGCTTGGACTCGGGGGTGTCCCAGGCTTGCAGGAGCTGGGTGGCCCAGTTATTCCCAAACTGGTGGTCACAGATCAGGATGTGACAGCCCCATCACTTCCCCAGGCCCTGGCTCAGAAAGAGGACATGGAGGAGAGGATCACCACACTGGAGAAACGCTACCTGGCAGCCCAGCGAGAAGCCACCTCCATCCATGACCTCAATGACAAGCTGGAAAGCGAGTTGGCCAACAAGGAGTCCCTGCACCGCCAGGTACCGAACCTGGGCCCAAAGACTCCCCACCACCCTGGGGACTCGACAGGGAGAAGTGGGTGCTGGGGATGGGACAAGCGGGCAAGCCTTGGTGCCAGGCACCCATCCTGCCCTGTCCCGCAGTGCGAGGAGAAAGCCCGGCACCTGCAGGAGCTGCTGGAGCTGGCGGAGCAGAAGCTGCAGCAGACGATGCGGAAGGCGGAGACGCTGCCCGAGGTGGAAGCGGAGCTGGCCCAGCGCATTGCTGCACTCACCAAGGCAAGTGCGCGGGGTGATCGGGGACCAGAGCTAGAAGGGAGTGCAGGAACCAGAGGAAGAGGCAGGTCTGGCCACCCCCCTGCAGCGATGGAGCCCCTGGCAGGCCGAAGGCACCCTGCTCTCATTCCCAGCCTGTGAGCTTTGCTGTCCTCTGCCTGCCCCATGGCTGCAGGGACAACGCACCATTTTTAAAGCTCTCGACGTGTCCTGCATGCGTGGGGTTTGTTCCCTTCCCTCTGCTCCTTTCTCCAAGGCAGAGATGGCCCTGTGGGTGTGGATGGCCTTCGGCTTGTGCTGGGACCCCTCTGGGACGAGGAGGAAGAGGAAGGACCCAGGCTGGATCTGGGAGGGTGCAGGCCTGGAGGGAGGTGTGGATACAGCCAGCCCTGCCCTTCCTGGGCGCTGGAACGGGTGCCTAATTGCTCACAGAGCACCTCCATCTCCCGTCACCTTGCTAGCAGGGCTGTTTTGGGCTCACAGCACGCAGTGAACCATGGCGGGGATGCAGGCAGAGCGCCGCATCCCGGGGAAGGATGCAGATGCAGGGATGGAGGGAGGGATGCAGGAAGTCCGGCGTGGTTTTGGGGAGCGTCATCCGAGAGGGCTGCTCTGCTTTTCCCAGGCAGAAGAGAGGCACGGAAGCATCGAGGAGCACCTCCGGCAGCTGGAGAGTCAGCTAGAGGAGAAGAACCAGGAGCTGGCCAGGGTAAGCGCTACTCAGCCTGGACAGGGCAGTCCTTGCGGGTCCTGATCCGGCCTTGGCTCCCCCTTGCCTTGGTGGCGAGGCACCTGCGCACACCACAAAGGGCTGGCTTGCTGGTGTCTCTGAAGCAGGATGGGGAGAGGAGCCTGGTTAATCCTTTCCCATCCAGGATCTCTTAAACTAGAGCCACGCAGGAGCTCATGACGCTCTGCTGTGATTTCCCCCTCTCCCAGGCATCCAAGTCTTGCCGTTAGCGTGCCACATCCACTCGTCTCCCAGCATCACCCCCTGAGGCAAGCTGGGACCCCAAATGCAGGGTGGAGGGGGAGGCTCCAGCAGCTCTTCCCCCGAGCCTGGATCAGCAGCAGGGTGAGACTGATGGGCGCTGGGAGCAAAGGGTGCTGCCCCTCAAAAAGACAGGGAGGCCGAGCTGATGTGTCACGGGCTGCACAGTCCCTGCTGTGCTCCTTAGCCAGTGGCTGGGCTGTCCACGCAGGAGGTTGTGATGCCCATTTCTCAGGTTGCCCAGGTGGCATTACAGCGTGTGTCCTTGCGGAAGCCTGCGGTTGTTAGGGCAGAGATTTGGAGGGACCTTTGGAAATCCAGAGGATCGGCACCCATTGGGGTCTGGAATGTGCCCCCAGTGTGGCTGTCCCTGGCAGATGCACAGGTCAAACTTTCTTGAGGGTCAGGCAGGCCGGATCTCTTTGGATCCTGTCCTCTCTCCTGTTCATCCCTGGCTGGGAAATGGCAGAGACCAGCAGAGCCCCAGCAGAGGATCTGATCTGTGCTGTAAGGGATGGATTTGTCCCCAAAAGCTGGGTCTGGTGGATCAGCTCTGACACCACCAGCAGGCACGGGATGGCAGGAGGGCCCCAAGCCCCCGTGCCAGAAGGAGCAGATCCGCTGGATCTGACGTGGCCGGTTGCTGTTTGCCGTTGCAGGCCCGCCAGCGGGAGAAGATGAACGAGGAGCACAACAAGCGGCTCTCGGACACCGTGGACCGTCTGCTGAGCGAGTCCAACGAGCGGCTGCAGCTGCACCTCAAGGAGAGGATGGCGGCCTTGGAGGAGAAGGTAGTGGCTGGGGGGCAGGGGGTCCTCTGCGGGGCTGGTGGGAGGTTGAGGGGTCTGCAGCCCCTCCGACGCGGAGCCTCGGCCAGCCACGGCACAGGGGTTTGGAAGTACCTGTGCAGGGATGGAGAAATGATCACATGCAGGATGCCAGCCAGGCGCTGGGGCTGGTGGGAGCGCAGGGAAGCGTGCTCTGCATCGCAGCCTCGCCTCCAGCCAGCCCTCGCCCCGTAAGACCCACTCCCCACCGCCTTTCACCTCCGACAGCAGCAGGATTTGTCCTGCTCCGTTCCCTTGCTTCCCTGTGTCTCTTCAGGTGCCGCATTAACTGCAGCCCGCGCCCAGCTGTCGGAGCAAAACCCTACTGCATTTTGCAGGAGAAAATGCAGTGTTCATCCTCTCCCACCTGCCCATCCCCTCCACATGCTGCCTTGAAACCTTCCTGTCCCCCAAGCCTGGACTGATCTGCCTTCCCCAAGCCAGGGCAGAGTCCATGAGCAGCCTCCCAGCTCCCACTCCACTCCTCCTGGGGAACTGGGCTTTCCAGCAGCTGGAGTTGCTGCTGCCCCAGCGTGAATGCAATTAGCTGGGAGAGCAGGAGCCTCAGAGCAAGGATTAACCTCGCAATGCCAATGGGAGGTCAGCCCTTGATAATTCACCTCTATTTGGGTTCCTGCAGGGAGCAGGCTCCCCTTAGCAAGTCGGAGCACAGAGGGGTTGCATCCCCCAGCTGATGCCTCCAGGACTGGGTCTGTCTCCCCTGCTGCTCTGCACCTCCTGTCCCCAACCAGATCTGGCTGTGCCAGCGTGTCCAGTCATTCAGCAGATAGGTCTGAGTGGCTCTGGATAAAGAGCGGGACCCAACACATGGGGCTGAGTCCAAATTGCCACCCCAGCAAGAAACAGGGACCAGAGCGGTGGCACCTTGCGAAGGGGCATCGTCTGCTCCCCGGCCTGCTGCCGGCGCTGCCTCACCCAGAGAGTTTCTCCAGGTCCTCCGCGGGCAAAAATGATGCTGTTTGGCTGCCAGCACCTCCCAAAAAACAGCACTAGGTCAGGCAGTTGCAAACGCATCTTCTTTTCCCCCTGCCTATTCCCTAGCTTAGATGTAGGGGACAGTTTTGCCCTTGATCCAGGTGCTCAAGGAGTTGATCTCCTCTCAGAACACATTTCCTAATCTTCAAGCCCTGCCCATCAAATCTCTAATTGCTGCTTGCCCTCCATGGCCGTGCCCGGGCCCTGGTGTGGGGCAGGAGTTGGGCTATGGCAGCCCTGCTTGAGGAGCAGGAGGTTTGCAGAGAAGATGGGTTCGTGGGCAGCTAGGTGAGGAACAGATCAGGGAGCCATTGCCATCCCTCCTGCCAGGCGTCCGTCACACCGTCCACACAGCGATTTCACGCTGGCCATCTCCGGGAGGCCGCACGGCCGTTTTCTAAACGGTCTCTCTTTTTCTTTCCTGTTTTTGTTCCCCTTTCTTTTGTTTCGTTTTTCAAAGAACACATTGTTACAAGAGCTGGAAAATACCCAAAAGCAGATAGAGGAACACCAGCACGACAAGGTAAATGCCGCTGCAGGGAGCCTGCCCTAGTGACTGCGCTTCCTCGCTCCTAATCCCCGGCTAGTGGCAGTGGCACCTCCTAAAATACCCTAGTTTCGGAGGAGCTGGGATCCCAAAGCGCCCAGCAGCAGGAGGCCACAAACTAACCCACGCAGTGGCTGGATGGAAGCTGCCACCCACCTCCCCGGAGACCCCCGGTTCGGTTCCCTAACAGGCACGTTCAGTCCCGTCTCCATATTTCTATCACGCTCATCCATCCCCGACCCCCCGCCGAGGACAGCAGCGAGGCCGGGGTGGCTTCGCCCACGTGTCTAGGCGAGGGTTTACCCCAGTGCTCTTTGGTGCAGCCTGGCTGCGAGGGACAGTGCTGCTCAGGCAGCCACGTCCCCTTCACCCCCGAGGCTTTCTCGACCCCCTCACTCGAACTGGGGGGAAGATCTGCTCCATGCCCAGCTTGCAGAAGGCCCTGTAGGTCTTCACACCTCCCCTGCTCTCAGATAAAGCATCTAAGTAGGGTCTGCAACACGAGTCCACGTTGGCCTGTGCCAGGAAACTTGAGGGTTGCAGCTTTTTGAAGCAACGGGAGCTTTTGGGATGTATCCCATGTCTCATGCATGGTTGGAGGCATCGGGGGGTTGCTTTCCCCCTTGCCCAGGGCCTTGCTCTCCCAGATGCTCCCTGCCCGCGGCGAGGATGTGCAGGCACTGCTTGTGCTCCCCGGCCGTGGCTGCTCAGCTCGGCAGAGCTCGGAGACTTGCATGACGCTGCCTGCATGTTACCCACCCTGGTTCAGCCTGTTTGCCCGCGGGACTGGATCCTGCTGTGCCTGAAGGATCCCATCTCCCCTCGCATCTCCTGCAGGACAGCACGGCCACTTAGTGCAGCCGCAGGTTTCCGATGAGGACGGGGCTGGCAGCGGGAGGGACAGGGCCAGCATCAAATTTGGCTAGCAGGTCCCTTGCTGCCAGCCCTTTGCCAAGGCAAACGCGCGCGTGCCGTCTGGAGCAAAACCAGAGCATCCTACTGGGACCCATTTTCCTTCGTCTCTCAAACCAGCATCACTTCGAGCACGCGTGTGTCTGTCTGTCTGGCCTGTGATCGCTCCCTCCCTTCACGGCATCGCCCCAGCATCGTCATTCACTGTCGCCTGCATGAGCTGTTTCTTTACCGATGTGTCAAAGGTGCTTTGAACCTGGGATGGGGGTTTTTAAAGGGAATATAAACCGGGAAATAGCTAAGGATATGGATTGCCCCAAACCTGGCTGCTTTTCAGAGCAAAACCAACCCCTGCCTGTCTCTTGTCTCGCCCTGAACAGCGACGGTTGTCCGACGAGATTGACAAACTGAGGCTGGAGGTCGATCAGCTCAAGACCAGAAGTGGGACATTCGTGGAGAGCGTGCACGCAAGGTAAGGGCCGCCTGCCAAAACCCTGCCAGCCCGTGCGCGCCCCGCTTGCATCCCGCACCCGCGGCTTTGGGGGCGTTCCGCTTTTAGGGCCCCAAAATGCTGTTGGCATCAGGCATTTCTGGTTTCACCAAGCCTCGGTGTGGGGCTGCAGGGTAGTTCATCACAGCAGGGTCAGCTCCGGCTGTGTCCCTGACGCAGATCTGTCCTGGCATGAGACACAGACCATTGAGAATAGCCCAGCCCAACTGAATGGCCCAAAATTTGCTCTTCTAAGGGTGAAAAGACCACTGGGCATCGTTTCTTTTTCTGCATAACGGGGTTAAGGCTTAATTTGCTATGAAAGCTGGATGTTCACCAAACACCCTTCCCCCCTGCGGTGTGCTGGGGATGGGCCGACGGAGAAGGAGGAACCTCTTTTGAGGTGTTGCAGGCAAAGGAGAATGACGACCCCCCATTTTTTCCCCTCCTCTCTACAATGGTCCTCCCACACCCTTACATTTAAAGTCAGCTGGGAGATGAGGACGTCCCAGCCCAGAGCATCAGGAGGAGAGGTGAGTCCATCGGGTCTCAGCCTCCGGCACTGACCGGGGCACCCAGCACCACTGCCAGAACCTGGGGGGTTAGAAAAGGAGGGTGCCAGCACGACACGCACCCCACTGCATTGCTGCGGCCGCCCGGGAGACCACATCCTCTCCTGAGCACTTTCGACGTGGGTTAGAGGCAGCGAGGGATCAACGAGAGCAACCACCAGTGGGGAAAATTCACCTCTCGGGAAGGCTGGAAAAGATGGAAAGGAGCGGTGTAACCACCTTCATATCTGTCAGCAGCTGTGGCAGAGAGGAGAAGGCCTGGAGGCCCCGTATTTGTCATGGAGAGGAGAAACGGGGAGAGTGAGGAAGAGCTTGTGAGGATGAAGGCCAGCTGAGTGCCAGACGAGTGTCTGGAGCATGTGTGGGACCTCTTTGTATGGGTCTGTAAGAACAGGATGGACGGGTTGTTTTTTTTTTTACTTTCTTGGAGGAAAAATCAGCAGAAAGCTTGAGTTACAGAGGCCAGAGTAATCCCTCAGCTGAAATGTCAGCTTTTGTCTAAGGCGCCTTCATCTGTTTTTAGCTCGGGAGCTGCTTGTCAGCGGCTCCACAACTTAAATCCCCTTGAAACTTGGACTATGCCTTCGTCTGCAAACACCAAGCTGACGCCAAGCCAAGCTGCTTGTGTTAGCAGTTTTGTATGGGTTTGGTAGGATGCTGGGGTGGGGAGCCCGGATCTTTATCTGCACTGGAAACCAGACCCACCATGGTGGAAAAACACTGATCTGCCTTGGACAACTGCTTTTGTCATCTTAAATCAAAAAAACCTCATGCCTCCTATGGCAATGCATATAGGGAGTAATGACCCCGTGCTCCGGGAAGGCGCTTTGCTCAGCTGTGTGGTTGGGTCTTCAGGGCGAGGAGGAGCAACCAAGCAACATGGAGATATGCAATGAGTACCACGAGCAGCAAAAAGTGGCCTCGTGTCCAACAGCAGCCGCTGCATTACTCTGCCAGGGATGGGGACCCGCTCCCGAGCACCAGCCCAAGCACAGAGGAGGAGGATGAAGAAGTCCCAGCCGGTTTCTGCTAGGAGATCCCAAAAGATGCTCATGTCCCTGCAGCTGGAAGATCTGTTTCAAATGGGATTTTATTCATCAGGGTTTTTTTTTTCATGAAAATGTTGAAGAAAACATAAAAAGAAGGAGAAAAGCTCCCTGGCTGGTCCCTGTTCTGTACCACAGGGATAGAGAAGACAGGCACAAGACGTGCTGTACGTGTTGGGAGGTGCAAGCTGTTCTCGAGAGGGGAGGACAGGAGGGGACTGTTTAGCCCACGGCTTCACAGCAGACCCACTGCACAGGGCGGTTTTGGCCAGAACTGGCTGGATGCCCCGAGTGGGTACCGCAGCGAAGGGGGAGGTAGCAGCAGGGTAGGGCCCAGGGCTGAGCTTCCTACGGTCTGTGAGCACATCTCCAGGGCCAGCATGGGGGGAATGGGGCACCTTTTTCTGGAGCCTGGTTTTGCATCAGTTCATGCAGAGCAGGCACGCATTGCTGGGGTGGGCATCCCGGAGTGGCCTCATCCTTCTCCTCTGTCCTGAGCAAGCCTGGGCTGCAAGGGGAGCAGCCTGGGGATGAGGGCATCCTTGCATGGGGCAACGTCCGCAACAGGGCTCTGTCTCCCCAGGTCCCATATGGGCAGCGCCACGGACCTGCGCTTCCCACTGAGTGCTGTGGTTCATGCCCCCGCTGAGCCCTTCGGGACAGCCCCGGGCCTGCCTCGGGCGCAGAAGGGCCGATTCGCTGCCCGACGAGAGGAGCCAGCCAAGGTAATCCATCTTCATGCCAGCACGGGGTCAGGGTTGACATTGGGGTCTCCTCCTGCCTTGCATGCTGGTCTCATGTGTCCTGGCTTTGGGGACATGGGGCAATTTCCTTCAGCTGGTGCGTGGGCAGGGGTAATATGGTAGGAAAGGTTTCCCATTGGGGTTGCGTTGAGGTGTGACTGTTGTGTGGAGGTCTCCAGTTTGGCTTTTGGAGACAGGAGGGTGCCGTGTAGGACCAGTGGACCTTGTTCCCCCAGGACTGGGAGCAGGCCCAGGCAGGCAGCGTCCTGGCCACGGGGCCTCACGCCTTCGACAGCGACCCTGAGATCTCCGATGTGGATGAGGATGACCGTGAGACACTCTTCAGCTCCATGGACGTGCTCTCCCCCAGCGGGCACTCGGATGCCCAGACGTTGGCCATGATGCTCCAGGAGCAGCTGGATGCCATCAATGAGGAGATCAGGTAGCGACCATGGCCAAAACCCACCACTGCCTTGCTCTGAAATGGCTCCGGGGGGGCAACAAACTGCCAGGCAGTGGGAGCAGGCTCTGATGCCCTAAAATTGAGGTCTTGGTCCAGCTTCAGCCAGGGAAATGGCTCCAGGACATCCAGCCACAGGGCTTGGTCCTTCCTGCACATGACTCCCTGTCCCTCAGCTGCACCAGTGCTGGCTCACAGAAAGCGTCGTTATTTTTAAAAAAAGTCCCCCATTAATATTAAAAGAAATCGTGGTGTGTCTCAGCTCCGGGTTATGTGGATCCTGATGGATCTTGCTGCCATTCCTGGAGATCGGGGGCTTGAGTCACAACACCCAAGGTGCATTTCCCCAGGGCAGGGAGATCCTATGGCTGGGAGGTGTGAGGTGACTCCCCAGAAAGGTGGGGAGCCAGGAGCCCTGAGCCCCGCTGCTCCCCCAGGATGATCCAAGAGGAGAAGGAGTCCACCGAGCTCCGCGCGGAGGAGCTGGAGACCCGCGTCACGAGCGGCAGCATGGAGGGCCTCAACCTCACCCAGCTCTGCAAAAGGGCTTCCATCCCCACTTCGCTGACGGCCCTGTCCCTGGCCAGCTCGTCCCCACCGCTCAGCGGCCGCTCCACCCCCAAGCTCTCCTCCCGCAGCGCCGCTCAGGACCTCGACCGCATGGGGATCATGACGTTGGTGAGGAGGGACGCGGGGCGGACGGGGGCTGGACAGGGTGTGCACATGGCTGCCTGGGGTGGGAGCGATGCCCCGGCGTCCGCCCGGGCATGTGGGAGGGTGATGTGGAACGGGGGGGCTCATGTTTGCTGTCTCCCAGCCTGGCACGCCTGGCCCCGGGACTGCTCTGAGGGGGGGTTCTCCATTAACTGCCCCCCTTTCTGTGTCTCTCTCGCTTTCCCCCTTGCAATCAGCCCAGCGACTTGAGGAAGCACCGGAGGAAACTGCTAGTGAGTGGCTCCCATCCCGTTGGTTTTTGTCCAAGCCCCTTTTCCAGCCTGCTCCTGGCTTTGTCCACACCAGGTCAGGGTGCAGCAGGCGCGGGATGGAGCTGGGGACCCCAGGGATTCAGCAGGAGGATCATGGGGATCCCGTAAGGTGCTTGGAGATGTGCCGGCTGGCAGCCTGGGGGGTCTGGCAGGACATGGGGAGGTTCAGAAAGCCACTGGGTCCTCAAACATTGTGTGTCCCCTCTGGCGACAGGGTGTCTTTGGGACATTCCCATCTGTGCTCCTCAGAGCCCTCTGCTGAGGGCCAGCAGCTTCTGTCCCCACGCCCTGACCTGGACCATGGGGCTGCATCCTCTCTCCTCCCTATTCCCAGGATCTTGGCCACATGGCCGCATCCTCCCCATCTGCTTGGGCATCTCGAGCCATTGCCAGAGCTCTAGTTCAGGCCAATCCTGGAGCGTGGCAAAGCCTCAGGGCCCTGGTGGCTCTTTTGGCCATGCCTCCATGGAGCAAGAGAGAGGCAGGCAGCAGGGCAAGGATGGAGCTGGGCTTTGGCTGCCCAGCCTCATGGCTTCTCTGCTTGTTCAGTCGCCTGCAGCTCGGGATGAAAGCCGAGAGGATAAAACCACCATCAAATGCGAGACGTCCCCCCCATCCTCACCCAGGACGTTGCGGCTGGAGAAGCTGGGCCACCCCGCGCTAAGTCAGGAGGATGGGAAGAGGTATGTGGAGCACCCTTTGGATCTCACACCAGTGCCTGCTCTGTTGATTTGAGTATTTACGTGGGGCAAGCGTGGGATTGTGGGACAGTCTGGGGTTTGCCATGGCTTGTGCGCTGCTCAGGAATAACCTAAAGGCTTTGCTGTTCCTCTCCCTCCTCCATCCCCAGCTCGCTGGAGGAGCAGGCCAGCAACCCCAGCAGCAACAGCAGCCAGGACTCCCTGCACAAGGGCTCCAAGAGGAAGGGGATCAAATCTTCCATCGGGCGCTTGTTCGGGAAAAAAGAGAAGGGTCGCTTGATTCAGCTGAGCAGAGAAGGGGCCACGGGGCAGGGTCCGTGAGCAACCCTATTCCCATCCGTGCCGGGCGGGCGTCCTCTCGGGCCAGGCTCTCTGCATGCCTCCTGGCACTGTCTGGCTTTGGGGTGCTGTTGGGGTGACAGGCGGAGGAGCAGGGACACCCCTGCTGGTGCGGGGATGTTGGGGCCACTGGCTCTGGGCTCCCTGCAGCTTCAGGGCAGTTGGGTCCTGGTGCTTTCTGCCCTGCGGCCCTTTCTGGCATGAGCATGGTATCGCTCTTAATGCTCTGCAAGAGCTGCAGTGAGGATAGTGACCCCCCATCACTGTATCTTATCTTTAATTTCCCCAAATCTGCTTCCCTCCCCATGGGACCTTCTTGATTTTGTACAGCCCTTTGGTGGGAGCTGCTTTTCCACTCCTAAATCCTTTACTGCTTTGATGTTGAGCATCTTGAAATGGAAGAGATGGCAGGCAGGGATCCCCTTGGGCTTCCCAGGGATGCAGGGGAGCTGTGGGGGTGGGATGGAAATGGAGACTGTCACCTCCTGTGCTGCGATTGTGCATCCCCAACACCCTGGCATAGGGACTGTGGCAGTGGCCACACTGACCCCGGGGGATGCCATGCTGACCCTGGGAACGTCACACTGACCGGAGGATGTCTTGCTTGCCCAACAGTGCTGCTTACCGATGTGGATGGGGGCATGCAGGACCCTCTGGGACTTGGCAAGCTGGGTGCTCAGGCCGAGAAGGATCGGCGCCTGCGGAAGAAGTGAGTGAACCTCCTTCCCTGCCCCAGCAAGAAAATGTCCTGCCTGATGGCTGAGAAGCCATGGCATGCATGGGAATTGCTGGAAAGGCTTCTCATCTTCACCCTCTCTTGAGCCCTTTTAGCTCCTTTATTGCTTTTCTGCCAGCTGGTTCTTACTGCCCATAGTCTATTCCCTTTCAAGAGCTGCTTCTTTCCCCACAAGCCCCCAATAAATCACTCTTCTGGTTCTGTTCCCTCCAGGCACGAACTCCTGGAAGAAGCTCGGAGGAAAGGATTGCCCTTTGCTCACTGGGATGGCCCCACCGTTGTCTCCTGGCTGGAGGTGAGGCAGAGCACGCCCGTGCGTCGTCCCCATGGACCGATGGCTTTGCAGTTGCCGCCAGTCTGTAGTGTGCTCCCCCAGCAGCGGTACAGCACCCCACAGTCCCACCATGCTTGGGTCCATGCACGTGGTTGGTGGTTGCAAAACCTGGGGGAGCAGAGCAGATCCCCGGATCCCTCACATATTCTGTAGAGTTGTGGTTTGAGTAGAGCTTTGGGCTGAAAGGCTCAGTGGGTGCTCTTTCCCTGTGCTGTGTCCATCAGATATAGGGATGCTGGGCTGCCCACCGTCCATCTGTGCTAGGTACAAACAAAAATTAACCCCATGCGGGTATCCAGCTTTGATATTGACCTTCAAACAGGATGGCCTTGATCCTGCCAGAGGAAGTTAGGGTAGATCAACCAGGCAGTCACTGGCTTTGCCCTGTTTTGGCAGCTCTGGGTAGGGATGCCAGCCTGGTATGTTGCCGCTTGCCGAGCCAACGTGAAGAGCGGAGCCATCATGTCAGCCCTGTCCGACACTGAGATCCAGAGGGAGATCGGCATCAGCAATGCGCTGCATCGTCTGAAGCTGCGTCTGGCCATCCAGGAGATGGTCTCGCTCACGAGCCCCTCGGCACCACCCACCTCGCGGACAGTAAGTGCTCCATGCTGCAGACCCCCTCTTCCCCAAGACAGACCCTCCGTGGGGCAGGACGACACACTTGTGTCCCTCCTTTCCCTGGCTCCTTGGGACCACAGTGGTCCATCGGTCACCAGGGAGTCCCAGTGTTACAGGCAAGCGTGGCCGTGGAGGGGGTGACATTCCCTCATGGACGTGTCAAACCACCAGACACTTGTCTTCAGGCACAAAGATCGTTTACGGCCATCGAGTGTGAAGCACTTTCCTGTCTTGAGGCACCAGCAAATGCTCTTGTCCTCACACTCAGAGACTGTCAGCAAGAGGCTGACCCTGCTGAGCAGCCTGCAAAGAGCAAAGCTCAGGGACTGTCTGCCCTGGAGAGGATAAAATCCCATCCAAACAGCACATGCGTGATTTACAGGGCCAACTGGGTTATGCACAGCCTTTTTCTCAATCACTTCAATACAAGCCTTTTCCTGGGACCGTCTGAAATTCCTGGGGCAAGTCAGAGCAACTTCAGATCCCAGCCTTGCCCTGGATAGGAGATGGAGCAGATGGAGGGATTGTGTCTTGTGCTGGTCCCCAAACCCCTCGAGGGGTTAATGGTGCCCCAGTAATGCCAAGACACATCTGTAGAAATGCAGCCAGCAGAAAGAAAGGCCCCAAGCGTGCTGTGTCCCCCTCAGATGGCCAAGGCTGGGGTCACAGCTGTCAGAGACAAGCCTGCAGGCTCCATGAGCATAACACCAAAGTATAAAGGCAGCCAAAGGGTCCTTGCTGTGCTCTCCATGGCTGCACGGACAGCCCAGGGTCCCCACGGGCAGCGGGGTGCCACCAGCCTGAGCTGCAAGGACGCTGCAGGATCTCCCCAGTACAGCTCTAAGCACAAGGGTGGCCTGATCCTCCATCAGCCTGAGCTGGGCTTGTTTCCAGCACGGTTGTGAACCGAGGCCATGGCTCCGTGGTGGTTTACCCTGACCACTCTGCTCTTTTCCCTGCAGTCCTCTGGAAATGTCTGGGTCACCCACGAGGAGATGGAGAACATGGCGACTTCCACCAAGACGGTGAGGCTGACCAGCCCCACTGCTGCTGCACAGCATATCGGTTACCGAGCTGAGCTCCGGGCGTGCATTAACGTGCTAAATCCCGGGAGGGAAGGGGATCTTTGCTGTGTCTCATGTGTCAGCTCTTGGCCAGCACCATGCACCTGTTTAGAAACCATCTTTCAACCTTTAATATCCCAACAATTTCTAAAACTGGCTTAAAAACCATCAGATGCATTTTCCTTTGTCAAGCCTCTGTGGGTTTTGCTGGGTTTCTAGAGCAGCTTGTCTGTCGGTTGTGAGTTAGAGGAAAGAAATGAAAGACAAAAACCAAGAGTGGTCTCAAGATAGATGCATGAGATTGAGTCCTACATTGGTCATTCTGCACCCAGAGAAGTCACTGTCTAATCTCCCATTGACCTTAGCACACCCAAATATGATCCCCACTGTCTGTCCTGACCACTGGCCGATAGCTTGGGGTCCCTCGGAGGGATGTGGCCCTGCTCCCAAAAGCTCTGGCTCCTTTGGAGAGATGTAGCCATGCTCCCCTGTTTGCAACTTTAATGACCCCATGTCCATGTCTCAGAGCAGGGGCAGCATTTTGGATTGGTTGTGTGCATCAGGCATTTTATTGAAGCTTTTGTCTGCTAGTTGAGTAGCACAGACCTGTAACTGGCAGGTGCCTTTTGGGGAAGGAGAGCTCAGAGTTACGGCAGGGACGTGACGCTTTCCCTTGGCCGGTTTTGTGAGGTTGAGCAAAACCAGCACAGGTTGACAAGGGAGCAAATAGCTACAAAATCGGTAAATTGGGTTGGGCAGCCCCTCTGGGGGTTGTGACCCATAAGCTGAAGCTTGGGTTTCTCTCTGCATCCGTCTGTCTTTGGGGGACCCAAGAACTACCCATATGTCCCAGGAAAGATGTATGCGCCCCAGTGCCCGTGCCATCTCCAGCCCAAGGCCCATGAGAAAAGCCTCATCCTGTATCCTCACTTGCCTGAGAGATGGGGTGAAACCCGGGCCCAGCAGGGTCGGGGTGTCCCCAGCACCCTGTCAACAAGGCTGAGCTCCCCAAGCCATGCAGCCGTGGGACCGACCCCCATCCCCTCTGGGTCACACCGTGCTGAGGGGTCCCATGCTCAGCACGCATGGCACATGCTTTCATGGTGCAGGGCTGCCGGGTACTGACTTTACGTGTCCTTTCTATTGACATGCCGCATGTGTCACGCTTAGGACACAGAGGAAGGCAGCTGGGCACAGGTGAGGTCCCCGTGTCACCCTTTTCCGCGGGCGGTACATGGGGTCGTTACGGGAGGGAGGCATCATGGGGCACCCGGGAGATGAGCTTGGGGCATCAGTATTCACCAAGTCCTTGTTGGAGTCTGAACCTGCACCCTGTGGTTGCTCCTCTGAGCCATCTTTCAAGTACAGGGCGGTCCTCCTGGGACCTTGCATCAAGCAGTGTCCTTCCCTGCTTCAGGTGGAGTGACTTTTTGTGGGACCTCCTCTGTAAGCTACAGATCCTGTGTTAAAAACTCCCACCTAAAAGTGACCAGCCGCCCTGCATGGGAGGCAGGTTTCTAGCTGCACAGACATTTAGTTTTCACCTATTTTTAGCCCCAAGTTCAGGATATAGACCATTTTCATGAACTGAAAAGGTGGGAGGAAAGAGTCCTGCTTGAATCCATCTCTTCTGGTTTTATCACTCTCAATGTTTTACTTTT
The DNA here is from genome assembly GCF_018139145.2 of Gymnogyps californianus. Classification (NCBI taxonomy): domain Eukaryota; kingdom Metazoa; phylum Chordata; class Aves; order Accipitriformes; family Cathartidae; genus Gymnogyps; species Gymnogyps californianus. Next base: position 6,273,993 of record NC_059497.1, on the reverse strand, counting down.
CTTCTGGTGGATTTTATTTCATTTTCGGACCCTGAATCAGCTTGCAGTGAAAGTTTTTCTGCCTAAAACTGACTTTTTTTTCATTTTGAATTCATAAAGTAGATCTTTTGGTGATTTCTAAGCTTCTTAAAAATCAGATGGGAATGCACTGAAACCTATTTCTTAGTTAGTTGTTTCAGCGTTCATGAATGTGCTTTTTCCAGAAGAAGCTGATCATAAAGTCCAACTATCCTTTATGCTTGCTTTTTGGCTACTGCCTTGTCTCCTTGGGGACATCAGTAGGACACAGACCATGGCCAACAGGACTGTTCCCTCCAGCTCCTTCAGTACAAACTAGGGTTAAACTCCTCTGGCCTAGGTTTGGTCCTCAGGACAGTGACCCCCAGGCTGCAGCACTGAACTGTCAGTGGCCTCCTGGGAGTCTGCAGCCCCACCAAGCCCTGGTTTCTCCCTAGCTTCTCCATTTGCTTCTCCGCAGACACTGGCCTATGGGGACATGAACCATGAGTGGATTGGGAACGAGTGGCTGCCCAGCTTGGGTCTCCCGCAGTATCGCAGCTACTTCATGGAATGTCTTGTTGATGCACGGATGCTGGACCACCTCACCAAGAAAGATCTCAGAGTGCACTTGAAGATGGTGGACAGCTTCCACCGGTGAGTCTTCTCCTTCGGGAGGTCCCTGGGGTGCAGTGTCTGCACATGGAGCAGAGGATGGGGCAATTTGAGGGATTCTCCCCTGTCTTGGCCAGCTCTGGTGCTGGAGGATGGCTCTTCTAGGCTAAACTCAACCACCTGGTCTGGGGCAGCTCATATGGGCAAATGTTCTCCTTCATCACACTCCTTGCAGCAAAATTGCAGAGGACCAAGCCTTCTCCTGGCTGTGGAGCAAACCACGGGCAAAAATAAAGGCTCGTCCCATCTGGTACCCCACTGTCAGGCAGAGCAGTTATCTGCCAGCAGCCCAGCTCAGAGAAGGCTTATGCCATGCCAACCACCTTGCTCAAGCACCAGTATCCAGCCCTGTCATGGGGTACCACCATCCACCCCGACCCATGGGGCTGTGTCCATGGGCCTGCCAGGGCCCTCCCTGCTCTGGGAATGAACCCTTCAGCCTGGAGCAGCCCCCATGGGCTGGTTCTCCCTTCCCTCTCCAGCCACCAAGCACGGAGTATCGTTGTTTGGATCCATGCGCTTTCAGGCAGGTAGAACAGGGTAAAACTGGTAGAGTGGGGAATTACCATGGAAGGGAGGGACATTCCCCATTTTCCAGCTAAGATCTTCCCTTTGGGTTGTGTCTGTCCTGACCCAACCCTGAACCGAAGCATCCTTTGGGCACATGGAGAGCAAGCAGGGAAGTGGGTCTCTCCGCGGGTCCCTCCAAGCCACCTGCCCCGCCATGCTGAGCCCTCCTGAGGGTTGGGTGACATCTCGTGTCCTTGCAGCACCAGCCTGCAGTACGGCATCATGTGCCTGAAGAGGCTCAACTACGACCGCAAAGAGCTCGAGAGGAGGCGAGAAGAGACCCAACACGAAATCAAAGGTCAGCAGCCGCATACACAATCCAGCTCTGGAAAAGGAGATGAGAAACCTCCCCAGAGATGGCCAGTGGTGGTCGCTCTCCTGTCCCTTATTTTTAACACAGCATTTGCCTAGGGAAAATCGTTATTTCTGAGCAACCATGCCCACAGGGCTGTTCTCCGGGGGGACCTTCCTGCAGTATTTTCCCAACAGATTGCTCCAAGTGCCTTTATGCAGCTTACCCCAGTCAGGCATGAGGAGGGAGGAAGGGTGTCAAGACAGAAAAGATCCAGTCCGAGCATCCGATCATCTTCTCCTGCCCGTTTCAGATGCTCAGGACACCCTCAGCTTGCTCAGCCTCCCCTTCCTCGTTGGCTGTCCTGAGATTCCCTGCGCATCTGGCTGCTGCTTAGATTACATCTCATTATTGATAATGCTCCTAATTACACCAGCAGCCGTGGGTTCTTAGGATTAATTTTCACAGTTGTTTTCTGCCTGTTATTTCAGCATTTAGTTTGGTAAATTGAAGTGAGCTGTTCTGGCACTTGGGCACCCGGTATCGCTGCTGGCTCGGGAAGGAGAGTTCCCAGTGCAGTGCGAAAGGGCTTCAGGGCATCATCAGGTCCCCGCACAACCAAGAGCGTGGTCTGAGCTGGCCCTGAGACGTGCCCTCGCTCTTTTGCAGACGTGTTGGTGTGGACCAACGACCAGGTCATTCACTGGATCCAGTCCATCGGGCTTCGCGAGTATGCAAACAACCTCGTCGAGAGCGGGGTGCACGGGGCGCTCCTGGCCCTCGATGAAAATTTCGACCACAACAGTCTGGCGCTCGTGTTGCAAATCCCCACGCAGAACACGCAGGTAAAGAGCAGCATCCTTGGGGGATTTTGGAGGAGGGTGGCCAGCGTGGGACACGGCTGCAGTGTGACTCCACCAGTCCCACCAACTCAACTCTGCCTTTCAAAGCAGAGCACTCAGATGGCACATGGGCTTTTTCTCCGTCATCCTCAGGCTTTCCTGGGATGGGAGTTCGTGCTGGAAACTGTTTCCATCGACGGGGAATGCTCATTTTTTGTTAATTTCAGGCTCGACAAGTGCTGGAGAGGGAGTTCAACAACCTGCTCGCCTTGGGCACAGATCGGAGGCTGGACGATGTGAGTACCAAACCTCTCCCATGTCCAGATCATGCTGAGCGCCTGTTCTCATGCAAGAAACAGGAGAGGCAGGACCTCTGCTCGCTCTCTCCTTGTCCAGGGGTGTCAAATAGTGTGTCACAGACTCTCTAGAGCAGTCGCAATGAGCGGTATCAGTGGAATAAGCTAAAACTATTAGACAAGGCCCCAAGGAATGTGCTGCCAGGCTGTGGAGGCAGGTGAGGAAGAGTCTTGCACATCATTTCTAGCCTCGTGCTCAGTGGGCTGACTTTCCAGTAGGCTCACCTGGCTTTCCTTGCCAGCTGCTTTAACATTGCCTTTTAGAGTCACAGATGTTCTGGGCATGACACATCTGTGGCGGGTAAAGCTGGTGGGTTAGAGATGCCCCGTTATGCAGCCAGAAAACTGTTGACGTTGAGTCACTGAAGGTGGGAATTCATCTTGATCTCTCCTATGTGTAGCTTTCCTCCATGAGATACGATAGCAGAGCTAGTCAGGGCTCTCTTTAGAGCACAGAGAGAAGCAGGCACTTCCAGATGCCATTATCTGGCCAAGGTTAGATGCATCCCTTGGGGTCTTTACTAGGGCTTTTGTGTTGATGTCTCCAAGGCATCTTTGCAGGCAGGCTGGAGAGAAGAGACAGGCAAGCTGGAAAGGATAAAGCCTATGTCATGGGATCCCGGAGAAGTTCCTATGTCCTCAGCCCAATTTGATCACACACTTCTGCACTGTTTGAGTTGGTCTCCATATACAGGCACACCCTTGTTAGGTGGAAGCAGTGCTGGTGTCTCACAGGGGCAGAAGGTCCTGCTGCTGCCGATGCCAGGCCCGTAACCTGCTCTTCCCTCGCAGGGCGATGACAAGACCTTCCGTCGAACCCCGTCCTGGCGAAAGCGCTTCCGCCCACGAGATGTTCACAGCATCAACATGCTCAGCGGCTCAGCCGAGACGCTCCCCGCCGGCTTCCGCGTCACCAGCCTGGTGCCCCTGCCCCCTCCATCCGCCCCTGCCAAGAAAATGCCCCCAGAAGGTAGGTCACCCCCTTCTCCCCAGGGTCCTCTCCCGCCCCTGCTCAGACCTCATGGTGAATATGGGGAATGACGTGCCACCAGGAGACAAGAGGGAGGGACGCTTGCTGATCGCCTGCGATGCTGAATCCGTGTGATCCTTGAGCTGTTGCCTGCTGTAAATGTTTTTTTTTTCAGGAGGATTATTTCAGACTCTGGTCTAGTGTGTGATTTCTTTGTTTCGAACTGCCCGGACGAGGGAGACGGCTGGATTGGGGCATGAAATGGGGATATGTGTCACGCACCCTGGGTTTGGCACCCAGGTCAGAGCCTGTTGGGGTAGCATCGGGGGCTGTCAGGAAGCAGCAGCCCAGTCTGGGCCAGTCTTGTCCATCCTGCCTTTTGGAAACCATCCCCAAAGGGACTGAATTAACCAGCTCAATTCAGTCTGAGCGCTGCTGAGCAGCCACTCACCCAGGGCTGGCAGGGACCTGCTTTGACGCGCTTGCTGCCCGTGCTGCTGGCTGTCGTGTGTTTTAGCTGAGCATACGTGTCCCGCGCTCTGCCCCACCACCACACGACTCCTTTCCACAAGGTATCTTGGTCCCTTCCAAAGCTGTAGGGAGGCACAAGCTCCAGCCAGGTCACCCCGGTTTGTCCCCTGGACCAGGCACCCTGGTCCCACTGTCCCAAGCCACCTGCATCATCCCCAGTGGTGCAGAGCTGGCTTCAGCAGGCTCAGAAATGAATGTATGAACGAGAATTAGAAAGTTATGCTTTCACCTTCCGGCTCCAAGCCCCAGGCTGAGCTCTCCTCCTGTCTCCAGATTTGCTCAGATTTCACAGCTTTCCATCGAGCAGTTTGGGTCAAACTTCTGTTCGACCTTTTCCACCCCGTCCCTGGAAGCTGCAATTCCCACCCGGCTGAGGACAATGAAACCTGGCACAAAAGCCCTGGGTCTGTTACCCAGACATGGTAGCAGGATGTTCACTGCCCAAGAGCAGGGATGGCAGGCGGCAACTTTCCAAATACCCTGGAGCCTTGGGAGCGTCGGAGCTGGCCAAACGTGCCTCTTCCTTTGACCCTCATCTTCATGTGGCTTCAGTGCACAGATGCTGCCTGTGAAATGTTTTGGCGGGAAGCCGAGGGCTAATTGGAGCAGTCACTAATTGCATGCTCTGCTCTTTGACTCACTTCCAGTTGGTGCCTCTGGGTCGCCAAGGCTAGAGACCTCCACGGTCCGGACGTACTCCTGCTGAGGGTCAGCGTGACGGGAACCAGCCCGGCCCTGGGTAAGTGCGAGGAGGACCGAGGCCTCGGAGCTGGATGGGGACTGAGAGGAGAGCACGAGGCCCGGTGTCCTCTGCCCAGCATCACCCAGGCAGGGTGTCTGCCTTCAGCGAGGTTTGCTTTGCCATGGAGGACCATGGAGACCTCAGTGGTGGGGGAAGAGCCCACTGCTGCCTGAGGCTCACAGACCCTGAGATGATGCAGAAGGGATGCTCAGCATCCCAACCACCTATGGTTTGTCCATCCCTGGACAGACAGCTCCACTGGGGACCTCAGGATGCCATCCTAGATTGGGGGGTTCCACTGGGGTGAGGGAAGGACAGTGAAGCACTTCAGAGAGGCTCCTGGCATCCTGCTGTACCCTGGGGCTTGGTTCCCCTGTGCCAGGAGGATTCGTTACCGACTCCATCTGGGTTTGTTGGCCTGTGGGTGCATGGGTGGAGGTGAGCCACCATCCTCATGGGGCCTTTTTCACTTTGTTTCTCAGCACATCCCCACTATCCGTACGGCCACGTGCTGGCTGCCTTTCAGGACAAGAGCCCGGCCTGCACCTGTTCCTCGGCCCAAACCAACGGGCGCTGCAGTCTCACTACTGTGGACCGAAAAGGATGCTCTCCCTTCTGCTTGTGCATCCCACCGCTTCCCCCGGTTCCCCATGGCTCCCGCCTGTGGCTTGTCTCCCACCTCTCCCCGCGCTGGCCGGGCTATGGATGCACTCGCTGGGTGCCCGCTCCGTCACTGGCAGAAGCGTGGTGCAATCCGGCAGAGCGACAGAGACACCCCAAAAGTGGGCTGCGATATTCGGAAACCTTTCTCCTGCCTGGTTCATGTTGCCAATATGCCATGGGCTGCTGCACTGACTCGCCCGAGCCCCGGGCATCAGGGATGCTGCTGCCCACAGGACTTGAAGCCAAGGAAGATTCAGGCTCGCGAAAATCCTCACGACAGGGCGGCTGGGCAAGGAGCTGCCCCCAGGGCGGGCCAGGGCCAGTGCCAGGGTTGGCACTGCATGGGATGGAACAGGGACCGGCCATTGTGGAGGCGAGGAGGGCGGCTGTCTGCCAAGGGGTGGGCGGTCGGGGTGCTGCATTTTGGGGTGCTGCCAGACGCCACGTAGCGGGGGAGGCTGCGCCTGCACGGCGGGTCCACGAGGGGCTGCGTGGGGAAGGGCTGGAACCGCCCCATACGGCTTGCTGCCAGCCGGGACGGTACCCAGCACCCACGGGAGAGGGGACCCTCCTTGGGTGCCTGGGGAGACAGGATGGGGGCACCCACCGCCCTGGGACATGCCCATCCCTTCCCCTCCGGGTGCAGAGGAGATGCTCTCCCCTCCTGCCTCCAGGCTACGGGCAGGGATCAATCCAGGAGGCTCTTAACTCTTCCCATTTCTTCCCCGTAGGGTAGGATCTCTTCGTCTCCTCATGCCACGTTTGCCTTGTGTGGCCCCTATTTCTGATGTGATATTTATTGATGGCTGGAATGACCTTATACTTATCATGTGCTGTCTGGAAGTGCAATATCTGAGAGACTATACAGTCACGATGTCTTTTCGGTGTATTATTTGCCTAATACAGTATTAAATATTTTTTTAATTTGAAGAGTCAGTGAGCCCTTTATATCGATGCCCTATTTCTTTCGTCATATTATTGGTACTGCATGGACTCCAAACCCTGGATTGGGTCAGGAAAGGATGTATATGTGTTCCAATAAACAGGATTTTAAAACATTGCTGGCTTGAGCCTTCTTTCTAGAGCCCAAATTAAAAATATAATTAATCTTTAGCTCCCCCAAGAGTTTTTGGGGTACAGGGCTGAGCCCCAGTTGCAAACCAGTGAAATCACTGATCTCTGCAGGGCTGATGTAAGCATGGGACGTACAGTTCCAACCACTGAGCAGCCACGCTGAGGTCCAGCTGGATTTTCCGATATGGAGAAATCCCCAACCTGGGAATTAGGGGAGACCTGCGCAGAGCGGGACAGCAGTAAAGGAAGCCCCGAGCAGTTCAAACAAGAATGCCTTTATTTAAAAAAAAAAATCCAAATAAGTTAGCAAAAATAATAATTAAAAAAAAAAAACAAATGGCAACTCCACACAGCGTTCAGTAGAAAAGACGGCGCGGGCAGCCTCCGCGGGGCTCAGCGCCCGCAGGACACCAGCCGGAGAGAGACATTGGTCGAAGAGCATCTTGGAAAAAAATCAGCAAGCGAACCCAGCACACACATTGGCCCCCAAAAACCGATCGCCCCCAGACGGGGAGCGAAGCAGAGCCCGACGCCGGGCGGCCGCCCTCACGGGAACCGGGGCCGCCGCCAGCGTGGGGCCGCGGCGCTGCCGACATCCCACCTCTCCCCCCCTTTTATTTTTCAGCTGGCCGAGCGGGAGCATTTCGCGAGGAGTGGGAAAGGAGGCGAGTGGTTTCAGTGGTGCAGTCCACGACGCCGGAGGGGTAAATATGATTTCCAGCGGCTGGACCCTTCCGGCATCTTATTCCCACCCCGTTACCAGCTCGAAGAGCCGCCGGGATTTGTGCTGGCTCAGTTTTGAACCCGCTCCTCCTGGAACGTCACGGCCACATCCTCCACGGCAATGCTCTCCACGATGGAGGAGAGCGAGTGGAGGTTGCGGTCCTCCGCCGCGTCGTCAGCCAGGAGGTGATCTGCGGAGAGCAAGGGGATGATGACTCTGCTGGGGACGGGGACCATGTGCTGGGGACGGCTCTTGGCTCCGCGCAGGGGGGACCCCGTGATCCCCCGCACGGCCAGAGTGACATGGGGACCCACTCCCAGCTCCCACCCTGGAGGGGGATGAGACCTTCCCCTGGAGAGGGCAACAGGGACTGAAACTTTTGGACACTTTTTAGGTTTTCTTCCCCATTGGAAAATGACATTTAAGTTTCTGCCTTCTGGGGAAAAAAACAGGTGGATTTGGTGGTGGAGGGGGGATAACTGCAATAATGGAAAAAAAAATCAGCAGCTGCAGAGGGGGTGTGGGGAGGGAAAGGGAGCCCGGGGCCACGATGCTCAGCGATGCTCAGCACTGCAGCGGGCAAAGCCAAGCCAAGGGACGGCGACAGACAAACCCTTGATGGGGACCAAGCTGCCGGGGCCCCAGGCTGCTGCAGTCCGGTTTCTCAGCTCCTAAGAGCAGGCATCTTGGTGAAACCAAGCAGTGGGAGCAGCCTGAACTTGCTGAGCATCGAGCCAAGGAGGTGCTGGAGGATTTATGAGCCTGGGGGGGAGCTCATCTCTCTGCAGCAGCAGGGTGGGGACAGAAGGACAAGGCTCCTTTTGTCCTCCGCTCCGAGCATCTCCTGCTTGGGGGGGGTGGCTCAGCGATGCTCTGCTCCAGGGCTGCGGTGTCCCCCACTGCTTCCCCCCCCCCCCAGAGCCCAGGGAGGCTGCAGGACGCCAGGGCGAGGCGGGGAGGACCTTACCCGCAGGGTTGGTGCCGAACTCCAGCTGGCTGCTCCACTCGGGGCTGCAGGACGAGCTGCCGGACCCGCACTCGCTGGCCGCCTGCAAGGAGCCGAGATGCCGACAATGGGTCTCACCTCCTCCAGCCCGGCCAAACCCCACCAGCCACCCCAAAAACACCCCGGGGTGCCCAGTCACCGCAGCACAATGCCCCTGCGGAGGTGGGCAAGTCCCTCCCCACCTGCAAAGTGGCTGGACGAGCCGACAGCATTCGGGGTCTCCAGGACCCATCGAGGCCAGATGCTTTGTTAACCAAAAAGGCTGAAAAAACTCCTTTTTGGGCTCTGGACACAGGAGAAACGGGGCCACCCGCTCACTACAGGTAAAAAAAGTGTCTCTTTACCCAGTGACTATGAGAAACGGCAAGAGCTGGACAAACGTCCTTGGGCAAAACAGCTTTTTGCCAAAAATCACCAAATCAGGCTCATAAAAAATGACACACAGGCTGGACACCCTGAGGCCATCCCAAGGGGATTTCTGGGGAAGATCTTTTGGCAGTTTGATTTGTGGATTTGGGGCTGAATGGCTATTTCAGAGAAAAGAGCTGACAGCCTGAAAAATGAGAGTGTTACTCAGCAAAGCTCTGAATTAACTTTTTGTGCGTGTGTGTGTCTTTATCTGGGAGTGGATGCTGGCTCGGGTTAAACCCAAAACATGATTTATAGGAGCAACCCCAAGGACCCAACTATTTGTAGCAGCCTAGAAATGGTACTTTGGGTCTACAAGCTGCAGCAGCACAGGCTAATTAATTAACACTTGGATTTATTTCCCACTAAAGTCGGAAATTCTTACAGATATGATTTTTTTTCTCCCAACATATTGGATTTGCACTCAATATGTGAACCCCTGGCTATGCCTGGGAGAAGGGACGGCTCGGAGCAGCAGTGACACGGGAACTGCTCAGTGCAGTTTTGGCCATATTTGCAGGGGCAGCCAACAAATCCACCCGAGTCAAACCCAAGTGGATACATTGGGTTTACACTGGGAAGTCCCAAGAATATATAGGATGGAGCCTAAAAGTTTCTTCAGTCCTTTATTCAGCTCTAAATGTTGGGCTACCTGGGTGCCTGCTGTTTTGGTCCTTAAATCCCTTAGTCTGAAAGGAGATGACTCTCTGTGAATCCCTCTTTTCTGTGCCTCTTATAAAGTCCTTCTATATCTATATCATCTATATCTATATCTGTATCTGTCTATATCTATTTCTATACAGCTATAGCTATAACCGTAGCCATAGCCGTATCTATACCATCTATATCTACTTCTACATCTACATCTATCTATATCATCTACATCTATATCATCTCTGCCTATATCTTCTATACCTATACGTATATCTATAGCTATAGCTATCTATACATTTTCCTATACAAAGCCTCAGAGCAGCAGGGAAGTGCATGCCCAGACATCCCCCCAGAAATCAGAGGGCCGATAAAAATACCTCTCAAAAACTTGGTTAAATGACCAAAACCTTGCGGTGTGACGGGGCCTGGCTTGCAGCATCTCTGCTCGGGGCTGCGGCAAGACACAACTGCTGCAAGCATCCTCGCCCGGCTCTCCGACAGCACCTTCGGTCCGAGAAACCAGAGGCGGCCCCGCGTCGACCCCCTCGTCCCCTGCCCTGTCCCCTGCCTGGGTGTGCTGTGCCACGCCGACCATCAGAAAACGTCCCCATGGCCCAGCGTGTCGTGGCACCGGCAGTCGTGTGGCGGCGGGGGAGAGGGGAGGGAGGCTGCGGGTTTTGCGCCCAGGAGCATTGATAGCCGCGGGGTGTCGCGGGAGGCAGCGGGTGGTGACCCCCCCGATGGTGTTTGGTCAGAGGCTTTGTGGGTTGTGCCACCCTGAGACTTCACAGGGAGAAACCAGGAGTGTGTGCGTGTGTCTGTGAGCAGGGGGATTTAATTTTATTTTATATTTTATTTATTTTATTTATTTCATTTCATTTCATTTAATTTCATTTCATTATTTCATTCTATTCCATTTTATTTTATCTTATTTTATCTTATTTTATTTTATTTTTATTTATTTAAATTTTACATTATTCATTTCATTTTTGCCTTTATTATCTCTCCCAATCCTAGGCACACATGCCACGCTCAATGCAGCGTCCAGCACCGGACCACGCAGCCCCCACTACCTCCATACACAGGGAAAGACCGCTATCGGCCCCTTTGCCTGGGGATCTGAGCACACAGCGGGGGCTGGATCATCGCTGCCCCGTGCCTTTATGCAGGACACATTCACCAGCCCATGACAGCAGCATCTGCCTTGCCCCCATGGCGGGGGGTCCCACTCCCCCCAGCAGAACCCAGTGCCTCAGAGCTGCCCGCAATGCCTCTGCGTGGGATCACCCCCAGAGACCATCACCCCCAGAGACCGTCACCCTCACAGAGCGTCACCCCCATAGAGCGTCACCCCCATAGAGCAACACCTTCATGGAGCAACACCCCCATAGGGCATCACCCCCGTGCTGGTCCCCGGCCGAGGTTTGGGGACCCCAGGGGATGCACAGAGGCACTTACCCCGGGCTGGGGAGCGGCGGGGCGGAAGCGCAGGTCCCTCTGCTCCCGCTCCTGCTGGTTGAGGGTGCTGAGCAAGCTCTGCAGGCGCTCGATGTACTGGATGGCGCTGCGCAGGATCTCCACCTTGGGCAGCCGCTGGTTGGGGTTGAGCAGGGTGCTGCGTTTCAACGCCTCGAAGGCTTCGTTCACCTTCTTCAACCTGCGTTTCTCCCGCAGGGTGGCTGCCCGCCGCCGGTCAATGGAGACCGTCTTCCGCTTGCAAACCTTGCAGGCCCAGGGCAGGCATTGCCCAGGGCAATGCTCAGGCAGGGCTGAGTCCTTCTCCTCCAAAGCCACCCTGCCTTCAGGACACAGGGCCATCTCGGGCCGCTCGGGGAATGCCGCCGGCTCGTAGCCCTGCAAGCGGGAGCCCAGGAAATTTTCCCCATCATAAAACCTCTGGTCCGGGAAAAAATAAGGGTTGGTCTCGAAGAGCTCCATGGGCGCGCGGGCGGCTCGGGGACGTGTGCGCGGCTCGGGGACGGCTGCTCCCTCTCCCCACACCAACTGTTTGGTGCCATTTAAACCCCAGCGCTGGCATTAAATCACGGAGATAAATATAGAAAACCTAAAGGAAACCTGAGCCAGCCCTAAGCTGCTGCCTCACATCAAAACTTGTCCATCTGATTTCATGTGCTGTCCCCGCGGGGATTACACTGCCCGGATCGCGGCCGTGCCGGGGGGGGTCTGGGGGAGCTGGCACGGCGGGGAGGGCAGCTCGGCCGCCCCGCAAACAAGGGCTTTGTTTGAGCCCAGGAGTGCCACCGGGGACGACGGGTGGCTGCCAGCTCCCCCCAGCATTCCTGCATCATCTGGTCCCTTCAGTTACGGCTGGGTTGGGGGGAGCCCATGGTGGCCTCGTGGCCAGCCTGCCCGGCCGGGGCACCCTCATCCCTTCATGGCTGTCCCCCTCGATCCCATGGCACCCCAGATCTGTGCCTTCCCTGCGGTCGGACCTGACGCTGGCACAGCATCCTCCGCCACTCGGCCTTTCCCACCTCCCCACCCCACTCTGCCCCACACCGCTCCCGCTCGCCTCCCATATTTCCCATGGCCCCATCCTGCCGGTGCACGTCGCAGCATAAAGGCCTGATCCTGCTTCTGCTGAAGCCGTGGAGAAGCAGAGGAATCCAGCCCCAGGAGGGACGTCCCGATGCAGGGAGCACCCCGGGGTCCAGCCCTTTCCCCATGGACACCCCTCGCTGTGCAGCACCCATCCCGGTGCCAGCCCCTGCGCTCTGCTGCCCATCCCTCCTGCCTGTCCTGCAGGAACAGAGCAGGCAGGCAGGCAGGAGGAGGCAGGATGGCACCAGGCCCAGCCTTTCCTCCACCATGGGCTTCCTGAAGGTCCCTGGCCGAGTCCTTTATCCCAGAGCAGCATTTTTGGCACAAAATCCATGCTCGTGGCTTCTCCCATGCACCAAACCCAAAGGACACCTTCTCCCGCGTGTCTCCATGCCCAGTCGGAGGAGCCTGGCTGGGCTGGATCCCCTCCCGCTCCAGCACTGGCTCATCCGAGCTGGTCTCTGGTACTGGCCTTTGTATATGGGGACAACCAAAGCCCCAACACCATCCTGCTGCACCCCCCTCTCAGCAAAGACGTATTGCTCCCACCTTCCCAATGGGGAAACCGAGGCACGATCATGGACACTGCATGAGCAGCAGCGTGGGTGGGATTTTAACTCATCCCCAGCCCTTCCCTACTGACTCCAACCACTTGACCGCGTCCAGCTTTGTCTATAATTCAGAAGGGATTTTTTTTTTCCATCGGGAACATCAGAAACCATCTCCCATCTCCTCCTATTCCTGCTCTGGGCCAGATTCCAGCCGAGGGATCGGTCAGTGGAAAGAATGTCAGCAAAGAGCAGGGCCAACCCTGCCGGGATTTTCCTTCCCCAAATCCCCCCTCCCCAGAGAGGCCATGCCGTGGCGCATTCCCTGCACTCGCTGCCAGCCCCCTTGCTCACTTTGGGTTGATTTCTAGCCTTTTTGGAACCCGCCACGATGCCCTTCTCTCTTTGCAGTGATTTCTTTGGGGCTAGGAGCTTTATAATGCATCCTCACCCTGAATTCAGCTCTCCTGGGGTTTCAGCTCTGGGGATTTGCTCTCCCCACGGTTTAAGCATCTATAAAAAAATGTGCAGTAAGGAAAGCAGGACCCGCAGCCTTGAGGTTTGCCCTCAGCACAGCCTCTGTTCTCCCCAGGGTCAATCAAACTCCCGAAATACTCAAGAAGGAAAAAAATCAGAGCGCTGGCTTGGCCTCTGCATTAAGTGAAAGCACTAAAACAGTTAGGAAGAGGCAAGATTCATCCCTGAGAGTGTGCAGAGGAGCCAGTGGCAGGCGTGAAGCTGTTAGGAGGGGATAACCCGAGCCTGAGGGCTTCACATCAACTTCACATCATCACGTCAAGCAGTTTGACTTGCTCGTGGGGACCTTTCTCGGTGGCACTTGCTGGTGGACACGACCCCAGTGAGCCCCGCAAGCTGCAGCCAGGTCCCTGGGCAAGGGATGCCTGCAGGACCGCCTCGGCTGTACCGTATAAATGACTTTTTTTTAATTGCAAGAGCGTGTTTGGAAGATGAGGAACCCAGCAGTGACATAACCAGCTCCGCAGGGCATGTGGCAGACCCGTACAAGAGCGTGGCCAAGCATTTAGCACTTCATAAAAGAGGGGCAGCATCGGCGGAGCAGGCACCGGCCGCCGCAGTGGCCTTTCCCCGGCCAGGAGAGGAGCAGGGAGGGACGCGGGCTGAGCCAGCCCCGACAGGCCACCGAGGCCATCGTGTCCCCATGGCCAAGCGGGCAGCAGAAGCAGGAGGCAGCCCGTGGAGACGGGGAGGAAAGGGCAGCCAGTGCCAGCGTGGGATGGGGAGTGGGGAAGAGGGACCCCGCGCTGGGGTGGCAGCCCCAGCTCCTTTTGGGGGGGGTCTCATCCAGGCTGCCCACACTGCCACCGGTATGGGGAGCCAGGATAATGCTGTGCCCACCTGGCCACAGCTCTGCTTCTCCATCAGACGCTCTATGCCAAGGATGACCCTAATCCTGGACATGGTGGGGGACACAGCGGGGTCTGGGGTCCTTGGGTCCAGCGGGCTCATCCTGGCGGATTTCGAATCAGGGATAACAATAACCACCAGGCAAGTAGCCATCACTGAGGGACCCCAGTGTCTGGACTAGCAGGGGGCTCCTGTCGTAGCCCGCACCACCCTGAGCTCCCTGCAAAGACGATTGCTGGGGGACAGACAAGCAGGGAGGCTTTTCTCAGGTCCCATGGGTGCCCACGGTGGCTGCAGGCTGTGCCCCGGGTGATTCGGAGCCGGCGGGGGATTAGGGCTCTGCTGCCGGCTGTCAGGTTAGCCCGTGATGGATGGTGGCGGCTGGGAGGCACACAAAGGCGATGCTGTGTGAGCCCCGGGCAGAACGTGCTGCGATCCGTCACGGGGTGACCTTCCCCCGGCTGGTGGAGGCCTCGCGGGGACGGCTCACCCCGTCACAGCCGGCGGGGACGGGCAGCCACGAGGCCCGAGCTAAAAATACCCGTCCATTGAGAAAATCTCAGCGAGGAGGGTTTGTCCTTGCTCCTCTGGGGCAGCTTCCCAAGCCAGTGGCCAGGTCCACGGCATGGGGTCATGGAGAGACACCCAGGGGCTGCCCCGACTCTTTTGCTTTCCCACCGTGGCCGATGGTCTTGGTTTGCTGTGTTTTGGGGAAGCACATAAACATGTTGCAGCCCAGTGCACGACCCTGCCTGGTGCACGGAGCTGCACACGCTAGTTGCACATCCCTGCTCGGTGCACAGAGCTGCACACACCCAGCGCACATCCCTGCTTGGTGCACGGAGCTGCACAGTCCCTGCGCTGGAGCAGCGATGACAGGGATGGTGCCAGCTGGCTCCTTCCATTGGAAAGGGCAGAAAAAACAGCAGGTTTTAGGGGCTGATGAAGCGATCTGGGTGGTCAAGGCAGCATCTACACCCCGAGGGTGCGGGCACCATCCCGCTGATGGGGAGAAAGGCTGGGGCTGGCCAGGACCCAGCAAAGAGATCATCCCACTGGGATTTCAGCACAGGAAAGGATTCCCACCAAAATGCCGTTTCCAATGGGACCTACCTTCCCATCCCCCTGGCACCCCGCTGCCCCACATCCCCTCTCGCTTTCCAGGCTTGCCGACATCCCTTCCTGCTGCGGTGACAAGTCATAACATATTTGGGAGCAGCTGCAGGCGGCGGGGAGATGCTTGGCCCTCTCCCCGCTCCCGACCGAGGAATGCGGAGCAGACCTCTCCTCCGACACCCGGGATTTCCGACGTGCCTGCTCGCCGGAGATTTGGGACGGCGACAGCTGCTCGGCCGAGCTGGGGCCACGGCAGAGCCTGCCCCTTCAACCCCGTCCCCGCCAGCCGGTAGCTTTGCACAGCCATGTCTCAGCCTGCTGGGGATTCAGGATTGGGTTTAGGTCCAGCCCGTGGGGAGCGATGGGGGATGATGTCCTGCTGTCTGTCCCCAGCTGGAATGGGAGCAGTGGTGGCAGGACCGGCCAACAGCACCTTCCTCACCAGTATGTGCCAGCTCGCCCCGTTTGGGTTTGCTGGTGGGTTGGGAGGATGGTGGGAAGGGGCTGCTGATGCCCCCGCAGCACTGTGTCCCCACAGGGCTCAGCATCCTTGACCCTCACCTCGCCTCTCATCCCCACGGCCCCAGGTGCCAGCCTCCGTGCCTCAGTTTCCCCGTCAGGAAATCAAGGACAATGATGGAGATACAAAGCCTGGCTGGAGAAGAGTTTTGTTTTGGTTATCATCAACTGTCTTTACAGGTTTGACCTGGGATGGTGGGCAGGGTATCAAGAGAGGCCCCAGGCCACTGGATCCCAGTCTGGGGACAATACTGGGTGCCCCAACATACCACTGGGTGCCCCAACATACCAATCCACTGGATCCCAGTCTGGGGATATTAGTGGGTGCCCTGACCTACAGCGTGTTGGATCCCAGTTCGGGAACCCACTGGTTGCCAGGATCCCAGTCTGGGGACCAAACCAGATGCCCCAACACACCAGTCTGCTGGAGCCCAGTCCAGGGACCATACTGGGTGCCCTGCCCCCCTGCTTGCCTACACTCATGGGGTGATGCTCTGCCCCACTGCCAGCACTAAACCTCCTGCGTTTCTGCCCCACCATGGCCTCCCTTGCTCCATGACCCCACGGCCTGGACACGGCCCTTCCCTTTCCCAGCCCCAAACCGCAGCCGAGGAGGGATTCACCCAGCAGGACCCCCGCTAATGAACCCCACCGTGGGCTCTCCCATCCGGAATCCCCCCATGCCAGGGGCATCCCCGGCATGTGAGAGGCTGCTCCTCCATCCCCTGCATGGTGGCATGGCCGGGCTGTCCCCACATGTGTCACAGAGGGACCGGGGCGGGGGGAACTCGGGTTGTCAACAAGGGGCTGTTTTCCCTGGGGTGGAAGAGTCTGGCTGGGGTGAGCTGGAGGACAGGTGGGTGTTTGGAGGAAGACCCATGAATGCGAGGGATTCAGCAGTGACATATGGTGGCTATTCGACCCCCTGAGAGGGACAGCTGTCTGGGCCGGGGGGATGGCGCAAGGCCCGGGGACGGGACCTGGGGACAGCAGTGTCCCTCAGCAGGGGATAGCCCTGAGACGGGATGCCTGGAGCCACGCGGGGACCGTGGAGGGGGCCGGGAGGGAGCTGGGCGGCCGCAAGCCAGGTCTCCTGGGTGGGTGACCGTCATCTTGTCCCCATGATGGGCATGTTCCCGCTGGGGCTCATCCAGCCCCCATGGCCTGACCGGGGGCTGATGCTGCAGGATCAGGGTCCAGTGAAGAGGGGGAAAAAGGAGTTGGTGATGCTGATGTGGGGCTTTCAGGGCATAAACCAGTGACTCCTGCATTTTTCTGCCCCCATCCCGTGGGGCAGCAAATGTTGGCACAAGGAGGGGTGACCCCTCCAAGCAGGGCACCCCGCGGTAACTCGGAGAGCCAGGGAGGGAGGGTTGTGGGGATTTCGTGGCTTCGGGCTGGGATGCCCAAGGGGAGATGGGACGGCAGGTCCTCCCCGTGACATGCCAGCAGTGATGCCAGACAAGCCAGTCCCCAGGGAGGGGCACCCAGCCCTTCCGGAGGGGCCTCACCCTGCAAATTCCCATCGTGGGGAGAGGCTGCCGGCTCAGCCCGTCCCGTGAGCACCCAGGCTCAGTGCCCCCCCCCCAACCCAGGCTGGTTTTTCCCCTTGCTGAGTTGTTTAGCCCCGTCGGGGGGCTGTGCCCCTGCTCCCACTCGCATGCTCAGCTGTCGGCCGCTCCGGCACGTGCTGTCGGGACCGGTCAAGCGGCTGGAGGATAATCCCGACCCTGCAGCGGTGAGACTCAGGGCCCGGCAGGCAGCCCTGCACCCCATGGGCTCCCCGAGCCACCCACTGTGGGGGTGTCCTGCACCCAACGAGCCGATGGAGCTGGACCGCAGCCGGGGGATATGAGAGCCGGGAGGATGAGGAAGGTCTGGGAGGGATGAAGACAGCTGGTGGGTTTTGGTGTAAGGAACAGAAATGGGGTAGATGTTTTTGGGGTCGTCCCCACACCTCATCACAGGGGGTCCAGCTCCTTCCAGCCTGTCTCAACCTCTGAGCAAATGTGACGCCTGGATGCCTGCGAGGAAAAATGCCTTGAAATGCAAATTTTTGGAGGCCTGAGGTTGTGACCGAGGATAACCCCCCCCCTTCCTAGGCCGGGTCACCCGAGGGTCCCAGGGGCCGGGGGGCCCGAGGCCGCCCACTCCTTGCCAGGAGGGATGCAGAACCCATCAGCCCCCTCCAGCCGTCGCGGCCGTGCGATGCGGCCAACGGGAGAGGGCACCAGCAGCCCGGTTATCTGCACGCCGAGTCCGGATTTAGGGCTGCACGCCCCAAGTCAGAGGCCAAAAGCATCTCAGACCCCTTTTGAAGCTCTTTTTTGGGGGGGATAGGAAGAAAACCCCACCACCTCCCTATGCAGGATCCGGGGTGCGGACACAGCCCTTTGTCCGGGGGCTGAGATTGGGGATCAGGACCTGGAAACCCTCGGGGTGACCCCCTCGTATCCGGCACTGATTCCCCATCAGGGATGAGCCCAGCTATTCATTTCCCACCCCCCGGGGACAAAATCTCGAGGTTTGTTTTTTCCCGCGGCGTAATGACCCCAGCAGGTGCTTTTCCTGCCTGAGGGCTGAAAATAGCTCCCAGGGTTTGGCTTCCTCCAGTTCCTGCCCCCCTCCCAGTCCCCTCGTTCATCTTTTGGGCCAAAACATCCCAATCCGGGCAGGGGAGGGTCCAGGGAAGTGGGGGGACTTCCCGGAAACCCTTTCCTTTGCTTTTTTGTGCTCAGCTGGAGGTGAAATTGTCCTGGGGAAGGGATTTTTGGTCTCAGCTCTACCAGCCATGCTTGCCCTCAAGTCTCTCTTGGGGAGCAGCTTGGTTTTCACCCCATCGGGAGGGACAGGAATGTGCTTTGAGGGTTTTTTTGCCCCTCCTTTTATTTCTCCTGCAGGAGCTGTGTCCTCTGTCCCTCACAGGATGCTCTTGCCCAGTGCCCGTGGGTCCCTTTGGCCCCATGGATTTAATTGCTTTTGGGGAGTGAAATGGCTGGGGGGAGATGAACCCCTCGGCCACCCACATTCATGTTGGTCTCTGCCTTACCAAGACCATTTATTTAGGGAGTTGAAACTGGGAGCCCCAGTTGCCCTTGGGGCTGGGCAGGTCCCTTGTCCCCAGGAGGGGACCCTGGGGTGCACCTGGGGCCATATCTGGATTTTTCTTTCCCAGTGCCTCTTTGGTGGCTGTGCTGGGTCTCGGCTCCCCTTTTAACCCAGGGAATATGTGGAGGCGCAGCATCCCAGCTCCTGGCCCCCTGCGATATTTTGGGAAGGCTGAGCAGGTGTGAGATGGGGTTTCACTCTTTCTCATCCCCGCAGGAAAACACAAGGGATGGGGATGTGGCGGGGAGCTTCCACCCTGGATGAAGGAGATGGACATGGACGGCAAACACCACTTCGGCCAGGGCTTTTCATGGGAAAGGGCTGCTCCCAGGGGAGAGGAGAGGAGTTTTGGGGTTACGCACCCAGCTGCCTTCCCAACGCCTGTCTGAGGTCTCTGCCCTTCAGGCCAGTGCTCTCCCAGTCCATCCCTCCTCCCAGCCTTTCCCAGCAAGGCGATGTCTGCATACCCCCTTGCCCCTTCTCTGCTATCCTGGAGCTAGGAAAGCATCTGGGGCCCCTCAGCACCCCAAAATCTGCAGCCACCCAGCTGACACCCCTTGGCCTCTGCAGCACTGAACCTCCACTGATGGGTCCCCACTTCTCCATCACCTCCAAGCCCCGAGCCACGCAGCACCCCGCTGCAGCAGCGGGTCCCTGGAGCATCACTGCACCAAGTCACCTCCTCCCAGGGCACAAATTCATCCAGGGGCTTCCCACCACGAGGCTGGGTGAGCCCCAAGCTGGTTCCTGCACCCCAAATCCTCCCCACCTGTGGGAGCAAGGGAAGGAAAGGCAGGAGAAGCAGCCTCCACATCCATCAAAGCTGATACACCCCGAGCTCATGGCAGGGGACTTCTGGTCACGCGTCCCCGAGGAAGGCGGCCGGCTGTGGGAACGTCGCCGCCGACCATCTCAGGGTTGCTCTGTGCAATGCAAAATGTCACATGTCCCGCGGCAGCGTCACCGTCCTGGAGAAGCCATCCCCCAGGGATCAGGGCTAGGAGGCTGTTTTTGCCGGTGCTCAGATGGTTCGGGTAATGTTTGTGCTGCTGTGGGGCCACGGGGGAAAGGATCCCAGCTGGAAGAGGAGAAGGAGAACAGGGCAGGAGGTGGATCCCGTCTGCTGATAAGGAATTTTCCATGTCTTCAATAGGAATCCGTAGGTTTAGGCATGTGGGAAGCGTTTAAACAGCTTTTCCTACAATATAGAGGACCCGCCCGGTGAATTTCTGTCCTGACTTAATTTCTGGAAATAAAACATTTCAGTGTAGATCGGTTGGAAGGAAACAATTTGGGCAGCAGCAGAGTGCAGGGCTCGGAGGCTGCGGGAGTCGGATGGCAGAAGAGCTTTTGTGTTGGAGGGTGGCGATGTGGTTACGGTCTGTAAGTGTCTGAGCGGGGAAAAAAACCCTGTTACCGAAACTGAGAGCTGCCCAGCCAGCTGAGAAAGATGCAGTAAGTGACAGCTGGAAGCTAAAAGCGAGGATTTTAAAATAGAAATATGGGACACATTTCTAAAGCGAGAAATACAAACTTTGGGAGCAGCAGCCGTGGGAACGTGGCTTTCCTTTACGCCCCACGTGAGGGGGCACCTCTCCATCCTCACCCCGGAGGCACCAAACCAGCCCAGGCCAGTCCTCCTCAGCCGCTTCCCTCCGTCGCTGTCACTCCTTCACCCCCTGTTTTCTCCATAACCCCAAATCCTCATCTTCCACTGCCCCTATGGAGCACGGGGTGGGTAAGAGCGGGTGTCCACAGACCACCGCAGCCCCAGGTCTGGGGCTGGCCCTGGGGTCTTCCAAGCACAGCACCCACTCAGGTCTTCATCCCCTCCCCAATATTTCCCCAAAGATCAATCAGAAAATGATTATAGCATCTCAGAGATCCACCAAGGGAAGAGGTTCCCTTCATTCACCTCTGGTAGCAAACCAGGACTCGCAGAAGCCACGTTTTTCCTTTTACATTTTCCTCCCCCCCCCCCCCCCCCCCTTTTTTTTTCTTTTCCTGGGAAGTTGCTGTTTCACACGAGTCTTTGCCCCAGAAAGATCTGTCATCACTGCTGCATGCTTCAGAGCGCTTACACCACCAGCCTCCCTCCTCCCTCCCCGTGGGCACGGCTCGGTGCCCGCGGGACTGGAGGTAGCAAGCACCATCCTGCCTTTCCATGGGCTACTTCAAATAAAAAGAGAGGCGAAACAAGCGCTGGGTTTGTTTAAGGGCTGGTCATGGAGTGGGGGCAAAGGGTTTTAACTGTCCTCTAAACTGATTTGCAGCGGTGGAAAGGTTTAACTCCCTCCTGCGCCACAGAGCCTGCTGGAAGCGGTGGGCAGGAATAGCTCTTGGCCGGCAGCCTGGCTCGATAACACTCCCGGGGCTCCCTCGGGACTAAAATAAACCCAGTGCGTGGTGAGGAAGATGCAGCGGTGAAGAGGCAAAGGGCCTGGATTGGGGCACGGGGGCGGATGCCGGCACCCCGCTGCGGTCCTGGGCGCGCCGCAGAGCCGAAGATCGGGGCAGACCTCTGCTCTACCCCGCTGCCGTGCCAAGGACAGCACTGGCGGAGAGCTCGTCGGGTTGTGGACATGTTTTCTCTTCCATCAAGTGATGTCTCAGCAGTTCCTCCCCACCAGGGAAGCGCAAAAACCCATTAGCATCCTGCTGTGCCAAGGCACCCGGCTTGGCTGCGACCCAGCTGCCTGCGGGCAACATCTGGCTGGCATCTGGCAGGACACTGAGTGGGGCTTGACCCCTTTGCCCACTGCGTGGGAGCCTGCAGCCTCATGAACATGGCATCTCCCCGGGGCGGAGGGGAGCCGGGGCACATCCTCGCGCCAGCACCCACTTGCTGAGTGACCGCAGACACCACCCGTGACTCAGTTTCCCCCTCGGCACGTGGGCAGCGCTGCCGACCCGCTTTAAAACCTGCTCTGGGTGGCAGGGCTGAGATGTTTGGTGGAAAGGGTCAGTCCACGGGGAAGCAGTCATTCCTTTGTCCACCCTCCGGGATTTGCTGGTTTAAATTATCTCCCGGGAATTTTTTCTACACTGTGTCATTACTGCTGAGTGTCTGCTGCAAAGCCCAGACGGGGATGCATCACCTTGCAAAAGCGCAGTGCTCCTTGCTCCCCAAACAGCTTCCCAAGGGCCACGTATCCCGTTAAACAGGAGAGAAACCGAGCACAAGTCATGGAGCAGCCCGTACCCCGAGTGAAGTCGCCCGGGGCTCTGTGCCACCCGGCGCACACAGACTGGTGGCCCCAGGGCTGGTGCTGTGGGGTGAGCATTGCTCCGCAGCACCTCAGCGCAGCGAAGGCATCCTGGAAAAGCTCTGGCTTTTCCCTTTGTTTGCTCCTTCTTTTTTTGCCTTGTGCTATCTTGTCTGGACCCACCGGACCGTGGCATTCGGGAGGTCACTCGTCCTAATTAATATCTTGCAGAAACGTCAGCCCTCCAAGCACACAGCCCTGTGCTGCTGGCACCAGCCACGCTCCTAATTAACTTTCCTAATTAAGAGGCCCCTTTCCATGACCAGAAGGGCTGTGGGATGGTCCCCATGATGGAAGAGGTGGAGAAACCCTCAACTTCTCCTGCCCTGAGCACCCAGGATGGCAGCATGGAGCTGCTCTTCATGTAGGTAAACTGAGGCAGGAGGGGGAAAGCTCAAACCCCCAAGAAAGGCCGAAGAAAGAAGGGTGGAAATGAGCTACCCACGCCCTGACTTGCCTCCTTGGAAAAGCATTTCTTGGCTGCTGCCGAGCCCTGGGGGTGTTCAGTCAGGGTTTGGTCTCGTCAGCTAGGAAGGCTGGCTCAGCCGGCCCCGACACGCCAAACCCTCCGGTGCATCACTCTGGCACGGAGCTGGCCACCAACCGTTCCCTCCTGCCACGGCCAAGGTTTGGTCCTGTCCCTGTCTCACAGGAGGCAGCGAGGTGGAAAAGCCAGTGCAGGAATATTGAAGCCACGCCGTGTCCCCTCTTTGCCCTCCTTCATCCCATCTCTCCCGCTGCGCCGGGGATGGCAGTGGGTATTTTCCTGTAGCAGCATCATCCGACACTTCTTTGGGATCATCATGACCCGTTGCAGCTCTCAGGGCATTTTCTCCTTCCAAACCCCAGCAAGAACCTGGAAGCCCTGAATGACCTTCGCAGTGCTCGATGGTCACCAGAAAATTACCTTTCATGGGGTTTTAAGGAATCCCCGACACGAGCCCTAGCCTGGTGTCCCGGAGGACGAGCAGACAATGCCATGTCTGTCAGGAACGGGCTCTGCACAACCACGTGCAACGACCAGCAGCAACATTTGCTCGTTCAATCTTTGCAGCCTTTGCCAAAGCCCTGGGACAGTTTGCTCGGGCTGGTGGGAGAGCTCCTACCCCTCGTTGGCAGACTCCCAGCCAGGCAGCTCGTTTTTGGCATAACGTGGGGTTTTTTTAGGGGTGCTGCTAAAATTAAGTATGCTGGGGCATGAATCCAGGGAGGGAGAACAAACTGCAAATCCACTAGGGAAAAGGAGTGGTTTTTAATCTCCGTGTTTGGGAGATTTGCATACAATTAGGCCGGGACCTGCCCGTCTTTGCTTCCGCATTGCACTCCCGTGATGAACCTGCCGGTTTTCCTGCTCTGCTCCCAGCCAGAGGTTGATTGCAAGGACACTCACCCTGGGAAAGCCGGTGGGCGAGGGGTTTTCGGGGCTCTCTGGGGATGCCCTTTCCACTCCCAGCACCCTGTCCTGAGCGCTCCCACCCCACGCATTGCCTCTGGCTTTAGGGCTTCAGCCCTATAGCGGGGTAACAGCTTCCTCCCTGCGGAGGAGGATGTGCGAGGAGATGCGCTGTGAGATGCTCTGGCGAACACCTCCCATAAATAGCACGGTGTTTACGTGAGCCCACCATCCTCAGTTTGTTTTTCTCTCTGCAGAGCAAACAGATCCTTCAAATCCAAATAAGCTCTCCTCGCCCTGCTGCTGGCACAGCCCAAGGGCTGGAGGTGGCACATCGCCACAGTCCTCGGATGGCACTCGGATGCTCGAACCCCCCAGCCCTATGCTGGCCACTTGGCCAAGGAGGTGAGGGCCACCAGCTGATGGAGAAGTCCAGCACTGGGTTTGTGATGGTCCCACAGCTGTTCCCATCCCTGCCTTGGGGTGCGCAGGCTCTGATGGAGGAGAGGGTTGAGGGTCAGCCCCAAGGGGCAGATCCAGGTGTTGGGACATCTCTCACCGAGGCAGAGCAGAGCAGGAGGGGACAACTCCAGCCCCAAGTCTCACCAGAGGAGAGAGAAAGGATGGGGAGAGGTGCAGATGGGGTTTGGGAGAGTCCCCTTGCCCCAAATCTGAGGTCGTAGCTGGTCCTGGTCCCTGCAGCACTCAGATAAACCAGCCCTGCTCCTGGGGAGCGACTTACACAGGACAAGCCTTTGCAGGAGCCTGGTGCACACCGGGGAGTCCCTGGAGGGCTTGGCTGGTTCAGCTCCACCAGTCCGATCGAGCCCCCATTGCCTCTGCGCTACCCAGCCCAGGGGGGAAATTTTGGGGGTGGCTGTTTTTCCCCAGACTTCTCCTAGGACCTTAAATAGCGTCCAGTCCAGCCTCACCACCAGTTTGGGGCTGCTATTCCTCCACACGCCTTATCTGGAAAGATCCTCCGCCTGCCCCAGCAGCTCTGTTTTCCACCGACACAGCCTCCCGCACAAGGGATACTGCCAGCCCCGTGCCTTCGCCCCTGCCTGGCATGGGGTGCAGCCCCACCCCAGCACCCAGGGGTGCCGTTCAGAGGATGAAGGGTGCTTTGGGGCTCACCCCCAACCCACCCGATCAGTGATTTTGGGTGAGACATTGTCAGCCAGAGTCCGGGTGAGCACCCCAGCTCTTTGGGCTGGTTTGGGTCTGACTTAGGGTGCCGGCCCTATCCTGGGGCTGAACGCGGAGGAGCGGCTGCTCCGTGCCCGGGTGATGGGCTGGGTCCTCGCTCACCCCGAGCTGAGGCTCTGCCTCCGTGCTCGCCTCCCCTCCCCGGATCCTCTGCTCACACCCGACCTCAAAAACCGGTTTTGGTGATAAAACCGGGACCCGACCCGTGTCGGGAGCTTGGGGCTGGCACTGGCTCTGCTGCTCCCCTCCGCTGCCGCCTCCCACCCCGCTCACCCTCCCGGCCCTGCCACCCCCGCCCGGCTACCCACCCCTCCCACCCTGCCCCGGTTCTTCCCGGGCTCGGCGAGCCCCAAATCGGGTCAGTCGCTCTTTAAACGGCTGGAAGGCTGCACCATGTGATGCTCCAGCTCCGGCTGGGAGCTGGCAGAGCCTGCGGGAACCGAACGGTGCCGGGCAGCGGGAACCGAGCAGAGCCCCGCTCGCCGCGGCGAGCCCGGTACCCAGCGCTCCCGAGCATCTCTCCGGCCGCCCCCCAGCATGCCCCCCGCGTTACCCTGCGGGTGAAGAGCTCTTGCTAGTTTGGGGTGAGGGCACCCCAAAACAAGTCCTCGGCTTGCAGGACAAGGTGAGGTGGGTTGGGGCCGGGCGGGGGCAGGCGGCTGCTGCCGGTGCGAGGTTGGCGGGAGGAAGCAGCCCGGGGGGGGACGCGGAACGGCGGCTCCGCTCCGGCTGCATCGGCCCCAGGGGACTCTGGCAGACGGCCCTGGGGCGGCCCCGAGGGGCGGGGGGGCTTCGCCGCTCTCCCCGGGGCTGACCGGCGGCTCCCGCTCGCCCTGCAGCTCCGGGAGCGGTTGTAAAGCGGGATGGAGGTGGGTGCAGGATGAGCCCCGGGGGGGCCGGAGCCCCAGGAGACGGCACAGACGGGAGAGGGGTGGGTTTTTTTCCCTCCCCCCCACCCCAGGCTCCATCCCGGCTCTCAGCGCAGTTAACGATGCCAGTTGCTAACTGCCTCCCTGTGCGTTTGCAGGTGACCGAGGGACCCCGGCGTGAGTGGGGGGGGACCGGAGCATCATGGCACACTCCGTCTCAGCCTTCCAGGCTGCCTACATCTCCATCGAAGTCCTCATCGCTTTGGTGTCCGTGCCGGGGAATATCCTGGTCATTTGGGCTGTGAAGATGAACCAGGCGCTGCGGGATGCCACTTTCTGCTTCATTGTCTCGCTGGCGGTGGCCGACGTGGCCGTGGGGGCTCTGGTCATCCCGCTGGCCATCATCATCAACATCGGACCGCAGACGGAGTTTTACAGCTGCCTCATGGTGGCCTGTCCTGTCCTCATCCTCACCGAGAGCTCTATCCTGGCGCTCCTGGCCATTGCCGTGGATCGATACCTGCGGGTGAAGATCCCCGTCAGGTAGGAAAACGCATCGGGACCAGCTCTGTGGTGGGTTAAAAGGGAGTGAGGGTGCCCCAAACTCTTGAAGAAGCACTCAGAGAAAGGTCTTCCTCCACGCTGCCTGCCCAGGCACGTCTGGTAGCAGCAGCAATTGGGACAGGCTGGGCTGGGGGGGGTCCTGGAGCCTCCGGCAGCTTCACTTGGGGGTTCAGGGGAGTGCTGGGTGTGCAAGCAGAGATTGCATTGTGACAGCCGGCAGGCAGGGCAGGGCAGCCCCTCTCGGGGTCCCCGTGGCCAGGACAAAGTGTGTCCCACCGCACATGGGAGAGCACCGGCAGGGTGCTTCAGGGAGTGGAAAGGGGATGATAGATTCGTCTTCAGCCCAGGTTTTCCCTTGCCATGGGGAGCCCAGGAGCCCGGGCTTGCATGCTCATGGACATGTGGGACACAGCTTTGGGATTTTGAGGGACCAGAGGTCACAGCCCGGCACATCTTATGGGGCAGGCTCACCCAGGAGAGACCCCTGGCTATGGGGCTGCCCCACAAATGACTCCTCTCCCTGTTTTTCTCCTTCTCATCACCTGTATCTGTTGTCAAAGCCAAGCCTATAGCAAATACCATGCGGCATAAAAGAGGGGGATGCACTTTATTTGAACTCTGCTACTCCTGGAGGAGATATTTAACCGCTTTGTGGCCGGCTCCCTCCCCGCCGGTGCGGTGCTGCCGCCCCTAGGGCTGGGGGGAGGCAGGGGACCGGGGAGTGTCAGCGAGGCTGGAAGGGGATGTGACACCCGGCGTCGGTGCCGCTCGAGTGCAGCCCGCTTGTCCCAGCTCGGCCCCTCGCTGTGCAGTCGCTGTCGCTGGTCCCCCTTGCTCTGTCCGAGGACGTGCTCGGGCTGCAGGGACACCTTTGCCAGGCTTGTTGGCTCTGGGAAGGCTCCCGCTGCTGAGAGCATTGCTGGAAAACTCAGCTCAGCCAGGACGGCTGAGCACACACCCAGCTCGTGTCACCCCACTGACCCCTTTGCAGTTCAGACATGGGTTCCAGCCCGTTTGCTGGAGGGGTCCAAGACCCTTCATCAGCACAAAGACCCCCCAGAAGGGACCCAACCCCCTTGTGTTAGGTGCTGCCCAGATCCCAACGGGTGTAGGACCCTTCCCAGGGCAAGAATCGCCTTCCCGTACAGGGAGACAGGGATAGGAGGCACCTGCATCGGGATCAACTGACTGCTCCGGAGTGCTCGGTGTCCCCAGATCCACTGGATCAGGCCAGAGATCTGTTGCTTTGGAGTTTTTCCTGCAGCCATGGCCAGCGGAGGCTGCTTGGTGAAGGAGCGTAAGGCAGTGGGGGGGGGGCACAGGATAAAACCACAGTCCCTGCCCACCCCCTCCCTGTCACACACTATTTCGCAGGCTGTTCCCAACTTCCTTCCTAAGTGTGATTTTCCCAGACTGAAAAGTCCTCGTCTTCCAGCCCGTCGGTGTAACCGAAGTGATTCTCACCCTGTCATTGCTCTCGGTGCTTTTTTGGTCCTCCTGCATCCCCTGCACGGTGGGGATGGGTTCAGGTGTGAGAGTTCTGCGGCTTTATACATAGCAACACTGCCTAGCTCTTGTCAGTCATTTTTCTAACAAACCCAGTCTTTTTTCCTCCCTTGCTGCCTCTGAGCATCAAATGGGCCTTTTTGGGGAGTTTTCTGCCCTGAGCCCGGTAGCTTTCCTGGGAGCAATATTAAGTTAGAGCCCCTTATGCTGTGTATAGTTTGGGTGGGTTTTTCTCACACAATATTGACCCTGAATTTTGTTGTCCCGTTATGTGCCTGAGCACTCGGCGTCATGAGATTTTTCCTCTGACTTTTTGTAGCCTACTTCAATATTGAAAGGCTTCGTAGCCTCAACAGGAAGGGTTTGGCTTCGCCAGCTCTCCTGTTCGCTTATCCCTGGATGTTTCCTTCTTTCCCTGGCGTGAATTCCCGGCAGTTGGCAAATGCGGTGTTTTTAGGTGATTTTGTGCCCTAGACACAGCAGCAGCAAAACAACATTGGAGATCGCAGATAGGACAGAAGACTCCACTAAAGAATATTCTCTGAATCTGAAATGCCTCAAGTTTCTCCCAACCTGTTGCTAGGTGCTAAAAGATGATACTGAAAACATTTTTACAGTGCTGACAGCTCGAATCGCGGCTTTGTGGTGTCGTTCCTCACTGCGACGCCAAACCCGCCGGTGTGCAAATTGGTGCTGGGTGCTGAGAGCCTGCGACACCTTCGGCGGGACTTGGGTCCCTGGCGAGACACGTGTGGCCACTCGTGCCTGGGAGACCTCAGGGAGAGTTGCTAACGTCCCTGGAGGTCCACAGGCAGCAATGACATCCAGTCCTGGGCGGTGATGGCATCCCACAGGGATTTGCAGGCAGGTGGGGAGCGATGTGGGGGGATCTCTGCCTCAGGCATGTCCCTGGAGCAGCCAGGACATGGAGCAGGGACATCCCCTCCGGCATGTGGCTGGCCAGCATCAGGCACGGAGGGGACAGGGTCAGCAGACAGCATGCACACTGCAGCCTGCTCCTGTGCCAAAGAAAGTCCCCCGAAAAGCCTGGCATGAGGTGGACACTCGCCAGCGTGACCCACACGTGGCCTGGCGTGGCCGAGGGTCTCTCGTGGGCTGTCGTGCACGGGGATCCCCCACATCCCCAGCCCCGTTATCCGTTTGCAGGCAGCCCTGGTTCTGCAGAGACCTGGGGAGAAGGGGCAGCGGGGAAGGGAAATACATTGCATAGAGGCAGCCGACAGGAACTGGGAGCAGCAAGGAGAGAGGCTCCATGCATCCCTGCTCCGTCCTCGTGCCAACCACCCCGCAAATGCAGTCTCCTCTCCAGGGGTCCCCAGCAAATCACCACTTGCATTTCGGGTTCCCTGAAGGGGTGTGCAAGGGTTTCCATGTCCCTGTCACGTACTGGCCAATTGGGGTGAGAAGCCGATGGGACTGTTGGCTGGGAAGAGTTGTCTGAAGGAGAAGCAAAGTCACCACTGTCCAGGCTTTCTATTAGGCAGAGCTGGGACTGGAAGCGCAGCTTGGCAGGGAGGGGGGAGCATGGTACATCGCAGCCCGGCTCCGGCTCCCGGCTGCCCACGCACACGCCAGCCCTGGGGGCTGTGAGCTTGGGGGAACAACCTACATGTTTGCTCCTTCTTCCAGCAAACACGTGGACCCGTCTGCTGCCCATGCACCCGGCCAGAGAGCGAGGCTTTGGGGGGATCGGGAGCTTTGCAGCCCCGGGGGTGGGTGTTCGCTGGCAGCATGTCTTGAGCAAATGGTGCCCTGAGACATTTGTAATGTGTCTCAGGATGGCAGCGGGAGATGCCCAAGTGGCATCCGATGCTCCGTCTTGGGCATCCTCCTCGCTCCCACGGCCGTGTTTCCCATGGACACAGAAACACAGTGGAACGTGAGCCACCTGTGCAAGGTGGAGGCAGGTTTTGCGGGATGGAGAGGGGTCTTGCATGGCTCTGAGTTGGCATTGCCTTCCTCCTGATCTTGGAGGTAAATGCAGTGCACACCCAGCATAGTCAGGGAACTGGGATATCCCACCAAACCCTCTCCCTCTGCCCCAAACCCCCGGGTAGCATCCCTCCTGGCTGCTGGGGTCTGAAGGATGCTGCCTCCCCCCAAGGGGCCTTTTCTCGACTATGGAGGGATGCAAGAGCATCACTCGGGTTGAGCAGGCTGGAGCAGAGGGTACCACGCTCCCCAGCCTCCACAGGAACCACTCTAAACAGCTGGAAACCACCTAAAATAGGTTTGCTGCCTTCATGCTGGCAGAAAAGCTCACATCTCCCCTCTCGCGTCCTTCCTCCCCACCCGGCAGCAAGGCAGGACCCCCGTCCTGTCGTCCCCCCCCAGCTGGGCGCAGCGGGGTCCCCCAGCCCAGCCCAAACTTCCCTCTCGCAGCCACGCTCAGGGAAGACGAAGTAAGTTCAAAGGGAGGGGAAGCAGCTGGCCAGGGGCGTCCGGCAGGAACCGGCCCCTCGGCATCCCCGCAGCGGCGGTTGGCGGCAGGATGCCGGAGGGGACGGTGCCGGAGGGATGTTTGTGGGGGAATGCAGCTCCTTTGGCGCCAGCCTCCACTGGCTCAGGGGCCCCCGTCTCTGCTCTGAGATGCTGTGTTGGGCTTTTTGAAGAGGGCTGTGGCAGAAGGAGCTGGTGTCCTTAGGACACTCTGAACCACAGCCCCTTGGCCAGGGATGCTGGATGCACAGATGCAGGCCGGTCCTGTCTTGGCATGTCCTTGGGGGTCCTCACCTTGTCTGCTTCACTTGGACCACCAGCTCTTTCCTCAAACATTTTGAAAAGTGTGCCAGGAAGATAAAAACTGGAGAAATCTACTGGTAGCAAGAGCCCTTGTATGTGGGGTCTCTCACTTGACAGCAGGGACCTCCACCCTCTGTGCCTGGGCCCCAACATCGAGGTGCCCCCCCCAGCCCTGCCCTTCCCACCCTGCAGCGTCCCGAGGAGCATCCCACCAGGACGAGCTGCATTTTATGTTGCTGAAGGTTTCAAACACACATGTGAGGCTGCAGAGCCATGGAAATTAGACCAAACCAGGCTGGAAATTGCTAAAATGGGGGGGCAGGAGGCCGGGGCGCAGCAGGGGGAGGGGGAGCCCAGGGTAAAGCAGGGTCTGTGGGTGGCTCTGCAGACAGCGCTGGCATTCTCCGATGGTTCAGAAGTGCCCTGTCCTGAGCCTTACGAGATAAAACAGCTCAGGGATGGCAGGAGCATCCCTCGGCCCTGGACTGCAGTGCCTGCCAGCCAGGAGGTGAGGAGGACTTGCAGGTAGCCTGCGACCTCTTGGCTGGAGCCGGCAGGGAAATGGGGAAGCTTTCCTCCCTTGACCCTGCTGTTTTTCAGGCTCCTCTTGCCGGGATTGCAGCGCTCTTTCCCCTTCTCTCCAGGCCTGCCAAGGGCCGCAGGCGTGGGGCCAGCTGGGGCTGGGTCACAGGGAAGCCTAGGAAATCTTGTCGCCCTCAGCCAGCTGGGTCGTGGAGCAGGCCACACGTCTGAGATGATTTTCCCCCCTTTCCTCTGCTGAGAGTTCATGGAGGGTCTTGGCAGGAGAGCGATGGGCCCCCCACTGCCATGGGAAGGGGGGATGAGGAGGACGTCGGGATAAGACCCTGCTTTGGCCCAAATTCCCAGGTACCAAAGCACCTACGGGCCCATGGGAAATCTTTCCAGCATTCCCAACACTAAGTGCCAGGAAACCTCCCCGGACACTTGGGCTCTGAGACCCAGCAGATGCGTCCAGGATGGAGATGGGGAGGTTTTGGACCAGGCTGGGATGCCTGGTGGCCCCAGTGCCTGTGGGAGCTGGTCCCTTGGGGACAGTACCCGCTGAAGGAGGGAGGTGTCAAACCGCATAAGCAATTTTTCAGGCTGGCACGAGGGTTTCAACCGAGAGCAATGGGATGAAATTAAGAAAAGGAAATGTATGCTCCATCTGAGGGCAATTTGCTGGCCAGGTAATGGGTTTCACGTGTCCCCAGGGAGGCAAGCGTGACCAGAGATGTCTCTAGCCAGCCTGGCTGAAACAGCAGACGATAAGTGAGGGCAATGGTGAGTGATTCTGTCCAGCCAGGCAAGTGAATAAACCAAACCGTGGCTCTTCCGAGGCTTATTTTTAAATTTGGAGGAAACATTTCAAAAGCATGCAGGTGACTCAGAGCCGGGAGCGTGAGCTCGGAGAGATGCAGGGGGGGGTCTCGCACCCGGGAGCTCATCTAGGTTTCTTTCAATCTCCATTAGTCAATGAAAAGACGCCATCCATCCTTACAGGCCCTGCCCCTGCAAAAGCAGACTGAATTTCCAAGGAAAACGCTCCCATTTTTTCCTGAACCGGAGAAATTTGGGGGACTGGCAGGTCTTTGCAGCCACCTCTTTTGTTTCTTCCCTTGCTGCCCTCTGCCAGGTATATTTTTAGCAAACAAGGGTGATCTACGGAGACCTTCATTCCCAAGGAACAGGCAGATCTGAACCAAGGATGGAGAATAAAAGGCAGAAATCACAGTCCAGAGAGGTTTGCTGGAGACTTCAGGCTGTTTCCAAGCTGCAGTTTCCAGCACCCTGCACCAGCTCAGCATGTGGGTGCTAAATCAGAGCAAGCATTTCACACCGAGCTCTGCTTGAACCAGATCTGGGGTGCACAGACGAGCTGTGCCGTTCCAGGACCAGGAGCTCAATTCTGGTGTCACCAAAATACTCAGAGCCTTGGAAATGGGAAGGGATTTACCAGCAGGTTATATTGGTCTTGAGATCCTGGTAAATACCCAGGTGAGCCGGTTTTCAGCACGACTCTGTGATCTGCAGAGTAATTTTCAGCCAAGAGCATGCTAAGTCAGAGGTCAAAGCCACGAGGGCTCTTCCCTCGCTGAGGGGGACGTCTGGATTAGGCTTGGCAGGAGCACACACAGCTGCTGCCGCAGTGCCGTGAGACGTTTGCCGACAGACGCAAAATCAGGTCACTCGAAAAAGCTACAGACGCTGCCATGCCGGCCAGAGAGAAGCGGCTTGGGCTGTAAGCTGTGTCCCTGGCTCCTGGGTTTTTAGGGAAAACACTGGGGTTTGCGGGTGTCCCCCTCCTTGGGATGCAGTGAGGGTCTGACCGTGGGATGCTCTGTTCTCAGTAGCACAGAGGGAAGGGGAGATGAGCAGTAAATCCTGTGCAGGGATGCTCCAGACTTGCTGATATTTGGGGTTATTCCCAAATTTTCTGGATTAAAAGGGCAAGGGGAGATGCATGGCCTCCAGAGACCCTGGACAGGCTTTCTGGGTAGCAGCACCCAGTCTCATCCCAGCCCTTCTCCTGTATCTCTGAGCAGGGCGAGACGTGTTCCCGTGCTGGGTAATCTGCCCAGGTTATCATCTCGCCCTGACCCCGTTAGCTGTGAGTCGACATCTGTCTCCTCAGCAGAGCTTACGTCTGCCTGCGTTGCGCTGCAGGGCAATGAATGAAAACCAGCTCCTTCTTGCTGGTGTTCACTTGCTACACCCCAAAATCATGCTCTGGGATTATTTTCATTGTTTTTTTCCCCATTTCTACTGATTTTCAGGTTAAAACGTTGACCCTTGACAATGCATCACCACTAAATTTGAAGGCATGTTCCCAGCAAGGGCAATAGCACATTTGCAGACAGGGAAACTGAGGCACAGAGCAGCACGGTGGCTCACTCAGGGTGACTCCACCAGGCAGGGATGGAGGCTGGGGCGCAGCAGGTATGGAAGCTGAGATACGCTGGGACAGCCTGGCTTTGCTGTTCATGCACTGTGCAGTGATCAGCCGGTCTTATGTCACGACTGTGCCCAGGGCACCCAGCAGCCAGGCTTCTCCATGATCCCAGCCCATGCCATGCTGATCCATGCAGGAGTAACTCAATGAAACAGGGTTATCCAGGAGGCCAAATGGTCCTCCTGGGCTGCAGGTCCCTGATCTGCAGAGCCTGGAGTCAAGAACACCAAAAGTCACTCTTGTCAGCAATCGGTCCTAATTAAAAGTGACAGCAACTCCATCCACTGAGAGTCGAAAGGGGCTGAGACACAGCTGTAGGGATGATGCCCTCGGCGAGGGGCTCCTGCCCATGAATGGGCAGGGAACACAGACATCAAACCAGGTGGAGATGGGTGGATTGAACCCAGCAAGGCTCTGCCACCTCCATAGCAGTGATTCAGGTGTGTTGGGCACCATCAACCCAAGAGGGCCTACTCTACAAAGCGGGCAGATGGGACACTAGCCAGCTTGCATTTCTTCATCCCCTGGCACTATAAACTGACCATGAGGTCCCCATTGAGCAAAAGGTGAGGAGCACCAACAGCCAGGGCCACCTGGACATGGTGGGATGGATAGCGAGGTGTCTTCAGTAAGTAAGGTGAGGTCCCTCACTGCAGGTGAGTGATGGTCCTGTGTCCACGGTACAATAGTCCGTCAGACCCATGGTTGAGCAGCAGAGCCCCAAAACCACCTGGGAACACCCAGACAGACTGTCACGCTTCCAACAGCACCACTGAGCACTTCAGAGATGGTTTTCCCTTTTCTGGAGGGACTGGGATGTTTCCAAGGGCGCTGGGTTGGTGGAGGTGATGGTGATGCACGTTGGGGCTTGGTGTCCAGTGCCTTCCAAGGACCCCGTGCAGCTGCTGGCAATAAGACAAGTGAAACACCCTACAGAAGGAGGCTCTGCCAAAGCAAAAGCTGCTGATTCAGCCTGCCCGGTCCCTGTCAGCCCAGCCTGGCCCTGCAGGCAGCATGTCAGGAGTGAGTCAGGACCAGCTCAACGTGGTGTGTGCCGTCACTGCAGCCATCCGGTGCTGGAGCTGGCTCAGGGCATGCAGGAGCCCTTTGATGGGGGGTCCTGGGTCTTCCCCCACCCCGGAGATGGAAGAATGTGACTCCAGCAATGGGAGGTGTCGTCATCACCTGGTGTTTACAGAAACGGTCCCACCTCCGCTCCACACCAGCCAGAGCAGGCGAAAAAGCAGAAATAAGTGACTCACGGGGTCAGGGCTGGGTGTGCAGGCAGGCTCAGGCACTCCTCTGCCACGGAGCCGGCGCCAACCCCCTCCCCAGTGACCGGCTCTGGAGCTGCAGGCTGGTCTCCCTGTCATTGCCCAGCCCTTGGCACATGCATGTGGTATCTGTCTTGCTCTGGTTGGGCATGTGCCAAATGGCCACCAACAGCCAAGCTGCCCTCAGCTCCTTTTACACCCCAGGGTGCATCACAGCATGGTTTTTCTAGCCCATTCGCGGTGTTAGAAGAAGCTTAACTGTGTCTTGAAAGTGCCAGGTTGACTCTGTTGACCAGAAAGGGGATTTTGGCCATGAGCTTGCATGGGAGACAGCTGGGACAAAGCCCACCGGACTCTTTTCAAAGTCTGATCTGGAGGGACCCCCAGACCCACAGCTGCAATTCGCAGTCAGTGAGGCCAGACCCAACAAGATCTCCTGTCTAGGACATCTCAAAGCAGCTTGTACCCAAACACAAGGGACTATTGGACATGGGGATGTGCTCTGAGGGGACATGGCAGCCACCCGACTGGGTGGCCTGGGACCTGCAAGTCCCTGGGCCTCCAAGGCAGAGCAGGCAGGGCTGAGCAGAGGCTCAGGGATGGGGGCCATGGAGCTACTGCATCCAAATGGCCGTGCTCAAAATCAGCCTGACAGCGGGGACGAATGATTCATCCCAAGGGGTCACAGCGTGAGCCTCAGCATGGAGAAGGGGTTCAGCGGGACCAGTTGGAGCAGACGTGAGTGAGTCAAGAGGAGTCTGACATTCAGAAAGTTGGCGTATTGGCGGGTCTATATTCTGGTGTGGAGGCAGAGGGGATAGAAGGGTCACTGCAGCACAAAGAAGGATGGAAAACAGGAGGAAAACATGGAGGAGGCACCGTGGTGAAATGACCTGGGAGATGAGTTTCTTTGTGACACACACAGGAGTCATTTCAGAGTGGAAAGAAACTGATGAGCTGGAAGAAAACCTCTGGCTGGAGGAATGACAGGGAAAAACCCTGCAGGGTCCTGCCCACAGGGATGTGAGGGAAGCCCAGGTGTGAATCATGGGGGGCTGTGGTCCCTGCAGACAGCAGGACATGGAGCATGGAGGAGACCACGCAGGTGAGAGACGCCTGGGAGGGATGGAGACAGCCTGAGAGACTCATTCCCTTGGGGACAACAGCACCATCTCAGAGCCTGGGGAAATGACAGCCAGCACAGCTGAGCTAATACAAATGGCATTGGTTTATCCTGGAGATAAATTAATGATTTTTCAAAGTGATCCCACCAGACGCAGCAGGGATGGACACGGGAGCTGAGAGCTGGGGAGAACCCAGCGTGTGGGCTGCCGATGGGCTGGGAGGAGCAGTCCCAGGGAGCTGGTCCTTTTGGGACACATCTCATCTGAGGTGACCTGAACTTTCAGGCCATGAAATGGGAAACCAGCAGTCCCAGAGGCTGTCTGGGCTCCTGGCAGGGAGATGCCTTCTCTGGCAGTACAGCTGCCCAGCTGCCGGGGCAGACACGCGGCTCTTGCGCAGGATGCCCAGTTGCAAGAAAGAGCGATTGATGCTCTCCAAGGCGGCCACAAAAAAGCCCCACAGCCAGTGGGGTGTCCTGCAGAATAGCAATGAGCTGAGCACCCCCTGCTCCGCCAGCACCCAGCCCCACTGCAGCCTGCTGCTGGGCACGTAGCCGCCTTTCCAACCGGAGGGCGGCTGAACGGGCAGATCTGGGTATTAAGGAGACATCATTGGTGATGCCATCAGCAAGAGAGTATAAAATAACCCCAAGGGGTTGAGATCCTCCTTCCTATAGAGCACAGGCAGCAATCGCCTATGGACTAAGGGCCAGATGGCTGATGGGGGGCAAAGAGGGGAGAAAGGACCGGTTTTGGTGATGTAGGGCAGTGCAGAGCAGGATCAGCCACTGGAAAGTTTTGCGGCATCTGGGTTTGCCCTTCACTGCACTGAGCCCGGTGGGACCCAGCAGCTCCCCCTTATGCCCTTGCCCCATGTCTCGCTGCCTTTTCCATCCCTCCCTCCATCCCTTCCTTGCCTGGGCTTTGCCCCCCCGGGCACTGAGCAGGGGACCTCTTTCAGCAGCCGCCACAGTCTTGGGTGGTTTGGTTGGATTTGTGTTAAGAACAAAAGTCTCTGTTCACAAAAAGGAGCTGGAGGAGGAAAGGGGATTTGTCCCCCAGCCCCGTTCCCTTGTCTTCCTCGCCAGCCTCCGTCCATGCTGTCCCTGAGACCAGCCACGGTGCTCTTGCATGCAGGCCCCTGGGTACCAGCGATGCCCGAGCAGGACTGCAGGGACAGAGAGGCAGGCAGGTGACATCCCCCAGTCCTGGACCCTGCCTGGGGTGACAATAACACCTTTCCATCAGTCCTCAAAGGAGGGCCAGAGCACAGAAAGCCGGGACATCGCTGGCATGGCTGTCTATCTGCCTTCTCTGGGCCATTTCTCTCCCTGCATCCATAGACTGGGATGATTTTTCTTGGCCTCCTTCAAACAAGGGAAGTGCCAGCTCCTGGCACCAGGGATGCTTTCTCATTCAACTCAGTTCATCTTGCTTCACTTGGCGTGTCACAGCCTCCCTCTGCGACTCAGTTTCCCCATCTGTTCACAGAGGGAACGAAGCTACAAACTCTCCGAAAGCACCAAGAGGCTGAGAAATGCTGTCTCAGACATAGCCATAATTAGCACAGTCTTGCAGACTAAATTATTTCTCTTTCTTTTCTGCACTGATAACAACACTCAGTGACTTAAACCTTGTAACACACAAAAATGAAACATTCATTTTTCTCAGTGCAAACGGCTCTGTTTGCCTGCGGCACTGAGCGGTCGAGACTGGGAGAGAGCTTAGAGCACAGCCCACGTCCAGATGGACACGGCAAAGCCTGCGCAGAGCCAGGCGGACGCCCGCGTGGGCGCAGGTGAGAGGGGTTTATTTTAAGGGAGATCATCCCCCACTTTCAGCGCGGCTGGGACACAGGTATTTATGGGCTCAGAGAGGTCTGTTTGCTCAAAGGCAGCTCAAGGTGCTCTGACACCAGCAGCCATCCCGGTTTTGCTTTTACACCCACTCCCACGATGCTCGCAGCATCAGCGATGCAGATGGCCGCCCTCCGTAGGGCCATCCCCTGCCCTGAGTGCCACAGGTCCAGCCACAGCAAATCACCTCCATCTCCAGCAGCCTGGGGACCTTCTTGCATCACTGCATGTCCCTTGTGCACCAGGGAAAGGGGATGCTGGGTCCCCCACAGGCTTCACAGGGAGCAGCACAGTCCTCGTGCTTGGGGAGGACTCGATCCTGCCTGGTCTGTGCGTCCTTCATCTCCATGCCCTGCGCCAGCCAGGCTGTCTGGGCGGACTCAGGCTATGTCTGCTCATTGCTCCTTGCCTGGATTTTACTGCCAGAGTAATTAGGACGATGCACATGGTGTAATTTATGCCCAGCTGATGCATTTTGCTGCAATTCCTGGTCTTGGGTCTCAGCTCTTTCTCTCCACCATCCTGATGGAAATACTGAGCTGCTTCCTTCCAGGCAACAAGGTCAATCAGTTTTCCTCCAAGGGAATAAATAATCTTTTAAATCTGAAAGAGGAAACAGAGTTTGAATAATAAACTTCAGGTTTGCTTTGCATTCGCACTTTTTATTTGTTTTCCTGGCAAAAGATCGATTCTCTGCGGTGAGGGAACATTTGATTGCGGTGTTAACTGGAACCTTCACTTTCAATTTGGCATTTCATTTGGCTGATCAAGATATATAGATCTGCACTGGACAGATTCATCCCAACATAAATAACTTAATGGCTTGACACATATGTACTCTGATCCTCACTTCTTCCATTTTTATGGTGTTGTGGAGGGGTGAATAACACAGGTTTTACTCAAGCTTTGTGGCAAGTTGTGTTTGGACAGAAGTTGAAAGTCAACTATAGCAGGAAATGGCATCTCCAAAATGATTTTCACTAATTGAAAGTACATATAGCCAACTCATTAGCAAAAAAAAATTAAATTTATCTAGCTGCTTTTTGCATTTGAAATTGATCTTTTAATCAGGGGAAATATGCATTGGACAGAAGATGCTGAACTGGTTGTTTTGGGTTACCGTGTCCTCTGAGGTTTAGAAACAGTAGATCTCATTGGCAGTCCTAATTCTCGTTTAGACATTGGGTGGAGAAAACAAACTCCCTCATTTTGTAAGCTTCCAGCCAGTTTTTCAGTCTTGAATGTACTAATCTTTAAACCAGGCTAATTGCAAGAAGGGAAATGTTCCTTTGCAGCGACAAATTGTGCTATGAGGGTCCTGGACAG
Organism: Gymnogyps californianus; assembly: GCF_018139145.2. Classification (NCBI taxonomy): domain Eukaryota; kingdom Metazoa; phylum Chordata; class Aves; order Accipitriformes; family Cathartidae; genus Gymnogyps; species Gymnogyps californianus. The sequence continues at coordinate 6,235,126 of NC_059497.1, read as the reverse complement.
CAATAACAAGTTGTAGCCTAAGAAACTGAGGAGTTCAGTTGTTAACTGCAAAATCAGGAGTTGGGTTAGCAAGCAGAAGTGTAAAAAACGAGAAATTAAAAGGCAGCCGATACTAATCTCTTGTTCCAGCTGTAATTTAAGATATATCATTTTCTGAAGAGTCCTTCTGCATTGGAGAGATAAAGACCCACCTCAGCCCTGCTTCGTACCTGGGTTAATGCCTCTTAATGGGAGATGCTATCTCCAGTTTCCTGCCTCCCATTTCCCCAGGGAGCAGAGCTTGATGTCCTGTTGAACGCAGATGAAATGCCAACAGCAGCTCTCAAGACCCCTCTTATTTCCCTTCTAGTTGGTATCTCTAATCTGCTCCTGCCTTTTAATGGCTCTTGGTGCTTTTCAGACTCAACCTGGTTGAAGGTCTCCTCTGGGTACCAACTTGTCCTTTGTCACGGCGGTGACACGCAGGGAAGGACGGTGGCACTGGGCAGCCTGCCCTGGTGCTGTACAGATGGCACCAGGCGCTTCCTTAGCTGGCATCTTCCTCCTAGCACGGCCGGCTTTCTGCAAGCCACAGCTTTTCGTGGGATGGAGTATGAGCCACGGAGGCTCTTGAAGCCCAATCACACTAGGCATTCTGTATCTGCCATCTCATTTCAATTTCTCATAGAGCCCACATTTGACAGATTTGGCATTTTAAGTGGGTTTTAGAGCTGCCTTCTTCCTTCGTCCTCCCCTTTTCCCCCTCCCTTCTCCATTTTGGGGGCTGACTTTCAGAGTCCTCATTTCAAAGAGGTTCTTTTGCATAAAGAACAAAAATATGCAATGCATAGAAAAATTCAAGTGCAGTATAAACAGTAATTGAAAGAACACTGCTTTTATCCAGCAAAGTCCTGGATTTACACTGAAGTTGCCTTTTATCCCTTCTCCTTTGTAGTGCATGAGTACATCTCCTTGACTTCTCTAATCACACAGTGACACGCAGAGACACGCAGGATCAGCTGCTGAGCCAGGCCTGGGCAATCAGCTCCCAGCTAGTCGCCACGGCAGGGGCAGGGCTGATGTGCGAGAGCCGTTGAGGTGGCCAGATCCACAGGGTGAGGCATGGCTCCTGGCCAAGCACACTGATCTCCCCATCATGATGCTGGGTGAGAAACGCCTCCAGCACGGCTGTCCAGAGAGGGATGCACGTGGGTTTTGAGCGGCTCCTCCTGAAACCTTCTTGCCCTGCAGAAATTGTCTTCTGCTGGAGGTGGGGTTGCTCCCAGTGTTAGAAGCGGCTCAGCCGTGTGATGGAGGGGGGGCGTGCAGGACCCGCCCTCAGACTCAGGCCCGTACTCCTCTCCAAGGAGATGTTCACACAGCAAATTTCTATTTTTGACAACAAAACTTTTTATACACTAAAAATGTCCAGTAAACTTATTGCAGAAGGGTAATGCTGAAAACAAGTCCATCATGCCCATCACGCTGTCCATCAGCGATGCAGCCAGCTTTCATAATTTCACCCCCATCTCTTAGGGACTGGGCTGTTCCTCTCTATGTGGCCTAGTTCCCAAAGTCCTGGAGCTGTAGAAGAATCTCAAGTTCTGTTTCTTTTCTCTTTTAAAGCAGCACTTCTCATGCTTTGCATTGCAGAGAAATGCTCAAAAATGCTGCTGCCTGAAACCAGGAGCCAAAAGACAAGAACATCACATTTTTTTCCCCCAGTTCTGAGATTCTGCAGCTCGTTTCATGATTTTGCAGCCGTTGCCAATAGTGTTAAATCATTTCCCTCCCACCTACCTTGGGGTCCTGGAGGAAGAAGCCAGCGATCCAGGAAAATCCTGGAGGGCTGTGACCACACATGGTGGAGCTGGGAGGGAGCCCTGGAGCTGCCTGGGCGCAAATCTATGGCTCAGTGCAACTTGTACCCAATTGACCTGGGACACTGGGTGCACCCTCAGGACTGTCACACGGCAGCAGGAGGGTGACACATCCAGAGCATGGCCACCTCGGTGCAGGCACTCAGCGCCCTTGGATGCACTCAGTGCTGCCCACAGCATGAGGCGGTGTCACGTCTCCTTTGGGGCATGAAGGGTCTGCCTGGGTTTAGAGGGCAGCACTTCCTGATAGGCACAAATTAAATTATCATTTCCATCAGGCATCGGATGCCCTGGGCATCCCCAGCCCCCTGGCTAACCCCCACCCACCCACATTTGGGATGAGGGGGCTGAGCACCGGGTGAGCACTCCTTGCCGAGAATTGCTGCTTACGCAGTGACAGAGCACTTGAACGTGTCAGGATCCAGCCACAGGCTGTAAACCAAACCCAGTTTGAAAACAAGATTAACTTTATGTGCACAAAGGATTTATATTTGCTGCTGGGGTGAAGGATGCTGCTTGAAGGATATGAGAAAAATTGCCTTTCTCATTGAGCAGCAGCGGACAACACGCGCTCCTTTGCCTTCTTTGGACAACAGCAGTGTGTCCTCCACACCCAGGGCAGAGCCTGAAAGGGAAGGACGTGTACGAGTACCCCGTGCTTTCCATCCTCCCTCCCTGCTATCTCCAGCTCTCCCATGCTCCCCCTTCCCCTTGCAGCATCCTGTTGCAGCGGGAGCTGCTGGGATGCCCAAGGGGAAGCCGTCGGCACCAGTCTGCGGTGGAGCCACCGTGGAGGTTACTCACATCCCACCTCTGAGATGAGGACAACTGGGCAAGTGATCTGAAAGAAGCTCTGCAGTTACTGGAAGCCTGTGTTTGTTCCCAAAGATGGGTTGTGACTCATCACCAGAGCCCGGGGAGTCCAGTAGCACAGACATCCCGAACGAAGCAGGCTGCAGAGATCCAGCCAGCAACTACTTCTCCATCGAGGCCAGGAGCAGCCCCAGGAGGGGTGTGCAACTGCTTGGCAATGAACTCATCCAGGCTGGTGTGATGTTGTGGCTGCTCCTAACATCCCAGGGATCAGAGATGTGATAAGACAAGTCTCTTTGCCTCAGCAGGCAAAGATTTAACTCGATCCTCTAGCTGGAACCCAAAATAAGGTAGATTTAGACTCAAAAACCAGGTGGCCAGTGTGGGCGTGTGTATGGGTATTGGGCAGCAGGGAAAGAAGTCCTTAAGCAGCCTCATGAGTCTGTGCGTGATGCTGCCCACGGGAGATGCCAAGCTCAAGGTGGGCTGAGCTGTGATGTGTGCTTGGAGGCTTGGTCCCACCGAGGCTGATGGCATCAAGAGAGCAGCAGAGGTGGGGGGATGTGTCTGGCCTCTGGGTCCACACCGTGGACCGCTGGAGCCAGGGGAGGACACCTCTTCCCACACTTGTAGCCATCAGCTGGATGGACATCCCTGATGGACTCTCATGTTTTGTACTGCCAGTCTGGGGTGAAGATACCCTGGCAGAGCCTGGCTGCCCTGTAGAGGCATCGTTCCCCATTTCCAGGCATTTTAGCCCATAAAGCCCTTTTCTACCTTATTTCCCCTGCTTTTGTGGGGATGTTTGTGTCTGTAGGGCTGCTTTTGGATGTGCCCACATCCCTCTGCAGTCCTCAGGGATCCCAGGGTGCCTCCAAGGTCCCAGGAGATGTGTCAGGGCAGGCTGAACCCGCACCAAGGCAGCAGCATCTCCCCAGACCCTGTCTGGGGTCCAGGAGGGCTGCAAATGGTCCAGGTCCCTGCACAACCTGCTCTGACAAAGCTCAAAGCACAAAACCTCTTTTTTCTGTCGCTTTCTTGCCATTTGTTGGAGCTGTGGCCAGGTCCAGCTTCACCCACTGCTAAACGAAGCACTCACCAAAGCCCTGGGGACGCCATGTCTCGGTGTGTGGGGACCAGTCAATTTTGGCAGGATGGATTTGTTCTCATAAGCCTCATAATCACCCTCGCCTTTATCCATTAAAGAATTACTGGCTATTAAAAGCTGTTAGAAACATTCGGTGGACTTGCCAGCTGCTTCGTCCGGCCGTAGCTGCTTGTGCTTTGTAGTCACTTGTTGCAGAATAATTCCTACACAGAGAGCTACCATTTTAGGATGGTAAAACCAAACCCTGGACACAGACTGGACCAGGAGGAACTTCAGTGGGATGCACACAACCCAGTGCACTTATGGATCTATACACCCCCATGCACGTGCTTTTGGCCTCTCTCACGGTGAGGTTTGCATTAAGCAGCCTCGTGGCGTGATGCCGTCTCCTCTTGTTGCAGTGGAGGAGACCCAAAGTGTTTTGGGAGCAGAGGTCCTCAAAGAAAAAGGTTGGTCATGCCCAGCTCCTCTCTCTGCTGAGCCTGGGGTGCTGAGCTGCTGTAACTCCAGGTCACCACGTGTGGGCTTAGAAAAGCGCCAGCTGCCCGTAGAGCTGAGGCCACGCAGAAAGGACGCCACATGGTGAGAAAATCCTTCTCTGACTCTCGGGGGGGTGGTCCCAGCCCTGCTCTGCCCCTCTGCAGAGCGCTGCTCCGGCTGCGGTGGCAGCCGTGACCTCTGAAATCATGGCTCATTGCACACAGGGGACTCACAGCAGCATGGCAGGGAGGACCTGGCACCCGTTGGGGACATCTATGCCTGGAGCACCTCGCAAACTCCCAGCTTTGGACCTCCTGCTCCCACCTTTTCTTGCAGCACATGGCTCAGGGAGTGCCGAGCACCCTTCTGCTGCGGTCCTCTGGGCTGTCCCAGTGCATGCTCCAGACTGGGGCAGCTGGTGATGATGGGAGCAGGGCAGCCCTGACCCGGGCTCTGTCTCGATGGGTGCCAGAGAGGTGGAGATTTGGGATGCAGCCCCATCCGCATGGGTGGTGGGTAAAAGGTGTCGGTTCCCATCGGTGCCTCTCCTGCCGTGGGAACCCGCTGCAGCCCCACCGAAAGTGTGACCTGTAGAAAACCCATCGTTGTCCTCACCTGACTGTCCCCTCCAGCTGAGCTCTCGCTCACCCTGAGCAAACAGGCGTGGGTACGGTGCCAGGCGGGGCTTTTCCTCCTCAGCTCCTTTTAAATCAGTTCCTCAAGGTCACGCGAGGAGTCTGAGGCCAGGATGGTGGAAACCACCTTGCTGCAGCCACCTGGCCTGTCCTCTCCCACCATGTCCCCCTGTCACCTCCCGTCCCAGGGGCCTGCTGGCACTTCTCAGGTTTCTCCCACAGCTCAAATATCTTGCAGACCAACCAACCAGAGGTGCTGGGAGGGGACAGTGCACAGGACACCTTGGGTCCTCCCGGTCCCTTTGGAGCACTAGGAAGTGTCTCTGTGGTAGGACATCGGTGTCAGGCTGGAAGTACTGTGCCGATGGAGGCTGCTGGGCTATTTTGGTGAAGGACAGGGGCTCCATCACCCACCAACACCAATGTCCTTGCTGCAGAAAGACACACTCTTCTGGCTCACCTGAAAGACTCTCCATGGGTTTTGGACCAGTTTTTTATGTCTTTACTTGCCAGCTGGCATCTGACAAGCAACAAGTCTGGGATTTTGGGATCAGGACAATCCCACATGCATCCCAGAGGAGATGCTGATAGGGCTGGTCTCCTCCCTTCTGAGCATTTGTAGGAACAGGCTGTCATGGAGAGCTCCATCCAGCTACCAGCTTTGGCTGATGTTGGTTGACGTCTGTCCCTCCCAAGGCCACTGCTCACATGGCGATGCACCCACCAGCGGTCACAAACCCACATTTCTTCCAAGGTGGAAAACCAGAAGTGATGTGACTATGCGAGCAACATGCTGAAACGGTGTCGGCACCCCTCTGCCCAGGACATGCTTCCTCACATCACCTCCACCATTGTGTCATTGCCACCCGCCACCCCCATCCTGGCTGTGAGAGCTGCCAGGATGACGCAGGAGGGTGCGAAATGCCTTCGTGGTGGGAGCCACCCAACAGCTCAAGCCATGTTTGCAAAGAACGTGGGCCCATCACTAGCGTTGGCTTGCTGCAGTTGTTGGATGGATGCTGCCAGGAGTGTGAAGGGCTGAGTGGCTGGTGTTTGACCCCAAGGAGCCGCAAAACTCCCAGCTGTCACATAGGAGGGATGTGAACAGATAGGAGATGCCCTCAAATGATGCAAGGGGGACGTTGGTGCTAAGAGACATTTATGCCAATGCTAACAGACCTTTTTAGACATTTTAATACACCTTCAAATCCCTGATAATCTTCAAGGTTTTGAACTTAGGGTTTTTACCTAAATGAAGCCCAAAAGAGACCTGAAGGGAAGGAGGAAAATAGCCAAAGCAAGAGACTGAAGAAGGAATAAACTTTTCACGTCCAAGGTTAGAGGTGACAAAGGAGCCACAATCAGGGTTCCTCTGTCATGCAGCGTCCCTTCTGCAGCACTTCCCACCTTGTGCGGGTGCCCAGGGACCTCCTCGTCCCAGCCCTGAGCCACAGCTGAGATGATTGCCCCTGGCAGAACGCGGATGCCACTTTGCATTTCTCAGCTTTGCATTTCTGAGCAGCTTTGAACACCAACATTCGAGTTTTCCCACCCAGAGGCCTCCAGGACACTGAAAGATCTGAAGCAAAGATACAGCCAGGAAAAAGGAGCAGAAACCAAAATCGTCTGAGATCAAAGCACTTTTGTCTATAGATTTACAATTAGATCAGGACATGCTCTGGCTGCTTTTACTTGCTGTGTTCATAACACAGATGAGCTTCATGTCAGCTTGGCCTCCTTTCCTCCTACCATGTTGGCTCCAGCTTCATTTCATTAGCGATGGCCTGCCTTCATTAGTGAATTAATTCCCCAGGAACTGCACTGCAATAAACCCTACCAGAGCAAGGACCAGCAAAGCCGTGTCTTGGGGCTGGCTGGACAACTGCAAGTATTTTCTGGACAAAAAGGATATTCACAGAAATACTAAAACCAAATTTTATTCAAACCAGATCCGGAACCTTTGAAGCTTTTTCAACCAAAACAAGAGGAGATGTTTTGTGAGTGTTAGATTTGGATTGACCTGTGTGTTGGAGATCTAGGAAATGAGCCCTCGTCTCTCTCTTGGGGGACAGACCCCAAGACAAAAGTCAAATCAATAGAAATGCAATGAATACACTGCTCTCCATTTGTTTTCCGATGTGTCCTGATATGTTAGATGGACATGGGGGCTTTGCCCACCCAGTGCCAGACACCTAAAGAGCAGGTCCTGGCCTGAGGTGGGCTCTCTTGGCTGCAGCGGAGAGGGATGCAGAGGTCTGGCCACATCAAGATGTGGCAGAGAAGTTGAACCTAGTATGGGAATGACGAGCAAAGGGAAAGGAGGGTGGATAGTGTCCTTGGGGTGAGGGCCCGGGGAGCATTTCATGATCTCCTGGAGAAAACGGTCCTTAGCGTCTCCCGCAGTGACTCCAACCTAAGCCCAAGAAACTTTGACTGCAACGTCCTGGAGCATCCCATCGCGAGGCAGCATCTCTCCCTGGAGGAGCCTGCTCCATGTCTCCCCATTAGCTCTGTGCAGCCCTTGGGGACAATTTGTCTGCCTCCGCTTCCAACCATCACTTCTTGCACTTCCTCTGGGGATGCAAACAGCATTCTATCAATAATTGATATTTTGCCTCTTTGCATGATTTTCCAGACCCTCGAAGACATTTTTGTTCCACACCAAACCAAAGCTCCTGCCCATCCCATTTCACCGGGATATCAGTGAGACTGGACGGTTGCTGTGCTCCCTCCAGGCTCCTTTCTCCTGGCCTTGGCAGGGCATCCAGGAGGGCCTGGGGCGATGCCCATCTCTGTGGGGAAGGGATGGCGCAAAAACTGCCAGTGAGGGAGGGCAGGAGGAAAATCTAGCCATTATGGTCATGCTCAAAATCCCACAGACAAAGGAAACAAACCCAAATTGTATGATGACGGTGGAGACTATTATCATGGATGTTTTAGTCACAGCTGTTAATAAAAATAATAGTAGTAATAAAATTGCAATGATGTTAGCAATTGTTCCAATACTGATGATAATAATAAGATTATTTATTAATTGTGAGCCATTATCAGCATTTTCTAATGCTTCTGCCTCCCAGGCCCATCCCAAACTCCAGTCCTATCATATTAATGCAAAATGAGGTAAAGGAGAAAGGTTTTTTCTTCATGGCATAACCAAGGAAGAAACACGGGAACAGCAAAGTCTGTCCCTGACCCCTCTGCTAATTGCCCCTCACCAAACGCCCTGTGCCAGGGGGTTGAGCATTAGGTGGGATCTTGCATTTCCTTCCTTTAAGTAGAGTTTGCAGCCTTCAGAGCAGCTGAGCCGCATGAAAGCTGCATGGTCAGACCCTGTGGGGAGGAGAATTCAGAGCCATTTTATGGCTTTTGTCATTCCCCATGTAAGGCTGACGGGGGACAGTGGGCACCTGTGTGCCCCCGGGGAGCACGTTTCCCTGCAGGGTGCTGCAGCTGCCTCTGCCCTTGGCTTGTTGCTTGAAGGAGCAAAAGGAACAAAAGCCCCAGCTCCAAATGTTCCTGTTTTCTATGGATTTTTCAGGTTCAGCCGTGATTCCTGTGACCATGGTGCTCACGTGCAGGGGGATGCACGGACAGGCTTTGCTCTCAGCTGCCGGCTGCTTCTGCAGTGCCACGCTTAGACCTCATGGTGTGAAGAGAAGCGAGGAGCAGGGAGAGCCAGGTCCTGATGCTCGAACTGCTGTGTGTGTCAGGCCAGGCATGTGCAGCGAGGCAGCAGAGATGGATGTGCAGCAAGGAGGGATGGATATGGACCATGGCAGAGAGATGGATGTGCAGCAAGGAGGAGGGATGGATGCGCATTGAGGTGGGGGCATCCATATGAGGCAAAGAGGGATAGATGTGCAGTGAAGAGAAGAGATGGATGTGTATTGAGAAGGGATGGATGAGTATTGAGGAGGGATGGATGTGCAGCAAGGAGGGATGGATGTGCAATGAAGAGGAGAGATGGATGTGCATTAATGAGGGATGGATTTGTATTGAGAAGGGATGGATGTATGTGCAGCGAGGAGGACAGATGTGCAGCGAGGAGGAGGGAGGGATGTGCACTGAAGTGGGGAGGTGGACGAGCAGCTGGCGGCATGTGGGGTGGTTGCTCTGCTACGTGTGTGTTATACACTCTGGACCATGCAAGCTTGCGTGCGTCCAGGGACCTGAGGTCTGCACGACCTCCGCAGCTGTCCTGATAGCCATCTGCAACAACACGCAATGTTCTGGAGCTGCGGGGGGCCGGGACCGTCTGGGCTGGGCCCCCTGCAGCCGTTCCCCATCCCCTCTGCTTTGGCTGCAAGAGCGAACACTGCGTCCTCTGATCCGACTCTGGTTCATGACTAACAATGGGGTCTCAGTGCTCACTCTGTCCCACGTGCTCTCCCAACCCAGGCATGAGGGCAGGGGGAGAAGCGGTGGGTGCTCTGGGAGCAGCTCCATGCCTGGGTGCTGGCTGCAAGCCCTGGCAGGGTGTTTGGGGACCGCGGTGGCACTGCTGCTGCTCAGCAGCCTTGTCTCTCCGGCGACGGCTGTCGCACAGCTCTGCAGGGCAGGGAGCACTCGGGATGGCAGCACATTCAGCAAAATCAGTAGAAGACCCTAGAAACCGTCGGGAGCGGGGAGATGGGGCACAGCCTGCAGGGATTGCAAAGAGGGAAGGAGCTAGGGCGAGGGGGTTGGTGCTGTTATTTCTAGTGTCTCTCCCCTGAGCTGCTCGAGCCTGGGGAGGGGGGAGTGGGGTGTCACAGCTGGAAGGGCACATCAGCCCTCCCCAAGGACCTGTTATCAGTGATGTGGAGTGCACAGGCCAGCACACAGCCCCAGGGGACCCTCTGGTATCCCTCTGCCACCCGCCACTCCCAAGGACACCCCCACCTTTCCCTTCGCTTGGCCCACAGCGCTGGTGCTCTCTCACCACTCCTCGTCCTCCCCATGCCCCAGCTCTCCCTGCCCTGTGCCTTTCTCAGGGTCTCCTGCCCTCTCTCCTCCCCACAAGGAATAAATCACCCTCCAGCTCCAGCCTCGGCTCTCAGAGGAAACAGCAGCCCACGTTGCCACCTCCTTCCCACGGGACCTGGCTGCCTCCAAGATGCTGGGAATCTTTTCCCAGACCAGAGGGGGGTCATTCGAGAAAGCTGTCGGGGACCAGTGGCTCTGGACCCTCTGGACTCCTGGGGACCGATGTCCCCCCCTCCACCCTGCACCCCTCCATGCTCCCACCCTGACACCTTGCCCATGAGATGGGTCTTGAGAAAGGACCTCCAAGGGGGAGGGAGAGTGGGTTTGGGTCCTTGACTGTACTAAAAAGCCCCCAAATGCTCCATTTTTCCACCACAGGTAAAGGCTGCAGACATGCAGCAGGGAGCTCTGAGCATCAGGAAGGAGATGCAGGTTTGCCAGCCACCTCCACATGGTCCCCATGGCTGGGTTAACACCAGCAGCACTGAAAAACCCGGCAAACAGTCAGGAATACATTCTTTGTTCAATCGCCTCCGGTGGAAAGCAATAACTCTTGGGCTGTGAATCTTCTCGGCCTCCGAGGAGAAGCTTTCCTTTGAGGGCCAGGGGGGAAAATCAATCTAGCAGGCTCCACTTCCCGCTTGGAGAGACGAGCCCAGCCCCGGTGTACTCCCCAGTGGCATCAGGGAGGGAGCAGAGCCCAGGTGGAGCACGGCTCTCCTTCTCCTCCATCCCCTGGCACCGGCCCATTAGGAAAGAGGGTTTTGTCGATCGGCCCAGCACATTAGGAAATGAAACAAGCTGTGCCCAGAAGCTTCCCCAGGGGTCCATTACCACCGGCGGATCCTTCCTCCAGCCTGGCGGGTCCCAGGGGATGTTTTTGCTGGTGATTTCCTCCCCTGGCACAGGGCGAATTGTCTGGGACAGGGTGCCAGGATGGCTGGTGCATGGGGGGAGGAAAGGGTGACCTGCTGCTCTGGGTGTAAGGTGCTCAGATGTAAGATGGGCTGCTGGAGCAGCATGAACCCCCCCTAGATAGGACGGTTGAACACGCAGGCAATGCTGCAGGTTGCTAATGCGTTTCCTGGCTTGGCATCAACCCCCAGAGCTCCAGGATGATGTCTGAGGTCTTTGCCCACCCCTGGGGCCGGGGGTGGTGGTGGGAGACAGGGTGAGGTTCCCCAGGGCACATGCAGAGAAACCAGTCTGTTAACACATTTATCAGGACAAGCTGTTACCGATTGCCAAGGAAGGGAGTGAGGAGCATCATGCCATCTCAGCGTGGGCACTGCCACCCCACGTGGAGCAGTCTTAACCCCCAGGCAGAGCATCCCGCTTGTGTTTAATTCTTTCCTGCGGTTGTTGTCTCTTCCACAGGTATAAGAGCGTGGTGACACCCCGGCGGGCAGCAGTGGCCATCGCTTGCTGTTGGATCGTCTCCTTTCTGGTGGGACTCACCCCTATGTTTGGCTGGAACAATCTAAACAAGATGCGGAGGACTCAGGAGCTGAACGCCAGCCACACAGAGTTTGTCATCAAGTGCCAGTTTGAGACGGTCATCAGCATGGAGTACATGGTGTATTTCAACTTCTTCGTTTGGGTCCTGCCTCCCCTGTTGCTGATGCTGCTCATCTACCTGGAAGTCTTCAACCTCATCCGCAAGCAACTCAACAAGAAGGTCTCCTCCAGCTCCAACGACCCCCAGAAGTATTATGGGAAGGAGCTGAAGATCGCCAAGTCATTAGCACTGGTCCTCTTCCTCTTCGCGCTCAGCTGGCTCCCTCTGCACGTCCTCAACTGCATCACCTTGTTCTGCCCATCCTGCGAGACTCCGCACATCCTCACCTACATCGCCATCTTCCTCACCCATGGCAACTCGGCCATGAACCCAATCGTCTATGCCTTCAGGATCAAGAAGTTCCGGACAGCCTTCCTGCAGATCTGGAACCAGTACTTCTGCTGCAAAACCAACAAAAATGCCAGCACCACCACGGCCGAGCCAGGCAACTAGGAGCTGGGAGAGAGCAGAGAGGGGTCCTCCATGCCCAGCCCGGTCCCCATCTGGCCGCTGTTCCTGCTGTCAGGGGAAGGGGTAGTGAGGACCCAGGAGGGCTGGGTTCACCAGCCCTGTGCAATCCGAACAGCCGTGTCCCCCAGCCGCCCCAGGGGGTTATTTATTCACAAGCATTGTACTGTTTTGATATTGTAGCCTGCACTGTTCCTTTCCTTTTTTTTTTTCTGTTTGTTTTTGTTTTTCATTTTTTTAAGGGTTGCCAAGTATTTAAGGAGAAATTGTACAGACAAAGGCGCAATTTATCTTCATGCAAATAAAGTGAAATGATAAAAACTACCCAGGAGGTCCTCTGCCATTGATGGAGACCTCTGGCTCCCTGGAGCACGGCAGTCGGTGAAGCTGGGGGCACCTCACGCTCTGGCCCCACATCCATGGACCCATGGGGTTACCTGGGCACTGAGGCAAAGGGGTGCCCTGGTGGGAGTGAAGCTGCTGGGAACCAGGAGAACCCAGGCAATGTGATTTCTGCAGCTTGGAAGCTGGGAGCTTTCAAGCCCTTTCTTTCCCCTCCATAACCAGGGAGAGGTGAGCTGGGCTGAGACACGGGAAGAGATAGGAAAATGCATCCCCTGGCAATGCCAGCATCCACAGGGTGATGAAACCACCATCCCCACAGAGCAAAGGGTCAGTCTCCAACTCTCAACGCTACCAGAGAGGTAGGCAGAGGGAAAAGGAAACCCTTAAGCATAACCCCAGAGTACTCTGCAAGAAGTACCCTTTGCTGCTCCGATGGCTCCCCATGGACCCAGCAGCACCCACCACCCCTGCGAGCTACACCCGGGGAGCTGTGTCCCCTCCATGTGTCCTCTCTCTCCTTTTACTTTGGCTTTGAGTCATTTTTCCCTCTTTTCTCCTGCCTGTTTTCTGTGCAAGGCCGTAGCAAGTCTCTCCCAGCCCCTGTTTGTCTCATCTCTCCCGTGTCGCTCCCTACCACCCTCCCTGCGCAACCAAGCCCTTTTGACCCAAACTTTGTGGGTTAGTGCAGCCACCTCCATGGCCCAGGGGAGCAGAGAGGCACCGGCGCCCATTTGGGGGTAAGTGGGGGACGGCTGCAGGCCACCGTGTCAGTGTTGATGCTGTCACATGGCATTTTCCCACCCCCTGCCTCAGGTTTAGTCGTGGGCAGGGTGTATTGGTGGTCACATTTGAGGAGGGGGTGGCTGGAGATGGACCATCACCCTCACCCAGCTCTGTGGTCCCTATGGATGCTGGCAGCCGCACTGCCAGTCCCTGCTCTGCAGCAGGATCTCTTCCAGGGCTGAAGAGGTGGTGGGAAGAGTTAATTTGAGTTAATCGGTATTCTTTTCTTATCAGCATCCCTTGTTCACCAGTCTCCCATTGGAAACACACTTCCTATGACCCTTGCCCTGCCCCAGGAGGGTCGTGCCCCTCGGACGTCACCAACGGGCAAAGTGACTGCAGCAAGTTCCCGCAGGGGCTGGGAGGCGGTGCAGAGAGGAAAAGGACCTTGGGTGGGTGAGATTTATGGGTGGCTCATTAGCTGGCTGCAGAGAGCAATGCTGTGCACATGTAGCACAGGCAATGGAGCTGCTGGGTGTTCCCTTCGCCCACTGCTGCAGGCAGCTCTGTTTAGCCTGGAAGGAGTTCCTCCATTTCTCTGAGAGGAAAAGGAAGGCAGCAAAGAAGATAGGAGATGAGGGGCTCAGCCTCTCACATTTTGCAAGGGCCTCAATATATCATATCCAGGCTCCTGGCTCAGACCACTCTGGGCAAAACGGGAGCGGAGCAGAAGAGCAAGGACAGGAGCAAATCCTTCCCTTGGGCCTCATCACGATGGAGGGGCCCTGAACACCCTCCCAGCCTCCTCGAGGTGAAGAACCCCAAATCCTTTATCAGTAGTGCCTGAGGATGCTGCAACCCCAGGCTAGTGCAGAGGGGAGCCCCTACCCCGTGCCCATGGTCCCTTTGCACAGCAGTAGCTTGGCCTTGGATTAGGGCTGCTGTTTACCAAGCGCAGGTCTGATTCCCACTTGCATCTTATTTCTGCAAGAGGCTGCTTTCCTGGAACTGATGCCTTTGCCTGATCCTTGCTAAGGTGCCCAGAAACCTGACGACTGGGATGCTCATACATTAAAAGGCATGTGAATGATTGCTTTCAGGAAAAACATCTAGTGGATTTTTCCACTCCATGCTCTCTGGACCTTTCCCGGGGAGAGCTCACTAAAAGTGGATTCTGTTACCCACCCTGGTTCTCTGTGGGGTTACAAACACAGTCTTTGCTCTGTAGGACTGCATTAAGAGTCTGGAAAGGCATAGTGTGCAGCATGACACAGTCTTGGAGATGCTGCTTCTCCCCTATGTTAGCAAACCCCCGGCTAACACAGCCTGCTCCCAGTCCCTGTCCCCCAAGGCTCCCACTGGCCAAAGCCACATGCCGAGATGCCAGGGACATCAAGGGGGCCAGGACGCCCCCATCAGTGTCCAAGGCCAGGTGTGAGCATGTCAGGGGAAGACCTGCTCTCGACCTGCCAGCTGGACTGCAACCTCCACCCCGGTGGCATCATCGCTAACCCCAACCACCTCAATAAACCAGCCTGACCAGCAGCTGGGATAAAAATTAATCCGACAATGCCCTCTGATGGTGGAAATGATGCCTGGTGTGAACAGTGCTGTGCCAGTGCTGAGCCCCTGGGAACAGCAATACCCCCATGGACTTCAGCTTGGACATGGAGAAGATGTGACTGGGGGCAGACGGGGAGAAAGCAGAGGGGCTGCAGGAGAGATGCTGCAGAGAGGGGTCAGCTATTTTAGCCACAGGTCTTTGCTCTCCAGTGGCACTAACGGCAGGCTGGGCTCAGATCTGTGGATGCCCAGGATGGATTTGCACCCACGTTTGCAGTGGCAGGACCTGCCGGGATATGCCTTTCTCAGGGCAGGATCTGGGTCTGGCCCCAGGACCGAGCTGGCATGTGGCTGGGAGAGCTCCTGCCCTCACCCACGTGCCAGACCCGTCAGCCCAAGAGGGAGGTTGTGCCAGTGGAGGAGGTACACCGCGCTGCTGACCCCTGGTTAACGATGCGCTTAGTCAACTTGATGGATCTGTCTGGGCTCTCTGTTAATAAACAGCATCTGACCCGAGCTGTCTCGGAGCTGTAAGTAACGAGTCATCTTTCTGCACATGAGCTATCAGTAGCTAACGGGGCTGATTCCTCCTTCTCCAGATAATGCATCGGCATGTCCTGCCCCCGCCGTCTCACGCCATGGGGAGGGGATGCTGGTGGCAGTGCGTGGCTGGATCATTGCATCACTGGCATGGATAAAGAAATTGTGCTTCGATGAAAAAGCATCAATATGCCACAGTTTTGATGTTGTTATTTTTTTTCTCCCCAGCCAGAATCATTCTCCAGCTCCAGAAGGAAACTTTTCCCCACCCTCCTCCTCCTCCTTATTGGGTTGCTTCTGGTTTAGTCATCTTCATATGTGTTTTATGAAGCTGGTCCTGTCTTTCCAAGCTCAAAAACCGTCTCCTCCACCCACGGTTCAGTGGCATGCTATGTGAACCTGTAGCATCCCTGGCAGCTCTCTCCCCTCTACCTCCCCCCACCCAAGGCAACCCCACAACAAGCAGGACAGAGTGGTTTGGTATTTTTATTAGGACCAAAGCCCCTCAGATGGGCTTGTTTTATTGTCACAGCTAAGGACACGTTCAGAGAAGACCATCCCATGGCAGGCTGAGGTGCAGGCCCCCCCAGAGCACTGCCAGGGAGGGGACAGGCCAGCAGGCAACAGAGGCCATGGCCAGGAGCATCACCATGTGCCACGCTACCGCACAGCAGCTGCAGCATCCACCTGGGGTAAAGGAACGAGATCTGAGTCCTGTGAGGGCACCGCTGCCAAGAGACCAGTGGTCAGGGATGAGATGGGAAACCGCGTCCCAGCCATGGGTCTAATGCAAGACAAACCCAGTCCGGCTCTTCCACCCTCTCCTGTCCCACAAAATCCAGGTGCAACCCTTTAACTCTGCTTTTCCACCCCGCAGCCCCATTTCACACACCTTTATACCTGCCCCCAGCCCCGGTTCCTGCCCTTCATGTGCATTCAACCCCTGGTGCCCCAGGTCTCTGAGCCCTGCCTGCAAACTGGGGCTCTGCCTACCCTGCTGCCCATGCATCTGCCAGGCACACCAGTCTCCACATGCATCTTCGTCCTCCTGGCCATATTTACAGCCCTCCCTCCACTTTGCAACGGGGCAGGTTTCTCTCAGGCTCTGCAGCATCCCACCCCACCAGTGCATCTCCAGCCATGGGATGAGAAAGACCCGAGCTGGGGCTTCATCAGCAGGTGACAAGGGCTAATCCAGGACACTCAATCCATTCCATCCCTGATGAAATGCTCCGCCCTCCCTCCATCCCGCAGCCCCAGCCCAGACCTACCTTGCTCTTCATCTTGCCCTCCGAACTGTCCTCACTGGGGCACTGCAGGAGAGCATGGGAGATATAAAACCCCTGAACTCCCCTCATCTTACTCCCCTTTTGACTTCCAAAAGTGAGCCAGGGCATAACCAACCCGCTCATGTGCACACACCAATATGTGCACCTCCGCACACCATCCCTGTGCACACATGCTCTGAGCGATCATGCACACCACCATCACTGCCTGCCCCTGGCCACCCTGCCCCCAGGATCCCAGCCTGGGTGACTCCCAGGTGCTTCGTGTCCCCAGCACAACAACAAGCTCATCCTCCTGGCCGACTTCACTGTGCTGCCTGCATGGCTGCACTGACAGCCTTGCCTGCAGGGCAGCGTGGCCGGGCCGGCTGGGTCAGTGCTCGCTGCACCGGCTGGAAGCCCTGGCACCAGCTGCCGCAGAGCCAAGCACCGACCCCGTGCCACGCCGGCAGCCCTGTAGCTTCAGCAGGGACCGAGGGTGACGGGCACCTGCCGGACTGGAGCCCTGCCTGCGTGGGAAGTAGGGCAGAGCGTGTCTCTGGGCAAGCGTGTGCTGGGAAGCCACGGGAGGAGAAATAATAAAAATGACATGCGTCTAAGGACACGCCACCACTTGAGGAACATGCATAGAGTGTGTGGGCATGCATCCTCCTGCATGCCAAGGCGGATCTGCAGCACGCAGGGGAGGCGTCTGCGGGGAGCAAAGCGGGGCACCTCCATGCGAGGGCTGGGCTGCGTGCTCTGCTGAGGCAGGGAAATGTGAGCTGAAAAGTCTGAGCAGGATCCCAAGACATAAATCAGAACAACCCAGGTGCAAGTGGAGGGGGTTCAGAACAGTCCCCACACGCATGGCTTGTGGATGGCTTGGGACACAAGTGCTGGTAGACGGAGTGAGGAGCAAGCCTCCACCAGCACTTCTGGTCCTTTGGCCCTGCAGTTTCTGGTTTCCTCCCCATTTTTTGGCCATGAATAAGGGAAGGTGATTTCAAGATGCTTCAAGACCATAAACCCAAGAAGCCCAAAGCTCCAGTTCCGCAGGGCTGCCCAGTGTCCTTAGGCTCCCCCATCACCAGGATCAACACAAAACAGGGACAAACCACACCACTGTGAAAGTAAGTGAGAACAGGAAAAGGCAGGCAAGGAGACCTGCTCCTCTATCTCCTCGGCCAATCTTACCTTTCACATCAAGTTTGCAGTCTACTGAGGCTTCCCCCAAGGGGTTCACAGCTTTGCAGGTGTAGATGCCCCCATCGAAAGGGCTGGGCTTGCGGATTTCCAGGGAGCAGACGCCCTGCTCGATCATCGCTATGTATTTGGGGTCTTCCCGTATCTCCATCTGATTTTTCATCCAGATGATTTTGGGCTGGAAGGCAGCAGGATTTATTTATTTGTTTAAGGCAGGGAGAGAAATGAGAAATCTAACTGGCCTCAAAATGCAGCCACCTCCCTCTGCCTTTGCCTTGGCCCTGCCTGAAGCTGGTGGCCATGGTGGGATTCACAGTCAAAAGTAGTTTGAAGAGCTAAATCTCCCATTCTTGAGCCCTAACCACTGCTCCGCACTTCCTCCCCCAGCGCAGGAGAAAACAGGACATGGCATGAATTAAGACCAGTCTCCCATCTCCATGCAGAAACACCTGAAACTTGCCCCAGTTTGACTCAGAGGGCAGCTGCAGCCCTCTAACCTCATCCAACCCTAACCCAGCATGACCAACCATCTCCCAACACCTCCAGCCACCCTGCAAAAACCCCACCGGTGGCTGCCCACACCCGGAGGCGATGCTGTCCATGGAGGAACCACTGACCTGGGGGAAGCCCCGGACGCAGCAGAAGAGATGTGTGCTGTAGCCCCGGGTAGTGGTTCTGTCTGTCAGGGGCTGGGTGAACTTTGGAGGCTCCATCATGTCCCGTTGGGGGATCTTCTCTGGCTGGTAAGCAGTTTCTAAGAAAATAATTAATTCTAGGTTGAGGCAGAGCTTGGGCTCCTGGGCTGACCAGCACATGGTCACAGGCATTCAGCCCAAGATACCCCAAAATACTTCTGCTCCCTCACATAATCCAGACAGCATCTAGCCTGACCCGAGGACCTGGCCTTCAGCTCAGACCAGCCCAGTCTATAAACCCCTTCTCATCCAACCATGCCATGTTAGTGCCCAGTCCCTGCAGGGGACAGAGGAGATGCCAGTCTGCAAACCTACACCGCGATGCATGCTATGTGCAGCACGTCAGATCCAGGCCAGGCACCTCTCTGGATCTCCTACTCCATCCCCAAAATTCAGTGCATAGAAACGGGAGCTGGAGGTAAGCTCTGCAGGTGGCAGAGACCCCAACTCACTGTGTGCTACCAGGGAGCAGGATGGAAATAGATGGAGGGAGAGCGGGGCTGAGGGATGCTGGTTTGGAGATTTGGTCCTGAGACGGACCACTGCAGAGGTCTCTTCCTCTGCTGGCCCTGAGCTGCAGGGTGAAAGCCAGGGCTGTTCCTCACCCCTCCCAGCTCCTGCTTCGATCTCACCCCAGGGATGTCCATGCCTTGACGCCTCTCAGGGGGCTGACCATGGCACAAGCCTTCCCCAAAGGAGAAAGGAGGTGTAGAAGGAGGGCAGGGGACCTCTGGACCTCTGCCTTGGGGATGCACAGCCTCACCCCTGCAGGGTTCATCCTGGGGACCAGCCCAGCAGCATCACCACAACACCAAGGAAGCCCCACTAGCCCCATGGGGACAGGACCCCTCTTGCCCACCACCACCCCCAACCCCTTAGCCAGGGCCTTGTCCCCAACTTGTCTTCTCGATGTGGGCCACCCCAGAGGTGACGGCTGCTTTCTCGCTCAGCCCGCAGGCGTTTTCCGCGAACACCCGGAAGGAGTAGGTATTGCCAATGATGAGGTCGGAGATGGTGCAGCTGGTGCGGGTGCAGCGCTCCAGCGCTGTGAACCATTTCTAGGAGGAAAAAGAAGAGTGGTGAGGAAAGGCAGGCTGTCCAAAGGATGGAGAAGGTGTGGGGGGAGACAGGGGTGTGCAGCTCCCCGTCTCCCATCAGGGCATCCCCAGCACCAGGGCACGGGGGCCCAGGAGTGCCCAGACTCACCCCACTCTTCTTGTCTGACTTCTGCACCATGTAGCCCTTGATCTCAGAGTTCCCGTTGTCTACCGGGGGGGTCCACTCCAGGGCCACATTAAAGCCCCACACATCCACCAGCTTCAGGTTCCGGGGGGGGCCCGGTGGCTCTGCAAATACAAACCCTCACAGGGTGGCATCCTAATTTGCTCCCCCCACATTCTGTGCCTTGACCATCCCTTGCACCTCGCTTTTAATCTCTTCTCACCCTGTTGCAGCACACAAGGGATGAGAAGCTGTGATGGGCATGGGCTGGCAGAAACCCAGCATCCCCAACCAGAGGAGTTCACCTCCATGATCCTGGAGAAGATCCCACTGGAAGAGGGACCCCAGAGTTCCTTGCCTTGTTGCTCTCCCTGTCCCATCCCACCCTGAACAAGACCTACCCTCAACCAAGGGGCAGAAATGAGCCCCAGAGCAACCCTGCAGGGTCCCATCCCCAGCCTTACCGATCACTCGGATGTCCAGGGTAGCCTTGTCCTCCGCTCCGTTTATCCGCACGGTGAGCTCGTACTTGCCCGAATCGCTGCGCTGCGCCTCACGGATGTAGAAGATGGTGTCCTTCTCCGTGTTGCGGATGTTGATGCGGCTGGTGTCCAGGGGCTGGTCACCCTTTGTCCAGATCACCTCGGGCTGCGGCTTTCCCTGGAGCAACCCGCACAGGCAGGTTAGGAGCCACTCGAGCGCACAGTCCCAATGGGTCCTACTGGGAAGGACGGGTGAGCAGAGCCACCCTGCTTTGTCCGGGCAGCAGTGGCCCAGATCCAGCAGTCCCCAGGGAATAAACTACAGCCGATCCCTGCCAGCCCCACTGACGGGAAGCCATCAGGCTCCAGGGATGAGACTGGAACATGCTGGTCCCCCAAAGTCCTCATGGAGCAAGCCCAGCTTTACTTGTCCAGGGCATTGCAGGCAGAGCTGTGCTCCTGTTGCCCAGGCACTGAGCCCAGGTTCAAGCCCAGCACCAGGGGCTTGAATTCAGCATCCAGGGCCAATTCATGCCTGGAGCATGGCCAGCGCAGGCCCCCAACTGCCTATGAGACATGGCATGGACATGTCCCTCATCTCAGGGGCAGCTTTCTGCCTCTCGCTTCCCCCTGCTTGGCCAGCATGTTTCAGGGCTGGTTTTCTCCATGGTGGTGGAGATGCTTTGGTGATGCCCCAGACAGTATGCGATAGATCAGTTGAGGAGAGGACCTGAGCTTGGCCCACCAGCATCAGCATCAGTCCCCCCATCACACAGCCCTGGCCCTGCCCTGCTCGAAAGGCAGCTGCTGTCCCCAAGGGGAACCCCACTGTTGTGCTGTGGGGCCCTGTGGTATGTGACCAGATCCCTGCCAGGCTCGGCCAGGAGCACGAGCTGAACAGGGCTTGTGGGCTGAGACAGCAGCAATAGCCATCCCATGCCCTAGTGTGTTTGGGGTTGTCCCATTGCCAACACCATCAATAAAGACATAGCAGGAGAAAAATGGGAGCCAGGCAGGAATGGGAGAGAGGTTCCCACCCCATCTCCCACCCTTGGCCCATAAGACACGGGGACCAGGACAAGCCAGCCCACAGGTGGCCCCAAGCATGTCATAGTGGCTAGAAAAGTCACTGCAGAAGCTAACCTGCAGTGAAAAAGCCTGGGGGATTAAATCCCAAATCATCCACCTACCTGGAAAGGGATCATCATGTTCACGGCATCCCCAACGCGCCTGACATAAGTCTGCCGCAGGTGACGGGGCATGCGGATCCTCGGGAGCTCTGGGGACAAGAAAGTCATGCCGTGCGGCCGAGGAAATCACAGACCCCAACTGGCTGACCCACCCCATGCATCCCCCTGCTTGGCCATCAAGAAATCCCACCCAGAAACACAGCCACCTCTTCCCTCTCATCTCCTGGACAGTGCTTGCTTCCCTGCAGGGCCATGCCAGCCTGCCCCATCGCCTGCACCCCAAAATCATATCCATCCTTGAGATACCAGGCCACCAACGCAACGGCATCACCCCGATGGATCATTCACTTCCTTCATTATAGCCAGGCCATGGAGACCAACATGGGCTTAAGCAGAAGAGCCACAGCACAGCCTACACGGTAGTAAAGCAGAGGACAGCATCTCCCAGTTCGGAAATATGTCTCCCCCAGCTCAGAAAGCAGACTTTCCAGAGGCACACAACCCAGCTTCCAGCAAGGACAAGGCTCATCAGACCTCCACCTTCACTGTGCGCTCAAGGCCATCGAGAGACCAAGGTGGTGCATGGTTACTCACAGCAGAGCTGTGAAAGCCCCAGGCTTAAAACGAAGGCTAACGTCCCCAAGGGAACATAACAAAGATAAGCAAAAAACCCACTGGAGAATGCTGATGGAGCGTGTGTCTCCTTCCCGGGGGTGAAAATAGCAGCCGTGTAACCCTACCGGCTTGGTGCCACTCGGTGATCCTTCTGGAGAGGCATTGGGTTTACGTGAGCCCCTCATAAAAGAGCTGTGTGTCTCTGCCTGGATTAAACGTGCTGGAGCTTAGCTCTGGGGAGGGGGCACGGCCAGAATTAAACCGGGACTGAGCAATGGCTAAACAGCTGTGAGCGTGAAACGCCGGCGGTGGGCTGGGGAGGGCAGGGAGATGCCCGGCGGTCCCAGATGGCCCCGCTGACAGCTGAGACGGTCCCTCCTCTGCTCATGCTGCTATTCACTCCAGGGATCAATGCATCGATGCTGACACTTGGGCTCATCAGTCTCAGCGGGGCAGAGAAACCTGACCTCAACGGAGGAATGTTAATTCATGGGTGTTTTCCCCAGCTCACACGTGCCTTGCTCAGCCGGAGAGGGCTGGCCGAGGTCGGTGGCCCAGGTGACATGCTGCCGCGGGTGGGAAGGCATTTTTCCTGCCCCAGCTCCCTGCAAAACACGACTCCCACACTGAACCTTCATCTGGTTTCTCCTCATCTCTCTCCACTTCCCAAACCCACTCGTCCCACCTGTTTTTAAACTCTCTGCCGTCTGTATTGCTGCTATTTAAAATCCCTTGTGACGCTATAAATGAACTGGTGAGCGGTACAAAATGCAGTCCCAAACAAAATGTGAAGACCAGAAGGTAACAGATGGGGCAAAGAGGAGCGGACTTGTGCGCCCAACACACACCAGCACCACTGGGGTGGACACAGGGAGGCAGAGGGACATTGAGGGCTAATTTGTTCCTCAGCAAAGCCAGGCAGTGTGCACAGGGCTGTATTTCAAAGGAAATGCAAAAGTAGGCAAGTGCTGTTTGCTGATGAAGAGTTTCAGTTAGCAAGAAGAAAAGACAGAAGAAAAAAAACCCGCTAGCATGGAGCAAGAGCGAGTTGTGCATGGGTCTTTCAGCTCTTACACCTCTCAGCCGGTACACGTGGCTGGGACAAAGCTCAGGCAGCAGGGACAGGGGGTTTGAACTGGCGGGTGCAGCACGGGACCAGAAGTGGGAAACAAGAGCTGTGCATTTGGCATCTCATGCCAGTCCCCCATGCCTCAGTTTCCCCAGTCCCACAAGGTGTGGTGGGCCTTTGAGATCTGGAGGTGAACACGGCAGCAGACACCAATGACTAAGCCATATTCACCTCCTCCGAGCAGACTGAGAGGACGGACCCTGCAGGACCTTTTCCAGATGCTGATAGCCTTCTCCAAGTCTTTTCCTATGAAAAGCTGATGGCTCCTAGAATAACTTTTGTTATTATTATTACTATTTTTAAACAGCTGAAAAATCCGACATGTTCTTTGAGTAATAGGAAAACTTGTGCGTTAATAATTCCTTGTAAAGGGAAAACAAGTCTATATTTGCTGTTTGATAAGTGAAAACCAGCCTTGCCATCATACATCAGCTTCAGCACATTCGCAGCACCCCGGGAGGAATGCGAGTCTTGCTAAGCATGGGAGCAAGTCATTCATTAGCGAGTTCAGCATGATTCAAGTTCCCATGCTCCAGACTACCAGCTCTTGACTTTCCTTAGCTAAATAAACAAAGCTGTCCAATGTGGATGTGATGGCATATTAGAGATGTAAGCATGGCCAAGGAGAGGAGATGTGCTGAAAGTGATAGTGTTTCTCAGCTCTTGCAATGAAATGGGAAAATGTGGCTCTGCATTTTGAGTCCTTCACTCCCAAAGCTTCACCATCTGCAAGATCAGTGTCTTGAGGTCGGGAAGCTACTCCATCCCACCCCAAGGGAACTGGACACAGTTATTGAGAATAACATCTCGGTCAAAGGCTGGATTGCGATGTGTGTGAGACGTGTGAGAGGGCAGAGGCTGCTCCCGCTGCAGGGACGGACTGTGATTTCTTTGTACCACTGACAAAGCACACGGGAATTATGCATGGCAGGAGCAGTACTTACGGAGGATCTCTCTGATGAGGACTGGCTGCTCCAAAGTAGCCGGGACGCTGGTACCACTGGCGCTGACAGCCTTCACCCGTACATGGATCTTGTCACCGGAGCTGAGGTCCTGGATTGTGTACCGGGTGGAAAGAAAAGGCTCCTTGTTCGCAGCTGTCCAGTCTGTACCTACGATGAACCCAGCAGAGCACTTCAGGCGTGCCATGGACAGACAGACACACACCCCAAACAGCAGGATCAAGCCACAGGGGGTGAAACCCAGAGGCAAAGAACCCCTTCCTTGCAAAGGCTGAATGATTTAGGGCACCAGCAGAAAAAGGTATCTTAGAGTGGAGGTTGGCCAGCCCACCCTGCCAAGGAGCATGGGGTACAAAATGCTGGCAGAAGCTCAACTGCTGAGGAGGAGCCTATTTGCAAGTAAGAAAAGGCATTATGCCAGCAAACATGGTCCCTGCTGACCTTCCAGGTGCATTTCTGGAAGTAGTTAAGATCCTTTGACCACCCTGCCAGCCAGTCTGCTCCTCTTACTGCCCCAGGCTAACTTGTTGGGGCTCACCATGTTCCCCAGCACATCTTCCACATCGGGCAAGGTCTGCTCATCACCTGCCACCAGCCAGCTAGACCTCTCCTACTGTTCTTCGTGCTTGGAAGGGGCATCTCAAACTCACCCCACAGCCAAGACACAGAAGCCCTCCCACATCAGCCAGCTAACACAACCTTGCAATGTGCCAAACCTCTTAAGAGTTAAGGTTAGAAAACAGACTGCCCCAGTCACCAAAGGACTGGGTGTCCCAGGCGGGCAACTAGAGCAATCCACGTGTGCCAGGGTTTGCTAAGCCACCATGTGCACCTTCAAACCAAGAAGGTTTTCCTGTCAATGCCATCAGACCAGCCAAATCCCACCAGCTCCTCTTTCCCTTCACCACTGACATTACTCAGACCAGCCCTCACTCAAATCTCACCATATTTTAGCCGACCAGGGTCTTGCACCAGCCCAAATACAGCAGTGACGGAGCCCATGTGGTTATCACTGAATGACTAGAGCTCTCCTGTCACCCAGCCAAGCCCAAAGCAAGCTAGGAGAGCATCCAAAACTGTGACCCTGGGGTGGCTGTCAGCCAGCACCCTCCAGGAATGGCTGCATCTTTCCTTGTCCCACGCAAGGGCCTTCTCACACATCCCATCCAGCCGTGGTTACCTCCCCAGTCCCCAGCCCAATGATGAAAGCCTCCCACAGCCAAGCATGTGTTGATCGTGCCTGCCACAAGCTGAACAGCCAAGGGTCATAGATCAAGTTCCCCACGGCCCACAGACCATCTGGGTCTTGCAAACCACTCCAGCCTCATGCAGCATCCAGCCCACCAGCCCCAGCCTCCTCTTGCAGATCCCTCCAGCCACACAAGTCATTCACTCTCACCCCAAAGCCAAGCAGGGCTTCAAGAGAGTGCCCAAAACACAAGTCTTATCCACCTACCCCATTTCACCAACCAGCAATGCAACCAGAGAACCACAGATAATTGTTGCCACCCATCAGCCCACCTCCATCCACCACGGCCATCCTCCTTCCAGGCATCTCGAGCCCCATCTTACTTGGGCAGGGCTTGCCTGCTGATGCATTGCAGCCCCTCTTGCGCTGCCCAGGATCCTTTCCTCCCTCATCCTCCCACCTTATCCCCATTCCTTCTGCACTTCATTTTGGGCAAACATGGGAGAATTGCATCTTCTTCCTCCTGAGGTCTTGCATCACCATCCCAACCCCAGGTCTCTGCAGAGCTGGAGTTCATCAGAGACCATCCTCAGTGGGTATGCTGGTCTCTCCTCCACCCTCTAGCTGACATGGCAGTGACATTAAACATGATCCAGCCCCCGGCTAAAGACATGACTACTATCTGAAGCCAATGGGAAGCCCCTCGCCTCCATGGAAAAAAAATGACATTTAAAATGAACCCGTTTGGGCAAAGAAAGGGAAATCGTGCCCGGGGAAACGCGCTGCCGGGTTCTGCCCAGCTCCGTCCCACGCCTCCACAGCAATACACCAGCTCTCCATGCTTACGAGGCAGGAAAGCCCAGGCTTACTTCCATCTTTGCAGATCTCCACCACGTATCCATCCAGGCCCGACTGGCCTGTCTGCTCCGGGGCTCTCCAGGTCAGCGTAATCGAGTTTTCACTCACTTCTTCCACGGCCAAGGACAAGGGGGAGCTGGGCGGCTCTGTAATAAACCCGCAGTGGTGAGGACAGGCTCTCGAGTACCAGGGCTGTTGGAGGGCAATCACCCAACCTCCATGTTGGTCTTCAGCCCTGCCATCCTCCTAATCCCCCAGACCTATCCCACTGCAAAAATATCCTTGATGACTTCATCCCTCTGTACCTTCAACCCGGCACCCCCACATGCCCCCTCCCCGCCTTGCATACCTCCCCTCCCCGCTTCAGTGTCCAGTCCCGTCCTCACCTGCCTTTGGTTTCTCAGGCTTAGGTTCAGGGGCCGGGGCTTGGGGTTCAGCTGGGGGAGCCGGGGGACCTTCTCCAGGGGCTGGAGTCGCTTCTGCTGTGGGGACGGGAGCAGGCTTGTCTGCAGGGGCTGTGGGCTGCCCCGCAGCAGGGGGATGCTCAGGGGCCGGGGGCTTTTCAGCAGCTGGGGCTGGTGCTGGTTCTTCCTTTGGGGTTGGCGCTGGCTCTTTCTTCGGAGCCGCTGGAGCCGGGTCTGTGGCTGGAGGTGCGGTTTTGCCGGTCATTGCTGCAAAGCCTGGGGGCTGGGGAAGAGGATGTTTTGGGGTCTCTGCTCCGGGATCTCCGCTCTGTTTTGGGGTCCCTGCTCCAGACCAAAGGTCCCTCCTCGAGATCTGGGGTCTCAGCTCCGAAGCTGGGGTCTCTGCTCTGGACCAGGCGTCTCCACTCTGGACGAACGGTCTCTGCTCTGGGACGGCTGTGCTGGGAGGGGGGAACCAGGTCACTGAGCCAGAACAGGGGCTGGGAGATTTTTATAGGCTTCGGCTGGCACTTGTCACCTCCCTGCAAACCAATCTGCCTGCGCAGGCGGGGGCTGCCAGGAATAGCCACCCGGGACCTGCACATTCAGCAGCACACCCCTACCCCCTCCTATGGGACTGCAGCACATGGTCCTGGCCCCCCCCCGCCATCTCCCCGGGCTCGCATGGGACTGGGCAGGCCAGGGCCAGGTCACCTTTCTTTGGGTCCGTGGCTCCTGTCCCCAGCACCAACACCCCTCTGGCTAAGGGCTTCCCAGCCCCCCCACTGCCACCTCCTCAGCCACCCACTGCCCCGCCAAGTCCTCCCCGTCGCCTCCCCGTTGACCCTGCACCCCGCCTGCCTTCCCCCAGCCCCTGCATTAACACCAGACCCCCCCACCCCAATCCTCCCTGTTAATCCTTCATTGAGCCCCCAACCCACCTGCTCTCCCCCGTGTCCTCCTATATTCCCTACTGTAACCCCAGACCCCTCTGCTCCCTCATGTCCTCCCCCAGCCTCCACCTCAATCCCAGAACTGTTGAGGTTGGAAGGCAACTCTTGGGATCATCTGGACCAACCCAGCTGCCCGTACGCCTGACCCACGTTCCTGGAGAAGATTAATCACTAGCCAGCCCTATGCCATGTCCTCCAGCCTCTGCCCTGCCCATTCGACCAGGACCTTGTCCATGGAGTCTGGTCACCCCAGGAACTAACAGAAGGGTGCTGTCAGCCCTCAAACTCATATTCGCCCCAAAGCCCCCCACTGACCCAGGAAAGCCCATAGTCCTATAGGATACAACCCCTCTCACCCCCTGCCTGTCCTTGTTTCCCCCACTTGCCATGCTATGCATGAGACGCTACGAAAAATGTCTCCGCAACCTATGGTCTAATTCCTCAACCTCCCTCAAATTTGAGTTGACAGAGCATTTTCTCCGGTTCCCCAGCTACTTGCCTGCCTCCAGGGATGCTGCTATGGAGGAGCCAAGCAAGCCCGGCTCTCCTGGGCGCTGGTCCAAAGGCTCATGGTTTTGTGGTCCCCAGGAAACACCTCCAGATATGGACATGAGGGTCAAGACGCATCTCTGAGACAGCCAGAGCATGAAGCCATGTACTCTGACAGGGCCAGATGATCTGAGCTTTGCTAACAAGGGGGTGGTTTTCCAGGTGGGGGGAGCTGTGGTCACCCAGGAAGGGGAGGGAGAGAAGAGCGAGCAAAACCCCATTGGCCAGGCTGGTCTTTAAAGGGATGGTGACATCCCAAAGAAGAGCCACAGGGCTCTGAGGGATGCATCCCAGCTGGAGCAGGAGCCATGGACCAGGTGGGAAGAGGGGATGGGGAGAGGAGGCCAGGGCAGCAATGCTGGCTCTTTGGTCCGTCAGGGTGTCACAGGGGTGCTGGGCTTGGCCAGACACCGGGCTCAGCTCCTGGCTGCCAGACAGCAACAGGCAAGCGCTGATGGTTGCGTGGAGGCATCGCCTCGAGGACCCCTGCCCATGGTGCTCTACACAGACAGACAGCAAGACGTGCAACTACCCATCTCCAGAAAGAGCACGAAGGAGACCCCGCACTTTCTGCTAGCCCTGTTCCTCCTGTAAGCTGAGAAGAAAGCTCATCACAGCCACCAGCCTTGCAAGTCACATGGGGATCAGGTAACGCGAGTGCAAACCTGGTCCCCCATGGGCTCTGATCCTGTCTGGAGGCTGCAGCCTGGCAGCACGACCCTCCTGCTCCAGGGAGGGATATTTCTTCTCCCTTGGTTATTTCAGAAACAGCATTTGGCAGCAGGACGAAGCCAGGACACCAAGAGATGGTATCAGTATCTCAGGGAGGGCATGTTTCCTCCAAAACTATGTGATAACCCAGATGTTCCTCGATAACTTTCACCAGTGAGGAGGAATATGACTAATAAAGGCTCCTCCTTCCCCAAAATACCTTTGGGATGCCTGAGGGATGAGCTCCCTGAGGCAGGAGAGGGTGACGTGGGGCTCACGGCCATTTTTGCTGCCTGCGGGCCACGGATGGGTACTGGCAGTCCCTCCCACTCCCCAGAGCAGCTTGGAGTGGCTCAGACTTGCCAAGTGGGTCATGAACCAGAAAATTTTCTGCAGCTGCTCTGGCAAAAGAGAAGACAGCCCTGCTCCCCAGCATAGGGGTGTAGGGCTAGAGGAGACTGTCCGTCTGTCCTTCTCCAGCTGCCTTTGACTCCCTGGTGGGTCTGGCACCCAGAGGGGAGAATTGGAGAAGCTCTGGTTTCTCCATACCCTGACCCACAGGGATTTCATCCTGTCTTGGATGATCTTGGCACCTCCTTGACCCCTCAGCATTCACATGGCCCATGCCTTGATGACTTTTCCATCAGCGCACAGGTGGCCACCTCCAGACTCCCACAACCATCAACTCTGCTCAGAAGTCTTCCGCGTGTCTTTCCCAAAGGCGATCATGATATCTAATCTAAACCAAAATGCTTTGCAAAAAGTGGGTTTCTTTTGATTATGTGTTAAGAAAAGCAATTTAAAGAGCTTTAAAAAAAAGAAAAAATCAATACCAAAACTCTAGTTCATAAGGAAATGAGCACTCAGATTTCTCTCTTATTTCAGTTCGGGTGAGTGCGGTTGAAAATTAAACACTTTCCCCAGGAAAAGAACATCAATGCAATTATTTCTCTTGAAGTTCTTGATTTGAACAAAACTTGAGTTTTTCAACATGCTCAATGACGTTTAGATGCTGTTTTCTCTGTTGACTCACAGGATGAGTCATAGGTTAAGAGCAAGTGAATCAACATGGTTTATCATCCAGACTTATCTGGGCCGCGTTACTGTAGTATATTGGCATCTTGTTTATTTGCATATTGCTGGGAAGACCGCCGTACGCTGAGCAAACTCAAGCATGGAAACACTACGCTGCCTGCTGTAGATGACAAAGGCATCGTGGCAGGTTGCCCAAGTCCAAAGTCAAAAGGTTTCCCTTAGGGACCAGACTCAGGAGCAGAAGGTTTCGTTATCCACCACGATGGCTTCACTTGTGGATGCACGACGGGGAGGGAGAAACTGCTCCCATGGAGTCATTTCACCAACAAGGACGGGAGCAGGGTGTCTCAGCCCCCGACTTTGGGGTGAGGGAGCTAAAATGAGTCTGGCGTCAGGAACAAAATGAAATGCCCACCGGTGCAATTCCTCCACCTCGACATGAAAACAAAGAGCACATCTTCGTTGCGCTGGCTGTTCCTGCTGGCAACTGGGAGGGTTGAACATTAACATTTTAGTGATAATTTAAGTATCAACACATTTTTTGCCTGAAACTCCAAATATTTCAGGATGTAGCTGAAATACTGGGTATTCATGTTTTCCAGCGAGAAAAGATCTGTTCTCTACAGGAAGCAGATACTTTTTATAAATTGGTTTTGACCCACATTTCCAGCCCACTGCACTACTGATATGTTGCCTTACTTATCTTCCAGGTAAAATATAGGTCTAAATAATGAAAGCCTCATTTCTTCCTTAAAGGATCAGATCCTCCTCATGCCACTGTTATCCAAACCCCCCAAATGATGCATCACGGTCATCTTTCAGCTGAGCTTATGGACAGGACCGCATTGCAAAGAGATAAATCTGCCTGTACCCCAAAAGCATCGGGTCTACCCATTCACCTGGATTTGCCACTTCAGGAAATCGCAGCATCAGAGACCTGCCAGGTGGGACAGGGGAAAGCCTCCCCAACACCTTTCCCCGTCACGACAGCTGATGTGTCGGTACGGGAAGACAGAAGATGCCTCCGACAGCTGGGGCAAATCCTGGAGGCTTTCAGAGCTTAGGACCTAAACAGGGCTCCAGGATTAGACAGGAGGTGGTGAGACCTTCCCACTTGCACATCACAAAGCAAAGTGGAGATGCCAAAGGCCCGGAATAAATGAAGGGCCCGTGTCATCCGGGTGGGAAGGGCTCCTTGAAGCTGTAACATCCTCTGCACTTGTCCCCTCTTGTCCCTGTCCCCCTGAACATCTCTGGAAAGCCCAGTGGGCTCTTTGCATCCCAGGAGGACTGTGAAAACAGCAGGGTGGATGTCACATGCTGTTACCTGGGCCACCACTGGTTCTGAGCATGGCATCATGAGGTCCTTGTCACAAGCAATGTGCTTTACCAGGGCAGAGGACAGAGCCAGGCTCCAAGGGATGGTATCACGGGTGTCAGGAAGGGGCAGTCGCCCATAGCCTGTATCAGAGTAAGAAAGGGGACACCCAGGACTGACAGGGTCCCCATTGCCATCCCCAGTGGGATATATTCAAAGCCACCCAACAGGAGAGAGCAGGAACCATCCCCACCTCCCTATGGCCTCATCCAGCCCTGCGCACATCATGTAGACTGTGAGTCCATGGGAGACACCACAAATGGCCAGAAAAATGCCCAGACGCCCTGGATTTCAGCAGAAAGGAGGTGCCCAAACCCATTTGGGGGAGGATATTGCTGCCGGTTACTGATGCAGCTGGAGATGGTTCCTGTGTGGGGCTGTCCCCTCCTTTTGGCTGCTTCCCCCCGCCCTGCTCTTGCCTGTCCCCTCTTCAGGGGGGTTAAATCAGACCTCCAGAAAACCAGGGAGGTCATATGGAAAAGACACAGCGGCCGACCACAAATGCCAGCAGGGCTGAGGCTCAGGGTGGCTCAGCGTGCTGCCTGCCTGCCTGCCGGCTCCCCGGCTCCCAGCAGCATTTCCAGCCTCCGTGTCACCGTGATATTCACAGCGCGCTGAGTCAAGCAGCTGGGGCAGGCGGCAGGTGGGCTGGGATGTAGGCAAGCTTTCCGTTCTGTGTGTTGCACGCAAGTGGATGCTTACTTCACCCTGAAGCAATGACTGCAGGCAGGGGGTCCCGGGGCAGAGCTGGGACACGGGCTTGACCCCTCTCCCAAAGGCCCCCGGAGTAGTGCCTGTCGCGGTGCCACCCTGGGGCAGGAGTTTTAAGCAAGTATTGCTTTAAAACGTCCTTGTCTGGTCTGGAAAACACAACCAGGCAATAAAGAGACATCGTCAACAGTGTCTCTGAGTTCCTGTTGGGCATCCCTTGCCAGGCACAGAAGTAGGGTTCATGCAGCCCAGCCGCACGCTCCGGCATTATTCCTGTTGCATGGTTGCACATCAGCTCACACCACCAGCACTCAGCATCACCACAGTTTGATCATCGAACCATCGGTAATCCTTTCTTCACCAAAAGGGTTGTCAAGCATTGGAACAGGCTGCCCAGGGAAGTGGTTGAGTCCCCATCCCTGGAGGTATTTAAAAGACGTGTAGACGTGGTGCTTAACAACATGGTTTAGTGGTGGACTTGGTAGTGTTAGGCTAATGGTTGGACTCAATGAACTTAAGGGTCCTTTCCAACCTAAATGATTCTCTAATTGTATCATCAGTCGGGGCGAGCAACGGGTTCACTCACTACCAAGTCCCCCAGCATCGGCTCACGGAGCAGCACAGTGGGTGCCTAGTCCTGCAACCTGCCTGCTGGGATCAGGAGCTGCCGGATGCAGGCAGGACTCATGGATGCAAACATCCAGAACCGACGGCCTCTTTGGGGTGTTATTTTGGGGCTGTGATGGGATAATTCTCCTCCGAGCTGGAAGGGGGAGAGAAATAGAGAAACCCATGCAGGGATGCCCTGATTTTGTCCAGTGCCTCACTGGGAGCTGAGCCAGGGAGCTCAGTGCCAGCTCCGTGTTGCCTCCAGCCCAGGTACAGCACTGCAGGGGGAAAACCATCATGGAGTGGCATCACCCACTGCCCCCAGCCAGCGTGGTCCCCACAGTGCTATCCGTGGGATGTGCCATCGCACATCACAGCCATGGCGTGAGGCAGACAGCACCCTCCGAATCGGCAGCTGCACAGGGCAGGAGCGGTGACCTCCAGCAGCTGCACCCAGGGCTGGCCGGGACAGGACATGATGGGCCGGCAGAAGTCCTCATGCACCTTGGCACTGCATCCGTCACTTCCCGTGTCTCCAGCGCCCAGAAGCAATGCCAAACCCGGGGCATTGCTCTGCCTTTGGTGGTTTTTTTTTTCCAATCTTGCCCTACCTCTGGGGCTGCCAGCCGGAGCTTACCTAGGACGGGCAGACAGAGAGCCCTCAGGGGCTGAGCCCGTGCCAGCCTCACTGTCCTCAGCCTGCTGGGGGTCACCTCTACCAAAGGCTGGGGACAGCAGCTGGGGACGCCAATAAGGCTCTGTCACCACCTGCCCTGCCTGGTCCCGCTCTGCTGCAGGGAAAGGCTGCAAACAGCAGCCTGGGTTTTCCCTTCTGCATTAAGAGCCAGGTGCTCAGAAAGCCCCCAAAGGTTGCAAGCCACCTTTGCTATTTTATTGAGGACATTTACACACAGCGGTTGCACCTGGGGGGACGCAGCCGCACGCCTGACTGCTTCTGTCCCTGAGCTGTGGCAACCCTCGGGCCGGCAAGTGGGGAGCTGGGAGGCTCTGCAAGAGAAGGGGGAGGAAACAGCTCAGCCTCAGGCTCCACCAGCACCGAGGGTGAGTTTCTTTATTATTTAATATCAGCAGGGAGCTCAGGTGTTTGCTCTTCACTGCACAAGGGCAAGCAGCACTACTCAGAGCCCCACTTTGCTCATCTCCATGCCCGCAGTCCCAGGCAGTGCCAGTGACTGCTGGTCCCCAGGAGGGTGTCTAGCCCTGATGTAAGGACTTCAAGGCACTGAAATCCCTGCCAGGGAGCACCATGCTGTTGGCCAGTTACACCGCAGGCACGCACTCCTGGTCTCACTTGACTTTCAGCATCCCCTCAGGTCCCCTTATCTCCATCACGTTACTACCTGAACGGAGGTTGTAGTGAGGTGGGTGTTGGTCTCTTCTCCCAAGTAACAAGCGATAGGACAAGAGGAAATGGCCTCAAGTTGCGCCAAAGAAGGTTTAGATTGGATATTAGGAAAAATTTCTTCCCCGAAAGGGTTGTCAAGCACTGGCACAGGCTGCCCAGGGCAGTGGTTGAGTCCCCATCCCTGGAGGTATTTAAAAGACGTGTAGACGTGGTGCTTAGGGACATGGTTTAGAGGTGGACTTGGCAGCGTGAGGTTAATGGTTGGACTCGATGATCTTAAAGGTCTTTTCCAACCTGAACTATTCTATGATTCTCTCATTCTATGATTCTATCAAGGACTTAAGGCCACCTTAGGTATCCTCAAGGCCACTGCTCCTCTCCAGTCCCTCCTGTAGGACCAACACTGGACGCTGGTGTCTCCACTTCCCCTCCCAGCTCCTCCCTTATTTTCTCACATCCACACCCCTCCTTTCCTTGCCTTAAATGCTTTCACTTGCACCCTCACCTGCCTCCTTTCCCTCTGCTCTCCCCATCCCCTCCTCCTATCCGCACCCTCCAACCTCCTCCCCACCTCACGCAGAGTCCCTGCAGGACACTGCCGAGCTCAACCCCACTGCAGCCAGAGCAGCCAACAGCCTGTTTGGCTGAAAGCAGCAAAGTAGACGGGGACCAGCATGGTGTCCTGCAGCCAGACCCATCCCAGCCCTTGTGGCACTGGGACCAGCTGCGTTTCAGATGGGGCAGCCAATAACGCAAGGATGTCCTTGAGGCCAGCATGGTGGTTGCTGGCACCACAAGGGCTGCCTGCACCCTGCCATGTCTGAGGGGTTTGCGGAGGGCTGTCCCTTCCCAGGATGCTCTGAAGCAAATGGGATCTGCTCCCTTAATGGGACAGCACATCCCGGACCCATCCCATGTCCCTTTCTAACCCAAGCACCTTTGTTTGGAAACTTCCCTACTGTGTCCCCCTCCCTGGAGAGTTTGCTGGATTGGAGGGGCTATGAGAGGAGTTGGACCATCCCCAAATCCCAGTGACTCCCTCCAGGTCCCAGTAAACGAGGAAGACAAACCAGTTTGGGGTTGTCCAACCGTGGCCCAGCTGCACCCCTTCTCTGCTGCCACCAGGGAGCATCATGGGGACATTCAATCAGGCTGTCCTCACTCTGGGTCCAGCTGAAATCCTCCAGATATTGTGCCAAGCTTTGGGAAGATGCTGTTCCCTTTATGCCTGGTCCTTAGTGTCCCTGGTGCCCCACAGCCAGATGTGGCCCAGTTCTGCTTTGGAGGCACAGGCTCGACCTGCCGCAGGGTGCCTGCTGCCGTGGTCCGGGCACCTGGGTGCTGCTCCCTGCCCTGCCCCATCTCCGCTGTCCCCGTTCAGCACAGTGTGACAGCCCTGTGCCTTCCCTGGAGGAAGCATCACCCCAGAGCACCTCCAGAGCAGCTGGGCCAGGACATGGGCTTCAGAGAACAAATGGGTTTTGATCTGTTGACCCTATAACCTGCAAAGAAACAGCCATGGAAGAGGACGCTCCATCCTCCTCCTCCTCCTTGTCCATGTGCATGTCAACGCAGGAGAGAGACTGCTGTATTTTTGCAGGGGAAGGCCACCACCTCCAGCCTGCCGTGACCGAGGGACAGTGAGGGCCAGGGCTGAGGCTGGCGGTGGCTTTTGCCATGAGCACATGTGACGGGCTCATTCCCATCTCCTGGGGGTTAGGAGGTGGCAGAGATCCCAGGGGATCTGGGGACAAGGGGGAGAGATCGGGGGTCCTGGGCCTCCCAAGTGCTGGCCCTTAGGAAGACAGAAGACTTGCCCAGCAAACAGCGAGCTGGATGGAGGGACCCACCGCCTGCTCCGTGATGCAGCTGACATGCGGAGAAAGCCCACCCTTTCGCAGGCTGGAAATGCCCTGGGATCCCACTGGGCGATGGTGGCCAGAGGCGTCATTCCTGCCCGACACCTGTAAAGCCCTCGGGGATCCCGTGGGGTGGTAAAACGCTGCAGGAATGCAAAGCGACGTGCGGGGCTCTCGCCCAGCCCTGGGTGCCGCTGAAGGTGAGAAGCTGATTTAATTTTACAACCTGCAAAGCCCTTGGGGAGGTGGACACGGCCAGGCTGGGCACCAGGGCTGGTTATTTTCTGTCCCTGGCAGTGTGACTTGCAAAGCAAAGCGTCGGGGCTCTCCACGAGTTCACATCTTCTTGCAAGCCAGGCCACGATCCACATCCCACCCCACCACCTGGATGAGGAAAACCGCCCTTGGTAGTCCCTTTTTTCTGCTGCTCGTGACCGTGGTCACCTCTTCCTTGCAGGGCACTGGAGAAGCTGATGTCCTTTTGCACCCCGGCACGGCAACCAGGAGGGATGGGGAGGGGGACTGAGGGAGCAGCCAGCGACCGGTTATCTGATCCCGGCAGCTCCGGTGTAAACTTAGCATGGCCTTTCGGAAAGTACTTGCTGTGGCAAAACATGCAGTAAATCACTGTTCTGAATGCCAACAATATTTCGAGATTAGCAAATCTTACAGAGCTCCTTGGGTTAAAGCTCATCTTGGGGTCGTGGTTTGCAGCCCTTCCAGTGTAACTGGGGGGTCTTGGCTCCCCGGTACCCCCCTGCCCTTGGGGACTGCATCGAGCTGCAAATGCTTCTTGTTCTTTGAAGGATATGGGGCAAGGTCTGGGGTCAGCACCGGGCGTGGAGCTGTGGGACCTCCACACTCATGTGGGTGCCCACCCCGCGCTCCTGAGGAACAGGACCGACCCTCTGATTTCCCTGCCCTCTCTTCCCAGCCTGCTCAGCCCAGCTTAGAAAATCTCCAATTTCTTCCTTTTTTTTATCAGGTAGCAAAACCAGCTCCCCACCGGCTGCCCCGGCCCTCTCCAGCATCGTCCCGTGCTCCCCGGGACAAGCCACCGTGACCCCCAGCACCATCACCCCGGCCCCCAGTCCCCAGTGTCCCCAGCACCCCCGGCACTGGCAGTTCACTGAACCACAATGCTTCAGGGTGGGGATTCCCAAGACTTTGCAAAAACCCCCCAGGAGGTTGGACCCCGGTGCCACCACCTGCCTCCAGACGTGCCACGAGTTTTCCAGGCTCAGCTGAGGGCTAATTCTGCACCGGGGCCCTGCCTGTGGGACAAAGAGGAGGGAGAAGCCCTTTGAATTGAGCAGAAAAAGGGGCAGAAAGTACCTGGGAGCCCAAACCAGGTACATCCCGATGGAAAATCAGCCGTAGGCTTTGCACACTGCAGGAGATTAACCCCTGAAACACACTCCCAAGGCCAAAATGGCCCAGAGCTGGCATTTTAACGCAGGACAAGTCACCGGCTCAGTACGGGAGGGACTGGGGAAGATCCCATGCTACACCTGAGGCTGGGCTCTGTGCTCGACCCTTTCCATCTATGGATGCCCACTTGCAACCAGCGATGCCAGCCCGGCCAGGAGCCTGTAAGCTGAGATGTCTTTGCACCTCCTGACCATTAAACGGCCTCGGAAAGGAGCAGTTTCCCTGCGCTATATTTGCAAGGGGGCTGCGGCCCAGCACCAATCCTCCCTGCCCACCCAGCGCTGCCCAAGCCCCTCTGCCGAACACCACCTCCAAGAAATCCTAAAGGTGGATTGAAATGCATGGGATTAAAACCATTAGGTACAAGGAAAAGTGGCCAGATCGGCTTTGTTTTCTAATCCCCAGGAGCTTTGCAGCCCCCTCTGCAACCATCATGCAAGCAATGGTCCCTGAAGCTTTTTTCATGCAAAACTGTGCAACCTTTGGAGTCTGTGACTTTGACACGGGGCTCTCTGTACCCTAGCAATTGGAGCAGGGAGGGCTTTTGGGGGACAGGGGATGCACCTTGCTAAGAAGCCATGATTTTGGTGTCCCATGAGGGTTGACATCTCTTCTCCTTGCCCAGTCTGGGACCGCTTTGCTCCTGGTCATGGGCCAGAGTGTCCCAGCTGGCTCTCAGCCCCCCTGTCCCGGCAGGTCCCCCTGCACCCACAAGCATCAGGGGGAAGAGGAGCAGGCAGAGGATGTTACATGGCACCCTGTTTTGGGGAGCTGGGAGCGATCACCAAGCACCAAACAGGGCAGCGAGTGAAGCATCAGTGGCAGGAACGGTGCAAACACGAGTGAGCTGAACCCGCATGTCCTCAGCCCAAGCACAAACCTCCCAGGAGCTGGATAACCAGGGAGAAAAGTCGCTCCGGAGGAAGGTCCCCTCTCCCACAAGGTCTCCCAGAGATGTTTCTTTGCTCTAATGCTGCCATCCAGTGGGAGAAACTCCCTGGCA
The DNA here is from genome assembly GCF_018139145.2 of Gymnogyps californianus. Lineage (NCBI taxonomy): Eukaryota > Metazoa > Chordata > Aves > Accipitriformes > Cathartidae > Gymnogyps > Gymnogyps californianus. The sequence goes on along the minus strand of NC_059497.1, from coordinate 6,197,248 downwards.
TGGGAAAGGCTGGAAAGGAGGGCCTTGGGGTCCCCAGCCCCGGGGTGGGGGGCACCCACCACCACCACCACCCGCCTCTGGCTGCCCTCAGGGACCTCCCTGCCAGGGGTGCTGCAGGCGAAACTGAGCCTCCACCTCCAAGCCCCAACCCCAGCCTGGCTGCGATGGGCAAAATAAAAACCACTCACACACCGCTCGCTTGAGCTGCTCCGGCACCTAATGCCCTCCCGAAACACAGAACCCAGCAAGGGGACAGGGAAGGGGTGAAGATGCACTGGGATGAGGCAAGGGGCAGCAAGCTGAGCCTTCCTCGAGAGGAAGAGGAGGCTGAGGAGCTGCGGTGCAAGCAGGGTCCCAGCGGTGAGGACACTCCGGTCCCAGTGCGATGCAGCCCCAGGTGATGCTCACAAGGTGTCCCCCGGCTGTGGGATATTTGCAGTCTGAACACACCAAGCCTGCAGAAAGCCAAATTCCAGCGTGTATTCATCAGCACTGGGGCTGCAAGGAAGAAAAAAAAAACAAACACAAAACTCCCTGGGATTGGTTCAGGGAAGCGAAACGACTTTGGCAGCAGCGACAGAGCAGCGTGACGGCAAGTGTTGCATCCGCGGTGGCCAGCAGCCCCGAGGATCCCACAATGTGCCCATTTGTTGTCCCGGTGGGCGGCTGGCTTCCCGCAGAAAGGAGCTTTCAGTGGGAATATTCAAAAGTTCAACCTCTTTCAGCAGCGCAAGGTTTGCTGGATTGTGCGACGGGCACAAAGGGACAGTGTTTCCTCGGGAGCGGGGAGGTTTTGTGGCTGGGAACACGGCTCTTTTCTTCCCCGCACAGAAGCCATCTGAGTGGAGGCAAGGAGTTATCGAGGCAGGATCGTAGTCAGAGACTTGCCTTAAAGGAAGAAAGCAGAGAAGACTTGTGTATATGGGAAAAAAATCAAAGAATTTGGGGATTTCTTTTGGCTGAAGGCAGCAGCTGTTTTCCCAAGGTGGCTCCGGTTTCCAGGAAAGCAGGGATTTTCCTCCAAAATCAAGGGGGAAAACCCCTAACTTTTTATTTTCCCTTGGTGCCAAGAGGAAATTTCTTCTTGGAACAAGCCCTGTGTGCAAACAAACACGCTGCCCTCTCCACCGGGAAGCACAAGTGCCCTTCCACCCACTCAAGATCAGCCAGAAAACATTCCCCGGACCAGTAATTCCCTGATAACCCCAACGAGGCAGCAGCATCCCGGCCAGGTCAGAGGCACGTGCCCCGTCGGGGACGTGTTTCGAAAGCATCTGCCACCTCTGCAAGCTGGCAAAGGCCATTTCTCCCAGCTGCAAACCCACCCTTGAGCTCCAGCCCACGCTCGGGGAAGGGAAGGGGATGGGAGGTGTTGCAAAATATGAAAGGAGGATATTCGGTGTAGGAAATCTGGTCTGCATCTGCAAACAGCCACGCTCCGGCATTAGGGCTGAGAACTGTGCACAGCTCATCACACCTAAAGCCCTCATAACCCATAGCTGTGCCCAAAGCCCTTTCTGTGTGTTTAATTACTGCATAAGCACTGCCTCAAAATGGCAGAGGAAATATTAGGGGTGTGGACAGGTTAAGGATGGGAAAAGGGGATTTTTTTTAAAGATATCACTGGTTTTAAAAAGACTTTCCTCATTGGCGGGTCTGGAGCAGTAAAACCACCCAGCAAAGCCGAGCAGCTCTGCAGGCGTCCCGGCTGCGTGCCCAGGATGGGGCGGCCGCCGTATCTCAGCGCTAATGAATTTCTCTCCCTTCCTGTAATGAAGACGGATGGCAACCGGCCTCGAGCCCGAAAGTTGGCCGAGGGGCCTCTGAGTCACCCTGAGAGGTGGAATAAATCTCTGCCTGACGGAGAAACGCCAGCCCGAGGGAAAGCACAACCCGGCCGGCGTTCCCAAGCGAAGCCAGGACAAGCTCGCAGCCGATGACCGTGGAAATGAAAGCAGGGTGGGATCGTCAGGGCGGCTCGGATGACTCCCCATCACGTTGCAGAGCAGGAGACCCCAAAACCCCCGTCCCCTGGAGGGGATGGTTCAGCATCACCCCCGGCCCTGCAGCGGCTACGCCGGGCACCGTCCCTGGCACCAGCGGGCTCCCGGGGAGAAAAGGGCTCGGAGGTGGCAGGGAGGCCGGAGCAGGGCTCGGGCAGGGATGCTGGAGGTTTGGAGCAGGGCGCTTTGTCCCCTGTGGTGTAGGGCAAAGCCACTCCTTGTCCCCGGGGTCCCTGCCCCGTTTCCCACCCTGTGCCCAGTCGTGCCCCGTGCCCCTGCCCGGGCCGTGCCCGGCTCCCCACCGGGATGCTCAGCCCCGTGCGCATGGGTGCTCAGCTCCCCCTGTGCCCGCTGCTCCCGGGACCCCCGTATCCAGGTCCCTCCCGGGATCCCCGTGCCTGGTGCTCCTGGCTCCTCCAAGCCTGGTGCTCCCGGTATCCCCGTGCCCGTTTCTCCCCGATCCCCCATACCCAGTTCCTCCTGGCATCCTCGTACCCAGGGGTGCTCCCAGCTCCCCCATTCCCGGTGCCCCCGGGACCGCCGTGCCCGGGTGCTCTCGGTGCCCGGTGCTCCCGATATTCCCGTGCCCGGTGCTCCCGGCTCTTCTGCAACCAGGTGCTCCCGGCTCCCCCATTCCCGATGCTCCGGGGACCCCCATGCCCAGTGCTCCCGGGACCCCCACTCCCGGTGCTCCCGGCTCCCCGTGCCCGGCGCTCCCGGCCCCCGCCCCGCCGTGCTCAAGCCCCCCCGCTCCCGGGGCGGGCTCCCCGTGCCCCGGCCGGTGCCAGGTGCGGCCCGGCCCCCCCGCTCCTCCTCTCCTCTCCTCTCCGCCCCGTCCCGTCCCTCCTCCCCCGGGAAAGCGAAAGCGCGGCGGGCGGAAGCCGAGCGTTCCCCGCCGGGCCGCGCCGCGCCGCACCGGGGCCGCACCGGGGCCGCACCGGGGCCGCTCCGCGCCGAGGCCACCATGGCCTCCATCGGCAACTTCTTCCGACGGAGCCTGCGGCGCTCCGGCCGCAGAGGTGAGGGTCGGGAGGGGACGCCGGGGAGCACAGCCCCGCGCCGGGCTCCGGGAGGTGCCGGTGTCGGTGCCGGTATCGGTATCGGTGTCGGGACTGGGGCCGGTGCCAGCGCCGGGGCCGCGGCTGCGGGAGCCGACGGCTGCCGGCGGAGTGGGGACTTTCCCGGGCAGCGCAGCGCAGCCACGCCGGGTGGGACCGACGGTACGGGCACCGGCACCGGCACCGGCACCGGCACCGGCTCGGTCCCCTCCAGCCCTGCCCATACGCGCTCACCCTGCGGAGCCCAGCTCGGGCCGTCTGCCCCCAGGGCTTACCGCATCTCCCGGGGCTTGCTCCATCCTCAGGGGCTTACCCCAGCCCCCGGTAGTGCACCCCATCTCCCAGGAGCACACCCCATCCCCTGGGGGTTCAGCCCATCCCGGGAGCTGCACCCCATCCCTTGGGAGCCTACCTCGTCCCAAATGAGCCTCCCCCATCCCCCGGGGGTTTACCCCGTCCCAGGGGCAGCCCCACAGCCTCCCTCTTACCACATCCCCAAAAGCTTTCCCAGCCGTTTGCCCACCAGCACAGCGTCGCGGGGCACGCTGGAGCGTGGCACCGAGGGCATTCGCGGGGGCACGGTGCCCCCGAGGCAGGTCAGTGTTGTGGAGCCTTGAGAGGACGGTGCAGAAATCGGTCCTTTGGGATTTGTGAGCTTTTCCAGGATACAGGATGGATCGTCGGGGTTTTCTGGCCCGCCATATCTCAAGCCACAGCAGAGCTGGTTGGGGCAACCTGTGGATTTGGGGGGCTCACTGCAAACCCCCCCCCCCCCCCAGGTCTGTTTTGTGCTGGCTGGCTCTTGCTCTGGGTGCGATATATGTTTTTCCAAGCTCAGCAGAAAAGGTTCGATAAAGCAAAAGCTATTTCCTCTCTGCTGAGGCAGGTGGGCGGCTGCACGGCACGGGAAGCAGAGCTCCCCTGCTAATCGTTGGGCCGGGCCGGGAGATTTCGGCATGCCGCAGCCCGGGAGAAACGGGTCGTGCCACATCACAACGTGGCTCCGAGCACAGCCCTCGGCTGATAAGAAAACGCCGCTCTGGTCGGGGAAGCTGGTTGTGCAGCAAAACGTCTTTTTCTTTTAACGCCGGCAGCCCCGGTGCCGTTTCCGCATGGGCCAGGGCGCACCGCGGCAGCCTTTGCCCTCTCTGTGCCGGCGGAGGGAGGGGGTGAAAATCCACAGCACCGGCAGCCGCTCTCCATCCAGGAGCTGCGTGAGCCCCCCGGCTGCCTGGCTCATTCCCCTCCTCGCAGGGGATGCTCCCGCTGCTGGGGGGGCTGTGGGGTGGTCCCCAAGTCTTCCCCACTTGGGCTACGGAAGAGTTGTTGGGCCAAAGCTCTTGTGACAGTGGCTTGTGTCCCCAGGACATGCAAGGGGCTGCGTATCCTGCCGGTTTTGGGGAGTGCTGGGACCTCTGATGCCACATTAAACCCGTCCAACACTGCGTGATGGTGCATGGCCCCGTACATCCCCGGAACTCATCTTCCAGCCTAGGGATGGAGTATTATGGTCTGGAGGGATTTAGGCTCTGCCAGCGAGGGCTTTGCAACCTGACCTGGCACAGGGGAGCGCTGCCGGGTGACGCCGTGCTTTTGGCAGGGCTCGCTGCGCCGGGCCGTGCTTTGGGCAGGCCCGTGGGTCCGTCGGCGAGAGGCAGACCCGCAGCCCGGCATGACCAGCCTCCCCGGAGCGGTGGGTTTTACTTGGCTGTTTAAAAACACCATGGACAAGATGCAAATCCAGCCCTTGCTTGAGAGTGTGTCTTCTATTCTCTGAAATGCAGGATGGGACTGGATAGGCAGGTTTTAACCGGACTATTCACCTTACCCTGGCAATCTGCGATGGGAAAACAACCGATGCCGGCATCCAGCGAGGATGGGGGATGCCAGCAGGCCTCCCCACTGCACAGCCCGGTTCCCTGGGCTCCCCCCAGCAACAGCCTCCTGCCCCAGCCCCGTAGGTGAGATTGGACCGCTGAAGCCATTGCTGGAGCATCCCAAGGAGGAGCCGGAGAAGCAAAGCGCATCTTGTTGACCTTTTTTCCCTGGCCCGGAGCACCTTGCTGGGCTGTCACACAGGTGATCCCCACCAAGGACAAATCAGAGGTGTCTGCAGCCGGATCTCGTCCTTGGGATGCTCCTGGGCTTCCCCCTGCTGCGAAGCGACCTCCTCGAGATGGATTTCACCTTGCCAAGAGGAAGGACTTTGCATGCGGAGGTGGAGCGGCCTCAGGGTGCACACAGAGGCGGCTTCGCGCATCTCCCCACCCTGTGCTGGGAAGGGCGTTTCTGGTGACTGGGAAGGGACTTCCCGTGATGAGACTGTGAGTGTCACCTCCTCGGATGAGCTTTCTGCTCCTGTCAGCTCCCGAGGACCTGGAGCGAAGGCTGGAAAGGTGTTTCCAGACTAAAGGAGGCAGCTACGGAGCCGGAGGGATACACAGGGTGGGGTGTCCACCAGCACCGCTTTTGAAGGAGGATGTCATGCACGGGGGAGAAGGACGACGGGAGCAGCTGGCCACAGCCGTGCCTTGCCCTGCCGAGCTGCGGCACAACCGAAAGAGCCCAGGGCCAAACTCCGGGATGCGGGGACAAATCGCAAGAGTCAGTTATTTCATTCAGCCACGCCTTTATTTTCCTGCCTGTTATTCCTAGGAGCAGCTCAAGCATTTCTGTTCCAGCTCCCCACCGAGACCAAGCCCGGGACAGTTTCGGTGCCAGGAACCGGGGATTTAGAGAGTCGCAAGCGGCTGCTGGGAGAGGGAAGAGCTGTGCCATGGCCTGGCTGCAGCCTCCCGCCAGCATTTAACTCCTCTCTTTCCCAGCCCTTGGATCTCACTGCCCGACCACGATCGTCCCAGGGCCACTGGAGATGTCGGCTTGGGCTCTTTTCACTCTTACTTCTAGTTTTTTGGGTTGTGACAGCTGACGCTCCCCAGCTGTCCTCCCCAACCGGCCAAACAAGAAATGGGATGTAATCTCAGGGAATTGCTTTGCTTTGGGAGCTGTGGTTTAGGGAAAACCCTCGAGTATCTCATTTGCAATCAGCAGTTCCCAGGACTGAGGACATCTGGCAGGGAGAGGTTGGGATTCATCTTACTGGAGCCTTTGGAGGTGCTCGAACAAGATCTGTGCTGTTTGTTTGCTGTTTTTTTCCCCTAAAGGAATAAAATTAACTGCTATAAAAGCATTCCCACACCTTCCCGCAGATGCTTTCCGCAGAGACCGTCTGCTCTCTGCCACCCCACGTGCTGGCTTCGCTCTGGGCATCCCTCTGCCTTTGCTGGGATGGGGCAAAGGAGGGCTGGGGATGTCTGATGGCACTTTGATTTTCCCCAAAAGACTCATAAAAGCCATTTCTCTTTCCTTTCCGTGTCCCCAGCTGTTCACTGTCAGGGACCGAAACACCCTGTGAACCAGGTCCCGGTTCCCTCCAGCCACTTTGGCCGGTTCTTGCGTAGCTCTGCAACTCCTCTCCTGCCCTCAGGACCCCTCCTGCCTTTTGTTTCACTCTGCTCTGTTTTTTTGGTTGGTTTTTTTTTGCTACAGAAGGAAAAGAGGAGGCGTCTGCTGCAGAAAACAACCCCTTGCGGGTCCCACAGAGGAAACCAGGAGAGCGGAGCTCTGTCCTCTATTCTGCCGGACAGTTTTTCTTCGAGTACCTGGTGGTGGTGTCGCTGAAGAAGATGTCAGATGGACGTTACGAACCCAAGATAACCTACCAGTTCCCAAAGGTATTTAGCCCCGTGTTTCCGGCAAGATGAGTTTTCCGAATTTAGAGGAAAAGGGGATGTTGCTCCTTCCCCATCACTAGAGCCAGGGGAGGAGAACAGAAAAATACCCCGTGCCCTTGAGTCACAGACCCAAACCCCAGGGCTTTGCCTGCCGTGGGTTGGGCTTGCTGGGACCGTCTGTCCCTCCCTGCGGTCCGAGCCCAGGGCCACAAAGCCTGGGAGGAAAATGCCGGGGTGCTCCCTGGTCTCCGGTTCCAAAAGGGGAGACCATGGCAGCAAAATCACACCTTGGGGAGGTGGCACAGGAGGAGACCCCCCTGTTTGCAGAGGGGCCCCTGGGTGCCTCTGCTTTGCCCCGCTATCTGTGGGGTAAAAGAGTCAAAAATTGGATTTTTGGGAGATGCTTGTCCAGGGATGTGTGGGCACCTTCTGCTTCAGTCTGAGCCGGGGGTTGCTTTGGGACACACCCCATCCCCTGGGGCTATGGGCACCCTCCGTCACCCTGACTCTTGGCATCGCTTCGTTCCAGCGTGAGAACTTGCTGAAGGGCCAGAAGGAGGAGGAGGAACGTCTCTTGCAAGCCATCCCCCTCTTCTGCTTCCCCGATGGCAACAACTGGGCCCCCGTCACGGAGTTCACCAGGTACGTGCCCCGCTGCGGGGTCTCGGCCGTGGTTTCCCACCCCATGCCGTCACATCCCTGAGGGCTGCGGGCTGGAAGGGCCGTCCCGTCCCCATGCGTTGTCTCTCCTTGCAGCGAAACCTTTTCTTTCGTCCTGACCAACGTGGATGGCAGCAGGAAGATCGGCTACTGCAGGCGGCTGCTGGTGAGCATCCCACCGCCCGTACACCCATCGCTGGGTCGGTGGTGGCCATGCCACGCCATCCCCGTGGTGGGACACGGTGCCTTCTGCCATGCCCAAAGCACAACTCTTGGGGACGTGCCTTAGAAAGCCACTTGCCTTGACAAGATGATGACAAGCAGCAAGGGGGTGCCCAAAGGGATTTCTTTGGAGCTTTCTTCTGCTGGGGCATCAGCTGGATGCTGGATGGAGGAAAGCAGCGTTTGCTGTAGCCCAGGGCTGGCCTGAAATGCAACCAGGAGATGCAATGGTTGGGAGGTGCCATCCCTCGTACCGGTGGTCGCTGCCTCCCCACCAATCTCCTGCAGCTTCCCTGGCTCCTTTCCCTTGGCCGCAGCGGTCAGGACGGCTGCAAACACCACTCAGGATCAGGACGGGGATGCGCAGGCGCCCATCCAGGTGCCAAGGAGCCAGGTGCCCTCAGCCCCGTCCCCAAAAATTGCTTCTGAGCAGTGGCTGCCTTTCTCAGCTGATGGATTTGGCCAGCTCGGGGGCTGTGAGGCGCAATGGAGGTCTTCCTTGGCTGCCGATTTATGCACAGCCTGCTTAAGTGGGGACACAAAGCCACGGGGCCGTACGCCACGGCTCGGTGACTTGCTGGATCCCACCACCCTTTCATTCCCTGGCGAACCTGCCCACTTCTGCATCCAGGGCTGAGCTCTGGCTCTTTGAACTGGATGTCTGGAGGGCTGAAAGCGCAGAGAGCAAACGGACCCAGGATAATCCAGTTGGAAAGGGAAAAACAGCCTGGGCACTCATCCCACTGGTCCCTGTTTCAGTAGGAGGAAGGATTAGCCCCGAGGATGGTGGGGCAGGAGGTCTCAGAGGACACATGTCTGGGAGAGAGGAAAGTTTGGGAACAGGCCAAAAGGCTTTGCACCAAAAAGATTAACAGCTTTGGCATCTGAATTGCCTTCTCCTGGTCCTGGGCACCCTCTGCTTTTACAGCACCAACTGCGTCCTTGGCCTGAGCCCCAGCTCTGAAAATCCCCCAGTGGGTGATTTGGCATCTTGGGGGGGGGTGAGTGGGGCCGGGGGGGATCTCTGGGGAGAGCACGGAGCTGGTGCGGTGGGGCTGGGAGATGCTCAAACCCTTTTCCCATCCTCTTCCAGCCATCCGGCCGTGGTGTCCGCCTCCCTGAGGTCTTCTGCATCATCAGCTGCCTGGGCTGCTTCGGGCTCTTCTCCAAGGTAGGGATGTGGTGGCTCCGTCTGGCACGGTGGTGGCCCAGGCAGCCACTCTGTTGCCTGCCGGGGTTTCACAGCTCACTTTTTTCTCCCCCAGATCCTGGACGAGGTGGAGAAGAGGCGCCAGATCTCCATGGCGGTGATTTACCCCTTCATGCAGGGCCTTCGGGAATCGCCCTTCCCAGCTCCAGGGAAAACCGTCACCATTAAAAGCTTCATCCCCGAATCAGGCACGGAGGTTGGTGGGGGTCTCGGGGGCTCAGTGGCACCTCCTGGACTGCTCCAACATGGGGAGCCTGGGCCATCTCAGGGAGCATCCTCCACACCTGCAGCACCCATGGGTGCTTGCTAGAGCAGTGGGTGGTGGGTCGGGCTGCCAGGGGCCTTGTGCCCTGGGGAAATGGGTGCCACCTCCCTCCTGGTCCAGGAGGAGAGCAGCAAGCAGTGAGGATGAGGATGGAGCCCATCCCCAGGTGATGCTGCCCCATCTTTGCATCCTTGCAAAGCAGCATCTTTGCAGCTCCATCAGCCTCGAGCTGGAGCTGCCAGCACAAAACCTCCCTGGACGCCGTTTCTTAACACGTCGGTGCTTGCACAGCCTTTACGTCAGAGCGGTGCGTCATGCCGGGGGCCGTGGAGCGGGGCTGGCTGCACGCCGCTCGTGAGCCGGCGTTCGCAGCTCCGGGTGCAGCACGCAGGGTTGTTGGGGTGCGTGGTGGTGCCGGGGCTGTCGCGGGGTGTCGCAGGCGGCAGCTTCCCCTCCTCCAGCTCCGCACCGCGGTGCTCAGCTCTCAGCCTCGACACCCGCCCTGGTTTAGCATCACGGGCGGGCAGGCGCCACGGCGCAGGCATGCGGCAAGCCCGGCCTTTACCTGTGGAAAGGAGATCTGATCCGGGCACGGTGCCCGCGGGGCTCATCTCGCCCACGCACGGCCCGGGCTCGCACAGGCAGAGCCTCTTTTTTTTCGCTTTTTCTTTCTCTTGTGGCAAAGCTGGGGTGGAAAAAGGGGGAGGATCTGCCCTGGCATCCGGCAAAATAACCTCAGTGCTGAGCATCCCAGGGATGCGTCCTGCCAGGGTGGGTCTGAGAGCAAGATCCCTCCTCTCTAGTGCAATTTAGCAGCTGGCTATCAAATTGCAAGACATTTCTTCATCCAGGAAGGCTTGTGCAAGGGCTTTGCAGGTTGCTCAATGCTCTGGCTGCGGGCCAGGCTGCAGGGAGCGCGGCTGGGGGTGACAGGGACGGAGGATGTACGAGGACGTTCTTCGAAAGAGCTGCGCTTTGGGGCTCTGGGAAGGGGCTGGAGCAAGTCAAGGAGATCAGTGAGAAAACAGGGAAAGGGGTGAAAATAAATTCTGGGTACTACACGGGCTGGGAGCTGGGGATCGTGCAGGATTTGTGCTGGAAAGGGGCTGCGGAGCCCGGCCAAGCCCTATGCTGCTGGCTGGGAAGGTGCTGCTTTGCTGGAAAGGCGGCCTGGCACATGGAGGAGGGGGATTTCCCCCCCCTGTAAAGCTGGGCAGAGGGGCCAGGAGTGTGTCATGAGCTGCACGGTCCTGTTAACCCTTCAGCGGTCACTGTCTCGGGGCTGCCCGCAGCAGGGCAGAGGTACCGACCAGGTTTGGGAGGCTCTTGTCTGGGGCAAAGCCAGCAGAATAGAGAGACCGCCTGCAACTATCCATTAGCTAATTCACTTTTGGCCATTCTAGCTAGGATGAGGCGAGCTGACCCTCCGGAGAGGCTTTTGAGGAAGTTTTTGTGGTTTTTATACCAAAAGTCATGCCCTCATCCTTCCTCCCTTTCCTGGGCAACGTTCTCCACTGCTGCTCACAGATGAGCTGTCAGCCGCTGAGATGGGAGCCTGTCCCCCTTGTAAGTGCTAGAGAAAAGAGGCATTTTGGTTAAAAATCCAGTCCCCCAATAAATAAACCCCACAGTGCACATCACCGCTGGCTTCCCCTGCATCCTCAGCGCTGCACAGTCCACATCTCCAGGCGGGACAAGACGAGGTTTGTCCCTTGCAGAAGGACGTGATGCAGATGCTGCAAACTCTGGGTCATTAATTGGTCCCCAAATCACCTTCTCGGGGGGCCAGGGCGGCACGGGGGGAGCGTTGCACCTCCTAAGCCAGGGTTTGGTGGCTCTCCCTTGGCAGCTCATCGAGCTCACGCGGCCCGTGGATGCCCACCTGGAGCACGTGGAGTTTCAGGCTCTGCTCCAGCGGCTCAGCCCCCACCTCATCCTGCACATCTTCGCCTCCGCCGTGTTGGAGCGACGGCTCATTTTCCTGGCAGAGGAGCTGAGGTGAGTCCTGATCTGTTTATTAAAAAAAAAAAAAAAAAAAAAAACCAAACACAAAAAACCCCTTGAAGGAGCGCAGGATGCAGCTGAGCTCGGGGTGGGATGTTCCCTCTGAGCAGTGAAGTTCCCTTTCCTCATGCAATGCCACCACGATGGCTCCTTGTCCTGCAGCGTCCTCTCTCAGTGCATCCACGCGGTGGCTGCTCTCCTCTACCCCTTCACCTGGGCTCACACCTACATCCCCGTGGTCCCCGAGTGCCTGCTCGACACCGTCTGCTGCCCCACGCCCTTCATGGTCGGCATCCAGATGCGGCACCTGGAGCGGGTCCTGGACCAGCCGATGGAGGAGGTATTTCATCCGGGCGGGGGAAAGCATCTGGATGGAGCCATCGGTCAGTCCATGACCCTGGGTTTGGGTTGGCTCTGGGACTGGAGGCTCTGGTTGTGCCCTTTTCCCATCCAGAGAGGCTGGAGATTGGGGCTTCTTGCATGTCCCCGCCTGTTGGCACCTGGGGGAACACCTCCACGTCCCCCTGGGTGCTGCCGGCCACCCCAGGACCCGCAGCCCTGACCCTGGGGGACTCGGAGAGCTGCTGTTGGCCAGGCTGGCTGTTGGCATCATCCCAACCTTGCAGAAGTGGAGAAAAGCTGCGTGGGGACAAGCTACCAAGCCTGTAGCAGACACGGTCCCTGGGGGGATGCCCTGGTCCCCCTGCCCAGGTCCCTCCAGCACAGGGGGACTGATCCTTCTCCTGCGACCCTCATGGGCTGCGGACACACCAGTCTGATCCCAAAACGGGTGGGAGGAAGCCCGAATGCCGTGGTAGGGCTAAAGCTGGTCGCTCTCTGCTCTCTTTCAGGCTCTGATAGTGGATCTCTGCGAAGGGAAGATCCTCCGGGCGGTAGGTGCCCCGTGCAGGGCGTGGGGCTGGGGGTGGGCTCACCGGGCCTGGGTAGCCCCGGGAAGGGCCCCTTGCCCCCTCGGTGCCAGCTACCTGGCAGCTTTCACATTTTGGGGGCAGAGACATCTCGGTGTCGCCCACCCAGGGGGAACGTCCCAGGAAGGGATGTCTCCGGCCACTGCATCTGTCTTGTCGTGAGCCGGAGCAGCAGGGTCTGTGTGTTGGGCATCCCGCTCCCAGCATCACTGCAGCACCCTGCGATGATAAATAATTAATGAGCTCTGCAGAAAGCCCCACTGATGGGCTGCACTAACCGCTGCCCGCGGCCATCTGAGCCGGGTTCCCACTGGTGCTGGGTGCTTCATGGCCCCGTTGTCTTCCAGGTGGGCGATGAGGAGGACATCTTGCCCATCAAGCTGCAGAATGAGATGCTGACGTCTCTGAACAGGCACAACAACAACAACAACGTACACAGTAAGGACGTGTCTTTATATACGGTAAAACACGGGCAAGCTGCCCTCCACAGATGGCCAGAGTCCTCAGCGAAACGATTTTCCTAAAGGGACCTGGCCTAGGATGTTTCTGTCCCATTTTGCAACAAAATGCAGCCACGGGAGAGAAATCCCGTAGCCTTTCCCCTGTCCTGCGAAACATGAGAGCAGGAACAACTAATTCTGCTGAAAAAAATCAGCTTTTGCCAATATTTGGCTCGCAAAGATGCCACCGCCCTGGAAAGCAAACACAGCCAGTGCTCCCTCAGCAAAATTAGTCTGATCTTTGTTTACTGGCAGAGGGAGGTTTTAAGCAAATAACTTCTTGGGATGCAAACACAGACTGCGAACCGGCCAGGTTAAAATAAGACCGTCCTTTCTATGTTCAGAGGTCCCATCCCCACCTCTCGTGCTCCATGTCCTCTTCCAGCATCCGAGCAGGTGAACACGCTCGTCTCCGAAGCCTTCGTGCAATTCTTCGTCCGAATGGTTGGCCACTACGCCTCGCACATTAAGTGGAGTAAAAACGGCTCGGGCACCTTCCAGGAGCGAGCCTTCTGCAAAGCCATCACCTCCAAGACCAACCGCAAGTTTGTGAAGAAGTTTGTGAAGACGAACATGTTTTCCCTATTTATTGAGGAAGCAGAAAAGAGCAGGATCCCACAGGAAGGTAAATGGCCCCGTCTCTCCTTCCCTCTCCGGTCGGGTGAGCTCTGCAAAGTCCTGGGCTATTTGGTTAAGGGAAAGAGATGCCCCATGCCCGGAGAGGGATGCAGCTCGAGGCTCAGGATGCTCAGGGCAGCGAGTAGCACCCGCTTGCTCTCAACAGCTGCATTTCTCTGTCCCTGTCAGGCAATCAAAAAAATCCCTGGGCTCATTTTAGATCTTGTCTCTTGACTGGGGCCGGGGCAGGCTTACTGAGAGCTCAGTGTTTAGGCAAACATGGCAGTAGCAGCGCAAATATTTGGCTCGGATGCAGGCAGCAGCTGGGAGCTGGCTCCTGGCTGCGCTGCCTGCGAGCCCTGACTCATCTCTGCCACCGGCCCCGGCGCGGACCCGTGGTGGGTGGCTTGGTCCTTCCCCTTCCCAGGGATTTACAGGGCACTGGGCAGAGCTGAGCCTCCTCCTAGCCCAGGATGAGGACAAACAGGGGTGATGGAGGTTGAGGAAGCCACCCCAAACATCTGCTGGTGGCCAGAGACATCCTGGCCCGGAACTTGCCACCCCTGAGGTCTTGCTGCACTCGGAGAGAGTGCAAGAGGGTGCAGTCCTTGCGCTCTCTCAGCGACTGCCGCATCGGAGCAAAGCAAACATCCCCTCGGACGCACCACGTGGCAGCGAGCGGCAGATGGTGACCGTAGTGGGTCCCTCTCCAGCCCGTCTGCAGCCTGCCCGGGGACTCGGGGCCCAGCACTGCCTCAGTTCTTGCTTTCTCTGCCCTTTTAGGTCAGACTTTATAGGGCAGACATGGACCTGGGTCTGCCTGGGGTTTGCAGAGAGGGATGGCACAATCCCAGCTTTCCCATTATATTCCCAGTCTACGTCACCTTTTTGGCTATTTGCATTCCCAGGGTCTCCCGCTTTCTCTCTTCCTTGCTGGTTGGAGAGGAAACACAAAAACTGAACAGGAGTGAACGCGTGGGTTAAAAACTTACACTAACCCAGCATAATAAAGCCCATTTTGGGGAGGTGAGAGGGATGGGTGGAATTGCAAGAACCCCGATTTTACCTGGGTCCTCGCCTGGGTGCAGTTGTCCATAACCCAGCACGGTTTGGCTCCCAGGGTGCAAACGCACTCGCCAGGACTCAGGCTGTGCAGCCCTGTATCCTCCCCAGCCCGAACGCTTGCATTTCACTGACGACCTTTTCTCATCCACAGCATATTTCCAGCAGAAAATAACAGAGTACCACGAACAGAAGAAGCACCGAAGGGACTCCTGAAGTCCAGCCCGGGAAGCCAGGAGCAGGGCTGGGACCGAGCAGGTCCCTGCCAGCAGCACCACGCTGCGCAGACTCGACGCGTGCCCTGCCCAAGGGCAGAGCACGCTGGACTCTGCTGGATCTGTCCGCCGGTTCCTACCCATCTGTGACTTATGAGATGCATGGGCAGCACCGAACACCAGTTTCTACCCTTTCTTTTTTCCTCAGGGCATCATTGCACTGGAAAACTCTTTTGCACAGAGCTAGCAAGCAGGCTGTGATTTCTTTTCCGATCTTGCTAGCAACAGGGACAAACTGCGACTCGCAGCGCCCGGCTCTGCGCAGAGTCTTTGGCCCCATCAGGACCTCACGCAGCGAGGGAGGGAAGTCAGGGAGCTGGCTGCAGGACAACAAAGGTTGTAGAGTAATCGTTAGAGGGGAGGAAAAAAAACAGATGAGTAGGAAATAGTGTTATTTCTAATTAAAACAAACCTAGGTTTTGCAAATAAGTAACATCCTATTGAGTAAGTTTCAGAGGTTTCTATTATTAACAACCGTTTCACTTTATTTTCTGTCAAGATGTGCTCATTGTTAAATACCGGCAGGAACAGTTGCGGTGGATTTTAGCGGTTTCCTCTATAGCGGCCGTCTGCTTCGTTGGTACCACTTAGAGCCCAGTTTAGCTCTTTAAAGAAACAAAAATATTCTTTTCCAACAGGTTATTTATTTGTGCTGTAAGCAAACTGTGAAGGCCACAGGGCTGTGTTTTGTAGTAGAGGGAAATGGCCGATCAACAGCTTTGGGTAGGGAGGAAGTATTTGTTAAATCCAGTAGTAAAACATGTCGACATCCTCCGTGTTTCTGGTTTTGATGCCAACTTCTTTTAAAGCCTTGCAGTTCATTGAAGCACTGTCTCTGCAATATGATGCCTGCAGCAGATTTAAAGCTAAATTATGGTTCTCCCCCTTTCCTAACGCACTTATCCAGGGAATAAATATTGCAGCAGGGAAAGCTGGTGCTGACTGCAGGTCTGCCTGGTTCCTTCCCAGACAAACCAGAGCCAGATGCTTCTCCCAGCAAGGGCTGGGGTCGAAGAGCTTCATCCTCCTCTCTGGGATGTTACAGCCAAGCTGCCATATCACTCAGTACCCACTAGACATGTGCACACATGCAGATGTTATCAAAAATATAGTTTAACACAACTTTTGCAGTGGTATTGAATGCCACGGTGAGAGATTTTACATAAACACTAAAAAAGAAGCAGGCTGACTGCCAGACAGCTTTCGCTTTCGGAGCTGTTGAACATCTAACGAAAACAAGACAGATGTAAAGGGTATTTATTTTAGAAGTACTTGTGCAATCACGCACAAAGGTAAGTGACAGAAACACAGTTGGACAGAGGGTACAAACTGAGCAGCAATGACACGCTCTAGCCCCGCTGACAGAAAATTGTTGATTTTTGCTCAGCCCCTGTGTGTGTTTGGAAGGGGGGAACAACAATTATTTGTTAGAAAAAAAGGGGATTTTTGGCACTGTGGGTATCTTCTCTGGCTCTACAAGTTCCCCCTCATGGGTAGAGTGTTACAGGTTTAACTACAGGAAATTAAAGGTTAGTGGTCTTTTTCTGTGGTTTTTTTTCATTTAAAAAAGTTCACCTGCCAGCAGAAAATTGTGTGTGTGGAAAATCAAGGGGACCTATCAAGAACTGTCCCTTTGGAAAAGACCACTTGCCTCCCCCTTCTCCTGCTTGTTCATTCCCATTTTGAGAAGACGCCGACCTTTTTGGTTGTGAAGCGTGACACTGTCTCCTTGAGAAAAACGGGCAGTGGTCCTTGCTTTGGCAGTAGCGCTTTAGAAATGAAGAATTAGAAATCACATAAGGGACTGGATTGTGTGGTTGCTTAATTCCTGCCAGAGAAAAATGTAACAGAAGGTTATTCCTTAGCTGCTGAAAACAGATACACAAAAACTGATCCTTAAATTTAAAATAAATGTTGTTCAAATGTAGCCAGTGCTGCAGATGCCAGCAAGGGTTAACGACGGCGAGTTAGAAGGGTTGGTGCTACCTTGTCTGACTGCAACAAAGAATAGGTTGAAAGAGGATGTTAAGTGACTTAAAGCACTTTTCCTTTTAGCATTGTTATGGAAAAAGGGACCTAGATCCATTCCCAGCGGCCAGCCCAGAACAGCATCCTTTGGGCAGCACATCAGCTCTTAGCTCAGCTGGCTCCAGGAAGACAAAAGGAAGAGGCAGGGAGCAACCAGGCACTTCTCTGGCACTGACTTCTCTCCCCACCATCCAGCAGCAGCTTCAGAGCTACAGGTGGTGGCTGAAGATGCTGGAAAGAAAGAAAACAAGCCCAGGGGCATCATCTACCCCAGGACCCCCAAATCTCCCCCGCCACTCCTCTCACATCTTTTCCCTTTCAGTATGCTGTTACTCTTCCTGACAGCTCTGTCCTTGTTTCCTAAGCCTGTGTGACTGATGTCGTTCCTGATCAGCAAGTTCTAAGGGTTTCTTGAGTTGGGTTGGCCTGAACATTGAAAAGCAGCTTGATATTATCATGCTTGCTTACTCACCTGACTGGTGTAATCTGGCAAGAGCTTTAATGCCCTCCCTTTAATGCCCGGAGGGTGGACAGACTGCTTATTGCAAGAAGTACGCACATCCCTATGATCAGTCAAGATAGGTGAAGAAAGAAGACACCGTGCTGAAAGGGCAGATGCTGAATAAAATACCCTATTTATTTCTTTGAACTCAGTCTGCCTCTCTTAAAGCACCTGCTTGTAGGTGGGGGCACTGTGTCTGCTGCTAGAGACACCGGGGTAAACTCAGCTGCTGCGTGCTAGGAGCACGGACGCATCCAGCTACGCTCAGGTCACATTGCAGCGTATCAGCAAAACTCGCAGCATATTTTTAAATCCTTCTTCCTGCTCAAGATTTGTCTAACACTTGATCTACGTCTACAACAGTAAATAAAACGGTGCCAAGAAATATTTCCCTGAACTGGGAAGTGCTCCTTTATTCTGCTAAATTGTTAACATAGTTCCCAGCATAGTATTAACCAACTCACACTCGTACAAACAACTCCCAGGCATGGTTTGGGAGGCAGCTCAGGCATCGCTCCTGATTTGCGGTTCAATTCCTGCTGTGCAGCTGCCCTGCTTGGAAGATAAGTTTCATGTTATGGCATGTGTTACCCTCTGCCAGCTGGCCTCAGTGACAGCAAATAGTCCTGGGCATATTTAACCTACCAGAGTCAACGCAGTCATTATTGCTAAGTGCTTTCAGATTGCTCCAGAACAATAACAGACACAGCTCCTACCTCAGATCACTTCCCACCTGGCTACAACCTCTGAAAATTGCTGCAGTCTTCACCTCCTCCTCTCTGGAAATGATTCAACTTCTCTGCAACTCCATTCCAAACGCAAAGATGGGGCATAGCAGCACTGGCTGTAGCGGTGCGTGCAGGGTAGGAAGGAAAGAAGAGAAAAATACTAGTACGAAACAAAACTGACACTCAGATGAAACAGAAACAGGCCCTGAGGTATCTTGACCTGTCTCTTTCCTGTGTTAAACTCCTTGCCAAAGCAAGGGAACTCCTTTAGGAGTTCGTGGAAGAGGATGCAACGCTCCAAGTGGAAATTTTCAGCTTGCCTTTACGGTTTTAGGGGAAAACTTGCTTAACAGAGAACACGTTGTATTTGTTTAGAAGGGAGTATACTCAGACGCAGGTGTTCCAGGAAGCTCAACAGGCTGCTGTTGCAAAAGCTCTTCCTTCTAAGTGTCTTCTGAATGCAACAGAAAGTGAAAAAGCACGTCACAAGATCAGGCTGAGCCCACGAAAATTCTGTTCCCCTCCTCAACTCCTTGAGCAGCCTCAGCTCTACAAGCATATCTAAGATCACAAACAAGACAGTACGGTAATGTACAAGTGCCAGGGGTAAGGGTAATTTATTCCATTATTTATTACAGACATTTATACAACACCTATATCCATAGCAATATTTTATGGCTTGGATTACCAGCAGTAACTATTCCCTGATAACACTGAAACTTTATCAGGATAGAAATGGGAATTTTCTCCTGGCTGGCTGAACACAGAGGGCATGCAAACTTCCAGGCAGCAAAGAGCTCAGGAAAAGGTGCCCTATTGCATTTCCTGAACATCAACAGGCTTTAGCTTAGACATGTTCTGTAAACGAAGTTTGGTCCTAGACAACCCTTTAAAGACTTCAGTTCTTCACCAGTCTCAAGTATCAGTGACAAGTTATTTGGAGTAGCTTAATCTTAAAACCCTGAAGACTGAAAGCGTGATTCTCCTTGTTTGCACCTCTAGAACACCACTTGCACTCTAGGGAGGGACTTTCCAAGCAACTGAGTTTTGCCCCCACTTCACGCTGATGAAAAGAAACACATGGTTTGCGAAAGGGGAGACAGGCCCTCAGCACCTTAAACTCCTTCCAGTCTTTTTGCCTTGCAGACTTCATCTTGCTCACCATTTGAAGGGCAGCAGCAGAGGCTAGACTATCTAGATCAAACCTTCACCCAGCTGAATACAGTTAAAATGAAATAAACTAGTTATCTAAATTCCAGTTGTATCTAAAACTGTGATAAAGAGACAGCTGCCACCTTACACACTGGAGATGTTCCCAGTACCAAGACACTAGGACCGTAACATTTCCAGGACACATAAGAGCTGCGCCCCAGGTACAGGGTCAGGATGCGGGAACCAAACTCTGCCTCAGGCTTCAGCCTGGCAGGGACCCTTTGGGAACCCCCAATACCAGCCCACGGGGCCAGGTCCCCCAAAGAGCCCTCAGCTGCGCTTGCCATAAAATAGCTGCTCATAAGCGTGCAAATGCCTGGAAGTTCAAGGGCGAAGTGGGGAAGCCTACATAAATTTCTCCTCGTCCTGAAGACGTTCCTCCTTTCCCCAGCACCCCAATCCCGAGGCATGACCTCCAACTCACTTGTTGAAATGGTATCACCCCGCAGGAAGGAACCAAAGCTCTTCCAACCAGGGAAGACACAAGACACAGCACGTCCATGCACTAGACGCTCGGCTGGAGAAGTCAGCATCTCCATTCCACTTCCTGCAACACCAGAAACAGGGGCCAGCCCCAGTTCTGTCCTCCCAGAGACAAGAGCTTCAACAACTAAACTAGAGCCATGCTCCTCCTGTGTCATCGCTCCAGCCCAAGCAGTCCTGTGCCTCTGCAAGGACACAACTTAGGAAGACTGACCTCTCCGTCCACGACAGCCTGACACTGGGTACTGTCCCATGGAGGTGGGAGAAGGGGTTTAAAAGCTCTCCAGTCACTGAAGGAAGTTAGTTTTCTCTCCCCTTCCTGAGCATGTTTTCTAATCACTAGGGTATCACAGGAAATACATGTCACCACTTCCTGTGGCCAAGTGAGGTTTTGATTTATTGTTGTTAGGGTTTTGTTTTTTGGTTTTTTTGTTTTGTTTTGTTGTTTGTTGTTTTGGTTTTTTTTAAAGTGAGCTGTGCTTAACTCCTTCAAAGGAGAGACACATGCAGTTGTCTTCAGGTACTGCTGTGGCTCTGGGTTCCCAGTAGACAGAGGCATTTTCTTACCATCTCGAGTGAGATGCTTCATGGTCGGAGGGCTAGGATTTCAGCCACGGGGTTCCTAGCATTCCCCACCAACTGCCTCCCAAGCAGCTCCCTGACAGCCATGGCAGATCCTGCTCTGGAGACACTCCCTTTGCTCTGTGCAGCAAGCCTAGGCACTTTGTTCAGGGTCTGCAGTTCCCCTCAACGCCAGGGCCGTGGCACACATTGCAGCACTTCACTACCGTGCGATTAAACCCTCCATTAAATCTAACTTAGCTTCCCTGATGCAGTTCACCACAGTTAAAATGGCATTAAAACAACAACAAAAAACACCCCCCCAAACTTACTGCACTATGCAGCAGAGAAAGCTCTTGGACATCCTGCAGTGACAACACTATACACATAAAAACATTAGAAAATTGCTTGCTAAATAGCAGGCAGGATTGTACTTCGTAAATCTAAGTAGGACAGAGCAACACACACATCTGAAGACAACTGTTGCTCTCAGAATTCTTATTTATTAAGAGCAGAAAGGAAATTTTGCTTAAGTTTTATACATAAAAAAGTAAACAGTAAAATTTTCTTTTTATAGTCTTTCCACTGAAGAAAATTGAGAAATAAGTTGTCTTTTTAGATAATGTTTATTTAAAAAAATAAAATTAATTGACAAAGATACCACACTATTTTGCATGCCGGTCATCCCTTCTGCTTGCAGAACTCTGTTCAATGCATTATTCTTTAGCAAGGAACCGCTTTATCAGCAATGCATAAGCAAAAGAACCACGTCAGTCTGGACTCAAACCTTGACAGCTGCTTCAGCTACACAAGCTAGTGCGATATCTCTGTTTTTACCAGCTCAGGTCTTTAGTAAATAAATTTCAAGTGGACACTAAACAAGTATTTCACTAAGAGATGATGAAATATTAAAATTAAAAGCAAGTCGTATTGCAGCTGTAATTATACTACATTAGAAACTTCAGTTGTTGGGGATCCATTCACCATATATAGATTATTTTGTAATCAAGGTAATTACAAAGACAGAGCATTACTCCCTGCATGCTTTCCTGGGCTTTGAACCAACAGAGTTGACTACATGTAGAGTTGACTAGGGTGTACTTGGAATTCACTCTCTCAGGCAGGAGACTAGTTAAGGAGTGTTACTGATAACAAAGAATAAAAGTTATACAACATTGATTATTATAAATTACTTTGTTCTTATCCGCTTTTTGCCTTAGTCTCCTACATATCGTCACATCCGTTCATGTAGAAAACCAACTCTTTCTTATTTCTCCTGATGGTGACTCCCTGTTTACTAATGGTGATTAGAATGTGTGGAGGAGGACTTGATTCGGAATACGTGGATGTGCAGATGGGCAGCAATCTGATTGCACACACTGACACAGTATCGAAGCAAATCAAAGAGAGAAAAGATCTGCCAAGGGAAAAAAATTACACACATTTAGATCCGTGTTTTCATAAAGTATAACACGAGTATAACACCACCCGCATACTTCAGAATAAAAGCACTGGCGTCTTCTTTTCACAAACTACATCTCCAACTCTGTAGGAATAATCACTCAGTGAAGAAAGTTTCTAGGCATGCTGGGCTTTCTTCCAGCTTTGTAAGAACACAGACTCTTAATTCTAGGGTCAGAGAGGGGAAACCAGTTATAGTAGCTGTACAGATACTGTGAAATGCCCCATTAACTCTGAATGGTGATAACCATACATAAAATATCAATTTTATTAAAAGGTTAACACTGTGTTTTGGTAGATAACACTTGGGTGCTTGATAAGCACATAGGAGTTTAACTCAAGATATTTTTTCCTAATGGCTGCTACTAGTAATGACAGACGTACATGCTTTCAAGAGCTTAAGGCACAGCCATACTACACTTGCACTGCGCGTAATTATTCCCTTGCTAACAAGACAAATCTTCAAAATATTCTATTCTAAGCTTCGAATATTTGCTACATTGCTTTAAAACTGCTTAAACTATGTACCTAGCAAACCATGTTTACCTGTGTTTGCATGAGCTCTATTTAAAATCAACTCAGTAAAGTAGGTTCCCAGTCTCATCACCCCCTAGGTGAGTCAGCTACGCTCAACCAACACAAACAATATTTATGAAGAGCACGCAAATGCTTGCAATGGTTACCAACAAGCAAAGTGAGCCCATACTTACCAGGGCAATCCAGAGTACAATATACTCATCAATAAAGCTGTTAAAATACTGGTCCAGAAACAACAGTGCTGGGCCTATGAAAGCTGTGTCGTGCAGGTGCATTTCGCTTTTGGTCATGTGTGCAACCTACATTAAAAAGAAAAAGGAAGTTTAAGAAATAAATATACGCCAGCCAAGGCAGAGTGATTTCAGAATACACAAAGCCAAAAAAGTTACAGTTCAAGCCACATTACTGTAAGACTTATCAAGTACTTAAGTAGCAGCAGCAATACTGTTTTAACCATTAAAGTCTACAGCCATATGAGATGCAAGATTTGCAGAGAAGTATCTTTTATTAGAACAAAGAATGCAGCTACAGGAAAAAACCTAACACATTTTCCAGTCCACAAACTCTTTCTCCTGCCAGAAAGAAAACAGTAAAATGGAAGTAGACTGGTAAATTTTAAGGTTTAGTTGAGCCTGGAAACAAAAACTCACAGCTGCTAGGAGACACTTGGTGTTCCTCTCACTCCACCTATTTGTTCCCATCCCACAAGGATCACCACCTCTCCCTGGTTACAATTTGATGATCATGTTTTTTCGTGTCCAAGCGTGACCTTCCCACCCTCGCCCACATGCACAGAGGCTGTCCTGCACCACATCCTCACTTTTACCAGCACAACTGTTGATGTGACTGTGTAGTAAACAGGTCTTGGTAAGAAATAAACTTTTCTTCCGTCGCGAGTTATGTCCAACACTGATCCAGTTCATGTGCCAGCGCAACATATGCCTGCAGAACTGAGATGGTGTGGGGCAGCAGTTCTTTAATCCCTCATTCACTCTGTTCAACAGGGGCTCCTCTCCTGACAGAATTGCTGTCTGTTCCCTGGTACAAACCCGTTAATTTTAACCACTATTTCTCTCCAATTGTTTAGGTTAAACCCTGAGCAACTGTTCCAAACCTCAGCAGCTCTGTCACCGTCTCTCCTTCACCAAAACTTTCCTCCCCTCTGCACCTGCATCTGAGGGGGGTTTCAGCCACCCCTGTTCCAGCCCAGCTCACACATGTGCGCAAATAGGCTGCAAAAGTGTGAATAAACAGCTGGGAAAGGGGGAGAAACAGAACTCTGGCAACTGTAAGCTGTACCGGCACTGACTGTGTAACCATGGCATTAGCTCGAGGTTTACCACTCCTCTTTCAAACAGAAGAAAGGCTCCGCTGCACCTCCAAGCTACTGAAAGTAAGTAAAGCACGAGTATCACTTCAGTACACAAACAGATGCAAGATAGTCAATGGAATAACCAGAGAACTTTAAAATCTACAAAAAGTTTTACTGCGATAACAAGAAACTCCAAGGTTCTGGCACACTTACCACTAGTTTATTTGTTATCTTAGCGGATACAAAACCAAAAGTAAGTATATATAAGCAGGGATGCCTTTCAAAGAGCTGCACAGCAGATTTCTTGTAGATCATTGCAGCTAACACGATCACTGACCCAATATGAAGAAAAGGTGAAAGGACACTCGTTCCCTACAGCGAGATAAAGTTAAAGCGTTAGGTTAACAAAATGTGCCTGTTGCAAAGAAACCTCAGTAAGCCAAACACTCACGTGGTATGCAATGGGTCGTGGTTGCTAACTAAAATCACATTGAAAACATGTCTTTCTGAACACTGGTTCTAACAGGAACAAAGTGTGGTGAAACTTCGTAAGCACCAGCTGAGAATGTGGTTGAACCTTTCTTGTGCTGGGGGAGAAAATAAGGTTTCAGGCAGCAAGAAGTGCACAGTTCTGACACTTGTCACACAGGTAGTGCCTAACACTGTTAGCAAGTGACAGGAGACAACACTTCTATCATCTTTTCTGTGCCAGCTAGAAAGCAACTAAAACAGCCTCCTAGGTAGCAAATAATTATTAGGCCAGTATAGCATTGCTTTTTGGAAAACTCCCGGGGCTCCAGAATCAATCATCACCTTCCCTGAAACAGAAGGTACTTGTGCAGGTACCTGTACTTTTTCACTGGTAATATGAATAGTACAGATCTTTTAGAAAGATCAAAACCATAACCAATCTTCTTGACAAACTTCCTTCTGAATACATTTTTGCATTGGACTTGTCTATGAACTCTTTGGGGGTGTGTGTATTTGTATAACCTGTTTTACATGATTAATTCAAAAGCAAATATCAAAGTACCATGAGCACTTTTAATCACTCACAAATTTTAAAACTCCTGACTCCTAAAGCTACTATCCTTACGCAGACAATATTAACTTGTTTTTCCCAAGCCAGCAAGGAACTGAAAGGAAAATATTTCACACGTAGGAGGTATTATGTTAAATAAAAACCAAAGGCATGGTTGAAAAGCCACTGAGCGCTGAAGAGTAACTAGCAGAACAAAGTACTTACTGCTATAGTGGATCCATTTTTGCCAACTCCACCTGTGAAGATTACACCGAAGTAGTTTGTACAGGAGAATATGGTTCCTGCGACAGTACAGAGGGCTGGGAATATTTTCACCTGAATATTCAGTATTGGAATCTTAATGGAAGAGAGACAAGAAGTTAAAATATGCACAAGCAAACTAAAATTGGGCTTGGTACTTCTGGTGCACTCAAACACTCCACTTTCTAACACCACGTTTGCTTTTCTTTCTCTGCTATACAGAGATTTAAATTTCTACAAGGCACAGAGAAATATGTATTTTCCAATAATCCTTCCATCAAGCTTCCCATAAATCCAGACTTATCTTCAGTTACCTGAAAAGAGACATCAAAAGCAGAGAAGTGGACAGAAACCAAGAACGTGCTAGCTAAATCACCCTGCTATCACATGGAAGAGAAATGCATCAGTCATCTCTTCTGAAGCTGGTTGTAAGACTCACAGCTACAGCCCAAGATCAAACTGGGCAAAGCAAGAACCATTGGAGATGATTAAACAAAGCCCCTTAAGAAACTGGATACTACCTTATGGGCAAGACAAGGGAAGCAAACAGAGATCAGACAAGTCATCTCAGAGTCAGGGAGCCTAGGAGAGCAATCGATGCGGTTGCTAAAGAACTGAAAAATGAGCACAGGCAGCTTTGAAAGAAAGGCAGTAGTTGTCTTCTTTTTTTAACCGTAGTGTTTCAAGCAGCACACGAGAAACTAGAAGTGAAGGAGTTCAAAATAAGCCACAGGAAATATGTTATGGAAGCAAGTGTTTAGAGAAACTACCCAAATTCCCAGCTTATCTATACAACTACTAAAAATCTTCACAGGCTCTTCATTCAGGAACTGAAGTCATAGCACTCAACTGAAAAAACACACTTGGCTCCCCAACAGCAAGGAGTCCAACTACACACAGAAGCCCAAATGAGGTCAAGTTGCTTCTATTTTTCTTCAATTACACTCTCAGTGTAGCTTTCAGCAGGTAGAGATCATTAGTTTTCTATCACGTTCAATAACTTAATCTCTCAATCTTTTCAGGGCACAACTAAGAGGCAGAGCCAGCTTTAACTCTTCATGCCTTGCTCTTAGGCAACCTGGAGAGGAACACCCAGACCACCTCTCCAAATCACTGCCCCACAGGCTTCTGGCCGGCTGGCATAGTTTCATGACACTTGAACATAGCTCTCCCTTGCTCAGGCTGCACTCTTAAGTCAAAAAACATTTTCTGAAAGATAGTAAAGCAAGAATAATGACAAGTAAACAAAAGGCATACATTGCCACAGACTGGAGTGCTAACTGTAATCATTCATTAATGTTACCAGGCACAGGACTTCTGAAGGTCTCTCCTCAGTCTTACAAAGGAAGATACCTGTGCTGCCCTCTGCTTCCATAATGATACTTTGGTATTTAAAGAATGGGGTGAATTTGCTCTTCTACAGGAAGAAGAAAACAAGGGTAAGCTTCATATCAGAGTCAAAAGACATTAAGCTTGACATTTCCCAAAGACAAAGGGAGTTTACTGGGAAAAACACCCCATGAACTCCAAACTACTACCAACACATCTGAAAATGATGCTCAGGAAAGGCAGAAGGATGAGACCACACTGTTATAACATCTAGTTTGGCTAATTATGCTTTATTAACACTCTCCTTTTTGCTTCTGCTGACAGCTGCATCAGCGATAGGTGTTAGACTGCACTTATCTGGCAGAAATAATTAATGGGAAACAAAGCTACACACAGAAATTTGGCAGAGGAAAGTCAAAGGAGAGGTGTAAAAAGGCAGCGCCCACTAAACTGCTTTGCATACAAAATGGAAGCAGCAAGGCCCAAAGTTGGAAGAAGCAAAGGCAAGCAAATATCACAGAGTGAAAAAAAAAATAAAATCTGAGTAGTGGGAGAGAGGGCGTTGTACTCAGAAATCTTCCCACAAAATGGCATTACAGCCCCTGACTTTTTAAATAAGAGGACACTACAAGGCAAGCCACAAGACTGCCTTGTCTGGTATTCCATATATCACTACAGTCCATGCAATTATTCTGACTTTCCTGGTAATTCCACAGGTTTCAACAGCAGTCAGATGCATGCAGAACTTCACAAGACTATGTCAATAATGCAGAGAAGTATCACAAGCCAAATCTTTTGCAGGTAAATTATGTTCTCTGTTAAACCCTTTGAAGTTGATTACAAGAGAAAGACTACACTGCACAGAAAGCTTCTGAAGACAGATACATCCCAGCAAAGGGAGCATTCCAAATTTTGTTGGGGAAAAAAAACACACATGTTAATAAAAACAAGCGGCAGCAGGCAAAGAATGGATTAACGAGTGCTTGCCAGAGCCTGGATTAAAGCAAGTCCAGAATCATTTGCCAGAAAATTAGTGGCAGGCCTCCAGACTAGATGCCATCAGACTTTTGTGCAGCATGAATTGGGATTTTAAAAAAATATAGAATTAGAACACAGTCAGGAAAAGAGCACAGCTAAGGGCTCACAGAAGCAGCAGTGAAGAGTGTGTAAGAGACTATGCATCTGTAGGTGGACGGAGGCACTCCCTCCAGAAACTCTTCTTGGCTAGCTCCTAGTCACAAATACCACAACCAGCTGGGCAACTCGTAGTATTCTGGGAGTCTCTCTCACAAGGCTGGAACCCAGCTGTAGTTCAGAGCTCTATGTATGTACGCTTCAGTCACATCTGCAAGAGGAACAACAACTCATAGCAGGCCAAAACTAAGCTTGCTTTATATTCATGAAGCTTTTATGCTTTTAAAGATTACATTGTGGAATAAAACTCAAGCAATTGCAGGACTTTTCTCACTTCAAATAGAAAAAACCCTCTATCAATGCATCAAACAAGTTGCACCTAAGCTTGCTCGCTTGACTCACATTTTCCAAATGAGGATCGCAGCTGCAGTCGTACTCACCATTCACCAGAAATTACCGAGCTCCAGGAGCCTTGCAGAACAGCATTTTAACACACTTTAAAGAGAATCTACGCTGACAGAAAGAAGGAAGCCAGTACAGGTACACACCGTTTCACAGAAAAAAAAGAAAGCTAATGAAAGCAACAATTGACAAAATACACAATTCTGCATTTAGCCTATTCAGATTGTTTTGCTTTTTGCATGTTAGCATAAGAAAGTGGAATGTTTGAGTATACAACCACATTTTATTCCATTATTTTTCCCCCCAGATAGAAACAAACCAAAAATACCAAACCACCAATTTTGCTGTCACATAAAATATTAAAGGATTGGGGGGGGGGGGTGCGGTAAGGAGGGGTTGTGTGATATATTTTGCTCTGCAAGTAGTAAATAACATTTATCTCTAAATAAACACAAAATCTCACAAGTGGAATGAAAAAGGAAAACTCCTAATTGTCATTGGAAACCTGATCAAGTTTGATCTCTGGAGAAATGCTTCCATTAATCCAACACCAGACTTCAAAATAGTTTAATCTTTCAGGAGTTGACTTAGCCAAATACTGCCGCAACTCAGAACTTCTAATAGATTTCAAGGTTTTGCTGAAAGGGGTTAATAGGTTATTTAAAAGGGTTATTTATTTAGGTTATTAAATAACACAAAAGAACAATTTCTAAGCTCACATAAACATCACCTCACACTGAATTGTACCAGAGGCTGCTGTGACAGCATTTCCCCCCCCTTTTTTAAAAAGAAAAAAAAGGAAACTGAGAACATGAATTGGGAAATCCCTATTTGTAATGCAGAATAATAGCTGCATGGGGATGGTTGGCCACACCAATCTCTCTGGAAAAGTTTGGCACCAATAAGCTGACTTGTAGCCTCATTTTTTTAGAATTAGTCCTATCCACACTCATTCTCTTTAGATGGTATTTACTTTGCAGTTTACATAATTAATTGGGCGGGTTGGTTTTTTTAAGCCTGAAAGCACACGTAGCAAAATTGGGGTAGCCAATGTTAGCTCCTTTTTCTAGATATTCTCTACAATGTTAGAGGGTTCATTTCTCTAGTTATAGGAAGCAGATTAGAAATTAATCAATTTGGGGTGACGTGTTTCAGTAATTTTTGACCATCTCTTGGTTTTATTGCAAATCAAGATTTCTTTATCCACCTTAGGAATTGCGTTTATCAAGTACACAAAGAAAGATCAATACTCAGGAAGGAAAACCTTCCAGGAAATCAATGCTTTAGATGTTATTTCCAGAAATTTATTTTTTCTATTTATGAATATATGCTTTTCTCTAGACAATGCCATTTTGATAGCCCAACATGGCTTCAGTAATGCAAATATAAAGTCAACTTATGACAGCCCATAAACTGCCAGCTGACATGGCCCGGTGAGCCTATATAACATCTGCAGGATCTATATGCAGCCAGCCCATGACAGTCAGCTTGCTTAATTAGGATGATCTTCGTCTAAAAAAGAATGACAATTTTTTTTTTTCCCCATACAGATAAAGAGTTGTCAGCCATATTCAGGCCAAATTATCTACTGATGGTTAGCGACTGCTCTCCAAATGTTCCCCCCCATCCTCAATCCAATTTAATACTCCTCTGTTGCTGATCTAGCTTGTTGCACGATATTCATTCAAGTTTTGGCCAGCTCTCTCAAAGGAAGCTGGACTTCACTGAAGGTACATTTCAGTTTGTGCAACGTTTGATAGCTTTCTACCTGCAAACACAAGATACAAAATAGCAGCTTGTTTTAATAACTCTGGCAAAACCAGAATGCACAGTTATTGCCATGTGACCTATACTCAAGAATATGTATCTCCATTTATGAGGAAAAGTGAGATCTTCCCCTCACAAATTAAACTGTGCTACTATATGCAGGTAGTTCTTCCAGGTGTCTACAAGATTATTAAAAGGATAAAATAAGAACATGAACAAAGTTACCAGAGATTGCCAAAAAGGTGGTCCTCCAATCACTGCCAGTAAATGCATGATTATTATGAAGATTTGTACTTCAGTCACATCAATTCTGATTAGGTACAAAAAGCCAAAAAAAGCAAAATTATTCAAAGCAATTTCAAGTCAGTTATTTGCAAGCTCAGCAGCTCTCCTCTATCATGCACAGTATAAAAACTCCAAAATACTGAGGAAAACAAAAGATGCAAAATTTATAAATAATTTAGAAAGCAAAAATATATTTTAGTTTTACTGTTGAAATTAAGAGCCATGCTGTGCTACACTTTTTGTTTTATTTCACAGCGCAATAAAAATCCATTTTGTCAAAAGGAACAGTTGGAACTCTTCTTTTAAGTGACCACTGCCGGTTGCAGAAATAAATATTCAGTTTTAACCTTGCCCACCAAAAAAAAAGAATTTATTTCAGATGATAAAATTCAGGAAAGATGTTTTTAATGCCTATTATATTTCCTACTCTGTTTTTTAATATGAATATTCTCTCTGAATAGCAAACTAAAAAGAAACAAATCCCTGAAGAGTTTATGCAAATGTAAACGGTACAGTCAGCTGCCTTGCTAAAGATTACACAATTCAGTCTCTAGCATGCAGCAAGAAGAGAAACCACTTCTGGTTCTAGCATAGCTAGTATGTTTTGTAGAAGAGCAAGAAGGAAAGGCTTAGAGAAAAGACTGAATTTAAGACTTTGTTTTAAAGAGTATGCAAAAGTCTTGGAGCTAGCAAGAGGGAAAACGGGCTATACAAATCAATTCCAGACACAGAAGTAAAGAAAAATACAAGTAAAACAAAGAGGATGGACTTGCTGGTGTATTATATGAAGCCATATAATACTATTTCATACTGGAGTACTGTATCAAAAATAATCCTTCAAGTCAGTTTGAAGTATTTCTGGCATATTCCTTATCTCTAATTATACAGTTCTACCTAAAAGACTCAAAATCGCTTCTTGCGAATACACGTTTTGCTGTTACAAAAATACTGTCGATATTATCAACTGCACAGGCATCAGGGAACAACGGTTCAGGGGTTTTTCTGCCTGTGTGCCCTGAATGAGCTACAAGACCATATAATTAAGTTTAGTATCAGATCAGTGTGCCACCAAGTTTTCTTTACAGACTTTGTTCCAGTTTTGGAGTGGATCCTCTCATTTGAGCATCTCCAGTCTGACCAAAATATAATTTTGTTTCAGCAGCAGATCAATATGCATACGGGATAATCACGAGGCTGCATCCAATTCCCATGCAGAACGTCCCCCAAAGCATAAGAAAGCAGAAGGGCAACAGTATGTCGTATTCAATGCAATCTCTTATCTTACTACGGATTCTCTAAATGCTGGCTGCTGCTTTCAGCAGGCTGTAAAAACACTGCATCCATCTCCCACTGTGCAACTTCACCTTCCCATCAGCCAAGAGACTTTCTGAACAACTCCCTAAGAGCAGGACAGGCACCTATGGAACAAACAGCAGAATCAGCACGTGGCGGCACCGTCGACAGCAGGCAAACAGGATATGAGGCACCCAACTCCTGACTACCGCTGTTGCAAACTGCCACTGCTCCCTCCCTTACAAAGTAAATAAGCAGTGAAACAGCAGAGGGGAGCAGAAAGGATAAAGAAGATGGGAGAGCAGCAATACCCACGGACTAGCCAGACTCTTAGCATCTAATGGGAAAGTTTAGCCAAAGCTGTCAGAGGAAATCTAGAGAAGATTCCAATAAGACGACAGTTTCCTTTAGATGCCTTTGCTTTGTATATTTTCTTTTCACTACACCCCGCATGGAGATATGAGACACACAGGAAATAACCTTAGGGGTCCTCCTATATTCTGATTTGTTCAATAAAAATCCTGTAAGACAATCAGAATTGGCTTGGGGAAAAAATTAATTTCCACAAAGAGGAAAGAATGTTCTAAAAATCCATATTTTCAGTCCTCATACAAAAAAAAAAAAAAAAAAATCAAGCCATTGAGCTACCTTGCAAGAAAAAATAAAAATGCTCAGCCATGCAAGAAGAGATACTCAAAACATCTGATTAAGTGCAAACTGCTTCCTCCTAGCTTTTGGAGTGAGCAGGGAAATGTGTTTACAGTGTGTCCAACTGAGGAAGGGCTGAAGCAGCTCCGTGAACCCACACAGGTTGAACAGGAATGCATTTTAGCCTATTTCACTATTTCTGTCAATGACCTAAAAGAATATAAAGCAACTGAGAAAGCTCACAGAAGCAGTGATTAATAACTAATTAGATAACTCAAAGTTACAGCTTTCCTTGGACAGTAAAACAGGTTTCTTTTGGCAGCAGTAATCTTAATGCAAAATAAAGTAAGGTCATATACTTCAAAAAAAATTTCAGATCATAAAAGACAAACTCTTACACAAAAGTGAGAGCCCAGCCAAATCCACAGTAGCAGTGCCTGGATTCAGGTTAGGGAGCCAGCATTATCTTCTTTACACAGTCATGGTACAACCTTTGCTCCATTGCCCATAGTTCTGCCCTCCCCAACTCAAATAAAAATGACATCAGGCAGCTGGTAAGGGTTCAGCAATGAACTGCAAGTATATTTGGTTAAAAAAATCCTCCCTGACTTATTATAAGAATCTCATATTGCAGAACAAATATGAGTCTTAACTTCAATTCTGCGTAAAGAGAAGATTTTTAACACCACAGGGCTCCTTAAGACAGAAGACAAAGACATAAGACCAATTGAGGAGAAACTAAACACCTAAACTATCACCTAAATAAAGCATAAGTTCTTCATACCGAGGATGAAAGAGGACTGGGAACATCCTATGCTCATTAAAACCACTGTTGGATGACTTAAAAAGATACGCTCGACACCAGTACAGTACATGCCTGATGCTGGAATTATCCGGTGAATTTTTTTTCGCAGGATGTCAAATGGCCACTACTTAGAAATCTAAGAATACAGGAATCCAGATAGGCAGCTCCTCGAAGCTAGACCACAAAAGGGAACAACAGTTGGAAACAGAAGCTGGGTGAAAGGGAAGAGAGGCACACTGTTCCTCTATTCAGTTAACTTGAATTTAAAATGACTGTGCAACTACAGCATAAACTGGACTAAATCCATGCTGCTGCTAAAAGGAGCAGTCACCCTGGCTTCTCTAAAGACCGACCACTTTCTCCCCCAAAACCGACGCGCTCAGTCCCTCTTTCTCCCTTGTGCCAGCACTACAGCCTCATGCCATCAACTGGATCAGGAAATTGGCTTAGCTAAAATGACCCAGCCAAAAAAGAAGAAAAAGAAAGGTTCCTGTCCCAATTTCTAGCATATCAGCTTTCCTTATCCATTTTGTGTGGCCTCATGAATGATGCAAGCACAAAGGAGAGGGCAGTGGAAGGTCTGCACTGCCTCTTTTGGCAGCTGAACAAAACTGTGCTGAGTCAAAGCGACTGTGCAGCTACAGACTTGGATGACAAGGGAGTAAAAGGAGGAATAAATGGGAACGAGTTAAAGCTTCCGAATGCGATGCAAGTGGACTGCTACCATCGTTTGTAAGAGTCCTAAACAGCCCTTAAAATGTTACACAGTAAAAAAAGTGAAAGAATGCAATTAGAAAACAAAGCAACAATGGTTTTGTCAAGAAAGATACTAGTCAAAGGTAATGCACGGCACTACCCGGAAAATGTTAACACGTCAGGCAATCTAGAGGTCATTCATTACTACACTTTAATGATTAACTTGTATTTATGAATTGCTTCAAGATAAAATGTGCTACTAATAAAAAGATCCATAAATTGCCTCAGTCACCATATTGTTTTTAAACTCTGGTAGAACTGGGAAGGTACCTAATAAAATGGCAAGACAAAAGCAGGGCTGCATGGAAACTGGCTTGCTCAGTTTGGATGTAGACTGACTAAAGCCTTTCTGTACTCCCCACACTGGCCTTTTGAGGAAAAATATATACAGCTTGCTTTAGTGGCTAGGGAAATTATTTGCAAGGCAGGGTGATAACATTCCTGCTTAAATATTGCATAAATAGTACTATATTTTTTCCACATAAAGCTCCATTGCACATTGCAGAGCCTCTTCCTATGATAAGGACTACAGAAAACACAAACTGGAGCAGTGGATCATTTATCAACTAATAGTAGAAAAGTATTTTAGCTTTAATGCAAAAAGATAGGTAGCACAAGGAGAAAAAACCCACAGCATTGGGAAATCAAAAATGGGGAAAGGCCTTTGGTGCTGCAGACCCCCCCATTTAGTTACCGCACACAGCCAGCAGCCCGGTACCATAAGCAGACCTGTAGGAAAGCAAAAACATTTCAAAGCAAGAAGGTAATCAGCCAGTTCAAAGTCTGATTCTATTTTCTCCTTGTGTTTCTATTTATTTACGCGTTTAAATGCTACAGTGGACATCCTAAGAAAAAACAAATGGAAAGAGCTAGCAGCATGAATTCTGCAGCTCAAGTAAGGGGGTTTCTTAAAGCCTCTTAACTGGGATATTTTCAGCAATCACTTGAGCCACACTTCCCCTAACCTGACAGTTTTTTTGCCTGATGTTTCCTGACAAATTGAGTCATGTCAGCATTGCCCAAACAGTTTATGTTGCTAGGATGATGCACAGACATAGTGCACAATATGTGGCGGATCCCTAATACCTATGAAATGAAGAAAATGAAACAAACCATTTCCCCCAAGACATGCCCACACTACAACAGACAGACGTAAAGTTACTGTAACAGTTCCTCAACAGACACAAAGCAGTCTAGTTCCAAAGATTGCTGCTTCAAATAAACCAGGGACCTTTTCATCTTCTAGAAAATAAACAGAAGACCCTGAATCGAGT
Organism: Gymnogyps californianus; assembly: GCF_018139145.2. Classification (NCBI taxonomy): domain Eukaryota; kingdom Metazoa; phylum Chordata; class Aves; order Accipitriformes; family Cathartidae; genus Gymnogyps; species Gymnogyps californianus. The sequence goes on along the minus strand of NC_059497.1, from coordinate 6,162,909 downwards.
TTTTAAGATCACCAGGAACATCCAGGCACAGAACCAAGGAACAAAGAACAGACACTGAAGACAAAGCAACAAAGAACCTAGACTCAATAGTTTAACAAATTGAAAATGCCGAGACAGAACATCTAATTGCAAGGCTGGGAAAAACATTGAAAATGACCCTGAAAAATACTGATTCTGCAGCAAACTGATGTTAGGAAATAACAACAAACAGCAGCTCTGCAGAACTGAAGATGGCAAGCGGGGACTAGGTCAAACAATGTCAACACCGCACCAGCTACCTTTGTGAACTAAAGGCTGCAAACAAGAATATCTAAGTGTTTTAATTCAGATAGAGTCAAGGAAGCATAAAAGTTGTGAGTTTTCAAATGCACATTTCATCCCTCGCTCCCTGTCTGCCTAAATTCACAAGACAGCAGAATGCCTAGAGAGCTTCAAAAGGCATTCTCCAGTTCTTGCAGTGAGACTGCAATGGATTTTACTGCATACACTGCAACACATTTTACTCTTAATTTGTCCTTCCTTGTCGTGCCAAACTTGAATGCAGGTTACCTGCTAGTTTTCAAACTTATGTTTCCTGACATAATAGAAGATTATTAGGAACAGTATTATTTTAACATTTTATTTCCTGCAAAAGTCTGAGTATTTTCCAGATTCAATCACCTTAAACACCTTCATTCGCAATTTCTCTATATGGTTGCGGTAAACTGTTAACACTGCCCAATTCTGGTCTGTGAAAAAACACCAAAATGTGAGGTAAAACATTACAAGCAAAAGTCACATTCCAGCAGTACAAGTACTGAAGGGTGACATTGCGGAGCTGCAGGAAGAGGGAGGCAGGGCTGAAGCTCTTTAGAATTCTGCACATTTACACTTCAGGTTAGAGTAAACCTGTTTTAACTTCATTCCCAAAAATCTTTGTTTTCCATTGTTTAAAGCCTTCATGTTCTTTTAAATAATTTCTCCATAGGCTAAAGGCATAAGCAAACTTCATTAACAATTTAAGAATTTTTTTCCCCCTCCTTGATGAATAAAAAAGCCTTACTGCCCAGCACATGTAAGCACAAGGTTTATCTGTGTTGCAAGAATTGTAAGCTATTCACTTCATATTTTGCCAGATCAGGTAGTATTTTCGAGACAGGGCTATATTATTATACTTTCTCACTAGAAATGTTTGTCACGTGAAACAGCTATCAGATGAAAAAGAATAGCATGAACACATATTTCCTGTAGCTTCACCATCTCAGAGATGGTGCAATACTGAAATAAAAATCTATACCACCTGACCTCAAACTGTAAAATAAGCGTAATGCTTTGTGTGTTCCGGATGAGTGACTTAGAAGCAGCAGCATCTTCACTTATTAGTTAGGACTAAAAATAAAGATGCCAGAAGGCATCTGAAACTACGTATGCAAGAATTTAAGAAGATAATTAAGTCTATTCTGTAATTCAGTATGCCTAAAAACTGGTTAAAACTAGCGTGCATGAGGGGACTCGTCACAAGCAAACACTTGGCGTTCTGTTACTGGAGCAAAAGTGACAAAAGCTCTGCCTGGCTCATCCACTACACACGCCACTCCTACCAACCACTGCATTTATTTGTAAAACAAATTTCTTCTTGAATGGCAAAGGCATCCTTTCCAAGGCTGAAGACCACAGGTGGGGTCTACAGACTGACATCTCCATCAGCTCCAGGTCACCTGTGCAGAGAATCAGAACGCCTCCCTCTCCCCCATTAGACGGCAATTTGTCCTCATCCATTTTAAACAACTCACTTTCATTACAGACTTCGAGTTGCTTCCTCTCACATAACTATCATACCAGTGGGTGACTTCGGAAGTCTCCAAATGTTTTGGTACTAAGGGATTTTTTTTTTCTTTTTTTCACCCTAAGTGACTTCTCAGGCAAAGTCATGATGCTGCTATCACAACAGGCTAAAATCTTGATTAAGCTCTTCCTTCCTTCGAGTTACTGCTCGCTACATTACCATTTCCTGACACTAAATATTTCCAGCCTTTCATAGACTGTCAACAAAGTATTTAAAAATTATGTCATCTGACTACCTTCAGAGCACGCCTAACTGGCACTTGCCTTAAATTGTCAGATGCAGCCACTGGATATGACATACACCATGATTTACCAGATTGCTGATATCGTCGCATCTAAAGCAGAGCTGATAATTAAAGACTCTTTCGAAGAGCCTCATGAAAGCAGAGATTGTGCTGAACTATTACATGAAAAAACAAAAGAACAGCGTAATTTGCATCAATGCAAGTTTAACAAAGGGCATGTAAACAAACCACCCCCCAAAAAAATAATCTCAGTTTTACTTAAAATCTGATGCAGTTCTAAGAAGGCTATCAAAAAGCTATTCTTATATCCTCAAATATTTCAAGGGAAACTCCTGGCTAATAATCCAGCAACTATGAGAAATTTCAAGGAACCCAACTTACTCACTTTTAATGATACCATTTCATTGAGGTGGAAAAAAAAAACCCAAACACCTATATACACTGTATTAAAAAAGCTGAAACAAGGAAGAGAAAATCCTTTCTAAAGAGTAGTAAACCAGAGTGGAGAAGCATATATTTAGCACAGACATAAGGAAAAGCATTTTGAAAATAAAGACAACCAGGAAATGAAGTTACTTAATGATGAAGCTACAAGCACAGTTAAGCAACTAGACTACACAGATGAAGTAGCATAGTTCAAACAAGGCATTTTTAACCAGTAACTGGCGACTTTTTAAGCTATTGCACCGCATACAGTTCCCTGAACTAGCCAAGCAATTCTTTTTTCTGGTGGAAAGGTATTTAAACAGCAACAACAAAAAAGTTTCTACAACTTTAAAAAGCAGTTCCAACAAAATTATTCTACACCCACTCTTACAGAGCTGCTTCCACAACCCTGGTTATCTTTTAGGTGAAGTCAGAACTGTGACAAAATAAAAAGAAATGTTTAAAGCAAACTCTTCTGTTTAACAGGCAGGTTTTTCCTTTGTTTTCAAGTAAAATATGATGCTTTAAAAAAAAATTTGTTTCCAGTTAGATCGGATTTATACGGCTCATTTATCCTTTGCAAACATGTTTTCCCCTCATATTAAAGCACTTGTGAAATACCCTTAGAAAGATGCTTTTCATATACCAGTTACTATGTGCATGACAAAGGTGCTGTCTCTGCTTAGTCCATGCCATTGCTTGCCAGGTAGCATTAACGTTCGCTTTACCGTATAGTTCCAGAACCAGGGCCCCAGAGTTCCTGTGAGAAGCTGGATTGCTATTGTACAGAGCATAGACTCCGTAACATCAAATCTACGTGCGAGGGAAAGAAACATTTCAAAACATTTTCCTGAGCGCTTCAGTTAAGTGGAGCCATTAGAACAGATCTTCAGTCATGGCGTAAAGAACAAAATCCAGACAACTGCTGTGCAGCATTGAGATAATTTAAAGGGAACCTCAGAGGAAGGGAATTAATGACCACAAAAAATGAGAGTATTAATGAATTAACAAAAATATTGTAACCCACATAGTAGTTTACACATTTATACCTCCATTCAGAGCTTCTGCAATTTACAGTTTTACAGTACCACTCCAACACATGGGCAAACACAAGCATCGGTGTGTGCATGAGGAAACAAAATGAAATTCCTTGCTCCAAGTCACAGCAAATAAAATTCATAATCAAACACAATCCAGGACCTCTCATCTCCCTACCCCATGCTCATATCTCCAAATGACACTGAATATATGAGTTCTTCATCTAAAGACGCTACTGCATATTTTTTTGTAGAGCAGAAGCGCAGACTGCATCTTCAGTTTGCCACCTCTAAGGGAAAGCAAGAAGTTACACGTCCCTGCTCACGCAACTCCTTGGCAAATAATGCTAAAAGAAGTCAAGTGAGCTCCGGACCCCTGTATCAGTTCTGTATACATTTATTTTTCACCCCTGACAGAAAGGGATGAAAAGAAATATACTGTAGCCAACAGAGCCACAACTACCACACTACCACACATACTCCCTATGGTAAAACGCAGATTTATAGCATTTTAACACTAAAATATTTTAGAGTGTGATCAAATTAAAATTACATCAAACCATCCAGTTTAAAAAAAAAAGATTTCAGCAATAACAGATTCAGCCATAACAGAGACCCTGTTTATTGCAGTGCTTATCAAAGCATGCTTGGAACAGAAGCATGCAGACTGCTATCCAGTAACATGCCAATTGATTAAAAAGGTACATCAAAGAAAAAGTTCATCGTGATCACACTGACAGAGTTTAAGAAGTGCGGTAACGATGTGCAGTCCCATGCCTGATGAGAGGGTACACTGAATTTCAGTCTGATAAGCATTTTCAGTTTAATTATCACAGCACATAACACAGTATATAATTAGAAAAGACAACCTTTGGTATTTTAGGGAATACAGGAAGAGAAAGTCACATATACAAACAACACAGCTAACTTTGGTACTTTTGGACAGCTGCAGTTTCTTTTCCTTTTTTTCCTTTGTTACTCTAAGTGACATTTGTAATTCAGACATGGATTCATTTTTATACATTATCCGGGAAAGCTTAAGAGGGGGCCATTGACCTTGGCATGTGCTTAACTCTTAGATGTTGGCAGTGACAAGTCTTATTTTGTATGCTGTCTGCTCTGCTGGGTTTCCTCGTCAAGCTGGTGCGAGTCTTGAGCCAATTAACACACAATTGATTAGTCATGCATCCAGAATATACTCTTGTCAGTGCTAATTTATTGAGCATATTCCATGAGCAATTCTTAAAGGTCTTGTTTGATTAAACAAGCCATTAGACTTTACAAAGGCCACCACTGAATCAAGTTTCAGAGTTTAGAGACAGCTGCAGTCAATTCTTTCCTTGTCCAGAATGGTGAACCGAAAGGGTTTAATTCAAAGTTGAGAGATTTCCTGAGAAAGTGAACCAAGAACAACAGGAAACATACACTTACACTGGAGATTGCTCTGAAATCAAGTCAATCACCACCAATACAGCTGATCTAATACAGCTTCTTTTTCATATTGTGTGAAACTAAGGGGGGTGTTTATGTACCATCCTCCTCCTCTCCAACACACAGAATTCCTTGCAACAGTCCCATGTAGCAAAACACAGCAGACAAGAAGAACACTCTTGCCTCGCCAGAAAACAGCAGTTATGAGGCTGGGAAACTCAAGGGAATATGTCTACTATTTAATACTCTGCATAGCAGCACTCTGGTCTGAGAAATGATGATTCTTCCATCTGTCTTATCCGTATCTACTCAGCATGCAAGTGGGATTACTCAGGCTGGGCAATGAACTACAAATCTGAGCATGAGACAAAGGATTGTTTTCTTAAGGGAACCACTGCAGCAAGAGAAGAATGTTCATCATCACAACACGAGAGAAAAAAAGGCTAAAGTCACATGCTAGAAGTCCAAATGCTTAGTTTTAAAGGTTACTACAGAGTTTAATCTTAACTCATTCCAATCCAGCATTTTCACTTGGACATAATGAAATACAAATAGCATGAATAAAGCAAACTGTACAGAAGAAAGAAATGAGTCCATGAATTAAAACTATTTCCAGCTGCAGGAAATTCATGTTGAGGTAAAAAAATATTAAAAGTGAGCCATAAGCTTTTCTCCTTTCCTTGCTGTAATACACTTAGGATGATATGTAAATTTTTCCTTTTGCTGCTCACTAACGTAGATTAAAAGTTGTACAGGTCAGACAGTAGCCACATGCTTCACCTCGTTATGTTGAAGCTCACTATTTCACAGAGCAGTAAGAACATCCTTCAGTGATAAAGGCAGAAAAATCAGCAGCAGCATCTCTGCACATGACCACTTGGTTCCTGGCTTAAAACACTGTTAAGAGACTTGTGAGAGGGAAAGGAAGAGGAGGAGGAGGATCATGATGTGGAAAACCCCCCTCATCATTCACGTCAGCCCTCAGCAATTTCAGCTGTATGTATTAATGCTGTAGCAAGGCACTTACACATATTTATGTGACACACATCAAGCACTACAGAAATGCTGGCAGGTGGCAATGAGTGACTGAAGTACACAGAAGAAGGCAGGTTGCAGGCAGCAAACTTAACACCTACCACAACAATACTTCAACACATTCTTCTTGCAAGAGTAGAGAAACCAATTCCCCCCTGACATCAAGAGAGACTCTACTGAGCTTCAAACTTTCTTCTGCAAATAACCAAGGTGTTAAAGTTCTTCAAGAAGTGTTAGAAAAACTCTTAAGATGGAAAGTTTTAAACCCTATAATCACAGAGATTACTGCCTTATCTCCTACCATAATCCTGAGATCCTGAAGCTGCTCCCAAGAGCAAGAATTCAGTGTGCTAAACTTTGACTTGGAAGGCTTCCATCTCTGTATTTTGATATTTGGTGTGAATTGCCTATCCAGTAACTCCTTTCCTGCTAACGAGGAAGGCTTCATTTTAGCGGCCTTCTGAAATATGGACCCATTTGCTAATCTCTCCTTTATACCTCAGTGGTAGTACTTGCAAGAGGGCTCAGAAGATTAACCAAATTAACCTTCTTCCCTTCCTAAACCACCCCATTACCAAGTGGGCTCTTGCTCATATACAACTGCTACAGTGTCACCGAACAAGAATGTTCCCCCAAATTCTCCAACATTCCTCAATAACGGCTGTTTTGTTAGACAGCCTGAATTCTTTTGCTTTCTCTAGGGACTATTATTCAAACATCAGAGTAACATTTTTAACTTTTCAGTTATATGAAAGCTGGTAAGAACTGATCCTTCCTCTCAGTGTTTACTGATACGCCTTTATGAAGCAACCTCAGAAACTAATTTCCATCTCATTGCATGTGTATATATTTACACATAGACATACCCCCCCATAGTTTCTACTATCACCAACTTTCCATATTTCAATTAAGAAAGGTTGGGATAAACCAAATAATGCAGTAACTCATAGGAGAAATGCTGGAGACCACGGTGCAGCAACACCCTCACGTCACTGGGTTTTTAAAATATGATTTAGCACTTCCCCCCTGTCCAGCATGGCCAAACGTAGAAGGTCTTTACCTGTGCAGTGCTGTGTCTCCTGTTTCTTAAGACAACACTCAAGTTGCAGTGCAGAACCCAGCTCAGATCTGACAGAGACTAATAGCTCTAGCTTCACATCTACCTATCCTGGATTTGAGACAGCTCCTGCAGAGTCAGACTGTCTGTGCACTGACCTTGTAAGGCTGGGTACAGCACTGAACCTGCACAAACACAGACATCTCCTAATATATTTCTTGAAGCCAGAACAGCGAGCAGGTGCAGTACTGAATCCAAGTGGATTAAGTTTGGGCCTGGAAGAACCAGAGCTAGTAATCACAACTGGGCGCCAGCTAACAGCAGGCAAATTCCTTTCAGGGTTTGTGCACCATGTTCCCTAATGCTTCTAGTTTCTGCAGCGTGTTCCTAAAATACTAGGATCTGCTTCCACACGGACATGTGGAAGTCCATTGGGGCTTGCCAATTTGATTTTTGTGATATGCAGAAGAAAAATGCACTTTTTCCAAACCAGAGATGCCTCAGTTATGGCACAGCTGCACCCATACCAGATTAAGCCTGAAACAAAGCTCATTCTGTGCTGTAGCACAGCAAGTCCACAATCCAGATAAACCAGTTACTGTGCTGAAAAACAGAACAGGAGAACAAAGTATTTGGACTGCTTTAATATTGAACGTTTCCCTGCAATTCAGAATCACCTTTTTGTTTCTTCAAATGTGCAGTATATTCCTGCTCTTTCACAAGCCCATTCCCAAGTCGGGTGTTTGTTCTTAAACAAAACTTCTGCATACAACTCTATCTTTGCTGTTCCCTGCTGCCTTTACGCTGTTGATGTTACTATAGTGACTTTTACTGTAGCCAACCCAACTCGCTTTGAGACACTTCCTGCTTCCTCACGGGGAATTTTTAAGCAATACTGACCTCTAGCTATTTTCATGAGCTATTTAACCAACTCAAGTTGCTTTTTGAAGAGTCTGCATCAGCTGCCAAGATCTAATAAAATTATATGATCATTTAAAGATGGAGACAGATCACCAGGACCTTACCATCTCAATTGATTATTCTACAATCTTGGAGTAGTGCAGGGCAGCTCCCTGCAGTTGTCAGTGGGAAGAAAAAGAATCAGCACAGTTGATGTGTTCAGTAATTGGGCACAATTAAACTAATAGTTTTCCTACTCCACCTGCAGTACTCCATAGGAATTTAGCAGAAGCGATTCCATTTCCTCCTCCCTCAGGGCGAACACTCCTGCTCTGCAGATACAGTCTGACACAAAGTGCACTCTGCACAGCTTCAGTGAATTGTCAAGGCTGGTACAGTGACAGCATACATGAATCAGGCATTCTGTTCTGCAAGCATACACTTAATTTGACACACTAATTTGTCTTTTTCTTTTTTGAAGACAATGGACTTTTTCAGCAAGCCAAGTTGATTATACATTTAACTGCTCAAGTTTGAGCTGTGTGTAAGGAGTAAAATATTAATCTCTCCCTTTAGCAGTCTGCTGCTCTTCTCTGAGCCGTTTCCAATTTGCTCATTGAGTTGATCTCTAATGAAATACAATTTCTTGGATATAATCTCATCACAGGAATACAATAAGTGATAACCAACTGCGTGCTCTCCCCTGCTTCGTTGGAATGGAAGGCAAGTTAGAAATGCTGTCACGTTTCCTAAAACGTCACTACTGTTCACAGCCCCCTCAGTGTATTTTTGACATAGAGTTACTACTTAGGATACACAGACAGGAAAAAGCTACTGTGCACTAAGACCTTTTCGGCTCTTTTCAACAGCTGTCTCCAATTCCACTTATTCAGGAGTAAGAATACCTAAGCCTGTGCGCTCCAGTGAATCTGAAAGGGTAGCTAAAATATAGACTTTTTTCAGTTTTATGATTGGTGAAATGAAAGCTTCAGGAAAAAATAGTATCAAACAGTGAGAATCAGTTAACTGGATAAATAATCTTGGAGTTTTTGCCATAGAAATGAACATCAGCTTATGGCAGTCTATTAACCTTATGACACGGGGCTAATGAAGAAACAAACGTGTTGTCTACACAGTGCTGTCTGTTATCTAAAATAATGATACACACATTTGTGCGCTTATTGCCTTCTCTAAATTAGCTACATATTGATGGATCATCAAATTCTCATAAGGCCATGCAGAACTATAGTATCTGCTACAGAATGCTGTCTCCAAAATACAGGCTCCTCACAAAAGCAAAAAGCAAAAGTTACAGTGAATACCAGGAGTAACATACACATTTGTCTGGAGCACAAAAGCAAATTGGGTGGGTTCGATACTTGCATCTGTAAAGTCAAGCACATGCCAAGGTTGGGGTTTTGTGTGTTCTTTCATCGATAACAGGAAAACTTTAATTATCAGGGCCCCATAAAGTTCAAAGGGAGCTAAAAGCATTCAGTATTGAGACCTTCAGTACAGCACGAAAGTGAGAAGCCTAGAACTGTAAAAGATTTGAGCCAGATGTCTTACTTTAAGGATTTAAGTATCAGAATTGACTGAAACTGTTCTATCTGCTTTGGTGTAGTCAGGATTAGAGCAGAGGGCTAGATTTTTTCTTTTCTTCCTCCAATAGACATTGAAAACTGCTCCAACGTCTTCAATTTTTGAGCAGAAACACAGAAGTTTCTCAAGAGAGTCTGCATTAGCATCCTGCCAATAAGAGCTGTTATAGACAAGAGGTCCATATTTGTACTGTTTTAGCAGCATCTGGGTATCTACAGATCAATAGCAATAGACTGTAAATAAACAGTGCATGTTGTAGCGTTATTTCAAAATCCCATACAAACTAAGGGCAAATTCCACTGCAAAATCATTCTGCGGTGTATTTGTTTGAAATATATTTGTTAGATGTATGAATGCAAACACAGAATAAACGTACATTTCCACATTAAGGCTAGTGAATCCCACAGCTCACCGAGTCCCTGCATTCTGTTTCCCCACCTACCCTCACTCAGCAGTAAATGGGATTTCAGCTGTTGACTTCCTTGGCATTGCCATTTTGGTTCCATTATTGACAGAACCACAGTCTACACTAACTAAAAGGGGTTCAGAACTTTAAATTGTAGGCACAATGTCAATTAATACACTATATTTTACGAGTTACGGTTAATAGTAAAGATTAACTATACACCATCACAAGTCAAGCAAGACCAAGAGATAGGTAGTTAACTGAATACGCAAGCCAGACTGCCTCCATCTGACAAAAGCATTCCATTCTTGGGGATGAAATGCCAGGTACTCTCCCTTATTTATTTAGGTTTAAATCACATCAGAAGCTCCTAATTAACTAATAGGACAAAAGGATATTTTACCACTCCTAAAACAAGCTAAGTAACTTACAGTATTAATTGCAGATCCAACAGGTAATAGCTGCCACAAGCTCTAGGTGTGTATATATGAATATAAACAATTTACTACTGCTCTAAGGATCTGAACTACCATCACATAAAGTGCAACTAGACAGGAAAGCAGGCTAACTTTCAGTTTCATTTTCAGCCAAGGTACTTACATGCCAAAGCGCAACGTTCCAGAGACGTACGTCTGCCAATGCGCGCAGTAAAACATGAATGTTCCAGCAAAACAACAAAAGAACATCCAGTCAGGGTTCGTTCCCAGCTGCACAGCAATACAAGTTCCCAAAACCACAAAGACTGTAGAAGAAAATCAGTCACATAGTAAAAAGATAAAGTGTGTATGTGCGTAAAGATCCTTACCAGAAACAAATCTAACAAAAGGACCCAGAGAAGGAGAGACAGCGTGAAGGTATCCTGATGTGTTTTATTTCAAAGACATAAGACATTAACACTTACATTTAAAAAAGTACAGACTGTAAAATGTATATTTAAATTCATATCAATTACCAGAAGTCCTCAATATTGAGGGTTTCTTAGTCTCCTACATTTTTATTGAACTTAATGGGATTAGATATCAAGGGACTTGAGTGATTTATGCAATTGCAGCCTGGGGCCAGAGTTTTGGGGTTCTCATGTATCCAAGATTTGCTGGACATTTTTTTTCCTGATTTTCTGAACTTTTATTATGCCATTAAGAAAATCTAAGGTCTGTCATTCAAGATTCATAAGGTAACTATGCTTTCCCCTCCACCCTTTAAATACACGACTTTGATAAAGTATTTGTAAAAATTTAAAGCATAAGAGCTTTAGAATTTAAGTAACCAAAAGCATCTGATCACTCTTTTGCAATGGAGTTAAACTTCAGGCCAGCCGAATGAACTCCGCCTACGTAGGAACTGATCTTGCCGATTCTAATCTTAAACTCAGACTTCTACCGTCTCATTGTTTAGGCTTCATACCTGTCTTGTAACCACTCTATATAATTCAATCTAAAATAATATAGAAGAACATTCTGACAACTTCTTACAGAAAATTTTTTAGAACCAAGACTCTGATAAAGCATACGCAGAAGACTGCTGGCTCAGATTGAGTTAGTCACATGCTTAATTTTTCTTTCAGTGTAATACAAGAGAAGAGATTCAGTTGATCAAGAATACTGTCTATGGAAAGAAGGTTGACTGAAAAGCTATACATTCAGCAATATCAGTTGTCCTCTTCTTCAGTAAAGAAGCATTTTTCTGTATTCCAGATTTGATCCCTGAAACAGAGTAATTTAATCCTCATACTTCAATTAAAAATAACAATACCTGTGGAAAGTGAATCACAGCCATGATCAAAAAGTTCTCCTAACGGAGTACTGCTATTTGTCCTTCTTGCTTGTTTTCCATCTATAGCATCCAGAGACTGGTAGATGAAAAGGCCACATGCACAAGCAATGTATGCCCAGGGAGGTGCCTAAGAAAGAAAGTCAACGAGAGTAAAAGATTTTTTAAACCTGAAAAAAACCAAAGCCTGGAGTTGACCTATCTTACACTCATACAGTAGTTTTTCATATGCACGCACTTCCTCATCACATGCATGGACCTTTGAGTAGCTGGTTCTTGCAAGGACAGGCAGAGGGGTTTATGACATGTGAGATGTAAATAAAACAGTGATAAGAATTGCTAGCTTAGATTAATAGGTACAGCATGTTTTCTGAAGCAGGAAGCTGCACTGTACATCTGACAAAAATTATAGTACTGCATTTGCAAAGTGGTGCGCAATTAAGTTCTTGTCTTGCTTCTATTTCCAGTCGGGGTATGTGTAAGTTGTCTGAGTGATTTAGAAACTCAAAAACCTTCTTAGCCCCCAAAAACATGCAACTGTGTCACAAACACCGAGCTCATCTTCACAAGACCTCAGTGAGGCGTCACATCCTAAAACACTGCCAAGTACAGGGTATTACCAGGCTGCAGTGGTGTGTGAGAACTATGTCATTGCAAAGTGCTCAAACTTTTGGAGTTCAAGTTGAGCTATTACATTTTCCGAGATCTGTAAAGCTTCAGTGCTCTGCAGTACAGCATCTTCACCCACACTTGTTTTTTCTATTACTAGGTAACAGGAGCTTTGCCAAATCTATGTTAATAACCCTTAATATTCACATCCTGTATAGCAATTTTTATTTCTACAGAAATACAAACAATACCAAATCCCTGCTAGACCAAAGACTACAATTCAAGCTTTTTTCAGTATTTGAAGCATAAACCATTTTGACCACAAAAGCCAGAGGGTTGCCATTAGTCTGTCTCAGTTTACACATCCATAAAACAGATATTATTGGATATTTTGCAATCTTCACATTTGATACACTTTATAAAAGTGAGCATTTATGAGCAGCTCTATTTTACAGACCACACCAATAAAGTCCAAATACAGCTAAGTAGCTTAATCAAGCTGACTTGCCTCTCATAAAGCTCTGGAGTCCAGCTCCTTTTGGTGTATGCAACCATGACTCATTTGTAGCACATCAACTTAAATATATTTCTTTTTACAGCTTGCATTGTTCCCGCTACTGCATTTTACTAAAACAGTTCATTCTGCCTCAAAAGCTGGCACCATGCTCAGCTTTTAGCAGTGTATCTACACAAACCAGCACAAGAAGAGAGGTAAGGGGTAGATGTGTCACCCAAAAGCAGAGGACCACATTTAGACAATGTTTTGATGTCACAGAATTCCATCCCATGATACCATTTCTATTTCTCACATATAGATTTTATATGCAATGTTTACGTTACTTTCAGGGTCACGCACTTTTTCCTCTATAAACTTTACGAAAAAAAAAATCAGACTGTTGGCTCTTCTTTCTTAAATGCTACTTTTATTACCAGTGTAGGTGTTTCCACTTAGATGTTATTTGTATGGGCATAAGATTTCACAGTTCCCTCTCATCCAAATCTTTTTTCCTTTTTTGTTTTTTTTTTTTTTTTAAAAAAACAGAAATTCAGGTACCATTCCATTGCTCAGCACTTCGCTAGCTGGGATCCCCCCAACTAAGCAGGCAGTAGAACTATTTGTATCTCATTTTCTTTTTGGTTACCACTGAAGCTGTAAATGATAGTTATATTCCCTTGGCTACACCTTTCATCAACAGGAAGAGGCAAGTTGCTTTTGAAAAAAGCAGAACTGAGACTGAGCTACAAGGAAGAGACAATTTACATCTGAAAGCAATAGTGCTTTCAGAAAAAAAAAAAATCTGTTTCTGGAATTTCAAAGCCCCATTTTCTTCCCCAGACAGCTACTTGACACTTAAAAAGCACAAGCTCACAGCTCCACCACCGAGATGGCATCCTCTCTGTCGTGCCAGCACACAGGGCTGCAGTGCCATATGGCAAATCAGAGCAGGCTGAACGCTACCTCAGCAGAAAGTTATTTTTCAGCTAAAGTGAGAAGACAATCTCATTCACTTCGCACAATAACTCTCAAACTGTTAAACACGAAACAGCGTTTTAATACAGCAGGCTACAGCTAACATTATGACTTTCTGACACTCTGAGTGTAGCTTAGTGCATACTTCAGAAGTTTAATTACCAACCAAAATACAACTGTACTCTAAATTTTAAATTATGCTCTGATTCAGTGGCCTATACGAGCTGCTAAGTTGCTGAAATAGAGACAGGTTGAAGTCTCTCTATCGAACTGGATTTCAGAGTCTCAGCCCCCATCTAATACTGCTATGGGAATAAGTGGCAAGTTAAAACGAAGCCATACAACAATGCCATAGCCTGAAAGAGGAAGGAGCTGCTCTAAGTATTCACTGCTCGAACTTAATATTCACTTTTGATCTTACACCTGCCAAATTCCACACGTTATTGTGAAACTATTTCAACAGATTTCTAGAAGAGGTCAACATCCCTTTACTATGTCATATGTGGAACAGGGACATAGAGCATTGAATGTGCCAACCGACGCGGGTTTTAGTCAGTCTAGTCGGAAACAAACTGTATGCCGCTTGACTACGAAGTATTTTCCCAACCTCAGATGGGAGACTTGGTTACAAAGGAGTTCAGATATTTTAAAAGCCAGAACTCATCAAATAGCTGGAGAATGTCTCATATGTAATACATTTTCTGTACCAAATAATTCCCTTTTTCAGTGCATACAGATATGAGCAGCTTTTAAGATTCAACATTAAAGTGACAAAACTTTTCCAGTGCACAAAAATGAAAGCCTTCAAGTGCCTTACGAGGTAACTCTAGTGAGGGAGAACAGTCTTTGAAACTAACTAGTAACTTGAAATGCCTTGTAAAGACTTTTGTACCCCTGAAACCAGGAATTACAGGAAGTTAAGACAGTTCTCCTGAGGACAGGTCAGGAGCTTTCAGTGCATTCAGAACAAAGAATAAAACTACTGACTTTTATCCAGCCTCCTCACAGCACGGACTACTCACGCAGCATGCTGCTCAAGAGGACAACTTTGTGTTCCCACAGCTCATCACACACTGTCTGATGGTCCTGATCTGAGCTGCCTGGTAACACGAACTGCCAGGGCCCACACAGGATGAAGAAAGGTGTTCCGTTATTTTAATAAGCTGGGTTTAGTCACACCAGCCACGGAGGAAGCAGCTAGCCTTGATCTCTCAAGCTGCGCCACTTTGGAGCTCAGTCCCTTGTCTGAGCTCGAGTTCCTCGCTGTGTTGCAACTCTAGCCGGGCCCGCAGGCAGACTGAGCTCGCTGCCAATCGAGTCACCTTGCACTTCTTGTTGTGTGGTAACTCTAGATCAGAAAGCTGAAGGTGACTAACCCAGTCACAAGCAGAGAAAGTAAACAGGCAAAAATTCCGCATGCCATGCAAGCAAGCCAGCTGCAAATCCATTTCTGATTTGTCTGCACATACACTCAAGCCTTGTAGGGCTGCAGCTTTCATGCAGCAGCTCCTTCACAGCTGCGACCGAACAGCTATTTTGGTACTAGACCCCATTTCATACAGTGCATGTTGGCCAGAGGAACTGCTGTTTCACTCAGCAAGTGCTCTTTTTGCATGCAAGCACTCACATAGAGACACACGCATTACAAACATTTCTAGAGAATAGCTTAAATGTATGAAAACTGCAGGCTGGTCAACGAGAAACAGTTCTCCACAAAGATGAGAACCCACCAGAAAACAGCGGGAGCTGCTACTAGATGACAGTAACTACGAACAAAGATTGTCAGAGGTCGATAACTTACCTGTTCTGTAGCTGTTGGGCAGTAATATACTAATAGCAGAGTTGTAAATATATTTATTAACAGTCCAATGATAGTGATCAGATTCGGGGCAATCCAGGCTGGAACTCTTCCAACTAACCATTCCCAGTAACCTTGCATTAGGGGTTCAAGCAGGGATCGTCCGGCACTCTGATATTTGTGTTCTTCTAACCGTTTCAGCTGGTGCTTTGACAAGGGAGGTGTAGGCAACTGAACTAGCTTGCTTAACACACATCCAGCGGCGGGACCATGACCGCAGCCCGCCGGGGATTCCAGGTGCGACTCCCCACATCGCCTCTTTATGTTTCGATGCCCACTCATGGATTGGGCGGCCTCAGAATTTTTATTTGGCAGGTAGCAGCTGTTACGGAGAATCATAAGATCCTGCAACATAAAGGGTTGAGACATACTGAAGGTGAAGAGCACAAATGAGATTTTAAGATATCAGAAGTTTCTAGGCGCTGCTCTAAGGAGCATTTCATTTGCCACCAGCAAACCAAGATTTTATAAGAGTTCTCCCTTAGAAAAGAAAGATATTTGGAGAATTGCTGAGGGCAAGACAGGAAACAAGTGTTCTCAATGCAGTTATAAAATGGTAAAGTTGCACTTGTTTACTTTCCTTGCTGCCTACTGAAGCAAATATCCTGCAGCACCAGCCTAAATTTCATCAGCAGTAGAAACTTACACCACACCACTGACTTATGTTACAGACTAAGGCACAGTCAGTCCCCTCGCATCTCTCTCATAGGAGAGCTAGCTGTACGCAACAGATGTACGGCACTTTAGCTTATCGACTGATGGCACTAAAGATTTCTCTGTATTTGTAGTGTTTTTAGTTTAACTGGTTTGAAGAAGCTTTGCTTCTTTGGTGAAGCTGAAGAACTACCTAAAAGCAGTTATAAGCATTTTTTTTTTCAGATTGCTGTTCCTTATTTCAGTTTTGCTGTGGCTTTTTTCTTCTCCAAATTTAACCCAGTTCAGGTGAAAGCTCATTATCTATTCAACTTTTAAGATGTGCAAGAAACATGCAAGAGATAGAGAGCTTTAGCTGGTCAAAGACAGCCTACAGACACCAGCATGAGGCAGCTGTGAAAAGAAAACACAGGGTCAGGAACAGCATTTCCAGCGCAAACAAGGACCCTCGTGATGTTCCATCTCCCTTGACGGCAGGTGACCAGAAACACATAACTCTCTACACAAACTAGAGGAGAAGCAGTAGAGAATGGAGACTAAAAAGAAAAGTTTGCGATTTATCTACAAGAGGCAACCAGGAAAAAAAAAGACAAAACCTAGTTGTGAAGTCTAGCAGAATCAAGCTAGAGAGTGAAAGATGACAGCTATCTCTAAAGTCATCAGCAACACACACACCAGGTAGGGAAAATAAGCTATGTAAATCAAAGGTCAATACTGGCATAAGAACAAGTGCTCTCATTTCCACTCTCCACAGCTTAATTAAGGCAATTTCCAACAGTGAAAAGCCAGCCTCAGAAAGCCCTGTCAGTGGAAGGGGAGGAGAAAGCAAGCAAACAGGGCCTTGCTTATGCAGGAACTTGATAAGTTTGGGAGCAGGCAGACCTGCACCCATTCGTTTATCAGGAAATCAGACTTAGTCACTTAGGAGGTCCCTGTGGGTGTTGTCCTGGATGACCAGAAACATTAGTTCCAATGCAAAAAAACTATATGCTTTTCCTCTCTTCCTGAAGGGTTGCCCTCCCCCGAGGAGAGAAAACAACCAAAGACCACCTCGTCCTCCAAAACAAATCCCACACTGCCCGGCTTCCGCAGGACTTTCACCCGGGCCTGGCTGCTCGCCGGCAAACACCCAGGGGATGGGAGGGAGGACAAAGGCACCTCTCGGCCCAGCCAACCGCTTCGCCCCCAGCCCGAAGGAGGCAGCCCCCGGGGCGGCCAGGACCCACCCGCACCCAAGCCGGGCGGCTGTACCCCAGCCCCCGGCCCAGCCCGCAGCACAGGCCCAGGCCTGACCTCAAGGACCTCACCCACACGGGGCCCCTCTCCCCCAGGGACCCCGTCCCACCCGGGGCGACCGCGCAGAGCCGGGAGGACGGACCCCATCCCCTCGCGTCCCGCCCGCCGCCGAAGCAAACCCGGCATTTACCTCAGTCTCCCCACACCGGGCGACGCTTTTACGCCCCTTTTGCGACGGCCGGAAAGGAGGTGGGCGGCGGCGGCGGCGGGCGCCGGGGGCGGGGCGGGGCGGGGCGGGAGGGAGAGGGGCGGAGAGGGGCGGGGCGAGGCCGCCGCGGGGACGGCGCGGGAGCGGCTGAGGTAAATTGGGGGGGCAGGGGGAACTCACCGCGCACGGCCTCCCCTCCCCGCCCCGGGTCCTGCCCCTCCCGTGGCCTCCCCGGTTCTCCCCTCAGCGACCCTCCGGCCTCCCTTCGCCTCCCCGTCACCCCTCAGCGACCCTCCGGTGTCCCGTGGACTCCTCGGTGTCATCCTCGGCCTCCTCCTTCCTGACCCCTTGTCAGCCCTGACCGCCCTCACCGCTGCCCCCCTGCCGCGCCTAACGACCCGCCGGCCGCCCTGGGAGCCCCCAGCGCCCCTAGAGACCCCCCGTTACCTCAGGTGCCTCCCCTCCCTCCCCTAACAAATCCCCCGCCACCCTGGTCACCCCCCTCGTGCCCCCCTGTCAGCCCTAGTGACCCCCCATCGCTCTCCCTGCTGTCCCAGTGACCCCCGACCACCATCCCCCGTGGCCCCGCCATCGCTTCCAGTGACCCCCCTGCCCCGGGGACCCCATCGAGCCCCTCTGTCCTTTCACCTCTCAGGCCTCCCCTTTCCCCCCTCCATCTCCCCTTCCTTCCTGCCCAGCTGCCCTCCTAAACCTTCCCTCCATCCTGGTGCCTTTTCCCTCTCTCTTACCACCCAGAGCTGCCCCCATGCACCGGGCGCCTCCAGTCCCTCTCTGTGACCTTGCAGTAACTTCGATTCCCAAGCTGTAATGTGGGAAACTGTCTCCCGTGCTCTGCTTCAAGTACTCACATATTTTTAGCTGCTTTGCTCTGGTTAGACAGGTTGGACTGACAGGTAGCGTGCGTTTGTCCTGGACACTGAGCTCCTCAGTCAGCTGTAGCGACAGGCCGGTATCGTGGTACGCCAGGTTTCTAAAACAGGCATTGGTACATCGTTATGTCATGGTATCTTGTGCCTGGCTCTGTTTGGTTTGGCGCCGTGCCATTCTGCTGCTTCCCCAGCTGGGTAAAAGGGGCTTAGCGAGGGCATAAAGATCCTCGCCTCAACTCTCTGGAAGCTGACCCCCATATCCAAAAGATTTAATAGCAACTTTTTTCGTGTCTGTACCAAGAAAACACTCAAAATGAGTCAGCTGTCATTACCCTGCAGTGGGAACAACAAAGGTGACACGTTTCCTACTTTCTTACTTCTAGTCCTTTGAGGATTAGCAACCTTTAACTGTTGTTATCAGTTTGACCCTGACAATAAGTTGCGCAAATGAACATGTTCAATCCCTTTCTGACTCATCCCCATACAACCTTCGTGTTTACTCTAGGAATGCACAGGGCAACTTGCTTTGGCTTCCTTCCTTCAACACAGTGCCTGTTGGAGTATTTTTCTAGAGAGAGAAACGAGTATCCCTTAGTACGGCTTTATCGCTGCCTGTCTTGCTGAGAGAGCAGGGAAGAGGCAGGTTGACAATCAGGGTATCAGCATTCATTTAGAAATTTCCCTTTTCCCCACGTACTTTCAACCATCTTTTCAGCATTATCATTCCAGGTAACATTAACTTTCTGCCGTTAATGGTCTTGGCCACCTTTCATTTTCATTTGTAGTTTCTATTCCGCATGCTCAAGCATGTGCAGAATGCTGCTGCACACTTCCTGCATTTAAAGAAAAACCTCAGAGATGATTAAAATCTCCTTCGCTTTTGAAACACTTCCTTGACTTGCTGTTGATGATGATTTGATAACGTCTATCGCAGGAAAGATCTGTGATATTCAGTCTGGGGCTTAAAAACCCCCTTAGGACACAAAAGTGCCTGCAGATGAGGATAAATGTTTAAGAACTTCCTAGTTATGCTGAAAAGAGAGGCTAGCCATTGCCATTGTATAATCAGTTGGCAAAGGACCTTGTGACAAAGCAAGGAGGTTGAGTGTGTTTTCTTTCTCGCTGTTGAAAACAATAGGACAGGATGAGGTGTTAATTTATTTCAGGACCTTCCAGCTGGCAAATTGCATGGCAGTTCCATCCTGCCTCCCAGTGACTTGAGATGCCTGGTTATGCGCCTGTGCTTGCCTGGACGCTCCCCGTTCAGAGCCCTGTGAGTTGGCAGTGACACGGTGTAGCTGCAGCAGTGCGAAGTTTGGATGGCCTCGGGCAGATGGTGCCATAAATGTACACAGCGCTTTGCACGGAACAAAGCCTGTGTTTGGTATATACAGTCTGCCCACATAATAGCGTGAAAAAAGACTTGATTTCAGTGAAAAAAATTTAAACAGGAAGGAAGATGAAGGGAGATGATAAGAATTCAGGGAAGATCTTGACAGAGGTAAGAAAGAGAATTTAGTGGGGAAAAAATTTACAAAACAGTTTTAAGTGTAAGGAGAGTTTGTCAGGGGTTTATGTCTGTGAAAGTAAGAGGACCAGAGCTGCAGTTTTCTGACAGAGCCCAAACCAGCTCTAATCCCCGTGCCGTTGGGATGTACCAGCCCACAGCTATATTCACAGTAAGAAGTTGTGCCTCACCAGAGCTCTCAGGTTGCAACTGAAGCTACTACACTGCTCTTTACACCTGACCACATAAAAACAATCATAATTTGTGTCCAGACCTTAGCTTTGGGCTGAGTGACAGCAGAGGTTGCAGAGATGCCCAGTCTTGACTGACTGAGGGCTTCTCTGCAGCAGGGCTTGCTCTGGAGCAGACATTGCCGATGAGCTGCCTGCGTGGACACATTTATTATGTAATGAGAGCAGTATCCAGGGGGGAAATTGGGAATAGCTGTTCTGCTTTAGTAAGCTCGCCTTAGTCCAGGTAAATCAATCTCCATAGGCATGCAAATACTCCCAACAGGTGGAGAATCTGCTTTGTCTGTGAGCCTGACCCCCACATAGCTTCAGTCCCACTGCATCCACATGGCAACGTGTCCTGGTTTTGGCTAGGATAGAGTTAATTTTCTTCCTAGTAGCTGGTATAGTGCAGTGTTTTGGATTTAGTAGAAAAATAATGTTAACACACTGATGTTTTTAGTTGTTGCTAAGTAGTGTTTATACTAAGTCAAGGATTTTTCAACTTCTCATGCCCAGCCAGCAAGAGGGCTGGAGGGGCACAAGAAGCTGGGAGGGGACACAGCCAGGACAGCTGACCCAAACTGGCCAAAGGGATATTCCATACCATATGATGTCATGCCCAGTATATAAACTGGGGGGAGTTGGCTGGGAGGGGCGGATCGCTGCTCGGGAACTAACTGGGCATCGGTTGGCGAGTGGTGAGCAATTGCAGTGTGCATCACTTGTTTTGTATAGTCTAATTCTTTTAGTATTATTATTGTCATATTATTATTATCATCATAATTATTTTTCGTTCCTTTCTGTCCTATTAAACTGTCTTTATCTCAACCCACGAGGTTTTTTTTTCGATTCTCTCCCCCATCCCACTGGGTGGGGGGGAGTGAGCGAGCGGCTGCGTGGTGCTTAGTTGCCGGCTGGGGTTAAACCACGACACAGCGGCACCCCAAGGCTGTGTCTGACCAGCACCCAAACGTTGTAGACATCTGTGCAAGCTTATGAATATCGCCAGCTAACAGGAACGCAGCACAGTATCTCCTCTCTGACGTTCTCCAGTGTGTGAAGATGACAGCTGCTCATGTGAAGACAGGAGTTGTGGGATGTCTGGTTAAATTCAGGTTGCTTCAGCACCTACCCTGCCATATATTTAGCGTAGCGCCAGCAATCACATTGGGATGCCCATCCACAATGAAACGGGAAGACTCCATGTTCTGTCCTCGTCCTTATGTGAAAGCAGTGATCGTAGGCACGGGTTTTAATTGCATTAAAACAGTTGCATTCATTTTTTTTCTTGAAAGCTTCTCACTTCAAGTTAAAACTTTGTGTAGACAAGTCCTATAAATCAGAAAGTCTTAAACACCTTTTTTTCTGCATTTCTACCACCATACACAAGCTTCACTCCTTAAACCACTTGGAACATAGGAAAAACATACTGTGTCAGGCCACCAGTCCATCTAATCCAATGTCTAGTCAGCAGCAAGGACTAATAAAAGATGCTAAGAAGGAGAATAAATACTATAGAGTAAGAGGTATACATGTACCTCACATCTTGATTATTTTCCTTTATATCTCAAAGATTTAGAAAAAAAATGAAGCGAATGTGGAACTTCACCAGAAAGATGACTTTGGATTCCC
Organism: Gymnogyps californianus; assembly: GCF_018139145.2. Taxonomy (NCBI): domain Eukaryota; kingdom Metazoa; phylum Chordata; class Aves; order Accipitriformes; family Cathartidae; genus Gymnogyps; species Gymnogyps californianus. Next base: position 6,140,878 of record NC_059497.1, on the reverse strand, counting down.
CTTGAGGTGACATTTCTTTTGATGCCCTTGTTCTCAGGTATGTGGCATATTGTTTTGTTTGTTTGTTTTCAGGCAAAAATCTATGAGCTCAGAAATAAAGCTAAGGCACTGTCAACATTTAAATGCTAAAGGAAAAGTCAAATCTAAGCATCAGACTGACTGCTTGAAGTTTTGAATTACAGGCCCAGGCACGTAACATCTATAACACAGAATGCCATGCAAAACATGCATTTCTCTTTCAAATTCCCAATTTACTCATATAAGAGACGAGATTGTGAAGTTATATTAATTACTATTTTTACTGCATTACAGTGTTACAATGGAAGTCGACATTAGAGGGTAAATGTTACACTTAGCTTAAAAATGAAAGCTTAAGGGTAAGAAAGCAAGCACCTTTAATTCTATCACTATTCTTATTCACTACATGTCCTGTTAGACACCTTCATCTGCTACCTAACATCTTCCTTACAACCAGCTGAACCTTTAATTTTACGAGGATGTAATTGTACATTCTTTTCAAGGGTTATCTTTTGTTACCTCCCAGGAGAATGCCAGAGCTTGTTTGTTCTTGTCTGAACCGCTAATATTCTAGGCTTAAAAGCAGCACAAACCCAAGTCACCAGTTTCTGGTAAATGAGCAATTCTCGTTATGCATTGTTATGCATTATGTGATGAATCTGTCAGCCTGGCCTTCCGCAAGCTCTCCTAGACATGCATGCTGGCAAAGGTCAGCAAAAAGATATGAGAAAGGTCTGCCTGTGACCAAATACCTGCTGTGTGCAGTAAATCGACGTCAGAAGAGTGCCGAGGCCTCCTAAGTGAGATGCAAAGGAGTTGATCAGCTCTGATCTGTTGCACGATTCACCCACTTTTGTTTCAGCTTCTTTTTTCTTCCCATGAGACTTTCTAGTCTTGGTGCTTCCTATCTCTTTCTTTCTTTTCTCTTTCTCCTTTCTTTCAGTCTCTCACACTCTAGGCAATGTCCGCCTCCTAAAACCTCTCAGTGCTGCGCTCCTTCCTATTTTGTCTCAACATTGTTTTGCTTTTCTCACACACTGTTTGATCTTTGCCTGGATGCCCTTGGATCTGTACTCTTTATTATTTGCTCTTCACCGTTGTCCTATTTCATATTCCATTTACAGTCTCCAGCTTCAACTATGCTTAAACACTTTCTGTACTCTTCTCACCAGTGTAAATGTAAGGGAATGCCATCAGTAAAATGGCATAAAACGCAGGAGCAAGTATGGCCTAGAGTAGAGAAGGCTCAGGTGGGACCTCATCTCCCTACCTGACGGGAGGGTGCAAAGAGGACGGAGCCAGGCTCTTTTCAGTGGCGCCCAGTGACAGGACCAGAGGCAGTGGGCACAAACTGAAACACAGGAGGCTCTGTCTGAACATCAGGAGACACTTTCTCACTGTGAGGATGACTGGGCACTGGCACAGGTTGCCCGGAGAGGTTGTAGTATCTCCATTCAAAAGCCGTCCTGCACAACTGGCTCTGGGAGGCCCTGCTTGAGCAGGGAGCTTGGACAAGATGACCTCCAGAGGTCCCTTCCCACCTCAGCCATTCTGGGATTCTGAAATCAGGTCTGTTTAACTTTGTATTTGAAGCCGATAGAAAATTACTTCCCTCTAGCAGCAAGAGTAGAGAGGAGTCACAGTTCTTTGTGCGTGAGCTCACCAGGGTGACACCATTGCACATCATTGCCCTTAGAGAACTGGAGGTAGAGACACAGATCTGCTGTCAGGTTTGGGACTTACGGAACTGGATAGCGTGAGTACAGACTTTGCCATTTCACTCCACTGCAAATGGACCTTTTCCTCCCACCTGTAAAAACACGGTAGCTGCTAGACTGCCACCAGGAATAAGTAGCCCTTGAGTCTGAAGGTTGTGGCTGGTAGCAGTCAGCTCTTGCTCATAGATATCTGTGAGCTTATTTAAGTGATGCTTATAACAGATGTTGAGTCACACAAGTAGTGTGTGACAGGTAGTAAATGAGTGCAGATATTAAAGTAATTTTAGGTCATTTCCTCCACGTCTGCCCAGTTGATTGTTAACGGAAGTCAGAGGCTCCACAACAGCCACCATCAGTTAAACTGTCGCTACTGGGACACGTTCTCTGTCAGCCTCACTAATTCTAACACGGTGTTATGACACAAGGGTAAGAAGAAAATAGAGTCAGTTATTCACAGTGACCCACTTGACCTTATTCTGGCAGCAGCAAATGCTGAGACATGTAGTAAAGTGACACTACTGGTTTCTTTTCTCATGATCTTCTAAGAATTTCAGAATTAACATTTCCAGATGTTATTTCTGCTTATTTATGATTGCTTCTATGCTGTGAAGTCAAATGTTCACTTCAGGTTTGCAGGACAGGACTGAGCAATATCAAATTGCTGTACTGGAAGCAGCTTGCATCAAGAAGAGCAAAACCTTTGTGAAATCTTAGTAAACCTTTGTATTTGATTCCTCACAGTGTTCGGAGTTAGAAGTCAGCACTGAAATGTGGTGGTTTCAGCAAGGCCTCTCTTTCTTGCCTGTGGCTTTGGTTGTTTGGTCAGCTGCATCTTTTGTGTTTTCATACATTACTGCAATCGTCCTACACCACGTCGACCCTTTGGTGCCCTACATCAGGTCAGTAACGTTCATACTGTATCATAGTATTGAATTGGCCTCTCACTCCTGTGAATTCTTCCCCAACTCCAAACTTTAAACAGCAGTTCTTAACTAACAGCTCCAGTTTTAAAGTTACTAGCTGTTTATAGTTATTTGTGTGTAACTCTATTTAAAGTTGTCTATTTTCGTGCAAAAGTCTAACCTTTAAGCTGTGGCTGTGTGAACATATCCTTAAAATGATGATGAACAGGAAAACTGGGGTGCATCTCCAACCCTCTGTTCGGAGTAAAGCGTCTTGCTGTCACCAGGTTTGGTTGCATCAGTAAATCTATACTATAATCTATATTCCCAGCTGCATTGCATCAAGGCTGTACATATGACCTTAGTTTTGGTCTTTCAGTTTTCCAGGTTCTTCATTTTTCTGGTTTTAATACTCTTTATTCACCTTTTGTGGAATCAAGAATATAAAAGGAATAGTTACACCAAGTATGTTCATTCCTTGTTCTGAGGATAGCATGTCTTTATCATGCTTATTTCTATAGCTCTAAAACTAGCACGGTATAGTTTGATTAATGAGAAATTCAGTAAAAAGTATCTGGGAGGGTTTTTACAAATCTGTTTCTTATGGTTCCTTTGTAGACTGAAATAAGTAAAGTTGTGTTGCAAGTATTTTTAGTATAGATAGATACGTATCACCCCATTTATCTCTTCCAGTGATACAGGGACAATACCTCCGGAAAGATGCTTATTTGGGATCATGTTAAATATTTCTGCTTTCTTGGGTGAGTATAGAAAGCTGTCCTTGGCGAACTGCAGGCAGTTCTGGAATGCACACAGTTGTAAACAATTTAATTTCCTTATTCAGATCATTAGACAGCCTGTAATTCTCAGTAAAAAACTAAATTCTAAGCAATCAATCTTAATTATCTTAAGCAATTCAGAGGAAAGTGCATGGCAGTGGTGTTATTCACAAAGCCAGCATGACAATTGCAGATTCCAGAAGGCCAAAAATGTGTTTAAAAAACCTCAGCAGGCTAGTAAGAGAAATAGAAATGCAGATTCAGGGCAGTCACCTTAGTTGTGCTGCGATTATGGAGAGGGGGAAAACAAACCTAGTATGTCTTTCAAATGAAACAGATCAGAAAAATCTAGGAAGTTGACTTGTTTACCATTATATTATTTCAGTTTTGACTTCCAGATTCTCAGCTTTCCTATTTCAGTGTACCATAAGACAGTTTTTGTATTTTAAACTGTTGCCTCTGTCACTCAGCATCTTCCCAGTTAAAAAAGGACAGTCTACTCATCAGCTGAAAATCTTACTGCATTTGTGTTCTTCATTAACAGGTATGGCTACCATGTATGTCCGTTATAAACAAGTTTACGCTTTGAATCCAGAAAAATCCAAGATCATCAAGCTTAATAAGATTGGCCTTACACTAGGATTGATGAGCTGTTTTGGACTTTGCATTATTGCAAATTTCCAGGTTTGTGCTTTGCTTGCAATGTCCTGAAGCTGTCCGGAGCTGTGTGTGTGTGCGTTTACTGAGGTATCTGATAAAATGGGGGTTTTACTGAAGGCAAGGCTTTTTAGGGCAAACCTGTTTTTTGTCAAATTCCCTACAGAAAACCATTAAAAAAATAAGTTTCAGTTTAGAATTTCTTAGTCATTTGCTTTATCCACTAGGACTTGTGAGCAGCCATTCGTGAAATTTCAAAACATTAAAAACCTCACGAGTTTTGCAGAAAGCAAACTCATCTTGGATATCCTTATAGGAGATTTGAAAGCCCTAGCTCCAGATTAAAAGACCACGACTATACTGCATTTTGACTCAGGAGAATCAGGTACCAAATAGTCAAAAATTGTTACAACTAGAAGTAAAGCCAACAAAAACACCCAACCCCACAAGAAGGCCAGCTCTGAAAAATCTGCGCTCTTAGGCATGTTTTCCTTCAAACTGGCACAATTCTTGAAAATACTGCAATGTTAACCAGCTTTTGAATTTCTCCATCCCAGTGTCTCTATTTTTTTTTCCTCCCCAATACTTCCCATGCCCTCCAAAAAAAAATCTGATGTTCTCACATATCACACCATCAGCAGGGCCACATTCGACATCGTTGGCTGTTACCCGCAAGACAGTTGTACAGTTGCCAGCCTCATCGGATTAATTACCTGCTGGATTTTGGGGGGATCTGCAGCGGTGCCTTTAGCCACTAGAGGCTGCAGTGTCACCTTGGTCTCCTGTTGGATTAGGGCCAGGGAAAAGCAAAGAGGAAAAGCTCCTGGAAAGCTCCACCTTTTTCCCTTCTCCTTTTCCCCTAGCACAGCTCTCCAAGTGCTTCAGCAGCCCCAGTCTTAGAAACCTCAGCACACTCGTTTGGGGTTGTTTTGTTTTTTGGAGGCCTCAATCTATTTACTTTTTTCTAGAGCCCTAGCTATACCCAGAGGTCACAGCCTCCCCTACCACACCCACCAAGCAAAAACCTCCAGGCTGTGTTCAGCTCCACGATTTCCCTCCACCACTGGTCAGGAGAGGGTATGTCTACTTTTTGTAGATTTCAAGATAATCAAAATATAGAAGGTGCATGTGAATTTGTTAACTAGTTTGTGTAACATTTCATCTTGAGCAAGACAAAAATTGGAAGTGATGTGCCTGTGCATCCAAGCGATGCTGAGGACTGGTTGAAGGCCACCCCAGAGGCAAAAGGAGCTAAAGCCCCCTGGAATCCACTAGTGACTGAAGACAACTGAAGTGTGAAAATAGACGAAGATGAACAAAGGGGATATGGGAACAGCCGTCACGCAGAGGGCTCCAGACAGCTCTCACTGCTGGGACTCAAAGCAGTGGCACAGGGCTCATCCTCATGGCATATTTAATTCACGCTGTTCAGCCAGTACTATCGCTTTATTCTAGCTGTGGCTATTGATTTCCTCTCATATAGAGCAAAGATCTCTCTCTGATGACACCTCCTCACTGAGCAGCACATGATTTTGGAGCACACGCCTTTGCCACTTGGTTATTCACTATTTAAATATAAATTCCCACCTCTGTTATACGGTGGATGCAGCACTTCAAATTCATTTGTGCACATAAGGTGCACAGAGAGATTGTGAGGAAAGGGTGACTCCAATTCCTGACTTAATGCTTACTCCGTAAAATACACAGACAGTCTCGTGCTTTAGGGCATAAAAGATCACCGGCGTGATTGGAGCGCAGGGAGGCTGCCAGGCCTGGCATTGCGCAATTGGCAAGATAACGCTTTTTAGTTTCTGTCTTTGGTTACTGTGCTTAGCCGGGGATGAGAGGAAAGGACTGAACACAACATGATTTTTCAGGGCATAAATTTGAAGTTGGGTTGTTTTCTTGGCATAACTTCTAGTTTTAATGATTTTTACTATTTGCCAGTTGATTCTCCTACAGTGTTTTTTAAGTTAAGAAGTATTACTGCTTGATTCAACCTTGTTCCTTCTGAGTATTCAAAGATACTAATTTGACAAACAAGGCTTATTCAAACTAGAGTATTCAGAGAAGCGCTAAACCTTGTTATTTTTAATCCCATTTTGGGTACTAGAACTGTGTCGTGTTTATCCTGTATTGCATTATCTTTCATAGATGTACAGATTCCTGGGATAGAAATGCTCAGTAGTTAGCCTGTTGTCACTCTCATTATCTGCCCAACTGCAGGGTTCCTTCATCCAGCTTCAGTATTACTGGCCATGATGGCTAATGAGAACAGCTCTTATAAATTCCTGTAGTGAAGATATAGCTGTGACCTGTAACTTAGCCACAAGAACTTAACAAAAGCAGCAATACAGAGGGCTGGCAGGTGCTGGCTTCCAGCTAACTCTGTATGGGCTTTCCAAGAAAAATCTGCTAAGTACTAGCACGTTCCAGAACTGCTTAGCTTGGGATGTGAGAAGGTAATGGAGTGGGTGGAGTGCCAAAGGTTTACAGAAGAAAATTGTTCTCAGCGTTTAAAATGAAACCAGGTTCTGTACAAGCAGTGCTTTCCTTCCCTAGAAATGTATTCTGTACTACGTACACGTGGTTGGAGCCTGCCTGACATTCGGAGTAGGGGCCGTTTATATGCTCGTTCAGACCGTCCTATCCTACCTGATGCAGCCAGAAGTTCACAGCAAAGACATCTTTTGGATCCGTCTGACCATGTTACTCTGGTGTTGTTCAAGCATTGTGAGCAGTATCCTTTTGCTGTGTAGTGTCACCGTAAAACAGAGCAGCCTTCACAAATGACAGTATTTGCATCTACAGTAATTGAACCTACCAATGTGAAAGGCTGTGCCACAGAAGGCCTATCGTCTTTACACGTACAGCTTGTTTCGTGCTATCTATTCGTAGTCTGTATTGCAACCTGGGAACTTTAGGAAAAAGGGAACCACCACGTTAAGCCCACAAGTGAGTCACTGGATAATAAAAAAAGGTAAGAGGGATGGTTACCACCCTTTCTCCTCTCCTTTCCTGCACACCAGAGACTGAAAATGGCAAAATAAGAGTTTATCGCAAAGAGGTCTGACTGTAGATTATGAAAGATGGGGAGAAAGGGAAGCGTACTTAAGAGATGGGTGGTTTTAAGGGGGGGAAAAAGCCAGGTAAGAAATAAAAGTGTCTGTTCCCTGGTGACAGGAATGCTGCAGCAAGTTTTATAGTTGGATACAACTAAAAGAGAAGTAACGAATGTAGCGTAAGAGAAAATACTACTAACCTAACCATGCGCAACAGCGCTGCACTGTGCAGCTGGCTCCCAGAGCAGGTTTAAAGTGCTGGCATTTGTCAGAGAGAGAATTCTGGAGCGTATTGCCAAGGTTGAGTCAGAAGAGACATTTGACCTCTGATCTCCTCCCCTGCCCATTTTGCAGTTCAAAAGACAAGACGTTTCTGACCGGCGTTCCCTAGAACCTTCCCTGGGCTCTGGAATCCATCATCTCCCTTAACTTTGAATTCTGAGTGCTGGAAGCAGCTGTGGGTTTTACAGAAATATGGGCAAACGCCTCCAGAAAGAGAGGCCTTTTTCCTGTCCAGAGTCATTTATCAATCAGGAAACTGAACCACAGGAGCTCCTCTGCTCACCCCGATGGACCTAAACATTGTATTTTGGAAATTATGACTCAGTTTTATGTCAAACAGGACTACAACACTAAAGCTTTCGAATTTACATTCCAAAGACATGAGTGCAAAAATCACTGCTTAAATGCTGTCCCTTCTGCAGCTGAATCAAGGCCACCGATTTAATCCCCACCAATTCCACTTATTTCCAGGCTGCCAGCCAAAACCAACACTAAACCATACGCCCCATTTCCCAGTGACGGAACATCTCGCTGAGCCCCCATTCCTGCTACTGCAAGATTATACAATCTGTACTAATCAGACGAGAAGCGATAGTCAGGGCACAGGCTGGTTATCTATAAAGAAGCGAGAAGGACCCTTACCTGCTGAGGAGGCTTGACACAGAGCAAGGGAGTCATCTGTGAGACTTGCCGTCCCTAGCAGAAATTTTTGGTGCTAGCAAAGAACAAGATTTTCAGCTTTGAACAGTTAGGAGCCAAATACAGTTGGGGAAGACTAAAATGGAACAGTATGATCTGCTCCAAGAGCCTTTTACAGATGCCAAAAACTCACAAACCCCAAATCTGTAGAGGTTTTTGAACCAGCGTGGTCTAACCAAAATTAGAGGGAAGGAAAGCTGTAGAAATAATGGTATATACACACATATGTGTGGAAGGGGAAGAAAAGGGAAATTGTCAAGAGTATTTTCTAAATTAACAGCTCATAATGTAATAAGGGAAAGATGGTAACAGGGAGAAGTCTGTGGCCATAGGTGAAATGGTTGTAACTGGTACCGGAGGACAGAAGGAAACGTACATTTTGTATCAGCAATAGTGTGGCCAGCAGGACTAGGGCAGTGATCGTCCCCCTGTACTCGGCACTGGTGAGGCCGCACCTCGAATGCTGTGTTCGGTTTTGGGCCCCTCACTACAAGAAAGACATTGAGGGGCTGGAGCGTGTCCAAAGCAGGGCAACGAAGCTGGGGAAGGGTCTAGAGAACAAGTCCTGTGAGGAGCGGCTGAGGGAACTGGGGTTGTTTAGCCTGGAGAAAAGGAGGCTGAGGGGAAACCTCATCGCTCTCTACAACTACCTGAAAGGAGGTTGTAGCGAGGTGGGTGTTGGTCTCTTCTCCCAAGTAACAAGCGATAGGACAAGAGGAAATGGCCTCAAGTTGCGCCAAAGAAGGTTTAGATTGGACATTAGGAAAAATTTCTTCACCAAAAGGGTTGTCAAGCACTGGCACAGGCTGCCCAGGGCAGTGGTGGAGTCACCGTCCCTGGGGGTATTTAAAAGACGTGTAGACGTGGTGCTTAGGGACATGGTTTAGTGGTGGACTTGGCAGTATTAGGTTAGCGGTTGGACTCAATGATCTTAAAGGTCTTTTCCAACCTAAATGATTCCCTGATTCTATAAAAATACTCCTGATCCTCTGCTGGAGTGAAACAGCAGAATTGCCAACACAGAAGGAGCAAAGCAGTTAATTACCTGCTCTGTAACGAGGGGAGGATGGGAGCCAGTTATTTTTGTATCACTATGATTAAATTCTTTCCATTGCAGTAGTAACTCAGGCAGGTAACTAACAGCTACTAAAGCTGTACATTTTAATTAGCAGAGAATTGGGTATCTTGCATTCAGATCAGTAACCAGAGCTCCCTGGACCACTCACATCCATTTTTTAATAAGCTTTGGAAGTCTGGGTTTTGAAAGCCATGTTTGCGCCAGTAAGTTCAGCCTTGTTCACCACCAAAACTAATCTTTCACATCAGGAGGCTCTTGATGTTTCATCTCATTAATGACTGAAGAAGTTAATACCTTAATCCTATGAAAATCAGATCTATAACTTAATGCTCCAAGTTCCATTTATAAAGCCAGTAGCACTGATGTAGCGTACCTTCCCTCTGTAAGATGTTGAAAAAGTGACATCTCGGTCACTCTGGAAAGGGCCCAGGTCTCTGATCAAATGCGGAATCATTGTCACGTGGGGTTTTTCCTTGGCTGCTGTACCAAAGCAGTTATCAAACCTTGAGTGAACTAAGAGGGAAACAGAAAAGCTAATAACCCTCTCTGCTGCAAATGATACAGTATTCCAACCTGTAACCCACATGCCAAGAATTCAAGGTGGTTGAGAAGCTGAAAAGCAATCAAAGAGGTCTAGACACGATTAGCCTGGAAAATACCACTAAAAAAAAATTCAAAATGCTAAGTAAGTATTCTCATTTGATCATAGTTTAAATGCTTTCATAAGGACGCTATGTTTGATCAAGGAGGTATAACAGGATGCAGCATACAGAGAACAAAGCTAATCGATTTAGATTAGAATTAACCTTTTCATGTGACAGTAACTAGTCAGTTGGAACAACCTGCAAGTTGAAGGGGACGATGTGAAGCAGTCCGTGTCACCATTACTGTTCATTGTGCTGAGGAGACCTTGTGGAAAACACGCAGAGATCTCTCTACAGCCTCAGCTTGACACCGTCCAGAGCCGAGTCCAAAATTTCCAAGTTGCTCATTCTTGGTCTTGAATCTTCCTTAACATATTTATTTACAGTGTTTGTTTCCTCAGTTGTCTTATACAGTGGCCTGTATGGAATGAATCTAGTGCAGAAGTTGCACTGGGACCCACAGGAAAAAGTAAGTGACTGAGCGGAGAAAATAAACAGAGAACAAAGACCAGCTACGCTATTTGCAGTGACAAATGCATCTGGGCACTTACTGCCGTTGTGTACGCGTACTCGGGATGGGAGAGGACAAGTGAGCTTTACCAGTTGAGCCAGTATGCAGCTACTTGCTGAAGTACTGCTCTGAGCAAAACAGTTGCAGCTTTAAGCATTATTTTAAATTAATCTTGCTCACGGGCAGTAACTGAACTGTCTCAATGAGCTGTCAAACTACCAGCCTGTCTGGTCTGTGCTGGTCAGCGATTCCCCGTCACTGTTACACGATAACTGTAACTAACAAACCAGCCGGTTGCAGCGAAGCAGAGTGCCTGACTGCTGCCAGGCGGGTGTCTGGTGGAGTCAGGAGGAGAAAAAAGCCAAAGGATACAAGTGATAGAGCTGCCGTTGAAGTGGTAAGTGCTGGGCAGTGAGGGATCCCAAGCGGGATGGAGAAAGGGCGTGTAGGTCTTAACAGCTCTGCCTGTCTGCCTGGCCCTCCTCATCCTCTCCAGGCACTGCTGGAGGTGTGGCATGTACCAGAGGAAGCATTATGCAGGCTGGTTGTGAGGGCTTTTCCCACCCCTCCCTTTATTTAAGCACAGGGAGCCTCTCGGAAGTCTGCTTACCTCCAAAGGAGGGCCTTGAACCTTACTTTTGTAAAGGGGTTTTGCTGTTAGTCATGCCAAGCTCTTGATTGAGGTTTTGCAGGTGGATATTAAATTCCCAGTGGGGGTCATCCCAGCTGCGCGGAGCCGGTGTTTGCCTGGTCATGCTCGCTCTTCTGCTGAGTTCAGCACTTCATTCTTAGAGACTCCAGATGCGCTAAGAAATTTTGCTCTCCAAGGCGAATAGTTGTGGATGCGGGATGTCACATGTGCAAGCCATCTTTGTGCCATTGCAGGTTCAAGAGGAGCTTTTCACACTGATTTCTTTTTTTTTCCCCCTCTCACTGTTACACAGGGCTACACAGCTCACATCATCAGTACCGTCTCAGAATGGTCGTTAGCATTCTCCTTCCTCAGCTTTTTCCTCACCTATATCCGTGACTTCCAGGTAAAATGAAGTTAATATGTTAAGCGCTCTGCTTCTCCAAGCTCTAAATAGCCTGACATGATGCAAGATGGGCCGCCTTGTACTACCAGTCACCAAGGCTGGAAGACCTATAGCATGAACAGCATTAAGCAGTCCTCTCTTCCGCAGTAGGATCTACCCCTGCTGTGTTAACGCACAGACTCCAGCATCAGACTAGCTTTAACCAGCTTCACTTGCGAGATCCGTCACGGTCGCAGGGGACGTTTGCTCTAGGATTGTGAGGCAAATGACTGAGTCAGTCCAGGAGAACAGCTTGGGAGTCAGGCTTATGGTTCTGGAGCCGATCTGCATTTTGGTGTTTCATCTGACTACTGAAATTGCCCACGCTGAGCAAGTGACACGCCTGCTAACTTGAACTTTCTTTCCTTTTTCCTATATAGAAAATCTCCCTGCGTGCAGTTGTCAGCTTGCATGGACAAACCCTCTATAACACACCGCAGGGCTTGGCGACTGATGAGCAGACACTGCTGACAGCGGGGAGCATCTAATGAAGGTGAAGAGAACATGTTCTCAGCGTAACTCAGGAATTTAATAGCAATAACGGTTGATATTTCTAAGCATTTATTTTATATAAAGAAAATCTATGAAGTGATTATATTGTACTTGATATAAAGGGCTTTGCTATTAACCCACAGAGCAATGCAAATGTTATCAGTATTGTAAACAAGCCTGTAACATTTCTACACATGCCAGTGTCATGGAAGAATTAAATGAAGGTTATTAGAGAGTCGTCTCTCCTCATCACTTCCACCACACCCAATTTTACCTCCCTCATTCCCTTGCCCTCCTCTCTCCAGTGGTTCCTCAGACCAAGTCCTTCTGGATGCACGGAGCCCCCAGTCTAGAGCCGGGCTCCCTCGCTGGGGCAGCTGGGGCTCACCCCTGACCTGCACACTACGCCAGAGTGGAAGGTCCCCAAAGCCACCTCATCCCTTGAGCAACCCACAAGGAAAACGCTCTCAGCTCCTTCCCTCCCTCCTCCTGGCAGTTGTTTGAGCTGACGGACAGGTTCGTCCGAGAGTCCACCTCCGGTGTCCCTATTGCACAAGCCTAGGAAGAGTCAGACCGCACAGCCCGTGTCCTGCTCGCTCCCGGGGCGAGCACTGACTCTTAAACGAGCACAGAGCAGGACGCGTGTCCTTGTAGCCTTCACGTCCCTAGTGCTCCCCCGAGAGAGAGTCTCCAACCCAAGAGCCAGCTCCTCGTTCCTCTTGCTGCTTCCAAAAGCTGTCACCGGGGGTTGCCAGCCCTGAGCCTGACCTTGCCGCTTGTCAGGGGGCTCCAGGGGTTGAGCTCCACAAGGCTTTCAGTGCTGGACACCCCAGGCGCGTGCCAGGGCGTTTATACGGAGGGTTTTCATAGGGACAACCTCCCACACACAGTAGTCATGTCCGGACCAAGCCAGAAGCCTTAAAAATAACGCATTTGCTCTAGTTCTACCAAAGTACAGCACAGGAAAGGGATATTTGATGACAGACAGACCTACAGAATACGTTGTCAACAGCTGCCTTCCTAAATTATTGCGCAAGTCTACAGCTACCTAAGCTCTAGCATGCGTTTCCTCCCACACCAAAACAGCTTATGCCGGCATCTTCCCTTCCCTGCAGGGGCAGGTAAAGGAGCAGGAGAGGAATCTAAGCTGGAGGCCTCCTGGAAATCCCAGCAGCTGCCCTGGGCAACTTCCTTCTCCCAGATTAAAATAGGATGTCTCCATCGCAGTCGTGCTTTAGTTGCGCTTGCAGCCTGGTTCAACCCAGAGTTCAGACAGTTCACGTAGTGAAAACAAGCTTTGGAGCCAGAAACCTGCCAAACTACTGATGCCAGTGGAGCAAGAGGACAAGCAGATACGATTAACATGGAGTCACAGAGACCCCAAGGGCTCGACAGCTTGAGGAAAATTTCCCCGAGTCTTATATTTTAGCTGCTGATAAACCCCTAGGGGTCAGGGCCTCCCTGGAGAGTTGCACACTTGGCTACACGCTCTCCAGTGAGGCAATACACAAACCCCAGTTTCTGGCTGCCTGCTACAAGCTAGAAAACATGATGTTTCACGTAGCAGAAACCCCTTTTCTGTGCCTCATTTCAGCCCCATTAGGCAAATGGCTTAACCAGGAGATTGTCACGACAGCGACGTACTGCCCTGGGTTTGCAGGGCCCCGATCCCTGCTGGGAAGGAGGGAGAGCGCCCTTTTCCTGGTACAAAAGGCGGAGAAACAAAAACCCCATTCATTCATTCATGCAGCTTCTCAGGAAGGCTCTGGTAGGACCCTGCCTGCTCACAGGGCTTTCCTCTCCTTCCCCTTGGTGCCTGGCATCACCTTCCCTTCATCTCCCTCTCCCATGGATCACTATCAGGGACAGAGAGGTTGTTCCTGACAACAAGCGTCGGACAGGCTGCCCCGGGAGCAATTCCTGCTCCAGGAAGCCCCAAATGCCTCTGTAGTAGCAGCACTCTGATGAGCCAGCCAAGACAGACCAACACGTGAGCCATCAGGAGTCTGAGCTCTGGGAAGACTTTGAGTTCTACCTAAACCAGCACATTCCCAAGTTTGCAGTTAAAAACCCACCACCACCACCACCCTAATGCTCCCCCACCAGCTCAGCACCACTTGTGGGGTTTCCCGCTCATTTGCAGATCCACAGAAGTTCAACCTCAGAGCATCAAACTCTTCTCTGTTTAACGACCTCCTCAACACTAGAACCCTCTTCCTCCTCTCTCACCCTTTACCAAAGGGACAGGGATGAGCAGCACCCAGGAACAGCTCCGTACTCCTGACGGACTGCTCCAGAGTTACATGCCCCCGTTGCATCTCTGCCTCTTTCTCCCCCTCTGCTGCAGTCCCACCAACACAGAGGAGTGCTCCTGAGGGCCGGGTCCTCCCTCTCCTACTGAAGACTTTCAGTAGCCAGTCCCCCTGCAAGAAGTTGGGCATAGCCAGACTGTGCTGGCTGAGGAAAGTCTGAAGACTCAAGCAGTCAACCCGAGGATCTGCTTCCCTCGCTGCTACAGGACTTACAGGCCCCTGAGGGCATTAATGTACCTTAACTGCCCTGACCAGCCTCACCTGGGACCTCCTCACACACTCTTTGCCCATGGCCCAGGAGCTCCAGGTGAGCCCAGGCCTGAGCACCCAGTCCTGGCCTGAGCTCTGTTGTAGGAAGACATGCCTTCAGTTCTGCCCTGGGCTTTATTTTGTGGACAGACCTCAGACCTAGACTGTAGGTAACCTTCCTCCAACCTCATCTCCTCCACAGACCTCAAATGCGCGGTCAGTCCTGCCTCCAGTCCCATCTCCCGCTGCACCTTGGATGGACCCAGAACCTCGTTCATCATCTCACCTTGCCTGGGGCTGTCTGTGGACCCTCTTATCACCACCCTGCTCTGCCTACCTGGCCCAGCTCCCTGGTTGGTGAGGGCACTGCCTCTGCCCAAGTGCCCCCCCAGCTCATCCTTCCCCGGGGAGCAGCCCCACTCCTGCTGCTCCCTGACAAGGTGAGATGTTTCAGTTGATTCCCATTAAGTTCATCAGCTTTTCCTCGTTAAGGAGTGGCTGCAGCCATACTTCTCGTCCTTGCCAGTTCCTGTGAACTTGTTCTTCCTCTGCTCCTGCCTGACTGCAGTAAACTTACAGACTTGGGCTAGAGAAACTGCCACCTAAGTGACACCAGTGTCTTCTTGTGAGACCAGAAGTGAAAACAGGGCTGACTTTCTCACCTGCTTGGTGTGCAAGCTGGCTCTACAGCGTTACTCCTGAAATGAGTCCCACACCCCGCTGCAAGGACAGTAAGGATGGAGGAATCCGCCAGCAGCTGAACACTGGACATGAAGCACGCCAAGGAGTCACAGCCCTCTTGCTAAGGCTGACAGGAATGCTAACATAAGATATCTATTAAAAACGGAGAAAAACCTGCTAAAGCAGCGATATCCAGCAGCCACTCAAATGCTTGGTGAATCCTCACCCGACCAACTCGACAGCTCTGGTTTGTCAGATGGCGTTAAGCTTGAACGCCACTTGTCACGTGTGAGAGGTGGAGTACAAAAATGTCATGTATTTCCACCCAAAGTCAAATGGGAGGCTGCCAGCTTGGGGGAGGGGAGGCAGCTTCGGTGAGCGAGAAGGATGTGGTAAAGACGCAAAGAAAAAAGCCAACAGAGAACATGGCAAGTACTGAGCGTTATCTTCAGAGAAGCGTGAGAAGACGGGGCAGGAGCTAGATAAGGGCTTGTAGTGTTACGGAAGGAAACTGTTCAGCTGACTCATCCTTTATGCATTGAAACAAGGTCTTCATGGTTTGGGGGTTTTTTTTAATTATTATTTGAAGAAAAATGATTAGCAAGTGAGGCCATCATCAATTTAAAAAAAGAGAATTAAAAGGGTTAGCCCAAAGGGCAAAATGTGTGCCAGTCACTGGAGACTGTTTAGAGAGCAAATGTGTGCTACCTAGCCCAAAAAGACTTGGGGAGGGAGGGGAACAGCCAGCGTGGCTGAACTAGGTCAAGGCAGCCATTAGATGTAAGAAAAAAAGCCTCGGATAAATTGAACTTGCATCCAAATGAGCAGGTGACTTAAGGGACAACAAACGGGTTTTCAAACATCAGGAGGAAGTCTGCCCGAAGGTTTTTGAGATCAAGGTACAGAATGAGTCCTCAAAGAAAAGTCTATCAGAAAAAAGTTAAGATCTTGGTATCCATGACCACCACGGAAGAGCCCAGAAAGGCTCCCATCCTTTCGTCACAGGGAACTGACAGATCCGTCTGAAACTGAGATGTTGGTAAGAAGTTTCAAAACAAGCTGATGGACAGTAATGAGTTTATGAATGCACAGGATTGTACTCTCACGTTCAACCAAGAACCCTAAAGGAATAAAAGATGAAACGGCTGAAGTAAGTTCTCACTGAGAACTGCTTTAGCACTAGAGGACAGGAGAGTGGCAAATACAACACCAACTTTTTGAAGCGTTCCCAGGGATGTCTATGGAGCCGTAAGAGCAGCGCTTCCTTGTCCATACCAATAAAATAGGTAGAAATTATAATAAAAATAGAATGATGGAATAGCAATGCTGGACTGCGTAGGAAAACATTGTGACATTGCAGCAACAATGTAGTAAATTCCAATGGGAGATCTTATTGGAGATCTTCCTGCTTTACATTAAAACCCTCTCTCACTCTCGTAACCACAGGCAGGTACCAAGGTCGGTGTCCACGTAGTCTGGCCAGTAGCTCGGTGCCAAGGCACCTGTATCCAGGCAGCTTGTCCAGTGCTGCTTGCTGGGACATGGAGGATGACGCCAGCTTCCAAATCCTCCTCGCATCTCCTGAGTGGTTCTGATTTTGGCAACTACTTATTGGCTTTGAAAGTACCTTTTCATGCCCTTTAGGAGCTGACAGATTGCCCTTTTTATCTGTCCATCCTTCCCCACTTCTGTGAACCATTTGGATTTAGTTACCATCCTTTCCCTTCTTACCTGGCTGTCTCGTGACTCCTACTCTACCTTCCCACCATCATCTCTTAAAGGCCTGAGTTTTCATTTTCATCTGTTGCCTTTTTTTAGACTGTCATTAGTTTCCTGAGCTGGAGGTCCTCAGTAGCTACAAACAGATGTGCTGGGATCCCGATGACCTGCTAATCGCAGTGCCATCGACCCCTGCCATTCTCACAGCCCTCCTGCCGCTTGTTTCTTCTGCCGCTCCCATGGCTGTTCATTCTCTCTCCAAACTGGTTTTCTCTGTTCTATTACAATGCCCTACAACCAAAGAAAAGCCTCCACAGGTTCAGTTGAGACAAGACCTGCCTCACAGATCCAGCAGTGTTTATGAAAGGAATTGGTGTTCCTGTAAACCGGGATCTGTGGTCACGCATCTACGTGGACTTCCTTCACCGTAGTTTTACAGAAACCAGGCTGCTATGGCAAAAGAGGGACTGTCCTCAGCCGTATAAATAGCTGGTTTAAAGAGAAGAAAGAAAGGCTGACTCAACAGTCAGTTTCTCAATGAAAGGACGAAGTCCCAGATACTCCTGTTGGAGCTTGTACTCTTCAATATTCACAAATTATTTAGAAAAGCAGGTGAAGAGCAAGATGTCAAAGTTTGCCAGTGGCACAGCTCTCAAGAAAACCGAAAAATGCTTCAGAAGGTTCTCCTAACACCAAATAACTGAGCAATAAAACAAATTATGAAATTCAGTGTAGATGAAAGAAAACCCTCGTGTTTCCATACAGAATAATGAGCTCTGAATGGGCTGTTATGTTCAAAGAGAGCAGCAAATTCAGCAGATCACTCCACAAAAATATGAGCTTAATAGTAAAGAGCCCTGGCATATAAGAAATTATTAAGGAAGTATAGAGAGCGAAACAAAAAACATCAAAATGCCACTGTAACTCCATGATGCAATGACATTTTCATCAGTATAGTGGTTCTGGTCCATCCATCTGAAAAAGATTATGGTGGAACTGGAAAGCTATGGAGAAGGGTAACAAAAATGGTCAAAGGTTTGGGATAGTTTCTGTTCGGAGGACACCTACACAGAATTTCCCAGTCTAGGAAAAGAAAGACTGAAGAGTAAGATGAAAAAAGTCTACAAAATCATTTTTTGCTTGGACGTAGTGACTTGAGCCCTGGTTACACTCACCTCAGAAAGTTAACAGAAAAATACAACAGGCAAAATAAAAAAAAATCAAGGGGTATTAAACATAAAGATACCACGTCTGCTTAACAGCTGGAAAATGAAAAGTACCAGTGAAGTCTTGCATATGATCATAGAATCATAGAATCATAGGATGGTTTGGGTTGGAAGGGACCTTTAAAGGTCATCTAGTCCAACCCCCCCTGCCATGAGCAGGGACATCTTCAACAAGATCAGGTTGCTCAGAGCGCCCTCCAACCCGGCCTTGAATGTTTCCAGGGATGGGGCATCTCCCACCTCTCTGGCCAACCTGTGCCAGTGTCTCAGCACCCTCATCGTAAAAAATTTCTTCCTTATATCTAGTCTGAATCTACCCTCTTTTAGTTTAAAACCATTCCCCCTTGTCCTATCGCAACAGGCCCTGCTAAAAAGTCTGTCTCCATCTCTCTTGTAAGCCCCTTTTAAGTATTGAAAGGTCACAATGAGGTCTCGCCAGACCCTTCTCTTCTCCAGGCTGAACAACCCCAACTCTCTCAGCCTTTCCTCACAGGAGACGTGTTCCAGCCCTCTGATCATTTTTGTGGTCATTTTTGTGATCATTATGTCTTTGTACTCTTTTCTAGGCATCCACTATCACTCTCCATTCTGAATTCCTTCCCCGCGTTGGTCTCTGCTGGAGAGACAATGATGGACTGGATGGAGAGACAATGATGGGCTGGATGGATCTTCAGACTAATCCAGCACTGACTACTTATGCTTTCATGTCTTGCTTTTGAAAGCAGTGCCATCTCCCTTTCCGTTTGCCAGAAGCTGTCTTTGGACTGCACTGTAACTGCTCTACGCCTCCCAGATCCACAAGAGGAGGACACGTAGGGCTCCGCCAAATTCAGCCTTGGTACATGCTCCCACCGCCAGCTGTGCCCTTGGAGAATCGGTCACAATTTGTCCACTCAAATCACACAACTGTTGGCAATTCAGGGTCAGTTCCACACTGTCCGAAACAGCTGGAAAGCTGAACCTGCACATCCTTGATGACAACTATCTGCAGATTAACTGATTTTCTAGTATTTCTGCACACCTCCACCCCCAGCAGCTGACTGCTGGCTTGCCAGGAAGAAACTGGACCTGATGGACTCTAGGGTACCCAGCTTCCAGGTGGCCTCTTGTGCTACATATGGTTGAGTCACCATTCCTGGACGTATTTAAAAGACGCGTAGACGTGGCGCTTAGGGACATGGTTTAGTGGTGGACTTGGCAGTGCGAGGTTTATGGTTAGACTCAATGATCTTAAGGGTCTTTTCCAACCTAAATGATTCTATGATTCTATACATGGCTGGGACAGACCTCTGTGAAGATCTGTGTCCTCATACAGAACTGCTGGTGCTGTGGTGGGTTGTCCTCTAGCTGAAAAGTAACACCTTCGCACATGGATAGTTCTGGCCAGGTGATACTCCAAGTGACCAGGTTAGGCTGATGTTGGCAACTGGCCCAGTATCGTCTTTGCTTCCCAATCTGTTTTGTCCAGCACTCACTGCCACCTTTCCTCTTTGGACCCAGAAATTCCTAAAAGGTCTTACGCTGATTCTTCCTGAATATTTGCTTGAAAGGAATAGTCTGAATTCATAGTCTAAATCCATGGTTTTCATATTGCTATGCACTTAACGCAGCAAGCGCGGTGTGTAACTGCAATGCCTTCTGCCAGCCAAGGCTGCGCACAGGGATGGCTGCCAGTAACTTTCACTCCTGGGGCCACAGCCAGCATTCCCAGGCCGCTAGTTTTTCTGTCACAAATAAACTCTTAATAGATCATAGTTCAAGGACAAACAGGGCAGAAAAAGAGAATCCGCGCTACAGATGATGCATCTGGATGAGGAGCAGTTCCAACAACCTGCGAGGTCCTTGGATGTCGGAAGTCCCTTTGCTCCTGCCGTTGGCGCAACTTTCCCACACCAGCACACCATGGGGCTTCTCTTGGCTCTCGGTGATCCTTTCAGCTTCGCATTGATGTTGTTCCAAGAAAGAGATCTTTCTCTTCCATAGATGGCTTGGCTTTGTCTTTCTGAATTGCACAAAGTGTCTTCCATTACTAGATCGCAAGGAAATTCACTTTTTTCCACCAAATGCTACTGGTCACATTTCTTCAAAACCTTGCAGTGAGGATTCTTCTCTGAATTTTCAATCTCTTAGCATTGTCTTGAGAGAAAACTCAGGATAATGGACCACTTTGCTAGGGTAAAAGAAGTTCTGGAAGAAAGAAGGTGGTGTGTCATAGAATGTCAAACCTGGAATCCTCCCAGCAAAAGGAGAGGATAAGTGAACTCAGCTTCATTAATTTCTTTGGAAATCGTTGGAAAATAGAGGAAACACTTTTGTCAGAAGACAGGATAAGTGAGTGATGTCTGTTGGAAGACTATCACAATAGGTGACTGCAGCACCAGATACAAGACACACGGCTGCTTCCATCTCCTTTCTGATTGCCGTCCCCTCATACTGGGTCTGGCTGGGATGGAGTTCATTTTCTTCATAGCAGCCCATGTGGCGCTGTGTTTCGGATTTGTGAGGGAGACAGTGCTGATAACACACCAGTGTTTTGGCTATCGCTCAACAGTGCTTGCACAACATCAAGGCTTTCTCTTTTGCTCACTCCGCATCCCTCCCAGCAAGTAGGCTGAGGACAGACAAGAAGTTGGGAATGGACGTAGCCGGGACAGTTGCCCCAAACTGATCAAAGGGATATTCCATACCATATGACGTCATGCTCAGCAAATAAAAGCTTAATGAAAGGAGGAGGATGCAGGGACGTTTATGGCTACAGCATTTGTCTTCCCAAGTAAACATTATACACACTGAGACCCAGGAAATGGCTGAACATCTGCCTGCTGATAGGACACAGTGATTAAATTCCTTATTTTGCTTTGCCCGCATGCAGCTTTTGCTTAACCTGTTAAACTGTGTTCATCTCAATCCACAAGTCTTGCCTGTCTTCTATTTTCTCCCCATCCTGCAGGAGATGGGAGCGAGCGAGCGGCTGGGTAGGAGCTTGGTAGTTGGCCAGGGTCAACCCATCACACCCACATACGTGCAGGGAACATTCCCACTTTTCACACAAAACGATTGCCTCATCACTACTGCTTGTATTTGACAGGCAGGCTTGGCCAAACTTATACTTCTTCCACACTTTCTGGAACAAGCACAGATGAGACTGCAAACAGACCTCTTCCTCACTGGTATCACTGGCTGCTCAAAAAACCCACCTCCCATAAATTAGCCTCTTTGCTTTGCACATTTACCAATAAAGGACACACAACATCTGTGCACACCTGCTCCATAAGCAACTCAGCCTGTCAGGCTACAGGACGTAAGTCACTGGTCCAACCAACACAGTCCTTTCCTCAGGTGCTCAGCTGCCTTGCATGTGCTGCTAGCTCTGTGACACTAGGGCTGCACAATAACGTAGGTCATGAGGTCCAATTCATTCACATCATTCCCTCCACTGTGCATCAGCCCTTCATTAGGTGTCTGTTTCCCTAGGCTAAACTACAGGAGTTCTGCCCCAAAACACTCACTCCATACACAGTGATCCCATGGATGCCCACGATAATATCACCCTTACTTGCTTGCTCTATCACAGGCACTTGCCTCTTACACAGTAACCTCAATCATTAAAGAGTTCAGTTCCATCACATACCTTTCTTCTTCACCCACCACTGCATGTTTGGTGTACCATCTTCTCGTACACTTGGTCTATCTCAAGCTCTTCAGAGCAGGGACCATCTTTTTCGTCCCTTGTAAAAGGCTGTCCTGCCTCTCTAATCCACTTGAGTTTTCCACGCTGTCAGGATGCATATTAAGAAAGAACATTGGGCTGATACAGTCTATTAGGCTCTCCAGAGATGTATCTCCAAAGCAACATCCTTCGCCAAAACCCTGTACGTACACTAGGCATCCATGTGGTAATAAGAGAAAAACCTTGCAGATGAAAATTTGATTAGAATACAGAAAATAAGAATAGTAGCAAATAGTCTCCCATGAACAGAAATCAGCAATGGACTTCCACAGGGATCAGTGACGTTGAATATAACCATAAATGGACAAGAAAAAAACCAATGACAAATTCTGTTGGCAAAACAGTTATTCATGGCTGTAACAATAAAGACTGAAGAACTGCCGAAGGGCCTTACAAGATTCAACGACATGGACAACAGAGGGTAGTGAAAGGCGTCCATAACACATGACAGAATATGCTGGGGAAATACACTACAAAGATCTATAAAAATTATGATGGCAAAGACAGTTTGAGTGCACATTCTCTCCTACAATGCAAAACTAAGGTAGCATCAAATGAAGGTAGCAAGAGACATGTTCAAATAACAACTGAACAAATTAACGGAAAAGACACTAAAGAAGAATTATTAAAGATACCACCCCTGGATAAAGAAATATGCCCTTTTTTTGCTTCAACAAGTTATTATTCAACATAAATCTGTTTAAAAAAAATACACCTCCCCCCCCCCCCCCCAATAACCCCACAACCAAACTTCAACATTGCACAGCTGGCAAAGGCCTTATAAAGGCTTACAATAATAACGGTAAGAGACATATATCTAGATAACTGTCAGCAGGGGTTTCTACTGCTTCGGTCTTTACATCTGTAAGAGGTTTTGTATAAATATCTGCATTATTACTGCCTAAAGTCTAATTGCCAGATGACTTAAATAGCATTTATTGAACACTGACCATTGACCTTTTATGACAATTGACAGTTCTCAGGAATTCACAAATTTGTCATGCACATTAGGAAAACAAAAAAATATCTACAATTGCGGTTTGCAATTTACATTCAGTTTCTAAAAGATAGGCCATGGAATTCCAAAGAGGGAAAGTTTATTTGCTAGGACTAATACAGAAACCCCTCAATTCAAAATATAGAGAATACACTAATAAAAATGCCTATCATCTGCATTCTTTGATACATATAATGTCCCAGAAGCAGAATTTGATGGTTCAAGTCTTTTATTTCTGGTATTTAACAAGAAACCTATACTTTTCTAAATACACACATACTGTAAATCTTATTAAGATCTTCCATCTACCAGAAATATTCATGTTCGTTTAAACAAGGAATTTCTTCTTGAAGTCACTGAAACGAAGATGAATATGGTCCAGATCACCAGCTTCAGTATTTCAGCTTTGCTGCATTTTTCTACGCATCTCCTCAAGTGCTGCTTCTCGTTCTCTTAAGAGCTGTTTAAGTCGTTTTATTTTTTCATCCCGTATTGTTTCATCCAAGTCTGGGGGAGTCAAAGGGAAAGCATCATCTCTGAAAGAACCTTCAAGAATTGAAGTATCATCTTCACAAGACACTAAAACTGGAATACTTGAGTCTGTAACGTCACTGTATTGAGAATATGGGTCTTGCTCAGAGTCCCTCCCTAGAGACGATATAACAAAGTCTGTGGAAATACTTTGCTGCGGTAAGACTGGTGGAGGTGAAACACTTCTGTTAAGTACGCTGGAACTTGAGCTGGTATTTTCTGAACTTGAACTTGTGGTTGATTTGACTGAAGTTTTCCTTCTCTTTCCACTGTCTGACAGTGGTGAGGATTTTATTTTTCTTTTCTTAGTCAAATCCTCTTCCAGATCCACAATTATCTGTACAGTCAAGAAACATACAAAATATACTTCTGTTAAATTGAGCATCATTCTACATTATAACATCACAGTTCACTAAACACAAATACAAGTTATTTGTTGCAAGCTTCTTAGAATTACTATAAGGAACATGTTTCTTTTAGCAATTTGAGCAAACGTACTTCCGTGTTCAATATTTTTCTAGCAAAGATTCCCAGTTAACAATTCCAGAACATTGAATTCCTTCCTTAGTCAACAGTGCACTTCTGCCTTTCCTGTGCATACCTATCATCTCCTGTTGCTGCTTGAGTTCTTAAACTGTAGTATAAGACAAAAACTTTCTATCTAACTTGACGGGAAAATTCAAAACGTAGAAGAATTCTTCATGCTTATATTTCCAAAAAACTCAAACATTAGCAATAATGTCCATTACAAGACTCCATTCCTCCCAGCTGTTTTGTTATTTAAATGTTAATGTACTTTACCAAGAGCAACCAGTAGATCTGCTCAAGGCAGCGCTCTTAACAGAGAATTATTAAAACCTGAGAAAGCCTTTGACTGGGTAGAGTAGAATCATACAAAAGAAAATTTAGAACACTATGACTGAACAGAACTACTTTGGATGGATAAAATAATTTTAATGCATTAAGATGGAAGTCCTTACATCAAGGGAACCTTTCTAGAAGCACCCAAGCAAGTTCCTAGCCAATAACAAAGGACTAAGTTTATAAAGACATTTGTAACTCTAAAGATTAGACAGGTACACAGGTCAATTTCTTTTAATAAAACCACCCATGACTAAATGGATACCTTTCTTTGGGAGTCAGCCACACCTAGTCACGTGACTGACTGAAGTGCCTTGAAATAATGGCACTTGACTGATTTCAAACTCAAGGGTAAAGCCTCACAAGAAATAATTCTTCTATTAATCTGCTTATATCCATTGCACTACTGGATAAATATTGTTTGCAGAAGGCTAAATACAAATCAGGATACAGAGGCATGGTTTCTGTTCCAATAAAGACCATCCCTTTGACTGTTCAGCCACCACTACAGGGTCCAGTCTTCTTCAAAGCATTTGTTCTTCATATTTCCTTCAGTGGAACCCAGAAAAGAGGATAAAAATTCTTAGATGGTACACAAGTCGTACTGAAATCGCAACTCTGTTGCGGTACACAAACAAGTTCTACAAACAATTCTCACAGGGCCCATGACAATTACTGACGAATACTGACGAATCCAGAGGTGGGAGGGTCCAAATAAACACGCAGCTCTGTATTGACTATACATATGCTGCTTTCTGAATGTGTTGCAGTACACATTTTAGCACTGAAAAATTTCAAGATACCTTTTCCTCTTTAACACATTCCTGATGTTGACTTGTTATTTCCACATCTAACGATGATGAACTGCAAGAATCATTTTTCCTTTTCAAGTTGTTACTGGAACAAACCCTTTCTTCTGGTTTCTCACAGGAGGTCCTTAATGGTATTCTCTTAAGGTACACTCTCTCCTCCTTAGAGAGACCAAATTTTTTCCTTAATTCCAAGTATTGTTTCCAATGTGGCTTCTCTTGGTGTTTGATTTGAATAACCTTTCCCGGTGAATCCATCTTTTCACACTGGATCTGAAACACAGAAACAGTGAGAGAGCCATCAATCACACTCTCTCACTCTCTCTCTCTCCCCCCCATACATATAAACTAAAAACTAGTTACTAGACAGACAGGTGAACATTTGTTTTGTCTGCCATTCTCCAAGAGTTACATTTAACACAGGCAAGCCAATTTTGAGAAATTATATACATATTATCATAGGTCTAACACTCTTGTTAGTTATTTAAAACCCCAAGTACATCATGAAACATCCAGAAAATGCACAGTCCAACTAGTAAACCACAGAAGCAAAAGAAGCAACAAGGGAATCACCTGTTGTGAAACTTCAAAGTAACAAAGGAGGATGATGGAAGATCAGACAGTGTCTTTACAGTGTCACTTTCAGACTGCTGAATGCATTTCATATTTGCATTGTGGTTGATAATACTAACAAAGCACTATTAGCCTTCTCTCGTATCTAACCTCATTGTAACCTGAGCTGTTTCTGATCTTCAAGCTCAATCTCACATCAGTACGTCTGGCAATCCATGGGCTCGCAAATTTACAGACTAAAAGTGGCAAACATTTGATGTGCTATTTTTCACAGAGGTTAAAGCAAATGAGAATGTTAACACTTGGCATCACACAGTACCGAAGAAAAAAAAGTCTATTTTAACCATTTTTCAGGTCAGGAACAATCCAAAAAGAGGCCCTACAGTCTTGCAATGATTAAATGTCTAGAATTTGCACAAATATGCTTAGCTGACATTTCTCTTCTGCCCAGTCAACACAAGCAAGTATAAACTAGCTTCAGAATGGTTTTTTTTATCTGGAGGCAAATTCATTCTGGCCTCTGGAGCAACTGAAAACTTGACCTACAATCCTTCATGGGTAGAGTTTGTGGGATTTGAGGCTAAGGACTTTTTACATATTTTCGATGTTATGATCTTAAAAGAATATGTAGGTCCAGCCTGAAGGGGGAATACCATTAAAGATCTCAAGAGTTTCTTCTGCCTGACATGAAACCATGAGTCAAAGGAGGTGGATCCCTCCCCATCATTGCATGAAAGGAAGGAAATGCAGCTCCTGCCTTTGGCTGTCTGAGCTAGCGGAGACTGGAGCTGACTTAGTGCAACACCAGAGTTTGTCTCTGGATGACAAACCTTGCTCTTCCACCTTGTCTTCCTCTTGTGTAGCTGCAAAATTCTCTACCTTACATCACACCTACAACACAGGCAATGGCTGTGCTGTGAGAATGTGGCATCAACAACATTAGAAATCAGACAGCTCCCAGAGCTCAAACAACGAACAACTTTCCTATAGTTTCAGTTGTTACCGACAATTTATCTTGTGAGGAAATAAAAAGTCATCTTTTCCCTGCCCCTTTCTTTTCTTTATGCATTTTCTCACTTGCATAGTGCAATTTCATTGAAAAAAAAAAGATCATTTATTGAATAGAACCACACTTTAGATGAGCATTTCCAGTGACAGGATACCTGGTTACAAAAATCTGTGAACTTATTAATAGCCATTTTATTCAAATAGAACCAGGACCATATAACAATTTAGCAGAGACTGAGATGGGCATGTTTATTGGAGAGAGTTACCTTTTGCCAGTCTTCACTGAAAGCACACTCTTGCTTAGACTGAGGTAAAACAGCACTTGCTGCTTTGGGGGAATGAATCTTTTCTTTGCCATTTTGGCATACATTTTCCTGTGTCCCTACTGCTGTAATAGGGGTCACTCCACTTGAAATGCTCTCGGTGAAGGGCAAACTCTTTCTCTGGTTTACAGTGGAATTCTGCTGATTAGCACTTGGTGTCACCAGAGCTGCAGGTGCAGATTTTAAGTCATTTCTTAAGCCAGTTGGTGAAGAATTTTTTGAGTTTGTACACGTTTTTGGATCTTTCTGAGACAGCACCATTCCTTTGCTTTTTGACAATACCAGATTCACTACTTTATTGGTTATTTTATTGACTGCAGTAGAATCAATTAGCTTGGATGTCTCCTTTTTAAGTGAAGCATCAGAAGAGGAAGATGCTTGTTTGTCAGCTTGGGCTGACAGAACATCAGAGCCTCTTTTGGTCAACAGATAGACTTTCCCATTGTACATGACCAGAGCATTATCTTTAATAGGTGTGATTTTTGTTTGGCTTCCACCAGGACCACTAGAACAGAGTGGTAAAATATTTGCAGAGTTAACTTCTACATTCTTCATGTCTGACAAAGTTTTCAAGATCTTGGAAGCCATATTATTTGATGACTTCACAGGAATAAGGCAAGGCGCTGATGACTGTGGACTTTCTTGCACAATCCATTTCATTGGAGTTTGCTGGCACTGCTGACCATCAGATGTTACTGTCTCAGGAGAAGAACTATTTCCCTTTTGTGTAGCTGTCATTATTAATGTTTTTGAAACTTCTGTGGCAGGTTTTGGGCAAATGGCTTGCAAACGCTTGGGAAGTACTGTTTTCACTGTGTTCACTGGTGACACGTAAATAACAGTTGGCATTTTTGTACTGTCAGCTCCTCCAGACACATTTGTTGCTGCAGCTGCAAGTATCTTTTGCTGTATTGCAGGTGGTAAAAAAGAAGCTGGGACAGATTTCACTTCTGCATCAGCTGGTATCTGGAGGTGGTGGCCAGAGGGCAGTACTGGAGACTTCACAGTAACTGGAAGACTTTTTGTGTTTACCAACATGTATGCAGTGTTACTCTGGTTAGATGAACTTGCTACAGCAATGTTCTGCAAAGACAGTCTATCAACTGAAACACAACTGCTCTGGATGTTAGCAGCTGATTTTGGAATTAGGCTTTCTTTTTCAGAACCTGCCCTAACGCTTTCCTGTTTGTCTAATGTCCTTGTAAGAATAATCTTTCCAGGATTAGGAGACTGAAAAACAGGTATCTTAACAGATGAAGGTGCAGTAGTATTGGCAAGCTGTGTCTTAAAAGTAAGATGGACTGGACTAGAAATATTTGCTTTAGAATTATTTGGCATGGCTGAAGACTGAACTATTGGCACAAAGCTTCCAGAAGATTTAGAAATTGGAAGTAATTTCAGAAGGTTTTTTCCATCTGGTCCCGTCGTCTGAACTACTCGGTACATACAGCCTGCAATGCTTAACAAAACAAAGAAAAGAGAAAAGAAAAAGAAAAACGAAAGATAGCATAAGTGAACACAGCATAGATATTTTAATTAATGTGCATCAGTGAATCGTATACCCAGCGCTGCTATGCCTTAGAAGCAGATTAACTACTGAAAAATGCCAGATCTAATCTTCAGAAACTTCACTGGCAAAATTCATACTGATCCACTTAGTGTACATTTTGGGTTAGCATTTCAGAATACCACCGACTATCTGAAAATAATGTCCAACTTTTACATCACAGAGTAGCAAGAAATGGCATCCTTTTCAGATAAAAATAAGTTAAAAGACCCAAGAAAACACCTTACATTATCCTCCTCTTCTACTTACAGGGCCTTTCATTCTGAAAAAGAAAAACGTTATCTCCAGATTTCACAGAGAAGCCATATTTTTTGCTTTCCCATCTCCCTGTTACTATTAATATCCCTACTTAGTGCTATGAAGTATGAATTTCAGGAAAGCTTCAGGAAAATACAGGCAGATTAGTTGCATGGCAAGATGGAAGCATAAATTACTTCAGACACATACATACAAAAAAGAAATTAAGATGCAGAATACATTTGCTTTGCGGAATAGGATGTAGGGTGACCAACTCATATGCTTGCATCTCAGCTGCCCGCTCATTCTTTAGGCAGATATAGACTACAAAGGTGGTCATCTTCAAGGAGATGAAAAACAAAAAAACCACTCAAATGCTATCAAGGTATGTACATTTATGAGAACAGAAGTCTAAGTCTAGGAAGGAAAAGGCTTCAAAAACGAGGAGGAACACATGGAAACAGCACCACTGAAATCTGAAGAGTAAATAAAGATTTTTTGCAGGTGAAGATAGGAACTCAAAACAGCAAACAGACAGATAGAATCTTGTCAAACCAAAAGTTAGTTGTGACTGCTTCAAATGCCAAGATTTTTCAAGTCCATTGCAAGACAGAGAATCATTCCCACTTCAAGTGAGTTTGCCCGAATGCAGGCATCTTCCCCAAAGAACTCTTGGACTCTCAGAAGAACAATCTAATGCCCAAAGCACTGCAGAAGCAACATGGCATGTTGAGACATATATGATCAAAAGATAGTTTCCTCTCACTAGTAAAGAAGAGACCAAATGAACTGGAAGTAGGTTTCATGGTCTTGACATCAGATCCAGAATGATTAAAAGGCAAAGCTGCCAACTCCACTTTCAGTCACCAAGAGCACTCTAGCTCTGTCCCATTGACTTTCTACATCAATAGATGCATTGAGAACATGGACATGAGATTATTTCCCAGTCCCAGTCCAGATGACATCAGTATTGTGTTCTGTTTACTCTCAAGTAGTTTTGAAACACTGGCATTCTTTCTGGCAGTGAAGCATTACAGTTTGGGCTTCCAACTCAGCTTGGAACAGAGTGACTAGGAGATATCATTCATGCGTCCCACCGTTGTATCTGCTCAAGAAGTCAGTCAAGACATTGCCTTTTCCCATCAAGTGAGAAGTCACAAGGATGCTCTTCACTCCCAGAGTTGGACAGTTCCTGCTACAGTCTGAGGGGTCACGTTCCCCTTGGTGGTCACCATAAATAACCATGCTATTGTCTGTCTAAAACATAAAGGCTTTAGACACGCAGAGCCTTCCTCGCTGTAACCTTAGAATTAACTCCCACGTCCAGTATTTTGGTACAATGCCTCATTTCTAGGCATACTGTGTGAAAAAGTTTACGTGATTTATCAGTGCAGTGGGCAGCAAATTCTGCAATACTTTTGTTTTAAAAATAACATACTGAAAATGAAAACACGGGCAATACACCACATGGTTCCTAGTGGAAGGTGCCATCAGAAGTTTTAGCAGTAAAATGAGGTTGGATGTTTTGGAATCAGAAATGATAGCTGAGAAGGACTAGCGCTGAAAGGTAACGATCTTACAGAAATATTTTTGCTTAAACAAAGAGCAACTAGAAATATTTGTATGTTTGAACTTAATTAAAGCAGAAAAGACTCACTTTTGGAGCCACTGTAAACCTCCTAGCACTACTGATAACACAGAATTAGGAAGACCAGCACTGAGCTCCTGGACAGCTTTTTGCATCTGTATCTGTTATATGCTTTGAATCTCTCGGTGCTTCTTTCATAACCCTGTGATCTACAGTCTCAACTTTTGTTCTTTTCTATATATATATATATATATAAATATTCTGAAGGCAAATTCAGAAGGAAATTTTCAGCAAGTTCCACAGACATGGAACTGCTGAACCACTACAGCTTTTACAGAGCAAACAGGCACTTACCTCCGCTCAAACTAACTAGCACTGCAAATAGGCATCAAAGGGCAGAAGAAACCTCCAAAGAGGCACGCTCCTCCACCTGTCAAAGCAAGGGGATACCTCTAACTTTCGGGCAAGAGGAGGGGGAGCAGATCAGAGAGAGAGGAAGCAAGAAAAACAGAGACAGAGAGATGAGATAGAGGATGCATTTGCATGAATATTTTCTTCAGCAGCAATGCCAGTTTCCAGTGCTCACCTCCACTCTTCTCGTTTCTACCTTGAGTCACTGTTCACCTCCCTTTTGATGGACTTAAAAAAACCTGGTTTTGACATTGTGCTACAAACAGGATCTTTTAAGTAGGCTGAGGAAGAAACCTGCTTTAAAAAATCCAGTTTGTCTGAACTCCAGATCATTCTGCTTTTCATGATTACAGAAGATAACCACAGCTTTTTATCTTCATGCTCTACGTAAAAAGAGCAAGAAACCCCAAAATTACAGTTTTCTGGAAAATAACATTCTTTTACTTGAAACAAATAGCAGGTACTTACAGGATTGCAGAATTACAAAAAGCTAAAAGATAGACAAGAAAGAAGGAAAGGAAATGTTCAGATGAGATATTGAGAAGTTGTATTCACACATATTTACTCAAACGTCTATGAAACAGGAAGGAAAGATCATAGACTCATAGGATGGTTTGGGTTGGAAGGGACCTTTAAAGGTCATCTAGTCCAACCCCCCCTGCCATGAGCAGGGACATCTTCAACGAGATCAGGTTGCTCAGAGCGCCCTCCAACCCGGCCTTGAATGTTTCCAGGGATGGGGCATCTCCCACCTCTCTGGGCAACCTGTGCCAGTGTTTCACCACCCTCATTGTAAAAAATTTCTTCCTTATATGTAGCCTGAATCTACCCTCTTTTAGTTTAAAACGATTACCCCTTGTCCTATCGCAGCAGGCCCTGCTAAAAAGTTTGTCCCCATCTTTCTTCTAAGCCCCCTTTAAGTATTGAAAGGCTGCAATAAGATCTTCCCAGAGCCTTCTCTTCTCCAGGCTGAACAACCCCAACTCTCTCAGCCTTTCTTCATAGGAGAGGTGCTCCATCCCTCTGATCATTTTTGTGGCCCTCCTCTGGACCCGCTCCAACGGGTCCATGTCTTTCCTGTGCTCAGGGCTCCAGCGCTGGACGCAGTACTCCAGGTAGAGATGTCACTGTCAAAGTTTTTAGACGCTTTTGCTATTTCAGGTACAAATTGAAAATGCTTCACCGTATATATCTCACATCACTAAAGACTTTTCCAGGTGATAAAAAGAAATAACCAGGACTGACGTTTCATGTTACCAAAATAAAATAAAGCATTTTCAGCTTTTTCATACGTTACTGAGTGATGAAGAGGAGAGCTAGAAGCTATTTTAATTCACTCTGCAGGCCATCGTTTCTTTGAAGACTATGTTTTAAGAATCCCTTAAGCAGAGTGAAAAAATCTTTCCATCAGTATCCCCCTTTAAGAGTGTCAGATTAATTTAGTTTAATAACAGGCTAATTTCTTTTCCTAAAAAAAAAAAAAAAAAAAAATAATGGGAATTCTGTAAATCATGCCAACTTCTACTTGGGCATTTTCCATAATTACCGAAGTAGAGTTTTCTTTCTCCTCTTCATCCTCCTTCACCTCCCTACCCCAAAAATATAAACCTCCTCAGATCTCATATAGTAACACTTAGAAATACTTCTATTGTTATGATACTTTAGCATGGCCCAAGGGCTGAACATAAGGCAGATCCCTGAACAGAACTTGAGGAAAATAAGCTCATGGAAGGGAAAAAAAAAAAGAAGTGGCGGACTGGTAGAAATCTTCTCTAATGTCACCATAGAAAATATCGAATTCAGGTAGTTAGCTTTCCTTAAAAAAAAAAAAACAATTCTGTGACATTCACAGAGAGAACTGTCAACTAGATGACATTCTTCTTGACCAAAAAAGGTCATTATTTCTTTAGCTAAATAGTCTGCATGGCAATATTGAAAGCTTCCTAGTCAACAATGGAAATGGCATTAAGCAAGCTATGAAAGCAGTGATAACAGAAAGAAACAAGAAGATTTATTTGTTTCTACCAAGCTAGAACAATAAAAAGAACAGCCTACATTTCCCTCAGTTGAAACAGAATTCTTGTTTTCTTCACTTATATGATCAGGCACACCAGTTCTATTGTCTAAAGTTCTCATCCCATATTGTTTATTACTCTTATTAACCAGCAGGCTCAAAAAACAAACTACTGAGTATTTAAGAATTTATCTTCTGTCCCTAATTTTTGCATTAACAAGAATATCCTCAGAATATTTTCAGTAAATAAAACCATTCGCCAAATCCATTGCAACCACCAGTGCATCCCAACACATCACTGCAACAGAAATCATGATCATGCCATCTAAAAAATATATCAGTGGAGATAAAAAAAAAGACAGAAAGGCTTGCTCAAACGTCAATTATGCTTCAAAGTTGTCAGAAGAAACATTCCCTTTCAGCAGAAGCAAGTTACTTCTTAGTCTGTCAGTCAGCTATTACTTTAGAGACAACTTTCGTCTTCTATGAATATGAATAAATCAAACAGGGACTACAAGCCACTACAAACTTCAGAGAACCAACTTCATGTATTTTAATGGGTTAAGTTGAATCCAGGAAGCACCAAAATAACATTTATTATAAATTGGAAGCATACACCTAGGGACAAAGCAAAATTAAGTGATTGCAGTCTATATTTATTTTATATAGCTGTATCCCATCCATGTATTAGCTGAATATTTTAACAAAATATTTTTTGTTATTATTACCTGAAGGAAATCTGGAAACGTATGTTGAGTTTGCATACAAAGCTAGGAATCCTATCCAGAATTTAGGTCCAAACCATTCCTAATGGCTTGGGGTGTTATCGTAATCCAGAAGCTTTCAACAACGGCAAAAGAAACATTTTCTGTTTGACAATAATTTTGCATGGAAACACTTTCACTCACTGTAGAATATTCTTTGGAGTATGGATAATTATTCTAGGTTGTGCTAACTGCTGGGAAATGGTCCCTGTGCTTTATTATAAGCCACAGCTCTACCGATCAATGACCAGGTCCTCCTTCAGCCATAAAACCTTTGGCAGAATTACAGAGAACATCAACAGTGCCAAAGGTACATCCCACAGCCACAGCAACCCCGTGGCTCTAGTGAGCTAACCCAAAACTCTTCACCAAATAGATGCAGCAATTGGAGAACTCCAGAGACAAGCAAAATGCATCGGGAGCCAAACCATGACTCGAGCAGTCGGCCCCTGCTGAGGTCCTACCAGTTTAAAGCAGGAATGTAAACACAGAGTCTTAGGCAGCCTAGAAAATTTCCTTGGCATGATTAGAGTCAATATCATCCGGCTCACATTGGGTCTACGGTTGCATATTTATGTTGTAGTTGAATTAACAGGTTGGTGTAAAGCCATTCTACTACTGTAGAAGGTTAAATCTCTGTATCTCACATCCCTCTTCCTTTTCCCAATTTCCTGGCTGCCTCCAGCACAAGCCTAACCACACCGTGACTTCACTGGCCTCACGCAAACACAAACCTCTGACAGCAAAGGAGCGAGCAACGTCATGCAAGGCGAGCTGGGTGAGCACACCGTGTGCCGGGGCGGAGGCGTGAAGAGCCGGGAGGGACGCAGGCGCAGCAGGAGGAGGAACTGTGGCACGCCCTCAGGCTGCTTCCCCTGCCCATCCCCCCCAACACCCCCGTCTTCCTCTTCGGCCTCTCCCCCTTCTCTGCCGGGAAGGGTGACGCTGCCCCAACTAACACCCCAACACCGGCGACACCTCGCCTCCTCCCCGCTCCGGGAAGAGTGCAGGTGACGGAAGCGGGCCCCTCCCACGCCGCCGCTTCGCACCCCGCTGGGCCCCAAGGCGCACGGTGGGGCCCCGCCGAGGGCGGGAGGGAGGGCGGCGGGACCGTACCTGGCGGGTCTCTCCCTGCTCGGCCGTGCCGGGCGCTCCCGAGCTGTCCGGGAGAACAGCGGTACCGGGGCGGCGGCGGCGGCGGCCCGTCTGCGGAAGCGCTGCCTGCCTACCTCAGCCCGACGCCGGGAGGGGGCGAGCGCCGGACCGCCCCGCGCTGCACCGCGCCGCCCGGGGCCCGGTACTCACAACTGCGTGGCGCTGCCCGGCCGCTCCTCTCGGCTCCGCGGGGCCCCCAGCGGGCGGCTGGACATGGCGCGGCGGCGGCGGCGGCGGGAGGGGCCGGGCTGCCCCCGCCGCGGGGGCGCAAGCGCGGCACCGGCGGCGGACAAGGGCCGCGGCGGGCGGGCGGGCAGGGTGGGGCGTGGGCGGCGCGTCACTTCCGCTCGCCCCGCCTCCCCACCTAGCTTCTCCGGCCCGCGGCCCCTCCGGCCGCAGCGCTCCGCCACCAATCGGCGGCCACTTCCGGCACGGCTACTTCCGGGAGAGGGAGGAAGTGGAGCGCGGCGCCGCCGGGCGGCCGCAAATGGTGCAGCGAGTGGCGGCGGCGCTTCCGGCGGCCGCCGGAAGTAGTTGGAGGCGGTGAGGGACTGCTTCCTGCTTGGCCGGTTTCGAGGCTGGAAATGGCCGGTTTCGAGGCTGGAAACGGCCGGTTTCGTCGCCAGCGATGGCCCCGATGGGAGGAGGGGGCAGTCCCGGGCCTGGCCTCCCCCCACGGTCACCCTGCTGGGCTCTGGGGATGGATGTGGCTGAGCCGCCAGGCCAGGCCAGGGGCAGCCCCAGCGCTGGGGCCCAGCCCAGGCAGGAGGTGACGCTGCTCCAGGCCCTTCCCCACAGAGACCCCAGCCACCACACCCATCCTCACACGTTTGGCCAAGGCACTTCTCAGCCCCGGCAGCCAGCACTGGATGTCGCCTCGCGGGACCCGTCCTCAATCCACGTCACCTTCCTCAGAGCCCTGCACTGCAAATACGCACTGTCCAGATTGCTGTTGCCCCCAGCGTGACTCTTCTGACCAAAACCAGCGAGTGAGACCATTGCCATTTTCTGCCGTCAAGTCACACAATCACAGAATCATGGAATGGCTGAGGCTGGAAGGGACCTCTGGAGGTCATCTGGTCCAAACCCCCTGCTCAAGGAGGGCCACCTAGAGCCAGTTTCCCAGGACTGTGTCCAGATGTTTTTTTGAACATCTCTAAGGATGGAGACTCCACAACCTCCCTGGGCAACCTGTGCCAGTGCTCTGTCACCCTCACAGTTAAAAAGTGTTTCCTGATGTTCAGAGGGAACCTTCTGTCTTTCAGTCTGTGCCCGTTGCCTCTTGTCCTGGCACTGGACACCACTGACAAGAGCCTGGCACTGTCCTTTTTGCACCCTCCCTCCAGGTATTTACATACATTAATATGATTCCCCTGAGCTTTCTCTTCTCCAGGCTAAACAGTCCCAGCTCTCTCAGTCTTTCCTCATATGAGAGATGCTCTGGTCCCTTCATCATCTTCATGGCTGTTAGTTTGATTCTCTCCAGTGTGTCCCTCTTGTACTGGGGAGCCCAGAACTGGACCCAGCACTCCAGGTGTGGCCTCACCAGTGCTGAGTTGAGGGGAAGGATCAGCTCCTTCAACCTGCTGGCAATACTTTCCCTAATGCAGCCCAGGATACCCCTCACCTTCGGTGCAGCAAGGGCACATTGCTGGCTCATGTTCAACCTGGTGCCCACTAGGACCCTCAGGTCCTTTTTTCCCAGGCTGCTTTCCAGCTGGGTGGCCCCCAGCATATACTGGTGCAGGGGGGGTTTCTTCCCCAAGTGCGGGACTTTGCACTTCTCCTTGTTGAACTTCATGAGGTTCCTCTCGGCCTATTTCTCCAACCTGTCGAGGTCCCTCTGGATGGCAGCATGACCCTCTGGTGTATCAGCCACCCCTCCCGGTTTTCTGTCATCTGCAGACTTGCTGAGGTACCCTCTGCCCCATCATCCAGCTCATTAATGAAGATGCTGAACAGGACTGAGCGTAAGCTCTCGTGCTGTAGGCAGAAATGCTGTTACTGTCTCATTATCCATATTGAGCTGGGCTCCAACACATTTTCTGAAGTGTCACGGTCCATTTGGACCTTTCAAATTTACAGGACAGCGTACTCTGTGATTTAAACTTTATTTCATGAGCTCATTAAGAAATACAACAAACAAACACAACAAACAGGGCTCAATCCCCTTTGCCCAGACTACTCGATCACGTGAATTCACTTATTCACCACTTGAGTGATAAGGTTTCGTAACTTATAACCCGTAACTCTTAATCCATGCACTTATGAGCAAAAAAAAATAGTTACTTAGCCAACGGTGAGAGTGCTCATCCTTCCTCCTCCATCATGGTGCAGGCGTCCCCTGTATCACACTGGGAAGCATGAAAGCCTCAGCAGTCCAGCTAGTGTTGGATCCGCTTCAAAAGCTTTTGGGTAAGCTGACATTCTATACCTTCCAGCTTGGAGGTTTGGTCTATACCATTTCCATGAGCGAGCAGATTCTGACGAAACTGCCAGACAAAAGATGATGGCTGCAGGAGACAGCGCTCTGCAGGTGCTAATGGCTGCATCGTGGCCCTTTAGCTCTTTCTGGCCAGCTGGCCTGCCTACATGGCGCTCTCGCTTTGACTTAATGGCACTGCTCCCAGCATACATCAGGCCTTAGCATGAGCTGGGTTAGCCAAAATCTGAGCAGGAGTTGAGTGAACAGTCACATGAAGGCAGAACTGAGCTGCCCAGGCTCCAGTGTATTTTCCCCCCAATTCCTTTGGCACAGGAAGATCATCAAAGTAGCTGCCCCTCGGACAGCATCCAGACAGGCTTTCTCGTCCAGCTCATCTTGCCACTTCAGACACGATGGTGGCAGCAAAGCTTTCAAAGCGGTACCAACTCCGTGGCACTAACGCGTCCTGCCATGGGTGGCACTGTGCACAGGACACTGTGGTTCTAATGGCCCAGCTTCCCTCAGCCTTCTCACGTGCTCCATCTGTCGTCTCCACCCAACCGACTGCCCGCGCTCTTTCCTCACTGGGAATCCCTTTGCTGTGTATGGATCTCTTATTCCCAGTTACTGCTCTGGAGGCAACTCTGCTTGTTCCTCAGTGCTTACATCTCCTTGCTGCTAGCTCTGATATTCTTTAATTGCCTTGAACTCATGTCTTCTAACTCAAACTGAACCTGCTTCTTCCAAGCCATCTCATTAACAGACATCCTCAGTTACTGCCCATTTATATCAGCTCTGCCTCTGCCATTGAATAAGTCTCACCTGTCGCTCCCTCCAGAAATAGTTTGAGGGGAGACTAGACAAGCATTTGGACAAGACCTCTATTAGGCATCCCTGAAGAAACAAACTACAACATTCTCAGGAAACCCCTGACCTGCAAATCATTAAAATCCGGGAGAGCATTACAAAGGAGGAATTATACACACTCATGGAAAATGTAACTTTCCAGCTTTCATTGGATCTCAGTGGCCCCCTCTTCTCTCTTTCCCCGTGAAATCATGCCATCACACCCAGAGTCTCCCCTTCTCCCCCCAGTTCATCCCTGTTTACCACCCCTCCAAAGTCCACAAGACATCAGTCACCTTTCTCTACCTATAGTTTCTCTGCATCCCCTTCAACTGACTTCTTCAGCCCGCTACATCACGAACCTCTACTCACTCCAATTTTCTAGCCTCCTTCTGCTAGTGAGTCTTCACACTTTCCCTGACATCCATCCCCTACACTCACAGCCTTCCTAGATGTTGTCTGCCTTTTCACTCCTGCTTCATTTTCTCCAACATGAGACACTGGCTTATCTAATTAGCTCATCCAATTAACTTCCACACTCGGTTAGCTCTCAGTCCTTCATCCACCCACCGATTCCTTCACCTTACCCACAGCACTTACTTTTCTCTCTCTCATCCTTTTTTCTCTATCATCTATCTCGGCTTCAATTCCCTAGAAATATCCTGCCACATAAATTACTTTATATGACAAGTCCTTATAAATCACTTCGTACAGACTCCAAGATTTGCAGTGTCAGTCTTTGTATTTCATGGAAAGGAAAACTTTCAAAATAATCTGTTAAAATTTTGCTTTTACCAACCATAAATTGTCAAAGTGACGTGAAACTTTGAGCACATGTTGGATTCCTCTCCATGTGTGGAGGAACAGCTTGCTAAAGCTATTTTCTTCCATGTGTGTTGACAGGTTCGTTCTCTCTCTTTGATGGGGGCTTAGCTTGTATGGCTAGTATGAAAAAAACCAGGAGTGACTCATCTGATCCCTCTCCAGATACCTGCAGTGTAGATGTCCATATCTGCCAATTGTCCTGTATAGCCAGTCTAGAAAAATGGACTGTTTTCAAGTTTGGTTCCTCTGATCTATTTTAGGCACCCATTTCAACATCAACTCAGTCAGAGTTAATCTTAATGTTAATGGTCATTAGAGTTAATGGTCAGCAGAAGCCTTGGGTGAGTGTGGTGGGTTGACCCTGGCTGGACGCCAGGTGCCCGCCAAAGCCGCTCTATCACTCCCCTCCTAAGCTGGACAGGGGAGAGAAAATATAACAACAGGCTCATGGGTCGAGATAAGGACAGGGAGATCACTCACCAATTACCATCACGGGCAAACCAGACTCAACTTGGGGAAAAAAAATTAATTTATTACCAGTCAAATCAGAGCCAGGTAATGAGAAATAAACCCAAATCTTAAAAACACCTTCCCCCCACCCCTCCCTTCTTCCCAGGCTTAACTTTACTCCTGATTTTCTCTACCTCCTCCCCCCAGTGGCGCAGAGGGACGGGGACTGGGGGTTTCGGTCAGTTCATCACACGTTGTTTCTGCCGCTCCTTCCTCCGCAGGGGGAGGACTCCTCACACTCTTCCCCTGCTCCAGCGTGGGGTCCCTCTCACGGGAGACAGTCCTCCATGAACTTCTCCAACGTGAGTCCTTCCCACAGGCTGCAGTTCTTCACGAACTGCTCCAGCGTGGGTCTCATCCATGGGGTGCAGTCCTTCAGGAACAGACTGCTCCAGCGTGGGTCCCCCGCGGGGTCACAAGCCCTGCCAGCAAACCTGCTCCAGCGCAGGCTTCCCACGGGGTCACAGCCTCCTTTGGGCATCCCCCTGCTCCGGCGTGGGGTCCTCCACAGGCTGCAGGTGGATATCTGCTCCGCCATGGACCTCCATGGGCTGCAGGAGGACAGCCTGCCTCACCATGGTCTTCACCACGGGCTGCAGGGGAATCTCTGCTCCAGCACCTGGAGCACCTCCTCCTCCTCCTTCTTCACTGACCTGGGTGTCTGCAGAGTTGTTCGTCTCACGTATTCTCACTCCTCTCTCCAGCTGCAATTGCTGTTGCACAGTAACTTTTTCCCTTTCTTAAATATGTTATCACAGAGGTGCTACCACCGTCGCTGATGGGCTCGGCCTTGGCCAGCGGCGGGTCCGACTTGGAGCCAGCTGGCATTGGCTCCATCAGACATAGGGGAAGCTTCTAGCAGCTTCTCACAGAAGCCACCCCGGTAGTGCCCCTGCTACAAAAACCTTGCCATGCAAACCCAACACAGTGAGACAGAGGCTGACCTCTAATTTAGGACCTCAGAACTAGGCTTTTGCATTTAGCCAGATTTTAAGAAAACCCTCGGGTACGGACTAAAGCTCTCAGTGGCATGAAATACAACCTGCTTCATGTCAACCCAAATCCCATCTTCCCAACGCTTCAGCTGCTTCACCAGCTCCCAGCCAAAAAGCTAACCATCACTAGTGTTGCCAAACATGGTACTTGATGTCATATTATCAATGAAGATGTTAAAAAACTACTTGTGAGATTCTTGTTACTGATTTTGAAGTTCTTCTTTGGGAACAGACTGAAAGACCCTCTTGTATTCTGTCCTCTCTCTCTTACTCCATGACCATAATCTCCCATTACCTCCCTCCACCTCAAGCAATAGAATGAGTCAAAACTGTCTGGATTTGTGAATCAGAAGGCAAAATTTCCCCTGACACTGCTGTATGCATCCAGATTGTGGTAGCGGGAGGGCTGCAGGGGTGGAGGACCTGACGTGGGAGCAGGTGGATGTTTCCTGAAGAAACCACAGCCCATGGAGGACCCACGCTGGAGCAGCAGAGAAGTGTGAGGAGGGAGGAACAGCAGAGAGGAGCTGTTATGGACTGACCACAACCCCCCATTCCCCATCACCCTGGCGCTGCTCAGGGCAGAGGGCAGGTAGAGGAGTTGGGATGAGGAAGTGAAGTTAAGCCTGGGAAAAAAGGGTGGGTGAGGGGAAGGTGGGGGTTTAATTCTTGTCTTTGTTTCTCACCATCCAAATCTATTTTAATTTGCAATAAACTAAATTAATTTTCCCAAAGTCAAGTGTTTTGCCCATGACGCTAATTGGTAAGTGATCTCCTTGTCTTTAGCTCAACAAATGAGCTTTTTCATCTTCTTTTCTCCCCCTGTGCTGTTGAGGAGGGGGAGTGAGAGAGCAGCTCGGTGGGCATTTGGCAGCCAGCCATGGTCAACCCACCACAATCACATTTGTGAGGGCTCATCTGGAGCACTGCATCCACTTTTGCGCAGCTTCCTCACCCTACCGTACAAATAAGACATCAGCCAACTGGCAAGAGTCCAGAGGAGAGCCACAAAGATTGTCCAGGGCTGGAGCACATGATATACGAGGGGAGACTGAGAAACCTGGGTTTGCTTAGCCTCGAGGAGAGAAAGTAAGGGGGACCTAAGGGCTGTCTTCAGCCACGTAACTGAGGGTCAGTAGAGAAGACAGAGCCGGACTCTTCTTGGAGGTGCACAGTGAAAGGGCAGGAGGCACAAGGTGTAGCAAAGGAAATTCTGGCTGGATAGAAGAAAAATATTTCACTACATAGGTGGCTAAGCACCGGTATGGGGGCTCAGAGAGGTTGTGGGATCTCTTTCCTAGGAAACATTCCAGACTTAACTCATTAAAGCTCTGAACAACCTGGCCTACCTTTGATGTTGGCTCTGCTTTGAGGAAGGGTTGGACATTCAACTTAAACTATTCTATTATTTTGTTAGAATGACCATGAGCAGCATCACCTTCAGCTCAGAATGGGAAGTTCCCTTCTCTGACTTACTGACTCACAAAGCAATACAAGCAACCTGCCAAGGGGTTGGAAAATGAAAGAAAAAAGCTTTGTGGTAATATTTTTTTTTTTAAATTATGAATAAACACTCCTCTCTTCCCTCCCTCTTGTCTGGGATAGCTCAAGGCACATTGCCACAGAGGTTGAGGCCATCTTCTGATCTGTATGATTCCCGATAGACCTGAGAAATTATAATCTTTAAAAATTATTATTTCTTTGTAACATAAGACTGACTTTGGAACCTGCCATGATTGTATACATTAAACCAATGGTGTGCTTACATGGAGAGAGCTGTGGCATGGGGACACTTGAGGACAGAGACTTTCTGGAATAGCGCTGGCAGGTGAAGCCAGGCAGAGGCACCATGACCCGTCACAGTCTATCCATATCACCTCTCTGAGAAGGACCTGCACTGATCTAACCCCTGAACTGCTTCAGGAAATTGTCTGGAGAAAGACCTCATCATTTCAGCCCAGAAGGGAGCCTGTATCATCTCTCACGTGTACTTCTTGACCAGGAACTCATGAACGGGATTTGCTTATACCATGGCTGGTGCTTGTGAATCTCTTTCAATTTTTCTACGAGACCTATAATCTTCACTGAGTTCGTTTTCTTTGAAGCTCCAGAAGCCGTATCATTACAGCTGATTTGTCACTTCAAAAGTTAATTTTGAGTCTTCCCGTTTTCTGAGGATGAGCTGAGAATATAAACTATGATTGTTAAAATTGTATAAGGAATTGTATAATTGAAATAAAAGCAAGAAATAACTTTTATGCTATTGGGGGATTTGCTTTTTAAAATATTGATAGTGCAGTTCCTTCACTGCTCACAGACAATGAAATAACTATCACTTCAGGAAACCAAAGAGATGATCTAGACAAAATAAATGTTCTAGTTCCAAACTCATCAGCAATGCTATTCATTGGAGGCTGGAAGCCAGAAAAAAAAACAACCCAGGGTAAAATGAAAGAAGTTGTCTTGGACACAGAGCTTTCCAGGGGCCAGCTTCTAAAATTTGAAGAGGAATTTGATGTGTTTAGAGAAACAAGAATCAGCGCACAATTCTGTATTAATTTATAATTAATACAGGTGCTGTCCTGGGAATTCACCTAACCCATGAAGTTGATTTTCTACCCTCATGAAAATAACCCCAGTAGATCCCAAACTTCTGTCATCTATTCAGGCTGAAGTGGAAATACCCCCACATCTGAATATATTTAATGGCATGGACGTATTCTAACCCAAAGAAGGGGCAAAGCTCATGGCTCTTCATGTCCTGCCGTGCCATACAAATAGCAGGACTTCACCTGAAGCTACTTGCAGTGATTCCTGCATGCCTGTATGTCCCCAAAAAATCACCAATGGGTTCACCAGAAGTCACCACTCTACCCGGTCAAAAGCTTTTTCTCCTCCTTCTCCTCCCTTCCCACCTGGATATCCTAATGAATGAGGTTTGGTGTCTGACTGAAATGGAAATATTGCGTCTGTCATATTCTGGACATTGTCTGTTCCAGGGCAGCCAAGTAAAAGCTCTGTGGATAAGTTTTTACTATTTCACAGCAGACTGGTGATGTTCTGGCCAGTACATTGAAATCACATGTTTAGACAGAAGCTGGCCTCTAATCTAGAATCTATCAAAGACACACATCGTTAGGACTAACTCCATTTTTTATTTCTTAAAAGCAAAGGAAGCTAGTCTCTGAAAAGTGATTTAAAATTTACCAATCAATCCAGTAGCCGCGGTGCCCTGCAGAAACTTTGTTCAGTTAGATGCAAGCTGATCTGAGCCACTTGGTTTCTCTGCGGTACAATTCTTGCCACAGCAGGATCACCGTTTCCAAGCAGTATTTACTGCACAGGTTTTATTGCGAGAGGATGCCAGCTGGGCTTCTGGGAAATTTGGGTTCCTTCAGATTTGGGCAATTCTTGTCAAGCCTTTCAAGCTCCCTTTGAATAGGCAAAGTACTCCAGTCTCTGTTAACAGCGAGGTAGATCTTTGCCTTTTTCATTTTTAAGAAGCTAGACTAAAAATTTCTCCAAGGTTTTTTCATAGTCATAACTTTTTCCTCATGTTAAATTCAAACACGTTGAGTGAGGTATAACTCAGCCTCCTCTAAATTGCAAAACAGACCCAATGACTTC
Organism: Gymnogyps californianus; assembly: GCF_018139145.2. Lineage (NCBI taxonomy): Eukaryota > Metazoa > Chordata > Aves > Accipitriformes > Cathartidae > Gymnogyps > Gymnogyps californianus. The sequence continues at coordinate 6,096,977 of NC_059497.1, read as the reverse complement.
ACACGAACATCAATTTTGATGCAGCCTTTGGGGAAAACCAGTTCAACTGCCTGTCTCCTTTTCCTGCGTGTTCGTATGGCATCATTTGTTTTTGACTTTGAGTTCACCGTGTGTCTAATGAAAGCAGATACTTGTGTGCAGAACTGACAAGCTGTTTATTTATCAAATGCTAGTCCAGTCTTCTCTTCAAGAGGATTATTTCCCTTGTTGGTCTGACACTTCAATTAGAAAAGCAGCCAGACAGATACATCCTCTGCCAGTCAATATGGATATTGTAAACACTTGCTTTTGTCAAACTTGATGCCACTGAGATATCACAAGATGGCAAATTTAGCTGATTAACGTAACTGATGCCCTAATACATCTGGAGTCTTGAACACTTGTGACAGCACTAAATGATGCTGAATTAGAGTTTACCACGTGTTCCCTATTCAATCCATGCTACGTGAATTATAAACTGTTTTATAGTTCTCAGTGCAATTTCTAGCAGTGAGTCATCAAAGGTTTACGTGCCCTACAAAGGCTGGTTCCACCTCTATGGTGATGCATGCCGAATTAATATTTTCAACCATGAAAAGCAAATTTGCAAGTGTAAAGTAGTAAGACTGCCTAAATTCACTGCCAATTATACAGCTTGAAAAAGTAAAGTTGGTATTAGACACAGTAAAACCTTATTTTAATTAAAATAGGACTTCATGAGGGTTCGCAAGAATTTTGCATTCCACTTCTGATTTCTAGACATTAAACAGATTAATGCTTGAAATTCTATTAGAGGTCCACCAAATCCTAGCTAATATTGCTTATTTTGTTAAAGATATTTCTTTGTACAATTACAACTAAACCACAAAGAATTAAAATTCAAAACTCATCCAAAGTTTGAAATGCCAATGGGCTGTTTGAGGATCCATTACCATCATGTTTATAACCAGCAGTTGCTCTGTTGTTTTAAAACAGGTGAACAGCTTATTAAAAACTCAATTAAAGAGTAATATTTTCTAATGAGACCAAGTACAGAAAGTTTCAGGATTAAAGAAAAACACTTGAGTAAGAAAGGAGAGGTAAGTTACAATTTTGACAGGATGATTCAGAGCATGAGGGGAAGAAATCTTGCATAAAAGCCATGTTTTCTACCTTGGAGTGCACACTCCACTGCCTTCCACCAGAGTTTACCACACACGGGAGGGTAATTATTGTTCCTGCTAATGAACCCAGTAAAATAACTCAAGAAATAAACTACTTGGAATTCTAAATCTCACTTTTTAAAGTGACATATCACTTATCAGTGTAATATAATGAAAGAAATGAGGATACAGATTTCTATGTTCTTGGAGTCTAGACCTGGGAAAGGATTTAGATTTAACTCAGACACCACAATTTTTTAGATATAACAACTCAGATGTTTTTATATCTAATACCCAGAACTTCTCCCATCAGCAGAAGCTGGAGAAATCATAGCTTAGTTCTCCGGAAAAACCCAATCAGTCTAGAAACCAGCTATTTCTCCCCTAAACATCCATCGAAAACAAGGTAGTGTTGTCTGGGGAACAGGCAGGTGGTTCTTCACCCTCCCCAGCCTGTGGAGGTTCAAACGGGCAGCACACACGGGAACTCAGCCCTCAACTTGCAGCCACGCTTAGCTGAAGCTGTGACCCAGTGCATGCTGTCAAACTGAAGGGCATCGGGCTTGTAGTGAATAAGTTTCTTCCAAAAAGCATCGTCCATAGGAAGCATGGACAGGTGACTCCAAGTTCAGGGTCAGCTCCAGGCTTGCATCAAACATCTCCCTGATGGTTCTTTGCTGCATAGTCCTCAGCCAGCTAGGACTGTTTGCACTTACTGCTTTGATGAAGAGGTTGGAACACAAATGCTTCAGCGCTGAAAATATAAGACTAATAGGGTCAGTCACAGCAGGACGTCCTAGGCAAGGTTCACCCTAGCAGACCCCATGCCTTGGAGATGACCTTACTGAGGTGAGGCGTGGAACTGCCCTCTGCTGTGACTCCTGGAAAAGACCCACCCGTCACCATCCAGGGGCGAGTCCTCCAGGATAAGGTTATACAATCACTCCTGTTGCCAGCTAGTGATTTCAGTCCTTCAAGCCAACCAATGAAGTTGGTTGAACTGGTGAACACTATTAGCAGCCAAGGTTTCTTCAACAGCAAGGAAGGAAGCTGTCTCATCAACTCCACTGTGGTCAAAATGCTAAAGCAGCTCTGAAAACTCTGCATCTGGTTGGGAAGGGCCCGCCCGAAGCTGAAGTCACCGCAGGCAGATGACCTAATTTGGCCACCTACCTATGGCATGATTCACCACAGCATAAGTGCCTGTTTCTGTCAACTGTGACACAAACCAAAGGGAACGAGATCAGAAAAGACACCTAAAGCGCTAACTCACAACCCCCAAAATGTAAACTTAAAAAGATAAGCCTCATAAAGAAGGAAGACTGAGGAAAAACATCACCTGGACATACAGAGAAGTTTTCTGCATGTTGGAGAAGAGTGAGGGAGCCAAGGGAGGGGCAGGAATAGCCAAAAAAAAAAAAAAAAAAAAAAAAACCAAGCAAGATCAATCATCATCAGACACCTTTCCCTACTGTAGTAAATGCACTTATGATGAGCCAAATTCAGATATTACCACTGCCAAGCTGGAGTGGCTATGCCTCACACCAGGCATGCACAGCAAAGACGCCATCGCTCATCTCCATGCCCTAGAACTCAGAGATCTGCATCAGCAGAAAAGCCAGGTGCATTTGGTTGGCTCAAAATCTGACCAATTCCACGTGCAAATACTGTTGCCTCCAAGGTCACGTTCCCCACAGCAGAGAAAAAGAAGATGCAGAGAAAAAGAAGATGCAGAGACAAATACTCTCTCACTAATTCATTTTTACTGAGCAAGTCTTTTTGCCATGAGGTCACTAGACCTCAGTCCTCCTGCTTCACAGGAACTGCTCCATTTCTACTTTGGCTGACAAAAGCAGCTGTCTTGGAGTTCAACTGCCCTTGCTGTTTCTTGCTCAAACATTGCTCCTACTCCTACCTCAACTCCTTAGCAGGCACAAGCCCTATTCCTTCCAACCAAAGACCAGATCACGCAGCTGCTTTGCAACAAAAGGAGTCCCAAAGAGGCCTTGATCCTCCTGACTCCTTTGATGGCTGACCAGGGCCACCTGCATGGTTGAAAGTCTCTCATCCTAGGGTGGATGCCACTCTGGCTGCATGCACATTCATGACCATTGAACATCCAAAGTCATCTCCTGCACCACAATGTTCGAGGTGATGCTGAACAGCAAAAGACATTCGACAGCTGCTGATGGTCCTGTCTTCTGCTGTACTGGGCAGTTCCCAGGACTCACAAATGAAGCTCAGGTGACACAAAGCACTCCAAGGTAGAGATGTTTCAGGTAACCAAAGACCAGCCCATTTAGGGCTTGAAGGCAATGACTATGCCTTAAAACATGAGGCAAGAACCAGCTCTGCATTCCTGTGGCCACCCGCACTGGGCTACAGCACGGCAGACACGGATGCAATAAATCCCTCTAAGCGCAGGAAGGAGCCCAATTAAAAAGATGATGGATGCCAGGAGGCTTCAGAGCAGCAGTCATCTTCCCCGAAGCAACAAGCACTGCATTGGCCTTCTCCCCCTCATCAGGGGTTCAGTAACTGCCTTTCATTCTGGTCATCCTTGCAAATCATGACGTTTGCTGAAGAGCTAAAATGTCGAGTAACATCAGTGCCTCCAGGAGCTCGACGCAGGCTTGGCGCAGCAGGAGGGTACGACCAGCCTCTCAGATCAGCCTGCCAGTCCTTGCAGCGTTTGTATTGACTGTAGAAGCAGAAGGCAGTGCCGCTCTGCTGCCATTGTGCACTTCCCTGGCAGGTCCTGCAGGTCACCAGCAGCGTTGGAAGATGCTGCTAGGAGCAGCGTTTGGCCTCCTCCTGGTGCACGTGGGTCCCGTGCTGCTTCTGCGCTAGGTCCACGGATGCTTTCAAAGTGAAGGAGTTTGGGTGCAGTGGATTGCTGCTGGAGTTGTCTTGCAGCCAGGTTTCCAAAGAGGACAGATGGATGCCAATTGTGATAACAGATTGCTCTACAGACCTTGCATTTTTCATGTCAGAAATAGTTTTTATTTCTTTTAAAAGCAAAACCAGTACCTACAGTGATTAAAAACCCACTCCACTCCCCCCACCCCCACCCAAACCCCAACCGTAACAAAGAGAATCGACTAATCCAGCCTTGTGAAACTTCACAACGAGACATTTCAATGGAAGGGTAAATTTTTACATGTGGTACATGATAGAAATTATATCTACCCTACAGTTCTAGAGGAATTAGCCAAGAAGGAGAGCTTTGGTGAAGAAAGCTGTACATCAGCCCTAGTTCAGTGAGACATTTTGCAGTGTTACCCTTAAAATGCATAAGGGGTCCCGTTTCAGTCGTAAGAACTACACACAACCTTACAACGGGCTGCATTCTGCTGTACCTCCCCAAACTGGGGACTGCAAGCACAAACTGTGAATTTAAAAACCATGTATGAAAATCCTTAAGCCTCTGTCTCTACAAGACAGGCAAATCAAGTTTTTAACACTAATGTGTGAACACATTAATGTGCATATATTCTTCAACTGACCCTTATCTGGCATGTTGGAAAGACTAGTATTCATCCTTAAAATTATTTATACAGATGCATGAACATCAAGTGGATTTGAACAACGCTATAGCAACATGTCCTGTCAAAACCAGTCACCACTTGAATTTACCTCACAGCTGCAACAAACGGCTCGTAAGGCGCTCACAGACAGACAATTTCATTTAAAATAACTGCACTAACAAACACATTCAAGATACGACACTTTTCTTGGAGGTCAGTTCACGAACAAGAGACACCATCTGCAGGGCAAGATGTACTGTACTGAGTGCAGTTTGTCCAGTTCAGCTGGCCTCTGCCTCTCCCCTTTTGCCATTTTTTGGTTCCAAACGGGTAATCCCTGACGGGATCTCGGTTTGTTCTGTCATCCTGGCCACTTTTCCTTTTGAAACATTTTCTTCAGAGCGGTCACGCTTTACCTTCATTTCCATTGGGTCATCTGTATCATCTATGGCAAGAAGGAAAGAAGAATTCAAGTTTGCAAGTCCTTCTCCGACTTCAGTGCAACAGCCCGCAATGACAGTAGCAGGTGAAGTTACAAAGCGTGCCAGAAAATGCTTCTATTTACAGGCAACAAGAACAACGCTGGGAATAGGGGACTCTCGGTTCTCAGGCTTTGGCTTTCCATATCTCCCAAGGGCAATCACAACAACATTTACTCCCTTATACCGCAGGGTTTGTGGGAGAACCGTCAGCATATATTGGTTTTATCGGGAAGGTACCAATGTGCAACCTCCGGGATACATTAGTATGCACAGGATTGGGAACAATTAATTCCTTCTGACCATAGCAATTGAGGCAGGAGTACTTAAGACTCCCCGCAGCTGCTGCAATGTTGGATTTCTGTAATATATACAGAGGCTGCTATGGCATACTCTTAAATACAAAAGCGTTGCTTCACTTTCCTCCCTGCAGAGGATTCCTCTGAGGCTAAGAGCTCACCACAGGTCCTGGGATTTCAATTTTAAGAGCACAGGCACCATATAAGTGAAACATCTGTGTGATTGGAAATACCTCATTAATTCAGGCTCCCCCCAGTTTGAGTGTTCCAGCCTTACCTGATAACTACCGGGTTGTTATGCATATGTTTAACCTATTTAGAAAACAAGGTCAAAAGGTAAATTTCTTAGAGCAACTCAGCTCTCAAGGGCTTTTCACTCATTAGTGGTCAGTGGGAATCTCAAATAATTCCTGCTGTGGGGCAGGGTAGATCACGGTAAAAAGGACAAACAACGATGCTCTGGTTTGCAAGAGGCGTGGGCAGAGCTGCAGAGATTTCTGCACCTTGGAGATACACCCGGCAGCCCTGGGGGCTGGGGAGTCTGTTTGGACAGACCTACAGAAGGTAGGCAAGGTCTGCTTTTGGGAAGGCTTTCCTCCAGCAGGCACAAGCAAGCTCCCATCCTGCAAGAGCAGCCAGAAGGGAAGGGACGCTGCTCGACCTCTGGTTTCCCATTTTAACAGTAACTAGAAGAGCAGCACATGGTGTTGGTAACCAAGAGGAAAGACGTCCCGGAAATCAACACAAAACCAACCCCCAAAGCTGGGGACAGCCTCTGCATCGCAGCACGCTGAACATCCAGTGCTGCAGCACCCTCTTACCTCTCGTGAGCTGGGCTGTTCTGTGCTGTTGCTCTCTGACCTGTTTCATCAGCTGCAGGTTGTGATCGCTGGCTTCCTTGTGGTTCACCATTGGGAAGGGGTAATCTTGGCCTGGTGCAACATGGAGACAGCGGCCTTTACAGAACTAATCAAGGATGTTTCACTGGATTTGCACCAAGGCAAATGCTTGCAGCTTTTCTTAAAATAAATGGCATCTAAGATAACCATGTGGCCCACTCTTCAGAAGTGCCTATTTCTCTCCATCAAAGAGTAAGAGCTCCCATTTAGACATAAGCTTATAAGAGACTTCAAAGATGCATTAGAGCAAGTGTAAAAGCACAAGATGTTCAGATACTATTTAAAGGCAGCCAAGCATCCCAGACAGATAAATGCAAAGGCAAGAACTTAAAGTGATCCAATAGTTTTAGGACATGAAGTTGAGGCAAAAATATGTACTCTCAAATTAGACTCCAGTAAAAAACTTTAAAGGAGAATTGACAGAAGGTAGACTGCTGGATTAATCCATTTTCAGAAGATAAATGCATGACTTGTGTTGGAAGTGTGACACTTCCATCTCACACATGTAATTATTTTGGACAGTTAGCAGCAGCAAAATCCTTAGCAAGGTATCCGAATGAATTACCTATGATGCACCCCGCTTGCTTCTGCTCCTCTTCAGACGCTGTCCAGGGCTCGTAGATGTACTTGGAGGGAAAGTTCTTCAGCATAGGCAAGTACTTCCTGCAAAACAGGAATAATACGGGTTTTTACAATCCTGCAGACAAATACTCATACATTTAAGAGAAGTGTAAACCAACCTATGCCATATTAATTCTTGGTGATCGTATTGATACTACAATGCATGGGAAAGTTCTGATTCATTTTGCACAAAACCCCCTGGTTTTATGTTTTGAAAGCTCCATAGGGTGATACCTTCCAAAAGTTAACTTTACAGCATAGAATAAATGGGTTGATTTAAACATTACTTCAGTTTTGACTTCATCCAAAGTATTTTGTATTTTAACATTTTCACTGACATTTCATCCTAAACTTTAATAAATTTCAAAAACAAACTGATTTAAAAAAAAAAATCTAAAAAATTCTTACAGAATGGGAAAGTAATTTTCTGTCCCACTCTGTCAGGTATGTCAGCATGGGCTTCCCCCTGACAATACCCAAAGCCAGACAGGATGTGAGGAAGAGGAGATGTGGAGAAATGGAGTTGTTTGCTCGACATCACCACAGTCTGCTCCTATTGCAGTCAGCTGTAAAATCACCCACTACTTATGAGAAAGCCCATCAGTACCTTATCGAGAGATAAGGAAACTGAGACTCTGAAGCAAAGAGGACTCACTCAGAGTGTCCGACATTAATCAGACCACCTACAAAACCAAGAAACACAGCACAGACTGGAGTGGGGGAAGCTGTGGGAAGTTTTACTCAAGTCCTTTAGAAAGAGGAGCCAGCCTGGTGATCAAACACGGTGCTGGAGCCGACAGGTGCTCACAAATCAATACAATGCCCGGCTCAGTCATCACCGGTGCAACCACGGGTATGTCTCTCTGCTTTTCTGTGTCTCAGTTTCCTTACGTGTTAAATAAAATCATTGCTATGACCCCTGTTTCACAGGTGTTTGTGTTTCAAACAGACCGAGTTCATCAGCTCCTGCTGTACGAGGAGCCAGGGAAGCTCTAACGGAGCAGACGGCGCCATGCCGGGCATCGCCCTACCGGATGTACTGCCCCTCGGGATCCGTGCGCTTCCCAAAGCGGACGGGGCAGAAGATCCGCGTGTACCGATGGAAGAACGCGCTGGCCGACAGCCACATCCAGTTCCCCGCATTGATACTGTAGTCAGCATCTAAAAGCAGCTCTTCAAACACCTGCACTTCAGGGATGGGAAGAGAAAGAAAGAAACACCCCTGAAATGGCTAAGTTGCAAAAAATAAACAAAAGCAGGCTGGGAGATGAAGGGTGAAGCTTGCAGCTAAAAGCACAGCACCGTCCTGGTCTGGGCTACCCTTCTCACAGGGCACACAGGGAAGGCTCTCCAGCAAGACAGTTTGCCAGAAGGAAGATAGAGCAACCCAAAGCCCAAAGGTCTGGCTTTGAGGCCTGCTGCAGACTGAGCAGGTCTCCAATATCCTCACCACCCAAAAACCATCAGGCTTTGGGGACGGGAACGACCTTTCATCACTGCACCGAGCACAGCAGGGCTCAGACTCAAGCGAGAGGCCATGAGATTTCATAAACCATGAGATTTCTAGCGAGGCTCAGTAACGAAGCACTGCTCTACAGTACCACCTCCCACTGCCAGGCTCACGTTTTGCAGGGGTTTCTCAAGGTCAGCCAGAACAGAGAAAACAAAAAACCAGAAGTGAACCTTCATGCCCTCTTCCCAGCTGATCCAAAGGTCCCCCCGCGTCAGGAAGCAGGCGACGGCGTGCCGAGCAAGGTGATGGATCCAGCCTTCCTGGCGCAGCTGGGTCATAATCGCGTCAATCCACGGGAACCCCGTCTGTGCCTGCAGCAGAAAAGAAACATCAGCCCTCCCGCACAAAGCTTCATTACGCTTCTTTCCTGCGTGCCGCTGTGAGCCCCACCTCAAATAGCCAGCAGGGACCAATCCCAAGGCAACAGAAAAACTCTAAACTGAAACGTAGCAGTTGGGGCAATGCATCTTGTTACCGTTTTCCATTTGTGGAGCCTCTCTGCGTCCTCATACCAACTGATCTGAAGGCAGATGGGGTTCCCAGCCATTTTGGTGAAGTTTGGTGTTGCTGATGCCACTGTATAGAAGAATTCCCTCCACAGAAGCTGCCCTTGGAGCGACACTGGGGGCAGAGAGTGATGCTTGGCCTGCAAAAGACACATGAGGTGAAAGCTTCAGTTCATACATACCATTGCAGCCTCACTCATTTTGTGACTGCCAGGCCCATAAAATAATGACTAATCTCACTACACTACTGGCTTCATGGCACTTTACCATGAAAGCCAAAGAAATCAAAGATCCGAAGCAATGCTATATGCCCAAAAGCAAAGCTGAACTCTGTTAGACCTCAGTATTACCTCAAATATTCTCTATCTACCTTCCAAAATGGTGTCACACTGGGATTTCTTAAACCAAACATGCGTTTATTAACATATTAACTGCTCGGCTAGCTGAATTCAGGTGGCTCAGCTATGTCTCAAGAGATGCTCTTCAGAAGGAGGTTCAGGGAGACCTTGGTTTTCTTGGGTTGGTTTCAACCATACTTTTTCTTAAGAATCAAACAAGTTTTCAGAAGTTGGTTTTGGCTTATGCTACAGTTAAACCTTGTCTAAGACAAAACCAGATGCTTTCTAAAAACAAAACTGCTTGAACAGGCTAAACCGATCAAAAACTTCACTTAAACATTGGGCAGATGTCTTGAACTCCTTGAATTTTAGGAGGGTTTTCCTGAGTTTCCCTGCTGCTTCCAGGTCTCATTGTTCCCTATTTCTCATATTTCTAAAACTTAATTGGGAAAAGCTGTATACATTCACAGGTGTTTCACACAACATATAAAGCCACTCACAGATTTCGTAGGACACTGTGAGAAGACATGAGCAAAGTAGCATTTTTTGATGCACCAGGTCTCTACCAAGATGATCCGAGTGTTAAATCCTAGCCTCACATGCCAGACATGTCACAGTGCTGGATTTGCCTAACTATGACCAATTATTTTCTTACCTGAGCATAAATGTTTGACAACCTATAAAAAAAGGTGCGAACTGACAGACAGCCCATACTGAAATATGGGCTCAGGCCTGTGGTGCTTGGAAGCAGCGAATTTGGGATTGTTCTCGGTTTAGTAAAACTTGCCACCCAGCCCTAAAAGGAAAACAGAAATCCAGGTTCAGGCAGTGCAAGGTGACACACGTCCAGCTAATGAAACAGGGAAAAAAACTCTTGGCAATTGGCTTCTGCATCACAGAGGCCTGTTCAATGTCATGCCTGGAAAATGCTCCCACCACCTATCCTCCCACAAATGCCACCATCAAGGACAACAAAATCTTGAGACCAGGCTGCCATCCTCCTCCAAGATCTCCAAATACACAGACCTCCTCCAAGCCCAACATCAAGGCCATGTCTCACCCGTGGGTGCTGTGAAGCTCTGCTCTTCCCAGAGAGCCGGGTGATGTTGTAAGACAGGGAACAGCTCTCTAGGTCCAACAGCACCGCACTGAAGATCTTTTCCACTTTATGAAATTGGGAGTGGGTAAAGCATCTGCTTAAAAGCAGCCAGCACCAAGGCAGGCTTGGCTACCAAGAGCTGAGCCCCGGCAGGGAAAAACTCAGCTAGAGCTGGAACAGGACTCCATGGCTGAGCAGCTTCTCGAGGTCCAGACACAACCACCCGTAAAAGGAGGACACTAACCTCAGCCCACCTAGAGCCACCAGCATCACCCATGTAAAATCAAGGCTGACCTGGTCAGTCAAGTGTTGCTCCAGGCGCTGTAGCCCCTCGGTCTCCCCTCCTCTCCAGGGAGAGAGGCTCTCCAGGGGGATCTTCAAATCCACAGGGAGAGGCACCCTGTAACACTCAGCCAGGCCCGGGTCAGGGGGCCTACATCTCCTAATGTGAAAGAGAGGCCTCTTTCAAAGAGGGAACCGGAGCCAGAAGAGGGAGGAAGGCCCCTGTCCATTGCCTCTGTCGCGACACAGCCAGAGCACAGGGGAACAAAAGCACAGCCAGAAACCCCAGGCTGCACTCTCCTTGGGGAAGAAAGAGCTTGTCCTGCAATCACTCCAGGTAATTCTAGCCTGAATTGAGGGAAGAGGAACAGACCCACCAAATTACAGCGGTCAGAGCAGTCGGCTGCAGCCCCCACTGCTCAGACATCCCTCTTGCTTCCCATCTGCTACATAAGACTTGGAGACACCTCCTCTCCAGCTTCCCCCAGTTGTTCCATCAATCCCTGGGAGGGAGCTAAGATCCTCCTCAGACTCTAAACACAATTACGGGGCACTGGTGCTGCCTCCAAAGGCCGCTCCAGCTCCTGTGCCTCTGGGAAGAGATCGCTCTGGGAGAGGTTTGATAGGGAAGGAGGCAGATCAGCTCCCTGGGCCGCCTCCCCAGCTGCTCCTTCCTAACCAAGGTGGGGGCCCCCCAAGCCCACGCCTCTGAGCAGTCCCCCCACATCTCTTCTGGAGCCTCAGCTGCTGAGGCTTCCCCAAGGCCTCTGCCCCCTGTGAGGCTGGAAGAGCATCAGGGTATGTTTTTTTCCGCCCTGTAAAACACAGAAGAGGAGGTTCAGGGAAGTGTCAGTGGTACGCAGACTTCTCAAAAACCATGAAGGAACTCAAGAGATCAAAAGAGATCTTTCCGCTTACCTGGAAAAACTGAGCTCAGCTCTGTTGCAGACACCTACAGAAGGGGCCAGTGCAGCTCTCAAGAGCACTGGCGTAACAGAGGCCTGCTGGGAAGCATGTGAACCACTTATCTCTCATCATCATCATTAATTTAAAAAGTGCAAATAACACAAATTAGGGAAAAAAAAAACAACACAGTGCAAGAAAAAATATAGGAACTGATCTATCCCAATAGTTATATGGGTCTTATCATGGGACTATCCGAGGACAACGTTCAGGAATTAATGGGATTCCCCCAAGATGAGAAGACCTAAGCCTAGGCTACCGACACAGAGCTGAGGTCACACAGGAGGCTCCTGACACAGAAGTCCCAAGTACCTGCAGTCCCATCCCCAGTGGCCAACTCTCTCCTATCCCAACCTTACCTCCCTTTGGATCACTGACCTCTCCTCATGCAGAGCTAAGCATAAGACATCCTTGACCCTGAGCTTCTTCTCAGGTCCTGAGAGACATGAGCTCAGTCCCTCCTTCCCATACAGCAGAGGGGAGGAGAGAAAAGATTTAAAGCCAGAAGGGAACAGTATGATTATTCCACCAAACATCTTGCATAGAACAAACTATAGTGGTTCATCCAATTCCTGCCCTAAATCTTGATTTGAGAGGAAGCTAGAGCACACCTTTGAGAAGAAACCTGTAATTCCTTAGTCATTCCTCTGTTAAACTTTTATATGCCTTAAAAGTTTGTCTCAATGTGCCTTGCAAAAGCTTAAGTCTTTGGACCGTGCCACCTCTCATCTGCTCTCCCCTCCTGACAGCAGAATCACGTCCCCTGTACGTACAATCAATAACCCCCCCATGCGCAGAAGTAATGCAACATAACATCTAAACCACCCCGTTATCATTTGGCCCTCGCTCTTCCTTTGGGCCAAAGGGGAAAAAGACCTGCAATTTCCTGCTGGCTAGCTGTTACTTACTGGAAGTCTTCAGCTGTAAGGTTTCGGACAGGCACCTCAGGGTCACCAAGCAGCGACAGAATGTGAAGGAACCTCTTGTATGTTAATGGGGGAGTCCCACCGTTCAGGTCCAAAATCCTAAATAAAACAAGATCACTTTCCACCATAATATAAACCAAGAAGGAAGCTGGAGCTGCCAGTGGATAGGAAGGTGACAGCACAGGCTGGAACAGCCTCAGTTCGTGCAACTGAATGTGGAAATTACAGATTTTACAAGTAAAACTTCCCTGGGTGAACGCACATCCATCCCGAGAGCAGCCTCTCAGGACTTGAGACGACAAACTTGGGACCAAGATGCCAGCCATGGCTTCAACTGGGCAGCTCTGTACAGCCAGACATAGCCGGACAGCAGAGTGCAAGGTGCGGGACACCTCTGGGGCTGCCAGAGGCAGCCTGATCACAAAAGTCAGGTTCAGGGCAGTAAATAACTCCTCTATGTGAGCAACCACCTGTGCAAACAGACAGCTTGAATTCAAGATGGCAAGTCGCATCCATCCATTCATTTACGTAAATTAGGGGCTTTCCAGAATGGGAGTGTTAAGGCTGTTTTAGCTATTACTGATTACCTCCCTATTATTATTAATTTCAATACCTTCAGTCATTCAGCTCTGCATAACAGCTTGGATCCAAGCGTATCCAGACACCAGTGAAAGCTGATTAGAAAAATTTTTAAAAATCTGACAAAGAATGTATATAAAAGTCCTATTAAATGTGTTAAAGAATTTCTTCCATTCTCTTTAAAAGAGTAACTAATCTAAGTTTTTAAGTGAATTAAACTGCCCAAAAGGAAAAAATTAACAAACTCTTTAGACTCAAATCGCAGCCCAACATCCTAACACCTGTGCAAAATCTCTTCTGTTACTTCCAGCAGACCAACACACAAAAATTCTCCAGCAAACAGTGCCACGTTCATCTCAGATAGTCCAATTTTCTCAAAAGGAACACATTAGGATCCAGAAAGACCAAAATACTTGGCCTTTTCTCCCTGATGCTTGCTAAATCTAAAATAAACCTACCGTTTGGTATCGTAAAGACTGTGGCCCACCAGAGAAAGCACCTCAAACCCCAGCTCTTCTCCCAGACGTCGTATGTTGGCCTCCATCTCCTTGTAAAACGGTTCCATCTCCGCATCCAGAGTCACTTGCGTGATATTCCACTTCTGGATGTGATCTCTAAGAACAGACTCATACTCTCCTTGAATAACCAGCAAGCAAGAGCCCAGCTGACCCAAGTTTTTCTGGAGATCCTCCAGGGACTGCAGCAGAAAATGCCACCGCAGGGCGCCTATGTGCATCACAGACGTCACGAACTTTCTGTCCAAGATGTAGACAGGGTAGACGACCTCCGAGGACTCCAGCGCGGCCAGCAGCGTTGGGTTGTCATGAAGCCGAAGTCCCTTCCGGAAAAGGTGAATGGTGTGATGCGGCATCCTGGCTGTTCTCCTCAGACGTGCTAAAAGAAGAAGGGAACCCTTGGCTTTCAGGATACACAATCCCTATAAAGAACAAGGTCAATTAACAGTTAGAAACAGAGCTCCAAACAGCCCTCAGCTCTTTTTACCACAAATCTCTTTTGCTTTTTGATAAGTTTTCATGAGAGGGAAAAGCAGAAACAGGGCCAAAACGCTCTCCTCAGTCTCCTCAGCCAGGTCCCACCATTCAGCAAGCAGTATCACCACCTCGCTCCACAGAGAATGGCTTCTTCCCCAAATGAGTCACTCAAGTCCTTAAATTAAATCCCTAAATTAAATTACATCCCAATAGCGCTCACCAGAAGGAAGAAATCAAAACAGACAGAGCTACCAGAGCTCCATTTACTGCAAAAACATCTTATAACCCCACAGATGTGGCCATCAGCAAACCTTCCATAAGTCAACAGCGAGAAGATGATTTCAAGGAGCTCTGCCTCCGTTCATACATAATGGGCCGCAGGGAGAACAGCTCTGCGGGAGCCCTCAGCTCATCAGAGACCTGATACAACACTCGCTCTGGCAGTGAAAAGCCTTTCTGGATTTCAGTAGGAGACATCTGAAAGACATGGCATGTTTCCTCACTAACAAGACTGTTAAGGCTTCAAGGTGAAACAAGGGAAAGCAAAGCACAGCCCAACCAATGCCGATACAAGAGCATAATGTCTCAATTCATCGGTTCGTCATAGTTTTTATCCATCTTTCCTAGCCCCAGGAGACCTCATGGTGCTTCTAAGTGTCAGAAGCCCTCCTCTCTCCATAGCAGAGCTGGGTGGTGGTAACTGCACAAAACCACTCTTTTTCTAAGCTGAGGCTGACGGAGGGATTAGCACACATTCATTCCCCTTTGAACTGCTTCAGCTGAGTTCAGAGGAGAGGCAGGAGGGCTGATCTTGGCTCTCAGTCTGGGGTAGCTCAGGGCAGGGTCTGAGAAACTGCCCCACGACTGCTGGCTGCTCTGCTCAGGGGTGATGGACTCAGCAGACACAGCACACAGAAACAATGAGCCCAGCTGCCACCTTGTGTTTGTACCAAACCCAGCAGCATCTCCCCGACGTGCTCTCTCCCACGTAAAAGGGGGGAAGCTCAACGTCCACCTCCGAGGTGGGTCCACATCTGCTCCTGATTTCAAGCGTTACCACCCAGAGAAGAATTAAGAGATTAGGGATCAGCAAAGAACCAAACAATAATCTCTAATCCAGGTCAGGTCTTCCAGCCAAACTGCTCCACTCACACCCTCCCAAATGGCTGCAATAGGTGACTCGGCCCCTTGGCCCCGCTCAACCCACAATCAACAGCTTTACCAGCCTCATAAAAGATGATCTGACTTGCCCTGTTCCCAAAAACACTCATCAGCATCACCACGACAAACCCAGTTGCGCTCCCAGGCCGTGACGCAGCCCATTGCAACCCCCCCGATAAGCGAACCCTGCAAACTCGCAGGCTCACGAGCGCTGGGCAGCACCGTGCATAGCCGAACACGGGGGTTTGGGCTTTGCGGGGTGCTCTGCCTTGCACCCCAGCTCGGGCACCGCCCTGCCTGCACGTCCTAGGAGAACAGGAAAAACAAGGTGATTCTCCCACTGCTTGGGGGAGCACCCAGCTGGTACTTTTGGGTAGCAAACCATGCAAAGGGTGCTAGAAGAGTGCCCTGCATCCCGTGGCAGGAGCCTGCACCAGCTGGCCTCACTGAGGAGCTGCCCCGAGTCAGGGGCTCTGAGGCCCCCCGCCAGCCTTTGGGGCCATCCCAAGCCCTGTGGCCCCACGCGGTCTGCAGGGCCACTCCGAGTCCAGGGCCTTGCAGCCCCATAAAGCCCACAGGATCACCCCAAGCCCAGTGACCCCCGAGTCCAGGGCCTTGCAGCCCCATAAAGCCTACAGGATCACCCCAAGCCCAGTGACCCCTGAGTCCAGGGCCTTGCAGCCCCATAAAGCCCACAGGATCACCCCAAGCCCAGTGACCCCCGAGTCCAGGGCCTTGCAGCCCCATAAAGCCCACAGGATCACCCCAAGCCCAGTGACCCCCGAGTCCAGGGCCTTGCAGCCCCATAAAGCCTACAGGATCACCCCAAGCCCAGTGACCCCTGAGTCCAGGGCCTTGCAGCCCCATAAAGCCCACAGGATCACCCCAAGCCCAGTGACCCCCGAGTCCAGGGCCTTGCAGCCCCATAAAGCCCACAGGATCACCCCAAGCCCAGTGCCCCTTGGCCCCACGCAGCCTGTGGAGCCTCACAGCCCCACACAGCCTGGAGGACTGCTCTGAGCCCAGGGCTGTGCAGCCCCACACAGCCTGTGGGGCCTCCCCATACGGCCTACGGGAACACCGCCATCTCAGGACACAGCCTATGGGGCTGCCCCAAGCCCAGCGCCCTGCACCCCCCACAGAGCCTATGGGGTCACCCTGAGCCCAGTGCCCCATACAACCTATGGGGCAACACCAAACTTGGGGTCCCACATAGCCCATGGGGCCACCCCAAACCTGGGGCCTCCCAGCCCCACACAGTCCATGGGATAGCCCCGAGCCCAGGGTGTCCCGGAGGGGGGGTCCAAGGGGGTGGGGAGGGGCCCATCCCATCCCTTCCAGTGGTGGCATTCCCTGCAGGGCCAGTGGGACACAGCCGTGGGGAGCAGGGCCACACCAGGGCAGGGACTGGGAGGGACTGGGTACAGGGCAGGGGGACACCAGGCCAGGGCTAGAAGGGGACGGGGTCAGGAGCAGCTCTGGGGATCCCAGCGCAGGGGACTGGGGGAATCAGAGCTGGTGGGGAGTAGGGGTTCCAGGAAAGGGGGCTGGGGCACGCTGGGGAGGGAGTGAGCCCAGAGCCGAAGAGGTGTCAGGGCCGGGTGGGGAGCTGGGACCCACCGCTGGGTGGCAAGGAACAGGGTGGGGGATCGCTGGTGCAGGTCCGGCAGCACTACGGGTGGTGTCGGAAAGGAGGTGGTGGCTCAGCACCAAGGGACTGCGCCCTCAGACACCCCTGCCCTGTCAGGAGGAAGGGGAAGATCCTCCGGGGTGATGGGGGGAAGGCAGAGCAGGCACTGTCTGTCGATCGACTTTGCGTTAGGATTTATCCACCGTTTCTCTTCTAACTCGCCATGAACTGGTGACTTGAGGCCGTTCACCCAGCAAGGGCGGGCAGACTCCCTGCCACGTCTGGATTACGTCCGTTCATCAAAAATCAACCAGCGCAGGCAGAAAATACACCTCGCAGCTGATACGTGCCCACACTTTGGGAGGGGTACACCACGACAGAAAGCAAGGAAAACCCCAAATCAGACAACTGGGCCTTACCTCGAGAGTTACCTGGTTGACGCTCCGGGGTCTTTACAACGTGTCACCCCAAAAAGAGGATGCCACACAATCGCTGATCACGGCTCTCCTGCTGATAAGCATTTCTCTCTGCAGGCAGAGGTCTGCTGGAGGCATGCAGTGGTCATCAGAGCGTCACCATCCGAATCCAGCTGCGCTGCTCCTGTTCCTACAAGCACTGGGAAATCAGTTGCCCAGGTTTAAACACTCCTAAATACCACAAATATATGCATCGAGGTGGATTCTGCATCAAAGACGGTCTGAGTGACTCGAGGCTTTTGTGTAACTCCTGAGAGAGGAGGAGGATCGCAGCCGGCTCACCGCCCTCCGGTCCGCCGCCCCTCGGAGCTGGCAGAGCAAGATGGGGCACGTACGGAATGAGGCCCACGAGCTAGGAAGGAAAACTTTTAACAGTTTAATTTCCTCTCCAGGCACTCTTGATTGTCCAGTTAAGTCAAACCACAGATGTTCTCCTTGGCTATAAGCCTGTCCACTTAGGAAGCAATAGTAATGCAATTATAAAGCTTTAAATACACGTGTCAGCCAGCTGGAAAAAGCAGCCTCGCGACTGCCCTCTGAAACTGTGGTTTGGGCTTTTGAAGTGGAATAATCGTCACCGTTGTTTAACGGTATTCTGATTTGGCAGGCTTGAGAACAATTCCTTAATTGGGATTTAAGAAGAATCCAAATTTTTTGCATTAATTTGGTTACATAATCCCAGTCTCCACATCGAGCCAGACCTGAGGCTGCTGTTGATCCAACACCTCTGTGTTATTTCTCTTGTTCTAACAGCTTAGATAATAAATTAAGTGCTATATATAGCACTTGGTACAAGAAAACGGCATTTTAAGTCACACCGGGAAAAGGGCCCCAAAACCGCCCCCATGTAGGGCCTTGGCCGGCTCTTCCCCCACAGCCCGCGGCTCCCGCAGCACCTCGGGGGCCCGGGGACCCCTGCCCGTGGGGGGGGACGGGCCGGGGCCCTCAGACGGGCGGGGAAGGGACGAGGACGGGAGCGGAGGCGGCGGCCCCTACACCAGCCCCGCAGCGGGCGGGGGGGGGGGGCGAGTGGCCCGGCCCGACCCCACGCCTCCGCCGCGGCTCCCAGCACCCACGGTCCGCCTTTACCTCCTTCCCCGCGGCCCGTGGGTGCAGCGGGCCCGGCGGCCGGTTGCTCCCTGAGCCCCGCGGCGGCTGGCCCGGCCCTTCGCCCCACCGTGCCCGGTTACACAACGCCGGCCGGGGGAGGAGGGGCCAGGCCGGGCCGGGCGGGGCTGGGCTGGGCTGGGCCGCCGCGGTTACGCAAGGGCCGCCCCCATCGGGGCCCTGCCTGCTGCCCGCGGGGGTTTAACGCGGCCTGGGGCCGGGGGCGGCGGCCGGGGGCGTCCCATGGTGGCGGGGCGGCCGCGGGTCCCCCCCCCCGCTCCAGGCCCCGCTCCCCCACCGACCCCTCAGCGCCCGCGGCTCGCCCCCCACTCTGTAAGCCACGCCCATACAGCGGGGTTTTATGGAAGGGGCGGGGCTTGCGCTCCCGCCTGCAGGGCTCTTCCAATAGCAGCGCCCCTTCCACTTCGAATTCGAACTGCCGCCGCCGAGGGGGCGAGGCTGGGCGGTACCCAATCAGCGCCGGCGTGGCGGGCCGTGGGGAGGGGCTGCCCGCGAGGCGTTCCCCCTTCGTTGCTAGGCGCCGGGGGAAGTCCCGCCTACCGCCGCGCGCTGTCGGGGGTCGCGCCGCTGCCGCCTCACGCAGCGGGTGTGTGAGGGGGGGGCCTGAACCGGGGACGCCGTTCCTCCGGGGGGTAATTAGGCTGAGGGGGTTCGTTAGCCCGGGGAAGCAGCGAGGCTGGGGGGGGGGAGGCTGTTCCTGGCCGGATTCTGCGAGGCTGGGGGGGGGACAGGCCAGGGGAGGCCATTCCCAGCCCTGTAAGGGGGCAGTTAGGCCCGCGGGGGAGGGGGGGGCAATCCTTGTCCGTGTGAGGGGATAATTAGGCTGAGGGAGGGGGGTGAAGCTCCTTCTCCATAGAGGTGGTCAGGCTGGGGGGGTGCAGCTAGACTGAGGAGGGGTTGGGTAGTTCCTTGGGGGGGGGGTAGGCCATGGGGGTGGTGTGGCTGGGTCTGTGTGGTGTTAATTGTGCCTGGGGGGGGAAACGTAAGGCCTTGAGGGGGTAGTTAAGCCAGGGAGGGGTTCCCCCTCCTTTAGGGGTGAGTGGGTAGGTCTGGGGTGGGTTATGTGAGCCAGGTCCCCACTGTCCCCCTCGGGGCAGGCCCGGGGGTGTCCCTGTCCATGGAGATGTGCAGGGCATCAGTGCAGTGGGGGGGAGGAGGTCCCTGCCTTGGGGGGTGTCAGGGGCATTCATATAGCAGGGAGTATCCCATCCCTGAGGCAGCTTTGGGGTTTCCTGCTACAGAGGAAGGGGAGTGGGGCGCCTTTGGAGAGGGAAGAGGGTCCCTGTCTGCTGGAGGGAGGGGGCACTGGTGGGTATCCCAGTTTAAGGCACCTCTGAGGGGCGAAGGCCCCAGCAGGGCAATGGGTACCCCTGTTCATGAAGGGACAGTGTTTCACCCTGAAGGGACAAGGGTTCTCCCAGGGCAGGTGTTCCAGTCCCGTCAGGGGTGTGGAGCCCAGTGGTGGACTGGGAGGGTTTATTAGACTCAGCTGGGGACTGAGGGGATAGGACTGGTTATAAAGGGTGGGAATTTGGTTCTCCTCCTCCAGCTGGGTGCGAGAGCCAGGAACAGGCTCCTGAGACTCTGGTTATCACATCAGGGTCACAACTTGAAACCCAGGTCAATTCTCCTTAGCCCAAAAAGAGTCTCAATTTTAAGTGCTATTTTTGAAAAGCTAATTTTGCCAGCAATAAAATCCAATCTCTTAGAGTTTCAGCACAATGCAAAGAGCATCGCGACTGAAGAGGGAGCTCTCCCTCTTGGCCACAGAGCCACCTCCAGGCATCACCTGCTGGCAAAATGAAAACCATCTAGATGACCTACGAGCACGTACGTACTTCTCGGGTGGGAGTTTTCTGTAAGTAAGGGCTGCATTAGAGTTTGCTGCTAGGTCTGGATTCTCTGGGTGGCATGTACTTTTTAAGTTGCTTGGAAGTGTGGAATTTTAGGAAAATGTCTAGGGGTTTTTTTTTTTTTCTTGTTTTTCTTTAAACATAGTTTGGCCTATGGCTCGGTCGCTCTGCCTACGGTTTTGATTGCCGTGGGGTGGAACTGGTCTCGGATAAGATGACCTTTTTTTATTCCTGGATCTGAGCAGTGTTAGAGTTACGTAACCGTGGCTGGTATGTGGAGACTGTTGGACAAATTCAAGCGATTTTGAATGTAACGCTTATGTTTTAATCTTGCTTTTAAAGAAATTTTAGGAGGTGCAGACACACCATATGAGAAAGGAATATTCAACCTGGAAATAGTTGTTCCTGAAAGGTAAGTGGGCAACGACATCTAGTTCAGTAGCTGGTGTAGTGCTTCCTTCAAATATAAGTTAACTGATGTAAGATATGTGCTGTAAGCGCTACCATTTTGGTCTTTCCTTTAGCCTCCCAGCAAAGAATGTGGTTGATTAGGTGAGACCATTTAAGGAATGTAATTATTATTTCCATTGGCTGATGCACTTATTTCACATTGGACTTCCTAAGATGTAGTGATTAACAACCTCAAAGCACTATGACAAGATCTCTCCCTTATCATATTGTCTCAAAGCTTTCTGGAAAGGAGCTCGTTCATGAGTAGAAAGCTTCCTATCGCGTTTGCTGCTTTGTGAAAAGCTGCCCAGGACAGTGCTAGTCGGACACAGCTGAAAGCGTCAAAGGCAGAGCGCTGCCCCCTCCAAAAATTTGCGGGGAAGGATGTCACTTAGTAAATGGCCAGGGGGAGGAAATGATGGCATTGCTCGGGTGATGAAGCGCCTGGCATACAAATATAAAAATAACTTTTTGTTTCTTAACACTTGTCCCTTAAAGGTACCCATTTGAGCCCCCAAAGATTCGCTTTCTGACCCCTATCTATCATCCTAACATTGACTCTGCTGGAAGGATTTGCCTGGATGTTCTTAAATTACCACCAAAGGTAAGATAGCGCTACTTGGGCATGGGTAAGCGAGCCTGAAGAGGATAATGAACTCCTTATCTTTTTCTTGTAAAAGCCTTATTGAATGTCTCTTTGCTACTGACTTATTTACACAGGAGCACAGGAGTAAAGTTTTTGAGCGGCATCTCCTTTGTTCAGAGACTAGAACATGACCTTCTTTGTTCTGTATAAATTTCCAAGGTTTTAAGCATTGGAGTCAAAAGGCATTAGGTGGCCCTGTGAGAACGGGGAACCCCCATACCGACCCAGCAGAGGTGCGCAGGATACGGCCTGTGGCTGTCGGTCAGGCGTCCCTGGAGAGGCCGCAGCCTGTGTGTTGAGAACGGATCTGGTGTTTTCCGTGGGGGATGAAGGCAGCTTGTGGGCAGGTTGGGTTTAAATGCTGTAAGTCCCGAGGTTTCTCTAGGCAGCCCGCGGGCAGGTTTCTTTCTGCTTAACTGCTTCTCTCGCCCCGTTTCCTTGAAGGGTGCGTGGAGACCGTCCTTGAACATCTCCACGCTGCTGACCTCCATACAGCTGCTGATGGCGGAGCCCAACCCTGATGACCCTCTCATGGCAGACATAGTACGTGAGCTCCTCTTCCTCTCTTGTGGCCACGGGCACGGACTGGGAAGGAACGGTGTGTTAGACTGAGGCTGGGCTTCCACTTCACTCGCTCTGGATTAACGCGCTAGCACATTACGTAGCGGTGTAGCTTGATCTGGATCAGGCCTGGGGGCATGACTGCGTTTCCCTGGAGCAGCTGGGGCGTGCGGTACAGGGTTTATGCCAGCAGTGGAAGAGAGATGGTAAAGGTCTTGTGTTCAAGCCTGCCAGTGCAAACGGCAGTCTGTGTTCTTCAGGCAAACAAAAGCAAGCAAAATGAATTTTATGCTTCATGCTGCATGCTCGTAGTGGTTTTGGTCTGGTTCTAGGAGTCCTAAAGCCAGACCTTAGTCCTGGCTTCTCGGTGTGATGTTTGTATTAAATCAAATCTCTGTCTTTGTCTTGCTTGTTACGTTCAGTCCTCGGAGTACAAGTACAACAAGCAACTGTTCTTGCTAAATGCCAAAGAGTGGACTGAGAAATACGCCAGCCAGCAGAAGAGGGTAAGAAACACGCTCTGCGTGCTCAGCTGAGTGTAGCTCCGTCTTCGTGAACAGTCTTTCTTGCCTCAATTTGCCTTTCACAGTTACTTTGTGTGGCTGCCTTTGGCAGCGTCCTTTCTTTCCTCCTCTTCTGTTCTGTGTTTTGGATGTGTATTTAATTTCATTATACTTTTTTTTTTTTTAAGATCATGAGATTCACTCCTTCCAAATCAATGTGTTTGTTCACAAATAATTGCAGTGCTTCTCAGGAAGAAGGAAGGACGAGTAAGACTGAAGCCTGATCAAACCCTTCCCCGGGGATCCTGCAGCCCTGTTTCTTTCTCAGCTCTTTTCCTACCGGACTCCGCGTTCTGCTGTGGTTGTGCCTTACGCTCAGCTACGCCTGTTCTCCACCTGCTCCTCCGTTCCCTGACCAGTCTCCCTAATCCCCGGCAGAGTGCAGCCTTCCTGCCATCACCCTTCCTCTTTTCCCACCTCCGTTCTGCCCCCTGACTTACCTCGCAGAGGAGTCGCATAAAAATAAACCGCACTTAAGCAGATCAAAACCTGTTCCCAAAAAATCAGTTAGGTTTGGGCCTCCTCCCTTACCTGGGTGCTTTCCCTCCGTGCACCCGATTTGGAGAGCGTGCTTTCTGAGAGGGCGATGTCTTCTCCCTGGAAGCCCCAGGAGCGGTGCTCGCTGCTCCAGCTCGGAGCACGTTGGCAAGTTAATTGTGTGCGTCGTTAAAAGGGCTCGGGGTGAAGAGATCCTTACAGCAACACACTTAGCCCCAGAGAGACCTGGCTCGAACGTGTATGTGGCGCTTCTAGGCTCAATCATTATCCTGCTCTCCTGTCATTCCCCCTTCCTAAAATTTCCAGCAGTGGGAGCAGGATAATTAGGGGTCACTGCGTAAAAGCTGGAAGCGCGGTCAGTTCTGATCTTCGCGGAGCGCAGGGCGTTCGAAGGCGTACGTGCACAGAGCTGGGAATGCACGGCAATGCTGAGGGCTGTAAAACTAAATTATTCGGAGCTGTTACTTTTATTTCTTGTGTTACCACAGGCTTCCGAGCCTTTGGGAGAGAAAGTAAACCAAAGCGAAAGAAGTACCGCCAATGACGCTACCGCGCAGAAAAGAAAAGGGAGCGATATCAGCAAGAAGGAGAAGAAATCTCGCCTGGGTTCCTAAGTGGTTTTTGTTCTTGTTGTGGCTGACTGTCCTTTTCTCTTTACACAGGTATACCTAAATATTTTAATCAATATGTAGCTGTAGCAGGCTTTGTTTTTCTGTTTCCCGGGGGGGTTTGTGAAAAGTTCCATTATGTAAATAAAATATAAAGCTTTAATTTATATATTTTTTTCCTTTTTGTTGTGTGGAGGTTTTGGAATATTCCAAAGAAAAGGAAAATTGGAAGTACCGGTTCAGCTTCCGATTTCCAGCTTTCTCTCAGAGAAGCGGGAACAGCACCGAGTATTTTGGTTCCTATTTTACTGTCCCTGCCTCAGAACAAACTGAGAGCAGAAGCTGAGAGCAGACGCCTTGGAGCTAGCTTGTGGAAATCCTTCTCGTAAAGGCTTCATTTTCCTCGTAACGTAAAAGATACGTCGGTCACTAAAACTTAAGATTCCGAAGACTTAAAACTCCTGCTCTCTAGAGCAGCCTGTTAGATTCCGGTCACAGCTTGGAGCGTTTAATGTCACCCGGGCTGTGTCTCGACTCTGTTGTGTCACCAGGAGGTGGCCGGTGACAAGCGCCGCCTGTGAGGGACAAAGAAAAGCCCAGAAGGTGCCCGGAGGTCTGGGAGCAGGACGGGTGTGGAAGAGAGCTGGGTATCAGGCAGGCGACGTGCGGGGCGAGGAGCCCAAGAGGATGAGGATGGAGGAGAAGAGCTTTTGGTGGTGCAACGGGATCAGAAGGCGCATGGGGAGGCAGGAGTCCCTGTCACCAGAGCTGCTTAATTTTGTGAAGACGGATGGCAGATCGCAGCGGGAGCAAGTTTGATGCTCGGCCTCCTGCTCTGCATGGTTGCCTGCAAGGAATTTAACCCGTGTCCCGTCCCCGCTCCAAGAAAAGCGAGCCAGGCCAGTCCTTGCGGACCCACGGGAGCAGAGATGGGACTCGGCAAGGCTCCTGCCTGCCTGGGGAAGCAATCGGAGCGCTGAGCTACAGAGCTGTGCTCCGATGCGCGAGGAAACGGCGTGTCCTTGCCTGCTGCTTGTTTCCGCAGCCCTCGGCTTGTCTCTGCCGCGCTTCGTCCTGCTCTAGTCGAAGTTGTAGTACAGGCAAAAGGCAAAGAACATGGCGAAGATCTGAAATGACAGGAGCGGGGGGAGCAGGTTGGCCCCCCCAGCTGCAGGGCCACGCTCCCACCTTGCTGCGGCTGCTTGCTGAAATCTGAGAGCCCGACGACTTAAAGAACCGCGCTCCTCTGCTCCTGGTCTAACCGGGCATCGGGCGACCGCCGTGCCCTCTCGAGGGGCTGCACGCCAGGGGTGGAGGAAGCCGCTGTCAGCTTCCCGGGGTCTGCAGCGAGCCTGCTGAGCGCCGCGCCTGCCCCCCCGCCCCGGGGCCTGCGGGAGCCAAATGAACCCTCCCCAGTCCTTTCACCCGACTCCCCTGCAGCGGGAGGTTGGCTTTGTACCCTGAGACAGACCCGCTGTACGCGCACTCGCTTTCTGGGTGCGATCGTGACAGCTAGAGGCTCGGGAGGGTCCAGCCTGAGCCCGTTTGTGGTCCCTTCACCCACAGAGCACCCTCCCGGCAAAGAGAGAGCCCGTGCGAGGTGACCCACTGCCTGCCCTGTCCCTTCCCGTCCGCCCTGTCCCCTCCGGCCCCGCTCAGCACCTCGATGCCCAGCACGGCCAGGCTGCAAGTCCCAGGGACAGAGATGTACTTCTGCAAGGTCCTGCCGAAGGTGGAGAAGCAGCCCTGGCGGGGAGAGAGACGATGGAGGGGCTCCCTCGCGCTCCCCGTGGCTGCAGGGAGCTCAGAGGGTGAAATCGGGGCGTGGGGGGGGCACGGTGGTGGGGCTGGATGAGCTGGGGACCTGGGGAGTCACCGGGCTGCAGAACCACGGGCGGGCGGTGGCCTGGGTGGTGTCCCAGGTTCCTGTCCCCGCGGCTCAGGGGCAGAGGGTGCTGCTGCCCCGCTGCCACAAGCCTGGGAAGCGCTGGGGAAGCCAGGGACAGGGCAGGGACACGGCGGCGGCGTGTCCTACCTGCTCGTGGATGTAGCCGGGGCTCCTCTCCCGGCACTGCTCCCAGCCCAGCAGCTTTCCCGCCTGCAGGAGCCCATCCCGGGCGCAGCACGCCTGCGGCCAGGGCGTCCCCGGGTGCAGCTCCTGGAAGCGGGAGCCATTCCCAAAGTCTTCGGGTCCTAAAACGCCACAACACGAGAACTGAAATGGAAGGGAAACGCCATCAACACGCTGTCAAAATGGAGGGGAACGTCACTTGGGGAGATGACGGAGGGAGGGGGAACAGCCCAGCATGCAGCTCGGTGT
Source organism: Gymnogyps californianus (assembly GCF_018139145.2). Lineage (NCBI taxonomy): Eukaryota > Metazoa > Chordata > Aves > Accipitriformes > Cathartidae > Gymnogyps > Gymnogyps californianus. The sequence continues at coordinate 6,070,939 of NC_059497.1, read as the reverse complement.
CTGTCCGGGGTCCACGAGCCCCTTGCCTGCATTTGGGGTCACCCTCAGCAGGGCCTGTGGGTGCTCCACACCCCCCCACAGCCCACCAGGAGCCTCCCGGCTGCTCACCATGACCATGAGGGTGTTCCAGGCGGTGGAGAAGACCTCGGCACCCTCGTCCCCGCAGTAGTTCCTCCGCAGCTCGGACAGGAAGAGCTCCGGCTGGATCTGCGGGATCGGTGCCGCCTGTGAGCACTGGGGGACCGGTACCAGCGACGGGCTGTGCACCCACCCTGACCCACCCCTGCCCAGCGCCACGCTGGCCAGGGCGCCAGCTCTCTTCGAGGGGATGTGGGGGGACTCAGGGCCGTGACCCACGGCAGGACAGAGGGAGGAGAAGGGGCTGGCCACGCCGGGCACGGCGTCAGGGCGCGGGGACGGTACCTGTTTCCAGTGCACCAGGAAAAGAACAGCCCCAACGAGCTGCGTGATGAAGACGAGGCTCATGAGGATGAAGAACTGGAAGGCAGCAGGATGAAGGAGTCAGAGAACCAGCCCGACCCCGCAGGCAGCTCGCTCCTGGCTATTCCTCCCCTCCTCTGCAGCCAGCCCTGCCCGTGCCCTGTGACAGCAGGGGGACACAGGGGACGAGTGCGCAGCTCCTGGGGACAGATGCCACATCTCCAAGCACCGTGGCTGCAAGGCGGAGGGTTAAAAACAAGCACCGGCTGCCGGGGTCTGGGGATGCCAGAGAAACTGGGGTGTCGGTGCTCAGAAAGGGGTTTCTAGCCCTCACCATCGGGGGGAAAAGCTCGGAAATGCCATGTGGGACAAGCCAGCGGCTTCAGAGAGAAGTGACCCCACGTAGTGGCTTTATAAAACCCTCTGGGCTCTAAACTGAGAGACTCACAAGGTGGGGACTGGACTGGGGGGGTGTTGAGAGCTGACAGGGCCAGGATGGGGAACACCAGGCTTCCGGTTCCTCCGGGGACACCCCGCATCCCCCAACACCCTCCATCCCCTGGCTCCCTGCATCCCGCGAGCTCCTGCACCCCGCAGCCCCCTGCCCGCCTGGCTCCCCGCATCCCACAACTGCCTTCCCACCCGTCTCCCCTCACTCACCGCCAGCAGCAGCGGCCGGCTCTGGCGCAGGGCCCCGCAGCACCCCAGGAAGCCCAGCAGCGAGAGGGCAATGCCCGCGGCCAGCAGCAGGTAAGCGCCGGCGCTCAGCACAGGCTTGACAGCCACGACGTCCTGGAAACCAGCCGGGTCCACGGCCACCCAGACCCCCACGCCCGCCAGGCACGTCCCCCCAGCCTGTGGGACGTGCCGCAGTTATGGGGTGCAAGGACCATCCCCGGCCACCCTACAGGGACTGGGGCTGCTCTAACCTCTGCTGGGGTCCCCTCCCTTGGACTGGTGTCACCCACCCCTCTGAGCTGGCCGGAGATGTCACACCCCGGGGACGGGACCCCTCCACCCCGCCGGGCCCAGGTGGACTCACAAACACCAGCACGTTGAAGATGAACATCAGGTACTTCATGCAGCTCAAGACACCCATGGGGACAGCGGGGCGGGGGACACGGCAGCGTTCGTCCCTGCGGAGGGGAGAGCAGAGCCCTGGCCACAGCCAGCCCCGACCTGTCCTGGACCCCCCCGGCTCTGGCAGGACACGGGGCTGCCCCCAACCAGCACGCAGCCCCCCCCGCAAAATCTCCAGAGCGTCTCCCATCTCCCGCTGCACCCCCCAAAAAGCCCCAAACCCCACATCCCCTCCAAACCCCGCCACCACTCACCCTGCGGGGACAGCGGGTGACCCAGGCACCTCCGACCTGCTCCTGCACCAGCAGCGCCTGTTTAACACCGGGAAGGTTGGAAAATCCCTCCCTCCGCTTCCCGGTTGAGCAGCCCCCGAGAAACCCCTTCCAGCGGCAGGGGCATGAATGATTGATGGGGAACAGGATCCGCCATTGTGCCGGGCGGAGGCGGAGGGCGGAGGGGAGTCTCCGGCCCCGGCTGTCGTTAGCGGAGGTAATTAAACCTCCGGGCAGGGAAAGATGAGCCGGCCCCGACAGGCTGAGGGCGACCTCGGCCATCAATTATTGCTGCAGACATTTGCTCTCCAGGGCTGTTGGCAGCTGGGGAAGCCCTCGACGGCCTTCAGTGGGGACCTGCATGCGGGCAGGGTGGTGCCAAGGTGGCTGATGGCCATTGGGGACAGAGGGACAGGGACGGACGGACGACTGGGCCTGGCTTCTCCGGCCTGGGCACCCCTCAGGGCGGCGCTGCCGTGGTAATGGGGCAGCAGTGTCACTATAACCGGCAGGCCTAAGGGCGGCGCAGGCCTGGCCCTCGCCCCGCGGGGGTCCGCCTCGCCTCCCCGGTACGGCCGCGGGGTGCGGAAGCCCCCCGCCTCTTCCCCGTCCGACCGGGCCCTCCCGCCGCCATCACGGGACTCCCGGAGGTGGCGCTCCCGACGCGGCGCAGCACCCCGCCCGTAGGCGGCAGCCGAGCGCAAGGCCAGAGGGACGCGCGGCCGGGCTAGAGCGCCTCCCGCCGGCACGTCAGATGGGCGACTCGCCCAATCGCAGCGGCCGGCAGCCGGCGGGGCGGGGGGGGGAAGAGAAAGACAGACAGGTTCTGCGGCCAATCAGAAAGCGAGACTCGCGCATCGCCCGCCGTCCCGTCCCGGGGGGTGTCGTCGCCGCGCGGGGCGGGGCCTCGCGACCGGAAGCGGCCCGTTCCCTCAGCGTCGCTTCCGGTGCCGCCGCCGCCGCCGCCCTGCGCGGGATGTAGCGGCCGGTGAGTGCGGGCGGGAGTGGACGGGGCGGGGGTGTCCGAGCGCTGCCCCCTTCCCCCGGCGGGCGGCGGCGGCGGCCTCGGCCCCGCCGGTGCCCCGGGGGCGGGGGCCGGGTCCGTCGGTCCCAGCCCCCGGGGAGGGCCCGGCTTAGGGCGGAGTGCGCGGCCGTCGGTTCCCGACCGGCTCCCGGTAACTCTCTTCTTCCTCCCTTCGCAGCGCGGCGGCACAACGACGCGGAGGGACCTGCACCGGCTGCCCTCGGCCACCAGGACCGACCCCGCCGCCCCCATGGCGTCCCGCAAAGCCTCCGCCGCCGGGCAGGGCAACGGGCTGGCCGCCGCCGGCCGGGAGAGGGCCCACCTGGAGCTGGCCGAGCTGGGGCCGCTCCTGGAGGAGAAGGGGGACCAAGGAACCGCCGGCTCGGCCAGCGTAAGCCCTCCCTCACCCCTCAGCCCCGAGCGGGCAGGCGGCGAGCGGGCGCCTCGCTGGGTGGCTCGCCAGAGCCGCGGCTGGCTCTGCTCCTCCTTGCTCAGACTCTCCGCTCCGTCCTTGCGGATTAAGCTAGGAATTTGCCCGTTATCCCATTAGCAGCTTGAAGGCTGCAGGCCGGCCGAGTGTGTTTTGCAGAGCCCCGAGCCTAGTCGTCGCTTTGTGTCAGCGCAGAGAGGCTGTGAGGTGTTTCGTTACCCAAACGCGGACGGTCTGCCTGGTCCGGGCTCTGAGCGGGCCCCGAAACTTCTCCTGTCGCACGGGCGTGGATCTGTGATAGCCCTCGTGCAGAGACGTCAGCTGGGATGCGCTGTGTCTGCGTGCCAGCGCTGCTGCTTGGAGTAAACGGGGTGTTCTCAGTCACCCAGCTGTTCCGTGGCCCTTGGGGCTGGAAATCACCTTCCCAAACCCGCTGATGGAAAAGGAGGAGAGAGGGAGTTGGGCCGGGACGGGCAGAGCGTTCCCAGCGCGGGAGGGTGCCGGGGAGGCGCTGCCTCCGCTCTGCGTTGGGCTGACGGCTGGGGTGGAGGGCCGGGTTTCCTGGCTGGGCCAAGTGGCTGTTCCAGCCTTGGTTGTAGGGATGAAAATCCCCCACGGTAATCCCGCCTTTCAACAAGGATAAATCTGGGATTAGCCTGCCCGAGATGGTTAAGACAGTAGCGTGTTGCATAAGCTGTGGTGACCGGCGGGTCCTGCCTGCCCCCTCGGGAAGGGATGAAGCCCCGGGTGCTCTCGGAAGGGACTCGCCGCTCTCCGCGCACTGTTCCTCCTCCCGCGGGCAGGAATGATTTCCTCCCGGCGTTTCTCCCTCTAGGCTGAAGACCCGCCATGCCCAGCGGCCCGTGAGGAAGAGGAGGAGGTGGTCCGTGTGCTGACTCTGCCTCTGCAGGCTCATCACGCCATGGAGAAGATGGAAGAGTTTGTGTATAAGGTATGGGAGCACGGAGCGATCCCCAAGTCCTGATTTTGGAGAATGAGCGAAGCCCGGATGCCCCAAGCCCGGAGCTCGGGGTGGTGGGCAGGGGCTGGGACGCGTCGCTCTGTCTGGGTAAAGCTCCCGGGGCTCCGTGCGGCTCTGCCGGCAGCCTGCTCCGGCTCCACTTGCCTGGGCCCGCTGCTGGGAAGGGGATGGCGGCGGCTGGGAAGCGCCGGTGGGGGGGTGGAGGTTGTGCCCAGCCATGCCGGACGAGCAGCGACCTGGGGAGCAGCCCCAGTGTCTCTGTGGTCCTCTTAACGGGGACCAGGAGCACCAAGCACCGTTACTGGTTTCACCTGGTGCCTGTGCTCACGGTCAGCGCGGTTTGGTAAGTGGTGGCGTCGGCTGAGGGCCAGCCCGGTTCTGTTGCCAGCCGGGGCTCCCTCTTCCCTGACCAAAATGGAAGGGAGTTCCCCGCTGCAGGGTGCGGAAGGGTTAAACCTGAGGGTGCGAATCGCCTCTGGCTCCCTGGGGGGGCCGCGTGGGGAGCGCTCTGCAGGATGTGGGTGGCTTAAGGGGTCCCACAGGGTGCTGATGTTGCAAAAGGTGAACTTCCTCTCCCCGAGGAGCCTTACGGGGCATTTTCAGCCCCGGCTGGGCTCGTTCCGCCTGCGATTTTAGGTTCCCAGGGTGAGTAAACGTGAGCCTTCGGGCTGGCTCGACGCTCTGGGGGCCACCAGCACGGCTTGGTGTGTTGCAGGTGTGGGAAGGGCGCTGGCGCGTGATCCCTTACGACGTGCTGCCCGACTGGCTGAAGGACAACGATTACCTCCTGCACGGACACAGGCCTCCCATGCCGTCCTTCCGAGCCTGCTTCAAGAGCATCTTCCGAATACACACCGAGACGGGCAACATCTGGACGCACTTGCTAGGTGACTGGGGGGGGGTTTGGTAGCCCCGGGGCTGAGGATTGGGGGCTCGGCCCCCCCCTTTTACGGCCAGGATTTGCTTGGTGCTGGGGTTCTCTCCGTGCCCGGGGCCTCCCTTTGAGGATCGCATAACCCTGCCTGGTCCTGTGCACGCAGGCAGCTCGGTCACGAGGTTCCCGAGAGCTCCCGGAGCTCCTTGGGTGAAGGGAGAGCCGGGCGCTTCCTCACAGCGGGGCCCCGGGGCTGGGCTCGGCCACCGTTTGTGGCTTTGCCGACGCTCCACCGGAGTGGGATGGAGAAATGTGGCCTGGGTAAAACAGGGAAAGCCTCGGAGCACTTTCCTCTGAACCCCAGGGGTGGTCAGCAGCTCGTCACCCTGCGCCTGACCGTGCCCTTGCCCTCGGCTCCGCTCGTCTGTGGTAACGACGGCTTCGGCTAACGGCCCGCTGCCAGGCCGGCCCCGGCTGCGACCGAGCACCTTGAGGTGCGCTGCGAGCAGGATATGTCCAGGGCCTGCCTTGCAGGGCTGTGTTTCTCCTGGCTCTTTGCTGAATTCCTTCGCTCTCCTCCTGCCTGACTGCCCCTTTGGTGTGTTCCCTGCAGGTTTTGTTTTGTTCCTCTGCTTGGGGATCCTGACCATGCTGCGGCCCAACATGTATTTCATGGCTCCTCTCCAGGAGAAGGTGGTGTTCGGGATGTTCTTCCTGGGAGCAGTGCTGTGCCTCAGCTTCTCCTGGCTTTTCCACACTGTCTACTGTCACTCGGAGAAGGTCTCGCGGACTTTTTCGAAGTGAGTCAGCACAAGCGCGGTTGTGTGGTCTCGTAGGAGGTTTTGAGCTCTCGCAACACTTCCTCTCGGAAAGCGCTGCGTTCCCCGATGTTTTATCCTTGGGGGAAGGGAGCGTTCACCCAATCCAGCGTGGAGCCGAGAGGGACCCACAGCTGGGTGCTGGAGGGCTCTGCCCTGCGCCTGAGCACCTTCAATCCGCCCGCTCAAGTGCCCTCAGGGGGATGATAAAGACAGGGACCCCGGGAACCTGCAGCTCCCAAGGGAACAGCCTTTGTGCCCCGCGTAGCAGCGAACTGAGGGGGGGGTCTCGGTCTCCCCGGGCAGCCATGGGCCGCAGCGGTTGTTTGGCGGTTTCCAGTTTACTGGATGCTTTCCAAAACTCTGGTTTGGATCCAATTTGGACTGAAACCAAATTAAAAGAAACAAAACAAAACCAGGATTCCTGGCAAAGTGGAAAGGCTGGGCAGTGGCCAGTGCCTCTCCCCGAGGTCGGTGTGCAGGCTGTTCTTAGAGTTAAGCTCACGCCAGCCTTCGTGGCATGGGCAGAGCAGCAGCAAGGCTTTCAAATAAGACCTTGCTCACGCAAGTCTGTCAGAGGCGTTTACTTGGGTGCTGCTTGCTGGGAAATCCTGCCGATCTCCTTTACACGAACCCCAGAGGTCCTGCGAGATCCTGTCTGCGGAACAAACTGTGCTGCCGTGCCCTCAGCAGAAATGTCCTTGCGTACCGGGGAAGGCACTCGCCGCGGCAGCGGGGGTAACGCAAGCGGCTGCGTTTCGGTGGTGAAATGGTTCCTGGATCGATAGATCGAAAGCACTTTGCAGTGGAGGGTAACAGTCCAATCCGTATGCGCAAGGACCTGTGCCCGCTGCGTCCTGTCGCGGCGGTTTGAGTGCACGGCCCCTCTCGTCTCCGGCCAGCTCCTGTTCGTCCTCTGCGCTCCTGCCGAGCTCTGCTGGCATCCCCAGAAGCCGCGTACGTGCCCAGGCCCTTTCTCCTGTCCCACGTCGCGTTGATGAGACCCGAGCGCTCCCCTCCTCCCCTCTCTGGACACGCAGCTTCACGCGCGGGGCCACGGCTGCCTGTCTGGCCGTGGTGACTCCGTTCGGGTGCAGACAGGCTGGAGGGTACTGACCCACCGTTACCAGGAGGACAGAAGGAGGGGGATGGATTTGGGGGCTCACCTGTGACTCTCTGTCGTTGCACCCCGGCTGCAGGTTGGATTATTCAGGAATTGCACTGCTGATCATGGGGAGCTTTGTCCCGTGGCTCTATTACTCGTTCTACTGCTCCCCGCAGCCAAGACTCATCTACCTCTCCATCGTCTGTGTCTTGGGCATCTCTGCCATCATCGTTGCTCAGTGGGACCGGTTTGCCACCCCCAAGCACAGGCAGACAAGAGCAGGTAGGAGTTCTCCCTCCTCACCCCGAGTCCCCAGCTCCGGGAGGCAGCTCGGGAGGGCTTCGGGGAGGCACTTTGGGAAGAGCCCATTGTGGGATGGCTCTTCCCATGCGGGAAAAGCTCTCGGCATCTGCAGAATTAATTCCCCCAGAGCACCACACCGCCCTGCAGCAGCTCCTGGCGGGGAGAGGTCTCCTTCCTCTTCTCGCTGTGCTGGGGATTTAGATCCTCTGCCGAGCGGGGCCCGAGCTCCGCCTGGCGCTCGGCAAGCCTGAGGTTTGGAGCAGACAGACAGCGTTTAAAAATAGCCCTGTAAGTGGCGGCTGGGTGGCCTGGGGCTGCGCCGCGCGAAGCCGCCTTCTCCGGGAAGCAGTTTGACAGCGTGAACCTGCAGCTCAGGCCGAGGAGGAAGAGGTTCCCTCATCTGTCCCTTGCCAGTTACACGCTGGCACGGACCTGCCTTCCTGGAGGCTGCTGGGCGAGGCTGCCTCCAGCCCGCTCCACACGCACGCCCCGTCTTGCCCCCGCTGCAGCCTCTGCGGATGAAATCGGCCTCACTGAGCACCGGTGAGCGTGGAGGAACGTCTCTGCCCACCCTCGCCTCCCAGGGGGGCTCCTGCAGCGAAACGTCTCTTGCAGCAGCAGCATCGTAGCTACCGGCATCGTGAGGAGGGACGATGCTGAGCTGGAGGCCAGGCAGCACCGCCGGCACGTCACCCACGAGACCCCCTCAGAAGAGGGCAGGGGACAGGGCAGGACTGCCAGCCCCACCGCTCCCCCACGGCAGCGCTGGTGTTGGCGCGCTGGCAGAGATGCCAGCTGCCGGCTCCTGGAGGGGGCTGCTGTCCTCCCCCGGTGCGAAGCGAGATCCTGCTGCGAGTATGAGCCGCAGCCTCTCTGGGCCGGTGTCTCGCCGCGGCGCCGTTTGCTCTCTGCCAAACTAGTAAGATGCCGGAGCTGAAAATGTCAGCACCGCTCGTTAGCACCTTCCCCTTGAGCTTCAGCGGCTTCGCCGAACAAATGACTCTGGCAAAGCCTCTCCTCGAAGGGACGGCTGGGGCAGCTGCGTTCCTGGCGCTTGTGAGGCTTCGGTGCGATCCGAAGGTCTGGCACCTTCCGAAAGGGCCGTTCCCGTAGCCAGGAGCGGGAGCCGCCGCAGCCCTGCGGCTGTACGGAGAACGCACGTCTGCACGGCGAGCTCTGCCCAGTGAGCGCAGGGGGTCAGCACTGGTTTTGACTGGGACGTAGAGCTGTAGATCCCTCGTTTTGTGAAGGATAAATGCCTTGGGGGCTGGATAATCCAGGACTGAGCGAGGAAAAGCTGCCGATGCCTCCAGGAGCTTCCCTTTGCGCAGGCCGAGGGTGCGAGGGGAGCTGGCGGGGAGCAGCAGCGCCCCGTCTCCGCCGCACCTCCCGTTCGCTGATCTCTCCTCTCCGCCGCAGGCGTCTTTCTGGGGCTGGGGCTGAGCGGCGTGGTGCCCACCATGCACTTCACCATCGCCGAAGGGTTCGTGAAAGCCACCACCGTCGGCCAGATGGGCTGGTTCTTCCTCATGGCCGTGATGTACATCACGGGTGCCGGGCTGTACGCTGCCCGCATACCCGAGCGCTTCTTCCCGGGCAAGTTTGACATCTGGGTGAGTGTGGGGACGAGGCGGTGAGCGGGGTGCTTTGGGGGGGGCAGCTGTGGGGCTGGGGAGGGGGGGATGGAGGGTGGCGAGCTCTGAGATGAGGAGAAGGTGGCTGGGGGTGTCCTGGCGTGCCCCAGCGCACGTGCTGGCAGCCAGACCTTGAACGGCTGCTGCCAGCAGGCAGGGCAGACTAAAGTACAGGGTGGAAAACGCTGCCTGGGGGCAACGAGGGGGAAAGAAGCACAGCTCAGATGACAGTCCTGGGGCGGTGCAGAAGCAGGGAGGAGGAGGAGGAAGAGGAGGAGGTGTTCCCGGTGTTGTTTTGTCCCCTTTGGTCTGGTCTAAAGGGCTTTTTCACTTCCCCGCAGTTTCAGTCGCATCAGATCTTCCACGTGCTGGTGGTGGCTGCGGCCTTCGTCCACTTCTACGGGGTGTCGAACCTGCAGGAGTTTCGCTACGGACTCGAAGGGGGGTGCACAGACGACTCTCTCCTCTGAGAGCGCCTGATTTTAGTACAAGCTTCCTAAGTGCTTTTTAAACTCTGTCTTTGCTAAAATCAAAGGAAGACTCAAAACTGGGGTGGTTGTGGTTTTTTGTTTGGGTTGGGTTGTTTGTTTTTTTTTTTAAGGAAAAAAAAAAAAGAAACAGAAAAATTCTTTAGCAAAGTTGTCGACCTAATCCTCACCCCTTTCCCCACGCACTTTGCTGGGGCTGAGGGGAGGTGCCGCGGGCCCCGGCAGCCAGCCCTGCCGCGCTCTTTCGGCCTTGCCTCCTCCAGACAGGGTTTTAGCTGCACCGGGGTCGTCCGACCTTCCCAGGCATGCCGATTTCCGAAAGCGAAGGGTGCGGGTACCCCGTTCCCGGCACAGCCGAGCACCCCCTTCCCGAGCTCACCGCCGGAGCGAGCAGAGTCACGCACTACCAGGCCCAGGGCCAGAGATTTTTGCGTCTCCCTCGCAGCAGAGCCACCTTGCTGGGGGCAGCTCTGCAGCCCCCAGTGCTGCTGCCCAGGGCACAGATTCATGTAACTTAAGTTTTAATTGTCTTTTTGTTTGTTTGTTTGTTTTTTTCCTTGACAAAGTAATGTAAACATAAATGAGAGAATATTTAATATTTAATACTAAGCTTTAAAAAGACTTGCTGCCACCGCAGTGTACTCGGCTCCCTCGCTGTCTGTGGTAGTAAAGGAAGGACAGTGTTTTAGGGGAATGTAGAGCTGCTGTAGCTGATTGAAATAAAAAGGTCAATAGTTCAGTGTCGTGCTGGTGGCGTCTGTCTCGTTTCTTGGGGTGGGCATAGAGATGAAGCTGCTCAGGGTGTCGGCTGCTTCTGGGGAGAGGGCTCTGAGCACCCACCGGGAGTATGTCCCCTCAGCAGGAGCACCCGTGAGGGGCGGCGGGATCCCTCCTGCCACAGCAGCGAGTCAGGCTGAAATAAAACACGGGAAACGCCTGGGTGCTGTGGCGATGACCGGGCAGGAAACCCTTTCCCGGGTGGGCGATACACCGCTGGGCAGCGGGGCCTGCCGACTTCCCTCCTGGGATCGGCACGGCAAAGGGCGCTCAGCCCGTCAGAAAAGATGCTGCAGGCCCGTTGGTGTGCGGGGACGACAGCCTAAATCAGAGGCTTCTCGAAGCGTGTGAGAGTGACCGTCCAGCGCAGACGGTCAAGGGGGATTAGAGGGGAAGAGCTGAGCTGAGTAAAGCTCATCTCGGGCAGCCGAAGGCTGTCGTTACCTTACAGAGGGGTGAGGGAGGAGCGCCTGGCAGGGCCACCGCAGCCCCTGTGCCACAGCCACTCACCGGTGGCACCTGTCCCTGCTATCCCGGTGTCCCTGCTGTCCCTGGCAGGCGGGAAGTCGCTGCTGCTGCGGGGAAGGGTTCTGTTGTGACCCTTTTTTGAGCTGTTTGGATGTGGCCCGGCTTTGGGGACGGCGAAGGCAGGGCCTCGATGGAGCCCCCAGGGTGGGGAGCGGCAGGTTGCCCTGCTGCAGATCAACCCACGACAGGTCCTGCGCACCCCCGCGTCCCACCCCGGCCACGGTCTGCTCCCAGACAAAGCACTGGTGGGAGAGGGCACCCGAGTGCTCCAGGCTCCTGCTTCGATCCGGGCCAGGAGGTGACTTGGCTGAGTCCTCTCCCCTCGCAGCAAAGCGCGAAGGACAGCTCAGCGGTGCGAGAGCCGGGGCCGGAGAACGAAACCCTCGAGCTGCACGCAGATTTGAACAATGCCCGAGTGCTCTCATCCTACGTAAAGAGCACGGGAAAACATCTGGTGATTAACAACGCAGATTTGGGATACACAGGGGCGGCTCCACAGCTGGTGAGAGCTGAGTGTAACTCTCTCTCACAGACCAGAGACTCGCCCACCCTACGGCTGGGGTCTCAACCGAGAACAGAAGAGAGCACTGGCTGGGTGACACAAATCAAGAAAATTGTCTTTAAAATTCGCCCGAGGAACCAGGTAAGCAGCAAAGCAAGACGAGCCTTCACACACACACAGAGTGCTTTTGTGCTTAACGTTTTTGAAAATTACACACCAGCAGCAACTATATGAAACAGTACGGTACCAGAGACGCAAGCCGCGGCAGTCCCGGAGAGGTTCTAGGACAGGCAGGGGGGTGGAAACAGGAAAATGTCACTTTTACAGGATGACAGGAGATGGTCAGGATCCTGCACTTGCACGCACGCTTCGTACAATCCTAATTCACCCATTTGTCAACCATTACTGTGACCGCTTCTGTGTTATTTTCATCCTGTCCTCCTACTACATGGGTCTGACTTCATTTCCTGACAGAGCGCAGCGATCAAGCTCCTCCCTGGGCAGAGGAAAAGCCAGGAAGCAGCTCAGATAACATTACTCAAGTCTTTTTGAATACGGATATTCTATCAGAAACTGCCAGCAAGCAGTAGTATTAACAACAGAAAACCTCACTGGATATGATTTTTTAACTGCTGGCAAAAGGGAACATGCCTCCACAAGCGGAGTTTAAGAACAAAAACATGGAGCAGATGTTTTAATTGTACTTAGGACTGGATCCGAGGTGAAAAGGCAAGAGGCTGCGCTGGCAGCAGGCACGCGGGTGCGACGCTTCACCCTCCGGCCCCACAGGCCTACGTGTTTTCTGTTCGGGGCCCCTACACACACCTCGCTGCACGGTTCTAGGAGGGGAAGCTGTCTGTGGTGTTCCCTTTCGAGCCTGCTGCGAAAGCCACGGCAAGCAGCGGCAGAGGTGAAGAATTAGTTTGCTGCCAGCTCTTGCTAAAAGGGGCTCAAAGCCTGGTGGGTTTAGGGGAAGGCGGAGGTACGCTGCAGCCTGCGGATCCACAAAAGGCAGATTCTGCTTTAGGCTGCATGGCGGTAGCGTAGAAAACAAAGAAGAGCAGTGAAATATATATTGCTGGAAGTAATTTTCACTGGCTTGCGCATTCTCCCAATAATATTCACTTTAGGAATGTAAAACTGCGTGTAGATGAACTCTGTTCCTTAAGCTGAAATATGTGTAGCAACCTAAATCCAATGGGGAAGAGGCTAAATTCCAGCTGCGTTCGCTGTGGATGGTCAATGCCACATCCCAGAGAAGACTCCAACGACTTTCACTTCAGTCCACGTCCAAAGGACGACAAGACTCCGTTTGGTCCTTGTCTTAAATCTCCATGTATTCTATCAGACATGTATTAACATTACAGCAATGGAATCTATCATGAATAAATAGATTTGTCATCTTCTAAAAGTTCGCCTGTGCAGCTTTACACTGAAAAGTGCTGAAGGTCCTCTTGGCATGGTTTGTGTAAGAGACTACCCCTGGTGTAAAGACATACCGCATCTTGGTCCTCCAGCATTTTAAATTACAGCTCAGGTACAACGTGAACTAGGAGAATGAGGATAATCACTGGTATTGTCTGTAGTCGCCAAACGGAGAGGGCTGCAACTGGGAGGGGTCATCTGAGAACTGAGGGCCTGTGAACAAGGCAAGAGGAAAAAAGGCAAATAATAAATACCAAAAGAGAAGAGATTCTTCCTACTAACAGCATGAAACACATTCACAGCATTCTTAATATAAATCCTCTCTAAAACTAATGAAGCCAGTAACAAGACTTCACATTTGATTTTTTTTCATTCAAAGAAGTTCAAGAGCTTTATGCATTGACAAGAGCCTCAGTCCAATATGGCCCACATTTTTATCTCCTTTACTAATGGGGAAATGAATCAGAGTGGCGAGAAGGAAACATTTTCAGTCACCTAAAGGAGCTGGAAACCTACGCCTTATTGCCCTTCAGTTGAACTTAGCCACTCTGTAAAGGTTTACCCACGGTAACTTGCCTGACAATAAAGCAAGCCAGTGAAACGGAACAAATCGTTGCGGAGTCAGCTTCCCGACTCCGCTTACTGACGTTCTGCTGGAGCGAAGCACTATGTTTACTGTACGCCAATTTTAGAGAGAATAAATTGTAACGGATAGATGATACTCTTTCTCTAAAGCAGATTAATTTTAAAATGTCTTTGCATTAAGAACAGAAATTGTTATAGTTTAGACTGAACAAAGAATGTCAGTGAACAAACCTGAGAGAGGAAGCCTCTCAGGAATTAGTGGCTTGCTACTAATCCTTTCAACACTAGCGTTTTCATCTGTATTCCTCCCAAAATAAGGTGGGGCGATAGAGGGATTAAGTATTTCGCACAGGCAAGTATTGACACAAATGGTTACCGACTCGGCTAACTGACACCTCAGCTTGCATTTTACTTAGGGGGGGAAAAAAAAAGGGATGTAGTTTTTGAAGCAGTTTAGGAAAAAACTGCCGCCACCACCCCCCCTTGGAAATCTTTTATCTGTATCTGCCTGCTGGTCTTGATCACCTCATTTACAGCAGGGTTCCCCACACAGACCATAGCTGGCCTGCCAGCACCATCCCTCTTGCCCGCAACTTGCTGCTTGCTGTTCCCTCAAACCTACTGTGTCACCCGCCACTGACTACAAAATACTGCTGCCACCCTCTGACGGGCTGCGTGGCTGCATCAGGGGACAGGGCAAAAGACAGCAGGGACGTCCCCGCTTTCAGCCACGCAGCCTCCAGTCGCCCAGTGGGACGGAGCTGAGGACACTCTTGTGTCCTCGGCAACGTGCGGCCCCTCCTTGACTTTCTACAGCCTTAGAAGCTGGCAACCGGCAGAGCAGATTCACTCTGTGGCAAGACCGATGACTGGAAGAGGTACATGAGTAAGGACTGCACTATAAAAGCCTTGCGATACCATAGTCTGACGGCTCCTTACCGTTTGGAAACTGTGTGGAGGCAAATCTTGTTAACAGAATACCAGCTCCTTCAATTAAAGCTAGGAGAATTCCTCCCATCGCAGCAGATCCGACCATGGCGACAGGTCCATCTAAAAATAAAAAGCACAAAAGAACACTCTTTACTTCTTTGGAGCATTACTTTGCCTATTATAGCTCTCTTTAGTTATAATCTCTCCTATAAGCAGACTCAGAAGCAGTAATTTTGCATCCGTTAAGCCTCATTAGCATCACCAATAAAAGGATAATTACTGGGCAACTCACCCCCTCTTCCTCAAGGAAACAAAGGAACACCGGTAATGTCTGAGAACGTAATTATTACTTTCATAAGCACAGGACAAAAGTTTCAGATTATCTTTCAATTTCTCTGAGAAAGTAAATTCCAATTTGGGTATCATAGACTGTTGCTTCACTGTAACGGTGAGAACTGTACATTTAGAACAGAGAAGTTTGTCAATTAATATCCTCCTCAGTCCTCAGGTTCTTACTTCTTGCAGCTAATATAGCTCCAGTCAGGGCTCCACTTGTGATTGAATTCCACGGATCTTCTTTCCCTCTCATTCTGACCATACTGCAGTCAATCATGGAGAAGAGACCTCCCCAGACAGCAAAGCTACCTGTTAAAAATTAAACAAAAACCAGTTTAGAGAAAGCAGACCAGCCAGCCATGCCGCAGCCATGGAATCACGAGATGGTGTAGTATGAGCGTGCTTGCTTTCAGACGTGGAAGTATATTCAAACTCACAAAGAACCAAACATAGGTTAAAATCAATGCTGAGAAAAATTCTCAACTTGCCAGGTGACACACATACTACACATACATACATTCTACATATAATCATCTCACTGATTTATATTCAATGACAGGAAGATTATCACACAGTGATTATAATGGAACTTCCATCCTAATACAGCCAGATTAGCTCAGGGAACTTTCAGATTTTTCACTTTTTAAACATACTTCCTCACAGAGAATGATGCAGAGTAATTTCTGCACCGTATCCTAATCCTGCTTCTGGCAACTCAGAAGATCGGTACTGGTCGGTATCGCATGGCAGATGCAAAGAGACTGCGGCAGTTTTCAGAATGCAAGTTCTGAAGTCTTTTAACAATAATGTGTATTAGAAATGAAAAGAAATATTGATCTCCAGACTCATTTTGGGAAAACTACTATTTAGAGTAAGTTCAGCCCTCCTTAATTTGAGGTGTCTTAACGCTTTATAGCAGCTTAATACCAGCTAAAAACCAGGAGGTGGGATTCCTCTCTCCACGCAGTCACCACAGGCTGCCGCCACAGAGCCTTTTCAGCCTGCGGCCCCGATTTCTTTAAGTAGTTCTGCTGCAGCTGATGTTTCTGTTCACCACTCTCCCATTTTCTCCTTCTGTAATGTATTAACTCAATTTGCCCGTCAGAATGGCATAATGGCACAGCGCAGCGCATGACCACAGTGCGACCTTTAAGAGGTCACGACGTCATTTCGACTCAAGCTGCAGTTTTGTCATTTTTAGACTTCTACGCACAAAATTCACTTCACAAAAACGACTGAAATTTACCTAGCTGACCCCAGGGGCGCAGTCTGAAACCCTGCCCAGACCCACCCATCCACTTCATTGCTTCTCCAAGTTTCATCATTCCTTTTAACGAGTCAATTTTGTTTATTTTAAAACCCTGCGCACAAGGCACAGGCTCCCAGGCAGCTCTGCACACAGCTTGTTAAAATACAACAAAATTATTAACCCTGGCTTACCACTCCATGAACACAAGCGTGTTTCCTCCACACCTAAACTAATTCTGGACGCATCAGAACCATATTTACTCGTTGCTTGGACTAACAAACCCTGCTGAAAGACAGCTGGCCCACAGCTCAGGTGTCACTGCACTTGTACCACGTCACATTCCCAAACTCGGTTATCTACCAACAGCCACCTGACTGCAACAACAATAAAAAATTAATTACCTCCCAGTTGTGGAGCTCTTGTTTTAATAGCTGTCAAACTTCCCCGCAGCCGGTGGTTTACGCCCTACAATAGAAGAGAAATGGCAGTTAAAATAAGAGAGTGACGTCTTACAGTCAATTTGACTGCGTATAGCAAAAACTTGCCACGGGCCCAACATATTTCTAAGCTCCCTCAACAGCTGTGATCAGGAGCTGACAGAAACTGCATTTTACACATACTTTAGTGTTTATCACTCCCTTATAACATACCTGTCAACTACAGAAATGAATTACAGCCATCAGGCATTAAACAATTTGAGTTCAAAGTTCGTTTGAGTGGCCCAGTGGGGACTGAACAAGACATTTAAAGTAACGCTTTTAGCAAGATAAGCATATTTATCTTTCATGAGTACAATTTCTTTGTTCCTATCTGATGCCCGGCCACTTGACACAGTTTGCACACAGGACACCAGCGGAGCAAACAGCAGCATCAGGAGCCGGTAACCGCAGGGAGGAGACTCTGTCCGTGGCGAAGAGGGAATTCCACCCCGAGGAAGAGTGCCACGGGGCTGTGACAGAGGAAAACTGCACGCTGTCATATTACATTTCCATCCGTATTTTATCTGTTTTAGTACAACCAACTCAACCCTATCGCAGATGCCCACAGATAAGGAGCACTGCGCTCGGCTGGCAGCTGCGATCTCACTAGCTGTCCCAAATTTAGTCATTCCTGCTGGTCAGGCAGAGTATTTAGTCCTTGTCTCATCAGCTCAGCCTCAGTAGCTAGGAGAAGCAAGCAATTCAGCTTCGAAGTGTAGTGCTGAGCCTTCCAGAGCCTAACACTGAACATGTCATTCAGGACCCTACAGAACTATGACTAGGTATTTTCCTACACTTTAAGAAGATTTAAAGAATATACACCCAAGTTTTATTTTTGATACAAGCACTCAGAAGTGTGGGCAGGTTTATTTAGTAAGTTTGAAGCAAAATTAAGAATGTAGTTAAGCATATAATCCTTTTCAAGTTAAGCATCTGCAGGACCTGACTAGTTTGGAAACAGTTATTTATTTACAAAACTTACCTCAAACTGATGGCTTATTAAGAAATTTTAGGCAAACAAATTGTCACATAGTAACACCAAAAAACACTCAACAAAACCCCCTTTTATATGAAGCCAGAGAAACGTTTTGAAACAAATGTTCAAGTAGCAATTGGATTGTATTTTATCAAATGTCTCTACAACAGGTTTATAGTCAAAACTTCGCAGCAGAAATCCTGAAAGTGAAAACTGACTTGCACCAGCTAAAATTCAACTTTCATGTTTACGCACACTTCTGCATTTAAACAAAACCTGACTATCAAAAAAATCCAGTTAATAAAAAACGTTAATAATTAAATAAGAGATTAATTAAAGAAAATAATACCCCCTAATATAAATCTGAGGGAGAAAAAGATTATTCCTTTGAGTCTTTCCATTTCTTAAAAGAAAGGGAGAGGGGTATGCCAGAAGAGGAAGAACAGCCCAGGCTTCACATCTTCACACGCAGACAGAACCGAAGGCAGAAAATCAGACGAGACAGACATATTCTGCTGCGCCCTCCACTTCCCCGTCCTGAGGGAGATGTCCCTCAGCGAGGGAGTGCAGCCGGCTGCCAGCGTCCCACCGCTGCCATCAGATCAAACAGGGGGAAGCAGAACTCCCTCGGTCCCACTCACTGCACAGGGATTTCTTCTCCACCTTTGGCTGGCCAGATTCACTGTTGATGGACAGAGAAAGCAGGACTGCACTCTGAATGCACTCTCAAATGATTTTACTTACCACTGGGGAATTTCTGAACCCCTTGATCGCTTGGAAAATGCCACCTCCTATCGCTCCCATCGTGAAAGCACCTCCGCAGTCATCTACTATCCTCCAGGGACTACAAAGAAAAACAAAGACGAAAATACTAAATTCCATCATGTTAAACCGTAATGGATCCACCACTCATGCATTGAGCGTATCCACTTTGGAAATTCACCATCAAAACATGTGTCACAGTATCCAAAACTGGCGTGAAAATCAAGCCTGCCAGCTGTATTGTCTCACATCCAGCTTGCTGAGCAGACCTCAACAAAACACAGGGACAGGTAATATTACAGCAAAACAAACTCGACTTTTGCCGAGAGTCTACCAACCCACCTCCCTAGAGCGGCAAGCATCAAATATACAGAAGAATTGCCTGAACTCCTCACACAAGGCAGAGAGACGTATTTCCATCATGGAAAACTTCTGCAGAATTCCAGCTCTGTCCTACTTATGTAGTGTAAATAGCTTTAAATTTACTGTTCTCATTCTTGTCTTGACCTACAGAAAACTTAAGTGGCAAATTCAATGAGACTCGGTTGACAGCTGGCACAAAACACCGCTTTCCTGAATTACTCATGCTTTTCATTAGTTCTGGTTATTTAAATGGGAGACTTCAAAGTCATCTTTTGTTAAACTGAAAAGGTTTTTCCTGATGCATCCTGGATCTTTGAAGTTCATTCAAACAAAACACAGATCTAATCAGAGGTCCAGAAGGCCACGAGTCCTGCCTCCCACAACACGGAGCGTCGAATGTTTCCGACCAGCAAGCAAAAGCTTGGCAACAGAAAGAGCACCTTCCTCGCAGCAAAGACTTTCAACACCAGTGAGATGCGCTTTAATTTGGGGTTCAAAACCGCTGCCAAGCACTAGAGCCTTGCAACTCTCCACCACTAAACTGAACTCCTAAACTAGGTGAGCACTAACCTGCTATTAACCTCTGTTGCCACTGCTGGTAATTTCGAAGCATAAAATAACAAAGTTATTTTGCTTCTTTCATCTTACATCAAAATCTTACAGCAGAAGCCAAGCACTCAGATGATTATAACTCCTGCACTGGCAATAATCAGCAAAGTAGCAAAAAACAGACTGCAACAACATGCAGGGCCACAAAACTGAACACTATGGCAAGCTCAGTGTTCACATCAGCAAATGACAGATATGAGCATCGATGTGCATTTCCGATTTCACTCTGAATTTCATGTTTCTGTTCTTGAGGATTCCCTACAGCATCCAGCTCCTGCACGTGAGAATACCTCTTCATTGATCCACTTTGAATCTGTCACTTTTCTACTTCACAGAAGATGCTAATGCTCTTCTGCTGTAAGGAGTGGAAAACATCACCGCTTTTCCCCAGACCCCTCGCTGTACTGCGTATTTTGTCACGAGGTGGTTTTTTTCTTCCTGAAAAAAAAGTCTAAAATTTGCAGTCCCTCCTCCTACACCTCCTCCCGGGTTCCTCACTTTCCTGACCTACTTCTGAATCTCTCCCGACCTCCGCAGTCGCTCTAATGAGAGCGTAGCCGGCTCTGCACGCCTTCTAAACGAAGGTAAATTGCTTGTTTGCACACGTGGCATTGTTCGCTTGCTTTGCTTTTGCATCTTGGCATCGCTTGTTTGTTCCGAACGCACCAGAACCCCACCCAAACGTCACCACTCATCTTCCCCAGGGACAGCGACATCCAGGTCCCAAACCCACACTGATTCAGAAAACAGTGGGAGGATTGTACATACCCTTCTTTTTTACTGCCCTGCCTGTAACGTGCTTTCATCTCATACTCCTTACAAATCCCCACTGGCTTTGACTAAATTAAATAATTTAGCCCCACTTCACATTTTATTTTCCTTCCCCTATTTCCTGCATTTTATGATCAGGAAAAGGTTAGAGGCACACTGTTGTCAGAGATGCCAAGATGAAAAGCGACTAAGTCTTTCTTCTCAGGGGTTTTTTTTGTTGTTTTGTTCTTCTCCACGTCTCCTGTCCAGATTTTGATCTACTCTGTTATGAATAAAACATCTCATCACAACTCTCTTCCTTCATTAACTTGCTAACAATGATCTCATTAAAAGGCTTTCTGGAAATCTAAATACATTATGTAAAGTGGTCTTTCTTTACCCACAAGGTCAAAGAATTCCAATTTAGCAAATCATGACTGTTCCTTGCAGAAGCTTCATTAATTAGACCCCAATCATGGAATGCTTTCCTAGATTTTTTCCATCTTTAGCCCTGCTTCAGATGTCAAGCTCATTAGCTGTTACCTTTGGGGTTCTTAATTTTCCTTTTAAACTATCCTCCAAGCCTCCGCAGGAGCAGCTTTTAAATGAGAAAACGTCTTTGATACCAGCACAACCATTTCGTATGTCAGCTCCTTTGATCTCCCGGATAGACACCGTGTGCATCTGAAAGCCGACACAAAACACCCCGCAGTCCCTGGCAGTGCTTGACCTCAGTAGAGGAAAGAATCGGAAGAAAATAAAAGAGATTATTCCATTATTAATTTGGCACTTATCTACAAGCTTAATGTTACTGTTAATTGCTTCCCTGACTTTAAGGGGAGCCCTCACAGTAGGGAAACGACGTGCTCACTGCTACACGCAAGATAAGGTCAGATTCCTGCTCCTGATGGCAAACGAGATCGCTTAGAGATGAAGAGAGCAGAGGCCAGGACTTCGCTTATGCCATGCCTCTGGGGCAGCCACATACCAGCTCGACTGACCGGAGAGGCTGAGGATACCCCGCACCTCAGATACGCACCCAGAGGGAGCTGCGGTGGCTTACAGCACTGTTTGGCTCGATAAAAAGAGGAGAGGGCAGCAGGGCCAGCGGAGCGAGGAAAGCCGGCGGGCACCAGGCCAGCCCGTGAGCCAAGACCCTCGCTTAGAGGGGTGAATCGTCCCTCCGAGCTCCACGGCTGCCTGCAGCTCTCCTACTGGCCAACGAACCACGAGAGTCAGAGGCCACTGCGTTTTAAATAAACAAAGCTGCCTTTTCTCAGCGCCGATGGTTCAGCGGGGTGCCAGCCTGACACCAGCTCTGCTGCACTTCATCCTCGTCGCCGAACCGTCGTGACATGCCAGCCTGAAGAGCCTGACCTCTGCCTCCCCCGTCAGCCGTTCGGGCCATTCCCAACGCAGACGAAAACTACACAACGACCCACGCTTCTAACGAAGGCGACCGCGATGCAAACTACAGCCGGGTCCTACGGTGTCACCTTCCAGTGAGGTCACACTGCTCCCAGAAACAGCAGCTCCCAGGGGGCTGAAACCCCCCCCACGTCACTGCGGGGGGGACAGAGATAACGGGGTGACCAGCAGCAAAACGGGACAAAACAGCGTGGGGCCCCTGACAGCCCCACTACAGCTTCGCAGCAAACCGTCCCTTATCGCATGACTCTACTGAAGGGAGAATGAGATTACCCAGAACCCACAACAATCAATCAATAAATAAAATTTATTTCACTAATGTCCCAAACTTTCTGCTGCAGAAAGGCAGAGCTGACATTTATGGAGACATTAAAATGTGGCAGCAGAGCAATCTGCAAAGCTTTGGGAAAAGCCTCGCAAAGACTCACAGGCCGCTATTCGCAGAGGCGAGCAGAACGTTGCGTACTTAATCCTAAACCCAAGCTTTCATTTAAACGTTTTATTGCTAAAAATAAAACCTTTAAGTTGCAACCAACGCGGCTGTGAACGTTTACAGAGGCACTGCTGAAACGGGACCGGGTTGAGATGCCGCCGGTTCGGCGCTAAGGCTGCCTGTGCGGCCACGCCGGTGAGCTCCCGCCTCAGGGAAGCGGGGAAAGGAGAAGGGCAGAGTCACCGGGCGCTGAGGGGACCCTGACGGGGGGCTGAGGGGGCGAACCGCCGCCCGACGAGGGAGTGTGTGCCCAGGGGCTGCAGCCCACAGAGGCCCAGGCGCGGCACAGGCCTCAGGGCCTAGCCGCCACGCCGGTACCTCCTCCCCTCAGGGAGGCTCCGCCGGGCTCGGTACCGGCGGGGCTTTGGCTACCCAAGCGCACCGGCGGCCCCGACCGGGCCTCCGCGGCCTCTCTTCTCAGCCCGGCCTCCCCCGCCGCCTCTCCCTTAGAGGGGCCCCGCCAAGGTCACACCCTCACACACACACCCGCCACCCACCCTCCCCCGCCGAGGAGCGGCCCCGGGGATCGCCCGCCCCGCTCCCCCCCCGCCGCCGGCCCCCCCGCCCCGCCGGAGCCCCCGCCGGACTCCACTGCCGCCGGGCGCCGGCCGGGCGCGGGCCGCTCACCAGGGCTCACGCGCGTACTCCTCCATCTTCGCAGGCGCCACCGCCCTCGCCCGCCTTCCCGCCGCGCGATTGGCTCACCGACCCCCCCTGGCCCCGCGCCGCCCAATGGGGACGGAGGGCGGGACTAGGCGGAGGGGCAGGGGGAGAGAGGCAGGCGTGCGCGGAGGTGTCTGCGCATGCGCCGTGCCCCCTTCGCCCCGCCCCGCCGGGGGCTGACTGGCGGCGGCGGCGCCGGTGCTTCCCCGGGGCCTGCGGGTGCCGGCCCCGCCGTGAGGCCGCGGCGGGAAGGGCCTGCTTCGTCTGCCCGCGGCCGTCAGCGTGTGTCCCCGGGGAAGGGGAGAGGGCGCTTCGGTGGGGCTGTCCTCACAGGGCCCTCTGAGGGCTGGCTGGGGGTACCCCGAGGGTGCAGGTCGGGGGGCTGAGGAGAGGCTCCGATGCAGGGAAAAAAAGCATATAATGTCTCTGTGAGGGGTAGGCCCACGTCACGGCACTCCGACAAAGGCCTGACACGCAAAGCAGCTTTTATTTAGCCCTCTGATAAGTAGTGCCCGCAGTAAAAGCGTGAGCAAATCCGAGGGCCCTGCCTGTATGTCCGTATCATGTCTGTAAATGCATCCCGACAGAAAATGCTGTGAGCGCCCTGGACGTGGAAGCGGAGAAGAAGCCTGGCGGTACGCAGCTGAACTGGAGGAGGACGCTTGCCCGGTGGTGGAGGAGTCGGTGCAGGGTGACGTGCCCACGCTGAGGGCGTCCATCCCACCGGAGCTGCGGAGACACTCGGGAGCGGCGGCCGCCTCGCTCCTGACGCTGCTGAATCAGCTGGGCTGACCTCGAGGTGTCGCTGGGGATGCTCCTGTGTGCTGGGCGGCGTGGGCGAGAGCTGGGCTTTGAGGTCCCCCTCAAGAGATGGTGCCTGTGAGAGGGCAGTTCTCCAGGGAGGCTGGGAAGGCAGAGCTGAAAACCGGAGAATTAGTCTCTGTGCTGGCAGCAAATGCCAGGGCAGCCTGCAAAGCCCCCGAAGCGTTTCCCCATGTTTGCAAGCACTCTTAAGTTGTAAATCGCTTATTCTTTTCATACTCCTAATTTAACCTTACACTCTGCGCTCTCTTGTAAGGGCGGTAAATCATTCGGTCGCAACAGGCGATGCGGATTGTGCGCCGAGGCACATAATTGCCCTAATAAATCATGGGCTGAAGCAATGGAAAGGAGCTGAAATGCTCTCCCTGCTTTAATTTGCTGTTTTCGAAGGCTTTCAAAGACTCCTTGTAAATGTAAGCCTTCATGGTCTGCGTGCGGCGATGGCACGTTTGTCCTTATTTAAGGCAGGATGGGAGCCGGGGGTGATGCAGTAATGGAGATTACCAGAAGGTGGTATTGTGGCTTCTACTTTGGCCAAGGAGGGGAGATGGGAAGAGTGGAAAATCTCATCCCAGAAAGCCTCATCCCAGCCGCTGTAGCCTGGTCGACCCTGGGAGCGGACCTCTCCACTCTCCTGCCCTCTGTTACTACTGTGACCGGTCCCACACTGGTCTGCCCCTTCTTAGGGTGGCAACTTCTTGCAGTAGCCCTTGTCCTTTCCCCTAATGAGTGGCAGGTTAATTATATCAGGCTGAACGATCATTCTGGTCATCCCTTTTACAAGCTGTGGGAGAGCTTGTGAAACTCCCTGCTGAGCCCATGTGGTGCTTGAGCTGCAGTGGCCAGAGTCACCAAAGGGACCTCCAGTAGATCAGCCGGGGGCACTGGTGGCACCCCCAGGCAGGCTGCTGGAAGGTGCTCAAGGGCTTTCTGGGGTTTTCTGAATTTCCCTGTGGCCAGGAGTTGGTTCCTTTCCCGATACGTAATGTCTTCTCTGCACTTCCCTCGCTCTCGCGTGAGCAGGCGTTTTGCGGAGGGAGGTTGTGGGTGAAGTTGCAGGTGGGTTTGGGAGAGAAGCGGTTTCTCTCGCTGGCCACAGGACCAACATGTTCCAGAGCAGCCGCCTGTCACAGCCGGGCAGGGAGATGTCACTTGTTTTCTCAAGGAACATCTTATAAAATGAGAACTAGATCAGTGTGTTTAACCTTTTCTCCTGCAGGCTCTGAAGGAGAGCGAAATAAAAGAGATTAGAGGAATCCATCCAATTTTCAGTTGTCCTTTATCAGCTAATAGGAAAAAGTAAAGGAAGGTGGACGGTCCTAGGTGGTGGCACAAGAGGTGGGGGCACGGAAAGCCTTCCCAGCTCTGCCAGACGCCCTGTACATGTGCCTGGAAAAGGTACTTAATCTGACTCTGTCCCAGTTCCTCGTCTCTAAGATGTGGCTAATCATGTTGCTGTGTTTCAAAAGCGTGTTGTGCAGAAATATTCGTTAGTGCCTCCGAGGTGCTCAGTTGCTATGGAGATGGGGATCCTGATAAATGCAGAGACTGACGGAGCCTCGGCGGAGATTCAGAGCTGCTGGGAGCTCCTCTGCACCAAACCGCACCGTACCGCACCGCGCTCTTCTGACTGGCACAGCTTCAAAGGGCCGGCGTCAAGCCTGCGGTGGCTGGAGCCGGCTGCGGAGCAAGGCCCAAGGGTCCCCGCACGCATCCTGGTCCCAGTTGCTGGTCACCCCTGAAGGAGCAGCCAGTGCAGACATATCCAGAGCTCCTCTTATTCTGGGGTGAAAACACTAGATTTTCTTTCAGTGTTTTCTTTCTTACGGCACTGAGAACTCTGGAATATGGCGCAGTCAGAGCTATGCTAATATCCCTGTTCAAAAAGAGACGTGTGACAGCCAAGATAAATTGCAGTAAGACCATCCACTATAAATCACGACAAGTTTAGGGTGACCCCTACTTCTCTCCCAGCTTTTCTGCTAATGAAGGAATATTTCTCTGCAAAACTCTGACTCTGTGTTACCTCTGCATAGCCAGCTCTGCAGCTCAGCGGAGGAGAGCCCGGCCGATGTGGATTCCCAAATCAAGGAAGGATGTGCGATACTTCAGGAGAAACTTGGAGCCTCCCAGGTCACGTTTACAGCTTTTTAGGGAACTCAGTGTCTGGTGCTTCTCGTCACAGGAGTCAAGATTCAGGAACAACAAAATAGAGACCTTATCAAGGTGTCGATAGTGATTTTATTCTGTTGAAAACCAATCTGCAACACAGGAAAGAGTCATGAAGGAAAGGCAGGCAGACAGAAAGACAATTCTAGGTTTTACTCGCCAGTAGAAAGGTTCTTTCTCTGTTTTAGCATTGCAGATTGTCCCTGGGGCTGTCCACGTACCCTGTCCCTGGAGCCAGGGGTGGCACACCCGAGAAAGCTTGGATCTTTCCTGGAAGAGGGAGACACGTAGCTATGATTCCTCACTAGCTTTTTTTCATGCCTTCTCCAGCTGGGAACTGAGCTTCCAGTTTGTTACTGACCTCTTACAAGCACTTGCCGTTTGCTCCTGGTGACTCAGCACAGCGACACCGTGTAGAAATACCAGGCATCTCTGTTAACGCAAATTTCTCTTCCGGAAGACATGGTGTTAAAACATTTTGAACTGTGTATCCTGAAAAGCAACCAGACAGCGTGTTGGAGAAGTCTAGGACTGTAGTAAGGTGGGACAAGCAAGACGCTCATTTGGCTTCTGCGGGTGAAGAGGGCACCAAATGGACACCAATATGCTAAATTCACCCTGGTTCCTGTTGCCTTCAGTGCTGTTGCAGCCATGGCAGTTTTGGGGTGAGGGAAGGAGAAGAAGATGAAGGGGATGGCCATGTCCCTCCTAGTCCTTGGTGCAAGTGAGCACCAAGATGAAGGCCATGATGTCGGGGAGATAGAAGTGATGGGGTGAAGTGGGATGAAATTCAGCACAGAAATGTTTAAGGTTATAGACTTGGAAACTAAAACCAACAGTTTCTTCTAGAATCTGGAAAAAATCTCAGTCGTGCTGGTGAATCATAGGAAGGCTATGAGCAGGAGCTGGGCGCTGTGATGCTGGAGATAAATGAGATCCTAGAATGCAACAAGAATGGGCATTTCCCGTCAAGATGGGGAGTGTCTAGTTTGTAACACAAGGCATCGGGAGACTCACCTGGAGCACCCTGCGCCTGTGTTCAGGATGGGATCTGAGCCAGGGAGACAGGCAGAGAAGGTGATTAGGCTGACGAGGAAAATCTTACGTGAGCTTATTTTACTGAAGAAGACCAAAGGGCTGCTTGTTCGGACTAGCAGAGAGAGGCCTGAGAGCAGGCAGTAAATATTAGGAGGATGATAAAGGATGAAGAAAAAAGGGTGAAGCTGGCAGCATAACGAATGGGTACAAAATGCCGTGCATGGGGTGAAGCTGCCTTGAAACTGGGAGAGAGGAGCCTATCTGCCTCCGTCCCTCTGAGAGAATTTGCAGGTGCCAGTAAGCTTCTCTATGAATTAGGTTGATGGAAAGTAGGTGCCTCCTGCCAAAGCCCAGGCTTAGGGCACTGCCTGAACCAGAAGCAGGAGAGACTCAGGAATTTAGTCTGTGCAGAAGGAGGGATGTCTCTGGGGCTTGGCGAGGGGAAATGGGAGTGTTGTGATGAAAAGCAGCTGCAGAAACACCCCTGCAGAGGACAGGGAATCAGCAGAAGCTCCGATAAAGCGACCCAGGGACGCTGCTGGGGTCAGACCTCGCAGAGTGAGGAGCAGGCGCCGGGCTGGGCTGGCACTCGCTGCCTGCTTCCTCCCCGCTTCAAAGGCGCTGGACTTTGCACATCCTTCGTGAAGCAACCAGCCTGCACCAGCACCATAACCACCCACCACCTCTTTCCCGAAGGGCTGTGCGCTTTGGCTAACCGCACGGGTCCTGGCGAGCAGCGGGATAAAGATGAAAATCTTCTCTGGGGTGGGTGCTTTATTGCCAATTTCAGATAAGAGCTGTCAGTGTCACAGCAGAAACTCTCCCCTCCGGTAACGGAGGAGACGCCCCATATCTTCGAAGCCACGCTGACTTCTTCATTAGCCCTCCGGCACCGATGGGCACACGCTAGGGATCTGCCTCCTCCACCCCCCCAGATCCCCAGCCTGCCAGCTTGTGCATTTTTGCGTGTTTTCTCACTAGGTTGGCCCATTGCCTTTAAAAGGCTAAATGCTCCGGACTAAATTTGGTCATGCAGCGCTGCATGGTTCCCTGGAATGTCCTCGGGTTTCAGGCTCCTCTGATAGCACCATTCCCCGCCTCCCGCTGGGCTCCATTGGCTTCCCAGCACCCGAATCGCGGCTGGATCCTGTTATTGGCCAACTCTTGGACCGAGGGGTGTCCCCTCTTTATAACTACTATATCCCGGGCTGCAGCGATTGAGAGCTGCTGAGATTTAACACTTCAGCACCTGCTGCCGCTGGGGGAAGCAGCGTCGGAGCTTCGGCTTCTTGGTTTTTTTCTCTCTCCTTGGGTACCACACACAACCGCAACCGTGTCTCGCCAGCGAGCCAAGATGTCCAAAGTGGCCAAATATCGGCGACAAGTTAGTGAAGATCCAGATATTGACAGTTTGTTGTCTACTCTGTCTCCAGAGGAGATGGAAGAGCTGGAAAAGGAGCTGGATGTGGTGGATCCAGATGGAAGCATCCCTCTGGAGCTCGGTCAGAAAAACCAAACAGAAAATTCCCCACCTGGCCCGCAAAACTGCGACACAGTGCTCAATCACTGCGAAAAGGAGACCAGGAAGCTTATGCAGAGGGAACACTCGATAGACGTAAGTCACATCTCCCCACGCTTGAGCTGTTGCTGTGAGAAATGCAGGGGCATACCTGTGAACTCCACTGGGCTGTTTTAGGGGACGAGATGGAAAACGCGAACCCCGAGAAAGGCGTGCTGTGCTTGCTAAGGAGGAATAGCTGTCACGTAGAGACCAGAGGAGCGAGGCAGGGAGCTGGTCCAGGCGCTCCGGGAGGGAACAGGGTATTTCATGAAGTCCCGGTGTTACTCGCAAAGCCAAAACCTGTGCTGGTGCCAGGGATTTTCTCTCTGCCTCTGCTCTAACATCCTTTGGCAGGGCTGGGAGCAGAGATGGCACTCCCAGAAGGCGGCTGGAGGGGCCGGTGCGGTGACAGCGATCCCGCAGGCTGCCTTTCTTTTTCCTCCTGTTTTTTTCCTTTGGAGATCTCCGGACTTGTGGTCCTTTCAGTTCTTCTTGTGCAAAAGCTTAAACAGTCTCTGGTTCTCGTGGAATCAAAAAAGTTTGCTGCTTTGTGGAAATCACCCCGAGAAGCAGGTTTTGCCCCAAGCCGTTTGTTTCATGTTTATTGTTCAGTTAAAATTCATCATTTTGATTTGGGTACATTTATCTCCTTCTCTGCACCTGGCAAATCCTTTAATAGCTTGCTTTGAGCTAGAAAGCTTCGTGCCAGTCCCTCTCCTCTTTTTGTGCCTTGCCTTAGTGGGAGCCAATCCCACTTCTCTGTAACATTTATTAACCTCTGCACTAAGAATATTTGGTACATGCTTCGTGCGTGGGAGGCTGGGAAGCATTTGGTTTCCCTAGTTTTTCACGGCAGGCTGAGCCAGAAAGTGAAAGAAGGAGACTCTTCAGATATTTATCTGTGTAGTCACGGGCAGATTTCATATCCCAGGCTGGATTCGCATCTGTTGTGATGGGATAGGGCTGAGAAGTATCAGCAGCGTAAGCAGAGCAGGGGCTTATGCGGATACCCTTCTTAATGGACTGCTCTGGCTCTGATTCCTTATCTATTCCAGGTCACCCAGCAGTACCCTGGATCTTCCAGCTGAGTAATCGAGCTCCAGCTAGCCCACGAGCACTTGGAAATAGCTCTTTCTGGATGGTTACGGAGTTTATTATAGGAAGGTCCTCTGCTGACCGGGGCCTGGGAGAAAACAGGGAGAAAAAGATGAAAATTGCAGCTACAGGAGAAATAAATGAATGTTTATTTTGGAGACCTGAACAAGGAGTTAACTAGTTCCCCTCACCCCTCTCCAAGCTGGGAGCTTTCCTCTGGCTGTGAGGACAAGGCACCCGCAGCCTTCACCTTCTATATGTGGCGTTTGGCGTGGGCTGGGGGACAGAAAGCGCCGTGCCCCTCGCCACGAGAGCACCGGGTTTATTTTCCCACCGGTGGGCTGGTGGAAAATTTCCCCGTGGTGGGGAACTGCAGATGCTGCAGGACAAACCTGCCTGGAAAGGGAAATGCTGTGATGTGGGACCAGTTATCCCAGTGACGCCGCAGGGGTTTGCACTGGTTTGCAGGTGATCCCGGCTTGCAGCCAGCACTGAGAGCTGATACTGAAAAAGCTGCTTTTTCAGGCAGGGGGGACTCTTGCGTTCGGCGTCACTAGTGATGCTATTTTGTTTTTAACCATGGGAAGATGAGGAGTCGACTGGGAATTGGGATAGGGAAGTGTCCATGATCAGGAGGAAGGGAGGAAATTTGTGGTTTTTGGAAAAAGAGAGCTGGGAAATTATCTGGTTAAACACTACGTTATTCGGAAGATGTCTGAGAGTGTGTGTGTGTGTCTGTGTGCTGCGGGAGAGGACTCGGGATGGTGGCAAGGGATGGCACGGGGAGGAGAGGCACCCCGGGAGAGGGTGTGCAGCTCTGGCTGGCGGGGAGCGCAGCGACGGAGGTCCTGAGAAAAGCGCTGGTTGTGCTTTCCTTTGAACTTCAGTAGCTTCGGGCCGTGGAAGACAAAGCAAGTTGGCTGCCAGTCAAATTTGTCAGTGAAACTGGCCCAGTTAGATTGCGTTGCGGTAACTGGATATGGCAGAACAGACTTTCTTCTTCTATTTCAATCCCTGGAGGCCAAGAGAAAAAATATCCTCCACCCCTTCCTCCTTGGCATTGTTAGGACCTGGGATTAGCACCTAGAAAACGCCAGCTCGCAGCACTGGCAGGTCAGCCCATGCCAGCGGTGGAGCAGGGCCTTTGCTCCACCATGGGGCACAAGGACAGGACGGGATGGGATGGGATGGGATGGGATGGGATCATCGGACCATAGAAGCCATCACAGAAACCAGTCCAGAAAGCCGATGGTTCCCTCCGTCCAAGGAAGCCGCAGGGCTGTGTTTTGCTGCAGGATGGAGTGCGAACATGGAGCCATCCGGAGCATCCCAGGTGGCTCCCGAGCTCTCACTCGGCTGCTCAGAGCACCGAGGCCTCTGATGACAAATCCCTCTCTCGTATCAGTGGATTTCAGGTTGCAGCAGGCAGCGAAGCACTTGTGCCTGCCAACACAGGCGTTGTGGCTGCACACCCACGGGGGACGGCATTCCCCCAGCCGAGTGCAGGCATCACCCCGTCCATCCCTGCCCCTCTCCCGTGACGGCTCCCAGCATTGTGCATCACAAACCCACATAGCGCCCGGCATCCCTGATTAAACGCATCAAGCAAAACCTTTGCGAGCGAGAAGCAGACATGTGAGCATGGGAGGGAAGCGCAGGCACGAGGGCAGGGAAGGAATGGGAGGTCCTTCCAGTGGGACTGGCCCTCCAAACATCTGGAAGATGTTATCCTGTGTCTGTGATGTCTCTTCAGTAGGAAGGGACAGGAGGTTAGATTCTTGTCCTTGAACCGCAGAGAGTTCATAGGTCCGTAGTGGCCTTGCACGAAGGCACTGAGGATAGAAGATATTAGGGAGTTCCCAGTTCGGCTCCGCAGCGGTGCCTGGGGCTGTATCGTTATTGCTAAAACTCATTTTGCAAAGCTGGGAGGTGACTGGGTCGCAGCCCCCGCGGTGCAACGGCCGCTCCAGCTCCCCGCAGCCTGCCAGGACCGGGGACGGGGCAGCATCTGCACGGGGCCGGCAGCACGCTGACCCAAGCTGCTGCACTCCTGTCTCCCCACTTATTTTTCCTCCTCTCTCCTGTTCTTCCCTCCCTCCTTTGCCCCCTCTTTGTGCAGTGGCTGGTGGGATGTTGTCTGTTAGCTGGGATGCACAGGAATTTCTCCAAAGTGCAAAATAAGGCATTTTAAAGGGCAAGGTTGAGTATCTGCCCGTCTCACAGTTCTTCTTGCAGTCATTGCTCTGTTCTTGGACCGGCTCCAGGCACCCCCATTCCCTTCTAAATGTTGGGAGGAGTGGGTATATTTAGAAATATTGTAACTACCTAATAGCACGTCTTCTTAGTGATGAAAAGGGCAAACTTGGGTAACTAGGAAGCAGTTTATAAACAGCCCAAAATAGACGTGAGCTTTGCCCTAACTTCTCCGCACTGGGGAGCCAAATTCACATCTCGGTGATGCATTAATTAATTAATGTTCTTTTTGTATTGCTAGCGAGTGAAGGTATACCCCAGTTCAACAGTGGGGCTTGGGACAGTGCCTCTCTTCGGATCCGCTCAGCAAGGCCTTCTCGTAGGTCCATGTATCACGGGAGCCAAAGTTAAGCTGATACTCACAAGTAGATAAATGAAGAGATGATTTCTAATAGCTCGTGGCTTTTTACTGGAGTAGGCAAAGACATAATGAGAGAGGAATTCAGGTTAGAAACATGCTGTAAAGTTGAAGCAGTGGCATTAAGCAAAGGATGATTTACCTGGGGGCACAGCCGACTTGCTATCACTTGAAATCTTTGTGTCGTGCCTGGGATTTCTCTTCAGAAGAGGAAAAGCTGTCTGTGCCAGGGGATAGGGGCTCCGTGCAGGCGTCTCTGCGGGATGGGTTTCTCTGACAGCTGAGCTGTATGAGGAGATGGGTTTTGTGAGAGCTGGTTTTGTCTAGTTCTTCCTCTGCTGTTGGTGACATCTTTAAAAAGCATGTATGTATGCATATAGCACTACGATATACACCCTGGAGATAGCCCCATCTTTCCCTTTGGCGTTTGGTCACTCCTAAACCCCGTTGGGTTACCTTTGCTGGGAGGGACCTGGCTGAGAAGAGCTAGCCCGTGGGAAGGACCGCCGTTCCGTGTGAACCACACGTGCTGTGGGACCAGGTGGTTTGGTGGACGATTGCTCCTTAGCAGTTGCCATCTCCATAGCAGGAGGTTTTACTTTTCCAAGCGTGCCACGAAATCCACCTCCTGCTGTTCTTGGCTCTCCTTGGATTCCCACCTGGCCTCACCGCAGGGCCCAGGTGGCTCCAGAACACTGAGCATCTGGTGGCAGAGGCAACCCCTCCTTGTGTTCTCCTTCTCCAGCACCACCATCTTCCCTGGGAATGGATGGAGCCTCCTTCCCTCAACTTCACCTGTAAGGAGAGGACACCTGGATGTCCCAGTCCCATCAGAGTCCCCAGTCCTGCCTCCCAATGGGGCTGCACTGATTTCATGCTGCTTCAAGCACGGATGGCAGGGAAAATGCAGGGAAATTGCGTGCGGGGGCATTATCCTACTGATGGAGGGGATTCATTCCAGGGCCACAAAACCACTTCTTTTAGCAAGATGCTTGCACGCATGGTGGATGTCTCTTTCCATGTAAGCCTAGGGACCAGCTTCTTGGAGGAGAAGGCTCTGAATAGGAGACGTTGGATGCCAGGGCCAGCTGTGCACAGTGCAGATGGTCCCTGTATTTTTGTCTCCTGAAGGTTGAACATCCTTCACACAGGAGAAGTTGAGGTGGCTCAGGCAAGTCTCTTCCAACACCTTTCCCCTTCCTCTCGGATGTCCCACTCCCCACGTGCACTCCCGAGCAGGCAAGACACCCTCCTGTTCCAGGTCCATGCATCCTTATCCCTGCAGGCTGCTTGGCCTGGCCTGGTGCTCCTGGGGACATCCTTGTGTCCCCAAGCACTCTTCGCTGTAGGCTGCATACAGCTGACAGCGAGTGGTGGGACACCGTTCCTCATGGCCGGGTTTTGATGCTGAGGGAAAAAGCAGTGACCTTGGAAGGAGTTTACTTAATCCAAATGCAGCCTCTTTGAAGGATGCTGGTGCCGGAGGGCAGCAGGTCCTATTGCCACGGGTAAGGATTACAAAGCTCCTTGGGAAGGTCTTGTAAAACGTCCTGCCTTCCTTTCTAACTTACTGGGGTGTGTGCCTGTAGGCTTGGCGCTCGCTGCTGGGTGGTATTTAATCCAGTTACTGGTGGCTATATGTGGAGGGAGATACCATGAAAAGTGAAGATCCCTACCAACGAGCCCTTCTTCAACACCATGGAAAAACAAGTTCGTATTTAAATTTCTTACTAATGCTCAAAGCTTGTCATCTTTTCATGAAAATATCTGGAGGAAAAACAAGCTCCGCATTTAAAGAGCTGGGACAGACTCAAGGGAAATTGCGAACGGGGGAAAAGAAGTGGTTGTATCATTCTTTAAGCATCTTACCAGTCTGTGACTAACACATATGTATTTAAACACTGCTCTTCTGTTTATTGGCCAGTTCTGTCGATATGCCAAGACTGTGCCTTCTCTCTTCCAAGAATCTTCACCAATTCCCAGCTCTTGCCGTTCTTTTAACCATGTCCTGGGCCGGTCTCTAGCAGTCTGGGTGCCTGCTTTTCCCTCATCAGAACATGCTGTTGTTCTGCCCAGCTCCTGGCCTCCAAAAGAGGTGTAAGGGGTGGGGGACACTGGGGCATCCTTTCTCCCGGTGCTTCTCCAGCAGCACCCGGCTCACACTGGGGTGGGCAGGGGACGAAGGTGTGGGTCCTTCCACCAACACGCAGAGTGGGAATGGAACTGGTGGCTCCCTGGTCTTTGCGTTACTCCTGCGGACAATAGCCAGGGATATCCAAAATAGTCACGCATTTTGAAAGAAACCAAAGGTATTGAGTCGTTCCTATTTGGTCCTTAAAGGAGGCCACAGATGGTCTCTGCTTTGTGGCCTCTCCAGCCTGCTGCAGAACAGCCCATCTCGGAGAGCCCTTTTATTTGTCACCTTTTGCTGTTCAGAAATGAAAACTGCCGTTGTCTGCGCTCGGATGTTTCGTTCTTCATTTCTGAAAACATACCAACCCTGTAACGAGAAGGACGAGCATCAGAAGCGAGAGCTGTCAGCTAGCAACAGACGATAAAACAGACCTCCAAGGCAAAAAGAGAAGCAGGAACGATCCCATGACAGATAACTGAAGGATCTGCGGTGTAGAGAACAGCTGAAGCAAGTGAGGTGGCAACGCATCCGGGTTTGAACTGCGTTTCTGAACAAACGGTGTGAGAAGGAACCTCGCAGCCGGATCGGTGTTTTCGTAATGCCGTTGGGAAACGGTGGCAGAAACCTTGTTTTGCTGTGACCGGGGCGAGTGGCAGCACAAAGCGTTCCCAGCAACTCATAGGTCGCGCCGAAGGCACGCTCCCTGTCTGGGAGATACGCGGTCCATCTAAGGGCACAAGCAGGAAAAAAAGCTGAATTTCTAGTCAGTCTGGGGAAAAAAAAAAAAGAGTAAAAAGCTGAGTTCTATATTTACATAAACCACAATTGGGATGCAGATAAATCCATGGAAATGCTTGGAGTGTTTAGCTTATATGGGCTGAGCTGCCCAGGAGGTTTATTATCTGTTTATGTTGAGCTGATAAATAGACATACAGAGGAGGAAAAGAGCTGGGATCCTTTACGTATCGCTTTCTTTCACAGCGTTATGACATCATTTGCATGCTAAAACGGTCTGGGTGACTCAGCTCCCAGCAGGACGCTGGGATTAACCGGCCGTGTCACTCAAGCCCACCCTTTGCCGCGGTGGGAATCGCAGCATGATGGAGCGAGAGGATCTCACTTCGCAGGGCACTTGTTTTGAAGTCACGGCGTGGATAGCGGCAACAGTGGTGGACCGGCCACACCGTGAAGTGACACGAGTCCTGCTCAGTCCTTTCCTCTGCCCAGAGCATGGTGCGAACAAGGTTGAAAATAGACAGGAGCAAGAGCTGCAGAAATGCAACAGGAGAGGTGACAGCCCGGGGTCGCAGAGGTGTTCTGGTGCGTGCAGCCCATTGACGTTGGGTTGAGTAGCCTAGGGCTGAGACACGATATTTGGGTCAGGATTTATGTCGAGACCTGCCGGATGCTGCCGAGGGCTCCAAGCAGTCCTGCCTCCTGGCAGGGGGACCATGGCAGAAGGCGGACATGTGCGGCACGGAAACCAGCACCCGCACAGCCGTCAGAGCTGCCCGCAGCAGAAAGGGAGCTGCAGTTTGCTTCCTTTCAGGGAAGATCTTCAGTTTCTAAGAACTAGAGATCGTGACTCCTGGCACGCCCTGCTTTATCTCATGAAGTGCTGTGTTCTGGGCTACAGCTCCCACGTGGTGTAGGAGCCCAAGGAGCCAGTGCTCCTGTTTCCCAGAAGCTATTTAAGGGTTTTGACCAGCAAACCAGCTCTCTGATTTTGGCAGGTAGGCACCCGGGGCTGGGGCTCATTTCACCTCCTCCAAAGACCTTGACTCATCCTCCCACACTGGGTGCCCACGGCCACCGGTGATGCCATGGGGTGTCTGTGATGGTCCCATGGGCTGGCCGGTGGGATGCATGGGAGACCTGCACCAGCAAGGGGCCTGGAGATGCTTTCCATGTAGTCCCAGGAGGCTGGGAGACAGAGTCCTGCTTCTCGAGCATCCAGCCCCCATGACGCAGAGGACGGGAGACAGGATTTAAGACTCGCTAGGGCTGAATTGCAGTTCTCCTGTTCCTAAAAATCTGAGGAATGCTCTTCGTGGGCTGCCCACAGAAAGGGTGCCGGGCAGAAATCCAGCCTTGAGGTGGCCGTGGTGTGAATCGCTGACGTTCACTGCCCTTTGCAACCTCTGCCGAAGAGGAGGAGATCAGGGAAAAGGTCTCATCTTGGGAATATCCAGTTCAGCCATGGCAGTGAAAGAGGGGAAGAGAAAACCCCCGACTTCTAAAAACAGATTTTGTTAGAGAAGCAAAAGTTTCCATTTGCAGAGTATCCAGCGGCTTTAAGGGCTTTCTGGAAAATGGCTGCATGTCACTGTGGAAGGGCTGGAGCTATTCTATTAAAGGAAACCCAGTTGAAATGTTTGTTATCGGCCTTAATTCAGCAATGAAGGCAAAGCAAGACAAAAGTCATGGCCAGAAGTTGTCCAGTCTCTGGAGAACAGCGCTGCATCTCAGGAGAAGGACGTTTTTAAAAACATTGGCCTGGGAAGTGCAAAGAGACAGTGATATTTGGGGTCAGAAATGTCTGAGCAGAAGGGGAATAACTGAGTTCCTCGTTAAAATAACAGAGTAATAGCTGAGGCAGGACAGGGCAAGAAGTTGTTTACATGGCTCTGGGCTTTAGCACATAGAGCATGGCCAGGGGGGTCATGCTAGGTCTGCATGTGTCCCAGTGCTGGAAGCCGAGGTCCTTTCACCCTTGCTTCATGCCAAAAGAATCCAAACGTGCCAAGAGAGAAACTCTTTGCTGTCTGGGAATGGTCCTACCAGGGAGCCCGTCGGGGCCAGAGCTCTGCAGGGCGTACGGGGGGTGCGAGCAGGGTGTCTCACAACACTGGCCCATGATGTTTGCTCTTAGCTGAGGAGCAGGAGGGTTGCCCTGGCACTGCTGCAGGTAGAGCAATGCCAGATCCCCTTGTGAGTGGGTGGGTGTCACATAGACCTGGACTTGGCTGTCCTGGGCAAGCAGGGTCAGCAGAAGCCTTGCGGTCCCACTTCCTCCATCGCCTCTCTGGCAATCCAGGTTTAGCAGCTCTCAGGACTCGGCCAAGGACATAGCATTTTTTCCAAGAATGTCCTTGGCTCTGAGTTGTCCCTGAGTTACTCAAAACTGGCTGAGGAACAGAGGAAAGGAGCAGCTTGGCCAGCTTGTTGTGGTTTAGCTTGGCTCCAGCAACCCTCTCACATGCCTAGAGCGTAATGGCAACGGGTACCCAAATACCCAGGAACGTCAAGTGCAGAACAACCTGCCTTTGCCCACTGGCCACCTCAATGGACTTCTCCGTGCAGTGGGACAGTCTCAGGGGACATCCCTGTCCCCTGGGAGCTCTCACATGGCTTGTGCCCAGCCTCCTCAGCCCCCTTCACCCACGGTCACGCTGAGGGGTGGTGGGATGCTGGAGCCTCACTCAGTGTCTCTGGCTGGGATTTGGGGTAGCTGGGCAGGACGGAGGGGACATTGGGGCTCCTTTAGAGCCCACACAGCTAGGTAGGTGTCTCCAGAGGATGATGCAGATGCCCAAGGTTAGAGCTGTGGGTTTGATCTCAGAGTCTCGTGGTGGCTCTGGAGACCTTTGTAGGACTTGGTAGCATGTGTAGGACAGACTGAAACCCCTCAGGCAGTGATACCAGATTGGCTCGTTAGTAACGGATCCGTAATTATGCCTAAACGCCCTGCTTCAAATAACCAAACTGAGCTTCCTTCCCTTGCCAGTCTGGTCTGGGAGCCCCCAGCTGAGCAACAGTTTTTGGTGAGCCATCTCTCTGTCTCTCAGAGGTCTCCCCTTGTCCCTGGGGCTTCCCCACTTCCCTGCTCTCCCCCCTCCAAAAGCCCCTCCATCACTCAGGATTTGCGTGGGACCGATGGAGCTTTGCTGGTGGGTACCTGTTGTGTAAGCCATGCCCTGCCAAGGGATGAACTGGAAAATGTCCTGTTGGCTGCAGGAGGACTTTATTATCCCAGCAGAGGCTGGGAGAACGGGAGAGTCTCTTGGCCTGGACTTTATCCCCCAGCCGTACAGCTCTGCAGGGATTCTGGTTGCTTTGCAAGGAGCACAGCTCTGGGTAGAGAGTCTCTGTCGGTGGCAAAAGCCATGTGCCAGGCAGCCAGCACGCCAAAACGGCTGTGCCGGTGGAGTTGCTGGAGAGGAGGGAG
This sequence comes from Gymnogyps californianus, assembly GCF_018139145.2. NCBI lineage: Eukaryota > Metazoa > Chordata > Aves > Accipitriformes > Cathartidae > Gymnogyps > Gymnogyps californianus. The sequence continues at coordinate 6,033,035 of NC_059497.1, read as the reverse complement.
GCAGTGAGTCACAAGGAGAAGACTCATGGGCTCCGGTGGGCTCCATGTTTTCCCCTTATATTCCTCAAGAACAGACATCCCCATAGCTGCACGCAGGCGAGGACCATGCCGCTCTGCTTGAGTGTGTGAGGAGCCTGTGTCCCCCTTGCCACTCACAGCGAGCAGCAGCTGGAGCCATCAGCCACATTGGAGCTAACCCCGGATTTTCCAGCAGTGCTGATGGTTGGGGTGGGCCTGATCCTGGCTCAGGCTTCCCCTCTTGTGCTCTTGATGCTCTCATATCAGCTGCAGGGGTGATATCTCACAGTCGGCTTCCAGAGGCCACCAGAGCTGCAGGTGACCTTAGAGACTGAGTCAGTGTCAAGCCTGCAGGTTGCGTTCACTATTTCTGGGGCCGTTTTAACACGAACTGCAGGTGCGGGTTTGGCCCTGAGATCTTTTGCTGGCAGTCCCGTTTCCTCCTGGGGTGCAGTGTGCCACGTGCCCCCAGCAGTGAGCCTCACGGAGGAGCCGTCCTGGACTCTTCTGGCTTCTCCCTTTCAGCCAAGCCCTCCTTGAACCCAGATGGGGCACAGCTCCCTGAAGCCAACACAGAGCTGCTCGGCAGCACGTGCCCCCCAAGGCTTCCATCCTTACATCTTGTTCTTTAGCTGAGCCAAGCACATGGCCGGTGTGGTGGGGCAGTATGTTCAGCCCGGTAATCTGGGCCATGAGGGACTCTTCCCAGGACATACCTCTGAAAATAACTGCAGGCTGGTGAAAGCTGGCCCCTTCCAAAGACCAAACATTTCTTCTACAAATGCATTTCCATATGTCCTCTCTGCCAGGGACTGACGTAACGGCAGCAGCCAGGCCACGAAGTGCCCCTTCCCTCCAGCTTTGGTACAGGTTTTACGAGTCCCTGGGTAACCCATCCTTTCCTCTCCTCTCCAGCGTGTTCCCCTTTCACTTAGAAACCTGCTTGTGAGCACAGCGGGGTGACCAGCTCTCATTCAGCGTGCTGAGCAAACAGCCAGATCGATACCTACCACCCAAGCAGTGATTTTCTACCCCAAAACGAGCTGTGGGGCTTTCAGGGCAGGAGGCGAGAACCTCGCTCCACCATCACATCCCCACCACCCGCAGCAGATCTCGGCAGCCCCTCTGCTCTGCTCCCACCCATCCCCGGCTCGGCCGGCTGCTCCATCCCCAGCCCCATCCCTTGCTCAGCGTCGGGAGCGGTGCTGCGAACGCTTGGATTCCAGGCAAGAAGTTCCCAGTCTCCTTTGCCTTTTAAGGAAACATCTGAGTGGGTTTGAGGGTTACAAATGCTAACAAGCAATGGCAATGCTCATTTTAGTCTATTTAGAGGAAACGGGAAGGCATTTCAGTTCATCAAAACACTGGTGATTAATCAGCCAAGTACCAGGCTGTTTTCATTAGGCTTATTTTTAAAGGTCTGACACGCTGTGTAAAAATATTCCCCTAATAATCGTGCTCGCAGCAGAGGGAATGGCACAGGAGGGGGTGCAGCAGCACTGGTTTCTAGGTATCCAAGGTAAATATGTCAGCACGGCGGAGAGGAGCGAGCAGGCAGGACTCAGGATGGCAATGGAGAGGGTACGGGGCTGGTGGTGGCCGCTGCAGATGGAGACAGCCTGGCTGGTGGCCTGGGCTGCAGGATAAGGTGCGCTGGTGGCTGCGGGGACAGCCAGGGTTTCAAGACCAGGGGGAAGGATGCGTTTCTCTCTCCTCTTCTGCATCATCCTGCCACGCAGCTCCTCTGCCGAGCTCCAAGAGCTGGAGCAACGTGATTCATTTCCAGCCCGGAGGTGTCACCACCCCGGGGCTGGTACCTGCAGTGGAGCTGGAGTGGTGGGACACACTGAGAGCCCGGGGATGGGTGCAAAGGCAGGACGAGACGAAGGCATGCTCCCTCCTGGGCACACACATGGCCTCGGGCAGGGCCAAGAGCAGCTCCTGACCCGGCGTTAGAGATGTCGCCAGCCTCCACCAAGGGATGGAGGGTCTCGTGCAGGCAGTGGCAGACGGGTAAGAGTGACCCTTGGTTTTAGAAACACAGATCTGATTTTTTGCCTGGAAGTTTTTGCTCCTGATTCCTCCCCTTTTGCTGCTGCTGATAGAACTGGGCGCTTGCAGAGGGCCTTCCCCAGCGGGGACAGGGCTGCCACGAACAAGGCAGCTCTGCATTAAATGAAACAGCTTGAACACCTCTTACCTCTTGCTGCCAGCCAGCACTTTCTGCAATAACTTGCAGCTCTTTGTCAGGATCCTTCCAGTGCATCCCAAATTTGCTGGATGCACGTGATCCCGCAAACGCTACCCGCGGTGGCAGTAACACCCGTGGCCGGTCACTGCGCATCCGTTGCCTTCCCTTTTTCCCCTGCCCAGGGGCACGGCTGGCTCCTTTTCCCCCGGCTCCTTCTCCACGTCCTGCTTTCTGGCTCCAGTGCCCTCCTTCCACAGACCTGCCCCACGCCACAGCACCCGGACATGTGGCAACACATCCGTGGCTGGAAGCTTGAATAAGAACAGCACTAACGATGCGATAACAAGACATTCCCAGCACTTGCCACAGCAGCTTTGCTAAGCGGGGATTTGCTATGCATCTCATTTTGCTCTAGTTTCATCTTGTTTGGAGAAATCCATTGCCTTCTCTGAGTGTGAGAGATGTTGCGGGTCCTTCTCTCCAGGGTTTTCCTCCCTTTCTCCAAGATCTGCTCATTCCTGGCCAAAGCCTTTGCTCTGCTTGGTCTTGGATGGGCCCAGGGAGCTTAGGGGAGACTCGGGGCTCCCCGCTGTCAAGTTGTGTGAGCTCGGGCTGGGAAGGAGAAGGCTTTTTTGAGCAGTTGGTGTGGAGATGAGGCTGCTGGCTCTGACTCAAGGAGTGCTCAGCCTGTGGATACGAAAGGGCTGCGGAGCCCTGGAGGGACAACTGTCTCTTCTCGTGGGAACCTGCAAGAAACCTCCGACCTGGGACGTCCCCAAACACCTTTGAAAGGCACCGTTGGGCATGGGTGTGGGGGGACAGAGCGAGGCAGCGGAGTCCTCATCCCACACCTCCTGCCCGGCCTCCTGCCAGGGCAGACATGGCTCTTCCTTCACCGAGGTGCTTCAGGATGTCACTGAGCATCCTTGCACCATCCCAGCCCTGGGAACAGGGCACGTCTCGGTGAGAAGGGCCACCGGCTCAGTGCCAGAGGAGGTGGCATCATCTGCTCCCTGCAGCCCCCGGGACAGGGGGGTGCTGGCATCGGGGCACCTCGGGGAGCCCCATCCCTGGTCCTTGGGGTTTGCAGCAGCGAGGGGCTGTGTGGACGCACGGACGGGCTCTGTAGGGGTCTGGCATATGCCTTTCCGTTGCCTGTTTAGGTCTGCGCAGGGGAGCCAAGAAATCTCTTAACTAAATAAACAGCTCTCTCGTCCCAGATGGCATCTGTTTATACGCCAGGTACAAACAGTCCCCACGGCTGCCCCGCTCACAGCCAGGCCAGTTCTTTCCACAAAAAAGCAGTCCCTGAGGGCCAGCAGTGCCACGCACTGGGAAGGCAGAGCCGTGCTCTGCCCCAGCACGGACACCACGGGGCCCTGGGCTGGGGAAGACACCGCGGCCAGGGCATCGTCTGGAGGAGGGGGCCAGCCCTGGCTGCAGACCAGGGTGTCTGGACTCTGATTTGGGGGTTCAAGGCACTGGGTGAAGCCACGGTGCTGTTCTAGCCCTGAGAGGGTCCAGGGAGCTCGTAAAGGCGTCGCAGCTGCATCTCCCAGGGGCATCTTTCTTCCTCCTTTCCCTGAAGTCGTAAAGTCCCCCCAACAAAGATGACATTCGCCCTGCCACCCCCTCGCCTTGGTGCTTCCTCCTCCTCCTGCAGCCAGCATCGCTGTGGTCAAGCTGGGGACGCCCAGATTAATCCCGCAGCTGTAGATCTGAGCCTGACCTACCCATGGCTCTGCGGCCAGGCTCCCAGCTAGCAGTGTCTCAGCATGTCACCCTCTGCTCATCTCCGGACAGAAACCCCACGGCGCCGGCTGGCAGGCAGAGCCGAGCCGTGCTGCCAAAGCCAGGCACCCAGGAAGAGTCAGGCCAGCTGCCAGTGGCAGGAGCTGCGTGCTCCCCGGCTGCGGAGCGGGGAGAAGGAGGTTTAAACTGCCAAACCCCGATGCAGACTTTATGGTAGGCTCCTCCTCTGTACAGCAAAGTTGGTCCCAGCATCAGGGGTTCATCTGTCTTCAGTTATCTCTTCATAGCATTGGCTCCTCTCCGTTGGGAGTGGAGGTGTCTCATACCTGACGCTCGGGGAGATGAATCCTGCCCCGGTGCCCTGCTGTTACTGCGTTGCTGTAACAAACTCTTGGTCCTGTGCCTGCATCTCTCCAGGCACACGAGGAAGCGCATACAGAAAACCAACAGGCTGGAAGGCTGCATGCACCGAGCTGCGATCAAAGGCTTTGGTTGCAGAAGCAGAACATGTCGTAACGATGCTGATGGGAGACCCTTCCCAGCCCCATCGGCCATGGGTGAAGGCTGCGACGAGGAATTTGTTGTGTCCTGGAGCTGCCGGTGCTGGTTGTGGTCAGCAGCGATGCACAGGACAGGCTGCGCCAAGGGTGAGGTTCAGGCGCTTGACAAAAGTAGCAAAAATTACTTGAAAAGGGGCGTCGACTGACAAGAGGCGAATGATCAAATGGCATGAAGGGAAAGAGGAAAATCTTTTGCTGCCAGAGGTAGCTTGTAAGAAAATAGCCGTCAAGCCTTGGGGTTGCATCCCTCTGCATGCAGGGGGGGATGTAGTTGCTGCCTGAAGGTCAGCGTTGGAGAGCCGAAAGCCAGACTAAGCTCCTCCTGCGCATCGAAGCCCCGTGAACACAAGAGTGGCATCATGATAAGCATAAAAGCAAAGGCAAAAATTGCTTTTAAAGAGTGAATATACAAGGAGGCAGACAGAACAAAAGCACTGATGCTTGCCAGCCCACTAAGAAATGAGTGGGCAACTTGGCTGGACTGGAGATAAAAGAAGAACTTCAGGAGGTCCAGGGCACTGCTGCATGACTTCTTGGCACAGAGAGACGGGGAGATCCCAGGGGAAGGGGGTGCCAGCTGCAGTGACGCTGCTTTGCCCAATGCATGCAGCAAAATCTGCATCCTTCCCCAAGACCACCCCAGTTAAGCTCTTCCCTCCTATGATGCCTTTGGACACTGGAAGAAGATGTGCTGGGAAAACATCATGCATTACCAAGCAATAAACGCCGTGTCCCCATTCCCTTGGTTTTCTGCAGGGAACTCAAAAATGCAAACTCTTGTTAAAAGGAGGCCTCTTTCAGAGAGCCCAGGGTTGGGTGCGACTGCTGATCAGCTGTGTCACCCGTGTCACCGGCTGTGGACGCTCCCCTGCTTGCACACACGTCCAGGCCAGCATGGGAAGCGTGTGGAAGCTTTGCACCAGGCAAAGCTGCAGAGCATCCAGCTAGAAACCAGTTAGGAAAGCTGGGAAAGCACCTGGGGTTCACAGAGGTACGGGCACTAGATCCATCCCTGGTTAAAAAGGTGATTAAAAAGAGGATAACTCGTAGGAGGTACGATAGGAAGGGGTCAAACAGCACAGCCTGCTAAGGGGGGTGCGTCCTGCAGCTTGTTAGGTTATCGTCTGTTCACCGGGGATGAAGGAGGGCATCCCGCAGACCTCTGGAGCCATTCGGGAAGGGACTGGAGGCAGAAGGAGAGCACAGATACCTTGGAGAGCTGCAGCGGGACCTCGTCACGCCTGGGTCCTGCAGGCTCTGCCTGCATTCGGGGCACTCGGACGCTGAACCCTTCCCTGGACCCGGGACCCCGGCTAGGTTAAACTTGCCTCTTCCAAAGCCCAGCCACAGGCTGCAGTGTGTGAACATGCGGTGGTAAATCACTCGGTGAGATGGAGCAGACTCTGGCCCACATTCAGGGCTAAACCATCATGACTTGGAGCAAGGTCGCTTACCTCCCTGAAGAGTCCTGGCCGTGAGTCTGTCCCCTGCCACGGCACAGACCCGGGGCTAGCTGTCCTCGTGCTCCCCCATGGCACCTCCCTGTTGCCTCCTGGGAACCCTGCATGATGCTCTCCCCAGGTTTCTTTCATAAATGCCTGTTTTAGGGCAGCTCATCCCTCACAGGCGTAGTCTAAGACCTTCCTGAGACCGGACTGTCCTGCGTCCGCCTGCGCATCTTCCCTGGCTGCGGTGCTGCCCCGCGGGGCCCTGTGGTTGCTCCAGAGGTGCAGAGCTGGTGACGATGGGACTGGGGTGGCGAGTCTGGAGGTCGGAGGCATCTGTCTCTGTAACGCCTTGGTGTTTTTCTCTTTTTAGGAAAGCAGATCAAGCGAGAAGAATAAGGGAGCCAAGAATGAAGAAGAAAAGGGAAAGGAAGCTCCTTCCAAAGACCTGGCCCGGAAACGAGATACAAAAGTGGGGAAAGACTCCAAAAAGGAAGAAAGTATTCAGAAAGATCCGAAAGTTAAAGCAGAGGCTGAGACCAAGACCACAGAGGAGAAGGCTATCAACGATAAAGTCAAGGCCATGGAGAGAAAGCTGATGGGGAAGGACAAAAAGGAGGAAGAGAAGGGTTCGGTGTTGAAGAAGGACACGAGGAAGGACAAAAAGGAGGAAGAGAAGGGCTCAGCATTAAAGAAGGACGCAGGAAAGGATAAAAAGGAGGAAGAGAAGGGCTCAGCATTAAAGAAGGACGCAGGAAAGGATAAAAAGGAGGAAGAGAAGGGCTCAGCATTAAAGAAGGATGCAGGGAAATATAAAAAGGAAGAAGAGAAGGGCTCAGCAGCAAAGAAGGAGACAGGGAAGGACAAAAAGGAAGAAGAAAAGAGTTTGGGATCAAAGAAACAGGCAGAAAAAGACACAAAAGGAGAAGATAAGAAAGAAAAAGACAAAAAAGAAGAGGAAAAGAGTTCAGTTTTGAAAAAATCAAAGGCAGACGAGAAGGAGAAATCCCAGTCAGAGGCAGAAAAGGCAGCGGAGGAGAAAAAAGAGGCCAAGGCGGCAGCCGAGAGCAGCCCCTCCAAGCCCACCACCGGCAGCTCCTCAGATCAGGCCAAGGATGACGAAGCCTCCAGCATTTTCGATGAGCTCATCGAGAAGGTGAAGAACAACGACGCCGAAGTCACCGAAGTAAACGTGAACAACTCGGACTGCATCAACAACGAGACCCTGGTGCGCTTCACCGAGGCCCTGGAGTTCAACACCGTGGTCAAGCTGTTCGCCTTGGCCAACACCCGTGCCGACGACCACGTGGCCTTCGCCATCGCCATCATGCTGAAGTCCAACAAGGTGCTGACGAGCATCAACCTGGACTCCAACCACATCACGGGCAAGGGCATCCTGGCCATCTTCCGGGCGCTGCTGCAGAACAACACGCTGACGGAGCTGCGTTTCCACAACCAGCGGCACATCTGCGGGGGGAAGACGGAGATGGAGATCGCCAAGCTCCTGAAGGAAAACACCACGCTCCTGAAGCTGGGCTACCACTTCGAGCTGGCCGGACCACGCATGACAGTCACCAACCTGCTGAGCCGAAACATGGACAAACAGAGGCAGAAACGCCTCCAGGAGCAGAAACTGGCACAGGAGCGTGGGGAGAAGAAAGACCTCCTGGAGGTGCCCAAGCCCGGAGCCCTGCCAAAGGGGTCCCCCAAGCCATCCCCGCAGCCGTCCCCCAAGGCTTCCCCCAAAAGCTCTCCCAAGAAAGGGGGGGCGCCCGCCGCACCACCCCCGCCTCCTCCTCCGCTCGCCCCACCGCTGATCAACGAGAACCTGAGGAACTCGCTCTCACCGGCCACGCAGAGGAAGTTGGGAGACCGGGTGCTGCCGGTCCAGGAGAAGAACTCGCGGGACCAGCTCCTGGCAGCCATCCGCTCCAGCAACCTCAAACAGCTCAAGAAGGCAAGTGCAGGGCCGCGGTGGGGTCGCCTCCGGGCAGCTCCCGCGGGGTTAGTCTATGGGCTGAGATCTGAGGTCACGTCTGTTATCTCTTGGGTAGCGGAGAGGTGAGGGTTGTCCTTCTCCGGTGCAGGGGAGGGAGCCGGGCGTCCGTGGTCCCAACCCCCGCGCAGAGCACGTGGCAGGGGCAGATCCATCCCTTTGCCGAGCACACGGGGCGGGCGGATCCATCCTTTTGCACCATCCCTTGCAGAGCAGATGGGGTCGGCAGATCCATCCCTTGGCAGAGCATCCAACAGGAGAAGATCCATCCCTTGGCAGAGCCCCTGGGGTGGGCAGATCCACCTCATTCCAGCAGTCAGGTTTAGCTCCAGGGTTTGGACCTATAACCCCGGGGGATGGAAATCCAGGACCTCCCCATGCAGACAAGGAGCGGTGCTTAGCCGCAGCGAGGGAGGCTCACACGCGCTCGCGTGGACCAGTGTCCCAGCAGGCGAGAGCGTGCAGGCAGCACGTCCCCAAGGGCAGCAGCTCACCGAGCTCTTGCTGCCACATTGGCATGGCTGAGCCCGCACCCCTGGGGGTGGGAGGTAGCCCAGGGTGGCCGGAGAGGCTGCATCTCCAACGCTGGTCCCAGCATGAGGCCTTCAAACATCTCACTCGCCCCAGGTGGTTTATGTCCCTGGCCGGGCTGCCCACGAGCTGGAGCGTGGGGACAACCAGCCTGGCCAAGAGGAAGAGATGTCCCTGGAGTGCTGAGCATCCACAGCAGCAACGGAGAGAGGGGCCCAGCTCCACCACGGCGGGTCTGCACAGGGACCACGGGCTGTTCCAGCATCCCCTTTCGTTGCTCCCTGCTCCCCCCAGTAACGGGGTGTCTTCTCCGGCAGGTGGAGGTACCGAAGCTGCTGCAGTAGGGAGCGGGGACGGCTTTTCCCCCCGCAGCCCGGCGTGGCAGACCCCAGGACGCTCGCCTTTCTCATGACTGTTTCCATGACAAGCCCTTTGGGACCCTGCAGTGACCGACGCCAAGGAGCAGCGATCTCTCTGGGATGGACGGAGGAAGGGCCGGGCCCGAGGAGGGCCAGCACGGTCGTTCGATGCAGTGCAGGAGGAAGACGTATTTATTATTTTTATGGTTGTGAAGCCTTCAAGCTCTTTCTTTTGCCAGCACCGTGCCCCGCTCTGTCCGGCCGCCTGGAGATGCCGAGGATGGAGGAGGGGTCTGCAGAGCTGGTCCTTACGGGAAACTCCCCTTGGAGAGCGCCGAAGGGGCTTGGCACCCTCCGTCCCGGCTCGCCCACCGGGCCCCCGAGGTGGTCCAGCCTGGGGTGAGCAGAGGTACCCTCCCAGCCTCGCTTTTCAGAGGGGCAGGGGACAGCCAGACCATCGTCACGGCTTGCCTCTCCACGGGGTCTCCGGGTGGCCGGGAGAGTTACGGGGTGCAGGCACAGCGGTGGGGTGCCGGCTCGCGGGGTGCAGGCTCGACGTCGGGAGGAATCGGGAGGGTTGGAGAAGGGAGCAGCCGGGGAGAGAGGGGGGACAGAGGCGGTGGGGAGACGGGGCAGGCGGTGGAGCCAGGGCTGGAGCCGGGGGCTCGGGGCATCGCGTACATAACCTGCAGCCATGCTTAGGGTCCGCCAGAGCCCCCGGCGCGCTCCGTGCCGCAGCCCGGCCCAGCCAGGAGCATTTTTGAAAGTTTGGCTTTTCAGCCCAATTTCGGTTCGAGGTTTTTTTTTTCCCCTCTTCTTGACCCACCACCTTCTTGACACCACACCTGACCGCTCCACCTGCCCCCCCCCATGCGGAAACCACATCCTCCCCCCCCCCCGGGGGAGAGCAGGGCTCACCCGGAGGGTGGGCTCCCCTGGGGGGGGGGGGGGGGGACAAGAGCAAGGGGGTGGCATGTGGCAGCAGCTGCCTGTGCTGCCAGTGCCACCGGCAGCCCTGCCCACACCTCCACCCGTGGGCACGGGGCCGGGCAGGGACCCTGCCTGCCCCCAGCGCGGGTTTTGGGGCTGCGCGATGCCCACCCCACCCCACCCCACCCGCGCCTTCCCGGCGTGAAGCCTCGTTCGCGATTTGTACCACTGCGGCCACTGCGGCCACTGCGGCCACTGCATCAGCAATAAAGCTCACCCAACGCTTCCCCCTCGCCTCGGGGACGGTTCTGCGCCCCGGGGTCCCCAGGAGCGGTGGCACAGCTTGGGGGGGGGGGGAGGCAGGGGTTGTTTGGAAATGGGCTCGGCCCCCCCCGCCTGGGGCAGCTCTCCCCTCTCCCAGCACCCACAGCCCCACCTCGGGGCCACCTGAACTGGAGCCACCCAGCCACCCCAACCCGGGTCTCCCTGGTCACCCACCTAGAACCCTCCCAAACGGGACACCCTCCCGGTGCCGGACACCCACAACCAGGCACCCTGGAGCCACGCAGACACCCCAAAACCCCCGGGATCACCCAGAACTGGGCACCCCAGGGCCACCCCAGGGTCACCCCAAACCCCTGGTGTCACCCAGAACACCCTTGGGGGTTCTCCAAGGCCCACAGTTCCCCGGATGGGACCACCATGCCGGGGCCGGATTTGGGGTGCAGGCAGGCACCTGGCTGGCCCCGGGGGAGGGGGTGGGGGGGCTCCCCACTGGCTCGGGGACCCCGCCACGGGCACGGGCTGCGAGGCCGAGCGGCGGCTCCTGAAAGCGGGCGAAATGCCTATATTTGGGCATTTTGCGGGAGGGCAGCGCCTCATCCCCCCCCGTGGGCAGCCAGCACGGCCGGGGGGAGCGGGGCCGGCGGGCAGGGGGGGTCCCCGCGCCCCCCACCCCGCTCCCGCCCCTCGGGGTGCCCACCGCTCACCCGGGAGGGGACAGGGCAGCGGGGCTGGGGGGGAGCGTGGCGCCCCGGGGGTGTTGGGGGGCGCGACGGGGGTGTCTGGGGTGGAGCGGGGTGCTGGAGCCCTGGGGTGCTCTGCCCCAGCCGGCACCCAGAGCCCCCCGTGCGGGCACCCGGGGACCAGCGGGGACCCCAAACCGGGCACCGCGGGACCACCCCGATCCGGGCACCCCGGGGCCGCCTGGAGCCGCCCGGCACCACCCAGCCCCCCCCCCCCCCCGGGGCCGTTGGGACACCCCGAACCGAGGACCCGCCATCCCCGCAGACCGGACACCCGGAGCCTGACCACCGGCGGCCGGCAGGGGGCGCCATAACGAACGGGGGGGGGCCGGTGTGCTCCCGGCAGGGGGCGGTACCGGAGCCGTACCGGAGCGGCTGTGCGCGGCGGCGGCCGGCAGGGGGCGCGGTCCCACTCCCCCCCCCCCGGTACCGGGCTACCGGTAGCGGCAGCGCCCGGCGGCGGCCGTCAGGGGTCGCGGTGCCGCCGGCCCCGCTCGGCTCCGCTCCGCTCCGCTCGGCTCCTCCGCTGCTCTCGGCGGGGCGCTCGGTATCGGGGAGACGGCGCAAGACAAAAGGCGCGGCGGCGGGGCGATGGGCGGCGGGGCGGCGCCATGAGGAGGAGACGGCGGCGGCGGCGGCGGCGGTGGCGGTGAGCATGGCGGCGGGCGGCGGCGGCGGCGGCGGCGGGGCGCGGCGGGGGCTGCTGAAGCGGAAGCCGAACTTCACGCTGCAGGAGATCGACATCCTGATGAGCGAGGTGCTCAAGTACGAGCAGCTGCTCTTCGGCGCCGCCGCCAGCACCGTCAACGCCTACGAGAAGCAGAAGATCTGGTGGCGCATCACCAACAAGATCAACGCCGCCGGTCGCAACCAACGCGACATCGGTGAGGTGAAGAACCGCTGGCGGGGGCTCCGCCGTCGGGCCAACGATAAGATCACCCGGCACCGGCAGGAGAGGCAGGGCCCCGCCGTTCGACCCGCCGTCAGACCCGGCAACGGCAACGGCAACGGGAACGGGAACGGTTCCGGGCCAGGTCCACCGGAGCTCGGCCCCGGGCCCGCTCCCGGTTGGGGACAGCGAGGCGCCGCTGGCATCGACCCGCCGCTCCTCAGCGTGGAGGTGGTGGCGCCGCACGGTGGGTGCGCGGGGCGGGGGGGGCCGGGACATGGACACGGACACGGGGGGGGGAACCGGGACGGGGGCGTGGGAGGCCCGGGACACGGACACGGGGGGGGGGGGAACCGGGACACGGGGGCGTGGGAGGACCGGGACACAGACACGGGGGGAACCGGGACAGGGACATGAGGGACTGGGGCAGGGGGTCACTGGGACCAGGACAGGTCAGTGGAGGGACAGGGGCAGGGACACGGGGGACCAGGACCAGGACGTGGGGGGACCAGGACACGGACACAGGGGAACAGGACAGGGACATGGAGGGACTGGAGCAGGGACACGGGGGCACTGGGACCAGGATGCGAGGGGACCTGGACTGTGACAGGGACACTGGGACGAGGACATGGGGGACCGGGACACGGACATGGAGGACTGGGACAGGGACACAGAAGACCAGGACCAGGATGGGGGGGGGGGGGGGACGGACACACACCAGGACTAAGGCACTGGGACCAGGGCAGGTGCATGGAGGGACTGGGGCAGGGACAGGGAGGATCAGGACAGGGACAGCAGGGCAGGGACATGGAGGGGAGATACACACAGGGGAGAAGGACAGGGACATGGAGACTGGGACAGGGATGTGGGGGGACCAGGGTAGGGGCACGGGTGACAGGGATGTGAGAGGAGTGGGACAGGGACATAGGGACAGCAACAGGGGCACTGGGACCAGCACAGGAGGATACCGGGATCCGGCCAGGGACACGAGGCACGGAAACCAGGACAGGGGCAGGGGACAGGGCACTGGGGCAGGGGACCAGGACAGGGCCAGGAGCACCGAGACCAGGTCAGGACCATGGGGTGACCTGGGCCAGGACAGGGGTCTGGCACCAGGACAGCAACAGGAGGGGACTGAGACCAGGACAGGGACGGGGGTACTGGGGCTGGGACAGGGGCATGAGGGGACCAGGATCAGGACGGGGATGTGGGTGGATCAGGACAGGGACATGGCGGGACATGGACCAGGATGGGGACAAGGGACAGCGGCATTGGGATTGGGACAGGAGGATACCAGGATCAGGCCAGGGATATGACCGACTGGGATTAGGACAGGGACAAGGGACAGGGGGTACTGGGACCAGGACAGGGATAAGAGGGGGCTGGGAAGAGGACAGGGACATGGTGGGATTGGGACAGTGCGATGGGCAGGACCAGGACAGAGATGGGGACATGGGCAGGACAGGGACAAGGGACATGGAGGTACTGGGACCAGGACAGGGACATGTGGGGACCGGGACAGGGACATGGGGGTACTGGGACCACGCAGGGACATGGAGGCACCACATTCAGGACAGGGATATGGGAGTACTGGGACCAGGAGAGGGACAAGGGACATGGGATGGGGCTGGACCACGATGAGGGACACGGGGCTATGGGGATACGTACGTATAGATGGGACCAGGACCGGGTGCGGGAGAGGGAACATGGGAGTACAGGGATGGGGACAAGGGAGACAGGGACGGAGGAAGCAGAGGCAGCAGGGGGTTGGGTCGCTCGGTCCTTGGGGCGCTGGGGAGACGGGGGGGTCCCACCAGCTGCCCCGCACTCTCCGTCCATCCCGCAGGCGTCAAGGAGGAGGCAGTGAAGGAGGAGCCGGTGGAGGTGAAGACTGAGCCCTTCCACGGCCTGGCTGCCGACAGCATCCCCGGCCGCGGTGCCGAGCGCCGGCTACCCTGCGCCGGCATCCGCCCGCCCGGCGAGCTGTGCGAGGGCTGGAGCCGGAGCCCCCCGCGCCCCACGCCCCCCGAACTCTCCCTCGGCGACCTGGGTGGGCAGCAGGAGCCGTTGGGCTCTGATTTCCCGAGCATCCTCTTCGAGCAAGAGGCCGAGCATCTCAATAACTGCGGCACGGGAGAACCGGGACCCCCCGGGACAACGGGGCTGTCGGATGGGGCACCCGACTGCACCCAGCTCACCCCGGCCGAAAAACGCATCGTCCAGTCTAACGAACGGCTGGTGCAGGAGATGCGAGCTTTCCGACGGGAATACGCCGAGAGCCGCCGGGAGACCACCTCCATCCTGCGCGTCATCGCCCAGGCGCTGGGCAGCCTCAGCCGGAGCCTGGCCGAAATCCGTGACCTCTACCTCCGGGAGCAGGCGGTCCCCAAACCCTGAGCCCCCACGCAGCTGGCTGTGTGCGCCCGTGGCCGGCGGGGACCGCCCTGGGGACACCTTCCCCCCCCACACCCCCCCCACCAGTGCCCGCCTTGCTTCTTTTATTATTTTTATTATTTTTTTTTTTCCCCTCCATCCCACTTAAATAAAACTCAGAGCTGCCCCCCCGGCTCCCCCCTCCCCGGGCTCGTTGCGGGGTTTTTGGGGCTGATGGGATGCTGGGACCCGCGGTCCCCTGGGAGATGGAGCAACGGTTTGCCCCTGGGGAGGGGGGGGTCTGCGTGGCATTTTCCCCCGCCGGGAGCGATGGACTCGGCAGTCCCAAATGTAGTGGGTGGCTGGACCCCCCCCCACTCCCGGCGACGGTGCAGCGGGGGGGATGAATCACACCAGGAGCAGGCGTCCAAAATAGCCGGGGTGAATCACGCTCCCCCGGTGCCTGTTCCTCACCGCCGGCTGCAAAGGGAGATGCATCCCAGCTCCAGCAATTCGGGACCCGGAGTGGGTGGAGGAATTGGCTTGTGCCCGCAGCCCCCATCCCAGGGCTGAATTTGCTGCTTTCTGACCCAAAATCCCGCTGAGGGTGGTTTCACACCCCAATTTTGAGCAGTGGGGCTGGGCGGGCAGCAGCGCTCCCGCGCTGGCTCATCCCAGCGGCTGGTTTGGTGGGAATTATCCATCCCAACCCAAGTTTTGGATGGAGAAGCCCTGGGAGTGGAAGGGGAAGGGGGGAAAGTTGCAGCCCCCCCCCCTTACAGCTCCCCGGGGAGGGGTGCGGGGCTCTGCCCCCGGCACGGAGCCACCAAGATGACGCCAGGCTGTGGGGCACAAGACACGGTTTAATGCCAACCCCGGGGGGGGGAAGAGCCGAGGCCGAATCCGGACGCGGACGTGCAGGGGTGCGGCGATGCACGGCCCTCGGGGGACCCCCCCGGGCATCCCCCCCATGGGTGCACGGGGCCGTTGGCACCCAGAGCCGGGGTGGAGGCACCCACAAAGGGCCCAGTGTGCAGGACAAGAGCCGCCCTGTGCTGCTGGCACGGGGTCATCCCCGGGACAGCCGGGAAGGGCCTGATCCGGCCACGGCTGGGGCACCCTCCCGGCCCTGCGGCGGGGGGATGAGGGTCCCCAGCCCGGCCCCGCTGGCCGGCGGCGGGAGGAGGGTGCCGGGGTCCCCGTGGGTGCTCAGGCTCCGGGGTAGCTGGGCTGTGCCGGGACGTAGGGCGGAGGTGCTGCGGGGGGAGCGGGATGGAGTGTCAGCCCCCGCGAGGCCACCGTGCCCCCCCTGGGGAGTAGGGGGGGTGTCCCCCCCGGTGCTCACCTGTGGGGTTGTAGACGGGGGGGCCGGAGGGGTACAGCGGGTACTGGGCGGCGGGGCCGGCTGGCGGGTACATGGCCATGGGGGCGAAGCCGGGCTGGGGGGGCGCGGGGCCGGCTTTGGGGTCCATGGGGAAGGGGGCTGGGGGGGCTGCGGGGGGGTAGCTGGACAGCGGGATCTCCGGGCCTGCGGGAGAGACGGGGTGGGGGCCGCGGCACCCCGGCACGGGGACGGGGGCAGAGCCCAGCGGTGCCCGTGGGTGTCCGTGGCCCTCGGGGCGAGGGCAGGGGATGGCGGTGGGCACCGGGGAGATCTCAGCAGCACCCACTCCAGTGCCCTCCCCCAGCACCCAAATCCCCCACCCTGCACCCAAGTTCCCCCCCGCACCCCAATCCCGCCCTGCATCCCTCCAGGGCACCCCCGCCTCCTCCCCAAATCCCCCCACCCTATACCTACAGGACCCCTCCTGCACCCCACCCCTCCTCCTGCATCTCACCCCCCCCCATCCCTGCAGGCCCCCACCCTGCACCCACACCCCCCACGTGCACCCCAAACCCCACCCCTACCCTGCAGGGGGTGCGGAGGTGCTGCCGGCGCTGGTACAAGTAGCAGCAGGAGCACATGAAGCAGCAGACGATGGTGGTGACGATGGCGATGAAGAGCACCACGGCCGAGGCGATGCCCGCGATGGTCTTGGGGCTGCGGGACACCACGGGGACGTGGGGGAGTGGGGCCTGGGAGGGGGCACCCGGGGCAGACACCCCCCCCCCCGCAGGGTACCTCACCCCCACCCAGTCACACCAGCGCCCGCAGCACCGACAGGCACCCTTAGAGCACCCACCTGGGGACCGGAGGGACAGGGATGTCCAGACAAGCATCCAGTGCCCAGCACCCAATATCAGTGCCCAGCACCCAATGCCCAGCACCCAGTACAAGTACCCAGTACCAGTGTCCAGCACCCAGTACTACTGCCCAGCACCCACTGCCCAGCACCCAGTACCAGTGCTCAGAGCCCAGCACCCAGTATTACTGCCAAGTACCCAGTACCAGTGTCCAGCACCCAGTACTACTGCCCAGCACCCACTGCCCAGCACCCAGTACCACTGCCCAGTACCCAGTATTACTGCCCAGTACCAGTGTCCAGTGCCCAGCACCCAGTATTACTGCCCAGTACCCACTACCAGTGTCCAGCACCCAGCACCAACACTCAGTACCAGTGCCCAGCACCCAGTACCACCGCCCAGTGTCCAGCACCCAGCATCCAGTCCCCAGGGCCCAGTACCCAAAGGCAAGCACCCAGCACCCATCGCTGAAGCTCAGCACCCCCACCCAGCACCCAGTGCTCAGCATCCAGCACGCAATGCCCAGCACCCAGCACCCAGTCCCCAGGGCCCAGTACCCAAAGGCAAGCACCCAGCACCCATCGCTGAAGCTCAGCACCCCCACCCAGCACCCAGTGCTCAGCATCCAGCACGCAATGCCCAGCACCCAGCACCCAGTCCCCAGGGCCCAGTACCCAAAGGCAAGCACCCAGCACCCATCGCTGAAGCTCAGCACCCCCACCCAGCATCCAGTGCTCAGCATCCAGCACGCAATGCCCAGCACCCAGCACCCAGTCCCCAGGGCCCCGTACCCAAAGGCAAGCACCCAGCACTCATTGCTGAAGCTCAGCACCCACACCCAGCACCCACGGCTGCGGCTCAGCACCCGCCCCCAGCACCCGGCACCTGAAGGCGAGGCAGTGGCGCTGCTGGCGCTCGGTGAGCAGGCGCAGGGGGTCGCGGCAGCAGTACCGCTGGTGGCACGTGCCGCAGCAGAAGGTGAAGAAGTCGCAGTCGAAGCCGGGGTGCCAGGAGCCGTTCCTGTCCACGTACCACAGGCAGTCCTCGCCCCCCGCCGCTGGGGACAGCCGCCCGTCACCGGGGCCTCGGGGCACCGCCAGCCTGGCCACCGCCACCCCGGCCACCGCCACCCCCAGCCGCGCCAGCATCAGCCCACGTCCTCCGGTCCCCACATGCCGTCTCAGGGGGACAGCCCATACCCCACTGCGCCCTGCCCTGTACCCCACTGCGCCCTGCCCTGTGCCCTGTGTCCCCCCCTTTACCCCACTGCATCCTGCCCCATATCCCCCATGTCCCCCCATACCCTGCTCCATCCTGCCCCCCTGTACCTCGCTCCATCCTCTCCCCATGTCCCCCCATACCCCATTCCATCCTGTCCCCATGTCCCCCATACCTCGCTCCATCCTGCCCCCATGTCCCCCCATACCCCACTCCATCCTGCCCCCATATCCCCCCATACCCTGCCCCTACGTACCCCCCAATACCCTGCCCCATCCTGCCCCCCTGTCCCCCACACCCCGCTCCATCCTGCCCCCATGTACCCCCACACCCCACTCCATCCTGCCCCCATGTACCCCCCACACCCCACTCCATTCTGCCCCTGTGTACCCCCATACCCTGCTCCATCCTGCCCCACATCCCCCTGTACCCCACTCTGCCCTGCCCCACATCCCCCCCCCCCACCACTCCATCCTGCCTGCATGCCTCCCCATACCCTGCCCCTATGTAACCCCCACACCCCGCTCCATCCTGCCCCGCATCCTCCTGGATCCTGCGCCATCCTGCCCCACATCTCTCCAGACCCCATGCCATCCTGCCCCACATCTCTCCAGACCCCATTCCATCCTGCCCCACATCCTTGCGGACCCCGTTCCCTCACACCCAGCCCCCCAGGCCCCCCCCAGCCCCCCCCAGGCCGCCTCATCGCCCGGGTGCTCCAGCGACGCCTCCCGGCTCTATTTCTGGCCGGAGCCACCTGCGCTCCCAGAAATAGCCCCGGGATGAGGCCTGGGGGGGCGGCCGGAGGCGCCGGGACAGCGGCCGGGAAACCACCGGCCTTGGGCTGCTTCCCTCGGGGTTTCCAGCTCGCTCCCCACCGGCTCCAAGTGGCTTCTCAGGGGTCTCCTATGGGGTTCACTCACCGCCCGACGGGACCACGGCAGCTCAGAGCCCGGTGGGGAAACTGAGGCACGGGCCCGCGTGCGTGGGAAGCACCCAAATCGCCCCGGGACCGGGCAAACCGGC
Organism: Gymnogyps californianus; assembly: GCF_018139145.2. Taxonomy (NCBI): domain Eukaryota; kingdom Metazoa; phylum Chordata; class Aves; order Accipitriformes; family Cathartidae; genus Gymnogyps; species Gymnogyps californianus. The sequence goes on along the minus strand of NC_059497.1, from coordinate 6,014,538 downwards.
TCGAGCGGCCACCGGCTCCGTGTCCGCTGCTCCCGGGGGCAAGTGGCTCTTGGGGACACCCCGAAAGCGGCAAATGGGGTGCAGTATGGGGGAGGGGGACAGTGCCCAGTGGGACACGTCAGTGCAAACAACCCCCGTGCAAAGGGGCCGTGCGTTGGCGCGGGTCACGGTCACAGCCGGTGGCACGGGGTCCCACCCCGAGGTGCCCCACGGTGACAGCCGGTGCCACCGGGTCCCATCGCAGGGTGCCACCCCCCCCCCCCAGATGCCCCAGGACCCCCCCCGTGTCTCTTACCCAGCGAGGCGGCCACGGCCACCAGCACGGTCCCGGCCAGGGGCCAGCCGGTGCCGGTGCCACCGGGCCCCATCCCGGGGGCGGCCCGGGGGGGCGGCACGGGGCCCGGCCCGGTGCCCCCGCTCAGCGCTGCCCGGGGGCGGGTGGGGCCGGGCTGGGGGCGGCGGCGGCGGCGGCTGCGGTGCGGCAACGGGCCCGGTGCTGCAGGGCGGGCCCGGTGCAGCGGGGCTGGGGCCGGCGCTGCGGTGCCGCTGGAAGCCCGGGGCGGCTCCCGGGGCCGCGGTGTCGTTGCCGGTGGGTGCCCGGGGCCGCTCCCGGTGCTGCGGTGCCGGTGGAAGCCCGGGGTCGGTCCCGGTGCCGCGGTGCCGGTGGAAGCCCGGGGTCGGTCCCGGTGCCGCGGTACCGGTGGAAGCCCGGGGTCGGTCCCGGTGCCGCGGTGCCGGTGCTGGTGCCGGTGGAGCCCGGTGCCGGTGGAACCCGGTGCGGGGCCGGCGCAGGCCCGCAGTGACGCCGCAGCCCGGCGGCGCTCGGTCGCTGCCCGGGGCCCCCCCCCCCGCGGCGGCACCTCCCGCCGCAGCCACCGGCCCCGGCCCCCGCCCGGCCCCAGCCCGCCCCCGCCGGGCGGAGCGGCGCCGCCGGGCCCCGCGGGCACGGGCACGGCCGGGCAGGGCTGCTCGGGGGGGGGCTCCGGCGGTCGGACGGCGGCCCGCCCCCCCCCCCGTCACTGCCCTCCTCCGAGCCCTATTGCTGCCCTTCCCCACCCCGACACCCCTCCCCGGCACCCCTGATTTCCCCTCCCCCTGCACCCCATCGCTTCGCTCGTCCTTGCACCCCCTCCGCTGCCCCCCTGCCTTTCACAGCCCCTGCTCCCCCTTCCCTGCCCCCCCCGCTCCCCATCATTTCCCTTCCCAGCACCCCTTCTCCTACCCCATCCTTCCCCTGCACCCCTGATTTCCCCTCCCCCTGCACCCCATCCCTTCACCCATCCTTGCACCCCTTCCCCTGCACCCTTCCTCTCCACCCCCCCCGCACCCCTTCCCCATCCCCTCATCCCACCCCTGCACCCCTTCCCCTGCACCCCATCTCTTCCCTCTACCCCTTCCCTTCTCCAGCACCCCCTTCCCCTGCACCCCCTTTCCCAGCACCCCCATCCCAGCCACGTCAAGGACTCGCTGGGTGCCGGGGGGGCACGGCGGGACCTGGGCAGCCCCCCGGGTCACCCCATCACTTATCCCGAGCCCACAGAGGCACGGCCGGACCCCAAACCACCGGGGCCCGATCCTGGCAATGCCAACCCAGCGCCGGATCCAGAGGATGGGGGGACCCGGCGGGGGGACAGGGCTGGGGGACGGAGGTGACGCGTCCCGAGGGGCTGGCGAGGACAGGAGCACCCCAACGACCACGTTTATTAGAGACCGGATCGCGGATCGCGGTGGCACCGTCAGCACCGGGGTCACGGTGGCGGTGAGGGGATGCGGAGGGGGCCAGCCCCGGCCACCCCGTCCCAGCCCAACGCACCCCAGGGGTGCTGGGGGGGCGGCTGCGCCTCCCACCCGTGTCCCCACGCCGGGGTGGGGGGACGTGGGACGGCCCCGTCCCCACTGTCCCTGGGCCAGCCAGGCTGTGTGCCCCCCCCCCCCGGGGTGGGGGGTGGGGGGGGTGGGGGGGTGTCCACGCTTACACTTGTGTGACGATCTCGCCGTTCTCAGGCACGTAGACCTGCACGGGCACGCCGTCCGGGGAGCGCCGCAGGACGTGGATCGGGGGCGCCTGCGTGGGAGAAGGAGCCCGTGGGTGCCGGCACCCCGCCCCGCGCTGGGGCAGCACCCTGGGGTGCACATCCCAGGGCAGGGGTTTGGGGGGGGGGGGGCGGTGTTTGCGAGGGCATGGCTGCAGGTCTCGACTTGCCCGGCGTGGGCCCTGTTTGTGCCGTGGGTGCCGGCCATCCCGGCACACCGCGCTGGTGTGCCGTGGTTTACTGCATGCACCCATCCTGGCAGGACCCCCCCGAGGTGGAGGGGAGGGAGCCAGCCCCCGAAAAGTCTGCAGGGACCCCCTTGCCCGGGGGCACCCCGGTGCTGCCCCAGGGACCCACGTGGGACCCCAGGCCCTGCTGATGGGACCCTGGACCTGCCCAGAGGGACCCCCAGAAGGTCCCCATCCTGCCCCAAACGACCTTGAAGGACCTTGGTGCTGTGCCCAAGACCCTCACAAGAGCCTGGTCCTGGCCGTGGGACCTCCTCAGGACCCCAATCCTGCCCTAGGGACCCCGGGCCTGTCCCAGGGACCCTCTTAGGACCTGGGCCTGTCCCACGGGACCTTCACCAGTCCTGTTCCAGGGACTCTTAGGGGTCCCCAGTCCTGCCCCAAGGGACCCTCATGGGACCCCAATTCTTCCCCCACAATCCCCTCAGGACCTCGATCCTCCCCCTGGACCCACTCAGGACCCTGGTCCTGCCCCAAGGGCCCCCTTAGGATCCTGCTCCTGCCCCAAAGGACCTGGAAGGACCTCGGTCCTGTCCCCAGGACCCTCCTGAGACCACGGTCCTGCCTCAGGGACCTCCCCAGGACCCTGGTCCTGCCCCAGGGACCTTCCTGGGATCCCAGTGCTGCCCCAAGAACCTTCATGGGACCCCAATTCTTCCCCATGGACCCCCTCAGGACCCCACTCCTGCTCTGGGGACCCTCATGGGACCCCACCAGAGCCACTTGTCCCTGAACCACCTCAGGGTGACAACTCATGTCACCCAGTCACCCGCAGGGCAGCACCCAGGGGGTCCCCATATGGGGACGGGCACTGCGGTGCCCCCCACTCTCCGATGTCCCCACTCCTGCCCCTGCGCCAGCCGGACCCCGGACCCTACCTGAGCCCGCGGCAGGACTCCATGGGTGATGGGCACGTCCCTGGTGGTCCCACCACGGGGTCCCCGAAAGGCCCCTTGCCGGTCGAGGGAGTGCGGACGGGCACCCCGGAGCCGGGCGCGCTGGTGCCACGACTTGAGCTCCTCGGTCACGGCCGCCTTGGAGAGCCCCCGGCCCCCCGCCGGCGCATAGTCCTTGAGCGAGGGGGTGCGCACGATGCGGCTGTGCGAGGGCACCAGGCGTTGGTAGCGTAACGGGGCCAGATCCTGCTCGTAGAGGAAAGCCGGGGGGCCGGCGGGTGGCAGGAACCGGTGGGCACCCCGAGGATAGTAACCGGGTTCGACGAGGGGCGGTGGGACCGGGGGGCGCGGGAAGGAGACGTCGGGGCTGCTGCTCCCCGGGGAGGTGGCGTGGGAGATGCTGGAGAGGTCGGAGATGCTGTCGTCGGAGCCGGAGCGGCGCGCGGGGTCGGGGGTCGGGATGCAGGAGGTGGGCACCGTCACCGTGTAGTACGTGGGGCGCCGGCGGGGTACGGCGCTGCGGCCCCGCGGCTCGCCGGGCTGCCAGCACGCCTCCACCCTGCGGGTAGGAGGGCTACGGCTGCAGACGGACCCTTCCCCTCGCCGCCCGCCCGAAAGTCAGGGCGAGCCATGGGCAAGGGTGGCCGAGGGGTGCTTGGGGGCTGAGCACCCCATGGGTGCAGGGTGCAGCCTCCCCGTGGGGTGAGCTCCAGCCTCCTCCCCGTGGGGTTAGCTCCGTCATCTCCATAGGGTGAGCTCCATCCTCCCCATGGGATTAGCTCCATCCTCCTTCCATGGATTTATGTCCGTCCTCCACATAGGGTTATCTCCAACCTCCTCCCCATAGCGTTATCATCTCCATCCTCCCCACAGCGTTATCATCTCCATCCTCCCCTTGGTGTTATCTCCAACCTCCTCCCCACGGGGTTAGCTCCGTCCTCTCCATAGGGTTAGCTCCATCTTCCTCCCCACGGAACTGTCTCCATCCTCCTCCCCATGACTTTAGCTCCATCCTCCCCCCGAGGATATCTCCATCCTCCTCCTCGCGGAGTTATCTCCAATGTCCTCCCCATGGGTTGAGCTCCATCCTCCCCACGGGGTTAGCTCCATCCTCCTCCCCACAGGGTTAGCTCCATCCTCCTCCCCACGGGGTTATCTCCAATGTCCTCCCCACGGGGTTAGCTCCATCCTCCTCCCCATGGGGTTCTCGCCATCCCCCCCATACAGAAGCCCTTGTCCCCCCTCCCCACGCACAGGACATACCTCAGGGACTGGGACTGTCCCCGCCGGCCCGATGGCTCCGGGGTGCTGGGAGCGCTGGAGCCCGCCTGCCGGCACAGCACCAGGGTCCTGACGGGGACGAAGCGGTAGGGAGGGACGTCCCCCACCCTGGGCGCCGGTGAGGCTGCGGGGTCGGGGCTGCCGGGGGCCGAGGGGGCGGCGGGGGCGGCTGGCGGGGAGCCAGGGTAGCACCGGGAGCCCCGGGTGTCCCCATCCCCGGGGTCGACGCCGGGTTTTTTGGCCTTCTCGTAGGGTCTGTCGAGGCTGGTCTCCCGCCAGGGGCTGGGGGGGGCCGGCGGGGGCCCCGATCCCTCCTTCTCGGTGGGCTCCTCGGGGGACGGGGACCCCCGCGGGGTGGCAGGTCCCGGCGGCCGCGGCTCCTCTGCGGGAGAGACAGAGGGTTGGGATGGAGGGGACACCTGGGGGGCACCCCGATGTCCCCCCACCCCGGTCCCCGCAGCCCCCTTACCCTCCTCCAGCAGAACGGCGTCCGACAGGGAGCTCTCGTCGGAGGCGCTGAGCTCTGCGGGGCAGGGGACGGCTGAGAACGGTGCCGGTGCCGCTGCCGGGTGCCAAAACGCTCCCACGGCACCCGCCACCACCCAGCGCATCCCCGGAGGCCTCCGCTCCCCCTCTCCCACGCCGCCTGTCCCGACACGCTCCGGGACGGTGGCGGTACCGGCCAGGCCGGCTTTGCCGAGCTGCGTTGCCGGCGCTGTTGGCAGCTCCCAGCCTGCCCAGGCCGGGCAGGAGGAGGGGTGCTGGGGCAGGTTTGGGGGCACCAGGAGGGAAGGAGCCACCGCCACCACGTCCCTGGTCCTTGGGGGGTGACGGAGGCGGAAGCCCCGGGATGGCGGCGGGGACAGA